>NC_138549.1:75961784-76597878 GCF_964273705.1 Natrix helvetica | reverse complement strand
TGGCCATTCTACTCAGTATTAGCTGAAACTTTCAAAAAGTTCAAGGGAAAACCTACACTATAATCACCTAACCAGAAAATTACCAGAAAATGCATTACAGGCAGTCCTTATCCAGCAATGAACTACTCACTCAGCAACCATTCAAAGTTATGACAATGCTGAACAAAGGGATTTACGACTATTCTTTGTGGTTGTTACAGTCACATGGTCATGATTTGGGTGCTTGACAACTAGCTTGTAATGACAATGATCACAGCATCCTGTGGTCATGTGATCACTCTTTGTAGCCCTCTCTACCAGCTTCCAACAAACAAAGCCAATGGGGAAACCAGCAGGAGATCACAAATCGCAATCACAAGGCCACAGGACGCTACAACCCCATGGATTTGCTTAACAACAGAACTGTCATAAGTTGGCACAGCCACATGACACTGCGCTTTACAACTGCATCATTTAGCAACATAATTGCCAATCCCAATGACTGTCCTTAACCAAGGATTACCAATAAAGGGACAAGGCCATCCCTACCGAAGAAAAGTGTCAGTTAATAGTTCAGCTACAACCGGCCAAATAAATTATGATCCATTAAGGCCACTTGTATCTTTGAGTATTTACACTTCTGCTCCTCCAGGAAGAACAAAAGTCCATCCAAAGGATACTTACCCAATTCCAGACACATGAGCCATCAATCCACAGAATTTCTTTCTGAATTGAATTAATACAAAAGAAGGCCATGTAGCACCCTCCAGATCTTTTTGACTAAAATTCCATTGACCTCTTACTAGTGGCCATCAGAGAAGAAGAAGAAGAAGAAGAAGAAGAAGAAGAAGAAGAAGAAGAAGAAGAAGAAGAAGAAGAAGAAGAAGAAGAAGAAGAAGAAGAAGAAGAAGAAGAAGAAGAACATAACAACATGGTTCATTGTATGGTTGTAATAGTATGGTTCATTGACATTGCAATAGCTGGTGATGCACAAATTGAAGATAAACAGCAAGAAAAAAAATCACAAAATACCAGCACTTGCAAATTGAGGTTGAGCGACTGTGGAAAAAGAAATCATGTGTTGTCCGAATTGTAATTGGAGACCTTGGAGCAATACCTAAAGGGCTACTTCACTATTTGAAAATTCTAAATTTACCTGACTTGAACATTCTGACTCTACAAAAAACCACCCTACTTGGAATAGCTTATATCCTCCAATGTTACCTTAACACAGTGCTTCTCAAATAGTGGGGCGCGCCCCCCAGGGGGGGCGTGAGGCTCCATAAAGGGGGGCTCGTTCAGCCTCGTTTGACTGTCAGGAGCGAAGCTGCCATGAGGTGACCACGCTCACGAGCATAACTTCTTCTCCACCTTCCAAAATTCAAAACTCGGCTGCCGAGTCTTCCAGCAGTGGCTGCTCTAGGACTGCGCTCTATGGTTGTGGGCTGGCTGCTGGACAGAGAGTCTTTTGGATATAGAGTTTTCCAGACAGAGAGTCTTCCAGCAGCCAGCCCACAACCATAAAGCACCCTCCTAGAGCCACCACTGCTGGAAGACTCAGCAGCCGAGTTTTGGAGTTTGGAAGCCAGAGAACTTTGTCCTTGAAAGTGGTAATGTCTTTCTATCAGAGCATATGTAACTATTTGAACAAAACTGAAAGTTCATTCTTTTTCCTTTGTTTTATATCTACAATCCTAAGCGTATTCAAGTTCCACTTTTTAGGCCTTATCAAAACAGTGCTAAACTAACTACGCTTGGACACAAAGCTATAGTAATTCTGCAAAGAGCAATCATCTATAGTTTTCTTTTTTTATTCTCTTATACGTTAATAAGGATACAGTGTTATGCAGAGGTGTACTTATAACAATTTTATAGACAAATGATACTATTTACAGTCGCGCGGGGGGCACGAAATGTTTTCTTCTTCCTAGGGGGGGCATGACAGAAAATAATTGAGAAGCACTGCCTTAACAGTTCCTAGGTCCTTGGTTAGGACTCGAGCTGTTAAACTACCAACCAGCCCCAAAGGCTGTGAATCTCACCAAAGATTAACCACATAATAATAATATACTTTGCCCTGATGCGTTTATTTAGCATATAATATTTTTTGACATGCAGAAGTATTAAAGTTGGATAAATATTCCTCACCAGCACAATGCTGAATTGGAAGTGGTATGGTCTGACAATCTACTGTTTCATTCAGCATTAGCTCTAAATGATAAACCAAATAATGGGATGAATGATGATTCAGTAAAAATGCAAAAGCAGCCACATGGCTGTTTCCTTAAAACATACATTAATGCACCATCTGCTAAGGGTGCCTGCCAACTTTTACTCCTTTTACTTTATTTTTAAGACACGTTTCTCCAGGACGATAAGGAAGCCTTTCAAATTTTATTTATTGTACTTCTGACACTTTGCTAAGCCAACTCTGAGGAGATTATTAAAGCTACTGCCTATTAGCTGCTTCCTTTACCCAAATTAATAGGTGTGGATGCTGTGCAGCAGAGAAAAGCTTGCTAAAAAAAGAAAGCAACTTCTATTTTTTTTCTTCATCATCACTTTTCTTCTGTAATTGTCATCAATCTAATTTCTCCATAGAAAGGATACTAGACCTACAATTGTGCATTACTGGATAGTGCTAACTCTTTTCCACCTACACATGCGAATAAAAATCAAATCTGAAGCAGCCCATGTCCAACCTGAATAAAGCAATAAAACATGTTCTTATTAGATATTTAGACTACATCTTTAATCAGTTTGGACCAAAGGCACAATGGTACGTATCATCTTAATTTGTTTCCATAAAGCAAGGAGAAGATCCACCACAGAAAGTTCCATCGAGTGGGAATTGCATGTCTTTTGTTCCATGCTGTATCTACCACAAAAGGAGGTCGGGTATTGAACAGAGCTCTTCTCAATAACCAGGTGTGGCATGAAGATTTGACTTGGGCAAGGAGCCTGATATGTGTCAGAGCTTCTCTGAACAGAACTCTAGAGGTTATGACTAGCACTTTGAATTGAGTATGGAAAGTACAAGTAACCAGTGCGGTGCTTTCAAATTAGGCTTGAATTCACACTGGCTGTCCCATCAGTAGT
Source organism: Natrix helvetica (assembly GCF_964273705.1). Taxonomy (NCBI): domain Eukaryota; kingdom Metazoa; phylum Chordata; class Lepidosauria; order Squamata; family Natricidae; genus Natrix; species Natrix helvetica. The sequence goes on along the minus strand of NC_138549.1, from coordinate 76,594,800 downwards.
GTAACTACAGCATTTTGTTCTAGCTACAGCTTCTGGGTCACCTCCAAAAGCAACCCACAGAGACCACATTCCTGAAATCCAGGCTCTAGGCAGACATAAATTAACATTGCCAGAAATCATGAATCATAATTATCTGGACCATAACCAACAGTTATGAACCATAACTGGCATACCAGTTGAACCTGGATGAAATCCCCCTAGTCACGGCTTCTATTTGCTGCTTGAGCAATAGTCACAAGTCCAGGAAGACCTTTGCATCACAGACCTCCTTCAGGAAAAGCATGACCTGATCCAGGATTATCACCAAAGTGGTGCTAAAGTGATGAATTCTAACTGTTAGACCGTTAAGAACAACAAATTAAGAGGTAATATATGATGAAGACACATATATACATATGCAGTTCCTGCTATAAAAAAAAGGACAGAACGATGTATGAATCCATTAATCACATTTTAGGAACCACCTTTAGTAGTAAGTGTTGGTTCTTTTTGTTTCGTGCTTCAGTAAGTATAAACGTTATATGACATAGCTCTGTGTAAACTCGCTTTTATATAGATTTATGTTCTACTATTAGCTGTAACATTGCCATGAATCCTCAGCAGGATTAGATCATTGAGAAAAGTGTAAATTGTAGACCATTGACTCTTGGCTTTTTAGCTGTCACTAACATTGCAGTTGTAGTTGCGTAACTAAAATGACTCAGTTACCTTAAAAAAAAAAAAGAAGCTTTCTAAAATCCTGATTCAGTTATGTGGAAAGAATGCCTGTGGAGATTGGACTCAGAACTATCAATACATTCCATACCAGAATGCAAGTGAATTTGTTTTAACTATTAAGCATGAAATATTATATCACTTTTCAGGAATGATTTAACAAAACTACCATTATGCAGGAACAGAATACATTTCCCAACAGGTGACTGCAATTCTTTCACAAAGTATAGCTATTGCCATTGATGGAAAATATAGATTATATTATATACATTACATCAGTCCATGGAGATAGATTGGTGTGTGTGATAGAGATTGGGTGGGGAGAGAGGGAGGGAGTAGACAGCACATTTTATGACTGCATTTGCCTTCTATTAAAAGGAAAAAAACAGAACTGAAATGTTGTTTTCTCCACTAGTTTGTAAAAGAATGTCCAACAAATGCTGGTTTAATGGTTTTCTAAACTTTATTTCACCACTCCCACCTAACAAGTAATTTCGGTCACCATAATAAAAATAATTTGGACAAATACTAGGGAGCCAGAAATAACTGATGTTTTTGTACAAGGCAGCCTTTTTTTCAGCAGCAGAAAGAGATATTTAAAGATACATGAGAATGATTTTTAAAAGATAATTCTATTAAGTGGCGGAAGGGTTTTTAGCATTTGACATATTTTCTCATCTGAAGGCCAAAAGCATGGTCCTCAAAGAGAAAAGTAAATATAAAAATAGTTATACCCACCAAATATATTTGGATTACAACTACAGTTCCTAGTATTTCTAGTATTTAATTTCATGCTTACTGGGAATTATTGACATTGTAATACCAATTACATTTAAGAAGGTGCAAGATGAAAAAAGCTGTTTTAGTTCATTAATTTTTGGAAGATGCCCATGGTTTAGGCATCAATTTGTTCTGAACCTGAATCAAATGTAGTTCTTCTATACTCTGTACAGAACATCTGTTCTCAGGTAGCATTTGTGGTCTTCAAATCATTCTTGACTTCTGGCAAGTATATGGAGAAATCCATGCAGTGTTCTTGGAAATCTTGCCATTGCCTTTTCCCCAAGGCTAGGAAGAGGTTACTAGCCTAAAGACATTTCTGTGGTTAAGGCAGGACCAGAACCCAGATTTCTCAACTCCCTGTTCAGTACCTTAACCTAGACCAAACTGCCAAAGTTCTCTTTTACATAATGTGCATTATGTTGTGTTGTGATGTTCCTAATTACATGGGGAAGAATTACCAATGAAGGTCAATCAGAAAAATATGTACAGGTAATCCTCGACTTACAACCAGTCGTGGTATTCAGGCAGTTCACACCACTTCGGGAGAACCGGTTGTTAACTTTCTGAGCAGTTTGGTGAACTGGTTATTGGAAGAAACCATTAGGGCAGAGAACCGGTTGTTAAATTATTTGAATCCCACCACTGCTTACGACCACAATTGAGACCAACATTTCTATTGTTCTGTGACAGTGAGTTTGGCCCTATTTTATGACCTTTCTTGTTGTTACATGAATCACCACAGTTGGTAAGTTAGTTACATGGTTGCTAAGTGAATCTGGCATCCCCACTGACTTTGCTTGTCAGAAAGTTGCAAAAGGTGATCCCATAATCTTGGGACATAGCAAATATCATTAGTGCCAGTCAGTTGCCAAGCATCTGAATTTTGATCACGTGGTCATGGGGATTCTATAAAGGATGCAAGTGTGAAAAATGATAATAAGTCACCTTCAGTACTGTTGTAACTGAATGGTCACTAAATGAACTGTTGTAAGCCAAGGACTACCTATAGCAACTTCTTCATTTAGTGATTTCAACCCAACCATCTACTGCTATATAGTATCCTACTGATCTAACATTAATTTGTACATCACTTTTGTTGCTGCTGTTGAAAAGTTCTAAATTTTGATATTCCTAAATTACCTTCTATTTGGGGGGGGGGGTATTTTTGCAAGCTGATTTATAGAATAAAACATCTCTTCAGAGAAGGGCAAATATAAAGCAAAAGTCTCAGAATAGGCTAATGAAGCTTGATTGTCCAAAGAATATTGACATATGGAAAATAAAATGGGAAAAATAGGTGGAAGGGGAAATGGAATTATGTATCAAAGGGGACTGCGCAACTGTCTAGCTGACATGTACCCTGATCAGATTCATTTCATTCTGCAATAATTTGATGGAGGTTTACTTGCAAATACATTGACGCCAATGGTGTTCCTGTTTTGTTTTCAAATGGTAGCACAATCCACTACAAAAGCTAAGGGAAGAAAACCTTACAGATTCACTTTTAAGATACTGTCAGGAGAACACAAATTATTTTATTTCTCCAGAGAAGGAACATCAGTGATATAGTTGTTTGCAAAGAGGAAGGAATGGACAGGCCATATTTTTTATAATAGCAATGGCTTGCAAAAATGGTAGTTAGGGTGAGATTGCCTTTTTCCTCTCAAGAGGATCAGCAGCTGCTGTAATACCAATGCGACTCATATCAAGAGAATGAGAAATAGCTGGTTATATTTCCATTAACTGCAGATGAACAAGAAAAAAATGAACCCTTTGCTCTTTTTCAAAATCACCTCCATTGAACAGGTAATCCTCATTTAGCAACCACAATTGGGACCAGCCACTCAGTCTTTAAGCGAAATGATCACTTTTCTACATGAAACCATGACTGTACTTAGGATATTACTTCATCTGTCCTTTGCTTTACAGATCTGCAAAGGTTATAAATGCAAGGATTGGTCACAAAATTACCTTTTCATCACCACATAACTGTGAAAGGTCGCTCTATGAGACATCAATAAACGAGGACCACCTGTGCTTCCAAAGCCACTTAGAAAAGATCTAACAGAACAAGAACACTAGATATTTTCAGTCATTTGCCATAATTATTACAGCTATCAGCACGAACACAATAACAAGATGGCACCTTCTGCCCTACTTTACCTGTTGCAAAGGAACACCACTCTTCATTCTATCTAAGGATGGCAGGCTAGTATAAGGCCTATGGCAGATGATACAGCTTTTGACCTTGGACCCTGGCATCTGGCATTTGCCTTCTGAGATGGTTCTCTTAATCTACCAAATGATGAGATGGTTTTTGAACAACCTCCCCCAGCAATGCGCTATTGTAATTGTTTCAGCGCAACGGGGGGGGGGGGGAATATTTGGTATAAGAAATAGGATTTCAAAATGGAAGAAAGTTTGAATATCCTTCAATTTTCCAAATGGGTGAGAAATCAACTGCACATTTCATCTTTAATCCCGGAGTTACCTCCCTTCTTTTTATGTGGGAGCCCTTGGGCCTTGAACATTCACGTCAGCTTAACATACAGAACAAACAAAAGAAATTGCAGATACTTTAACTTCTACCACATTAGAAAGTGACATTTTCTCTGGATTTGCCTAAATCCAGTCCAACAATGTTCAGTACTGGTGTGCAAATGTTATGTCTCACAAATAGGAATGTGGTAACCCACCATCTAACTGCCTGGGCAAAATACCTCACATTTCTCTAGAGAATAGGTAAGCAAGTAATAGACTCTCAGCCCCATTTGGCCATCTATAAAACATAACAATAACAGTTTAACTCATATAATTCCTGGTCAATGACCCAGGACTGTGCTTTGCTTATTTGAAATCCTCAAACAGCTGACAGTCCATTGATCACGGACAACAATTTCACAGGACTTGTCAGGGCTTACAGAATAGGAAATGACCTCAGTGCTCCATGAAGGCAACCAAAGGAAAAATAATTTCTATAAGCCTTTAAAATAAGTATTTTTCATAACACATTGCCATGTTTTGCTATCTTGCTTATTCAATCATTGATTTGATTTTTTACCACCCTTTCTGGTAAAAATGGAGACTAACCAAATTTTAAAAACAAAATGTTCACAATATGTTGTCAAATTTTCCTATTAACAGCTCAAACTTCAGGCTCTTGACCCATTGACCTCAATGATGTCTATCCTTAGCACAAGATTTTTTTTCTCCATCTTCTCCTGAAAATATCTCAGATAGCTTGGGACCAAGTGCCCACAATCTTTAATATCTGTTATCCCAGATGGTTAGAATTCTCTTCCCCCAAATTATTTTACAGCATTTCTGTGTTATGCATTCTTTTAATAATTTCATTTTCTTCTCAGTTTTAAGATAGTGAATTATTTTATGTATAGTTCAAAATAGACTTCTAAAGTAATTCTAATGTAACAAATTCACAAGAAAAGAACTGGCATGGACTTAGTAGCAATCCTTACATATATTTGTCTTTGTGATGTTTCTCAGCCCTTGGCAATTACTTGTCAGTAATAATTTGAAAGTAAATACTACATGTAGTGCACGGTAGGGCTATGTATGCTTCAAAAATGATTCAGAAGAAGCACTTTGGCTCTCACATGAGCACAACACTTCTCCTCTATTCACTAAAGCAGCCTGTCATTTTTTGGGGTTTTCACACAAAACTGAAATAAAGGAGCTGCTTTAACAAACACCAGAAAGGAGCTGGGCTCATGTGTATTCTGAAGAGCTTCTTCTGAATCATTTCTGAAGCGTGCCAAATCACAGTACACCGGATATCTGCTACAGGGTTATACTGTATGTAAATATATTACTCCATCCTCCTATACCTCTCCTTACTCTATCAAACATTAGCACTGACCATAAAAATGAACTCTGTGATTATAGATGTGGACAACAATCCAAGGACTGTCATCTTAGCACATTGATTTTGTGTGCAGACTGAATTTTCTTCATGCCTTTGTATATTTCCACCTGCAACTAGATTACCAGCAGATCAGAAAAAGCTGGTATGCTGCTAGAAAAAGCCATACAAAATCACTTATGTAAACCCTTTTTCATTCGTTTCAGCTCTTACTCTAAAACGCAGTATGCTATAACCTGCTGCTGCAATCCTATTATATTCACTAGAAAAATCAATGAAAGTTTATCTTGGGGTAGGTTTTGGGGTTCAAAATGTTCTTGGGCCTTGCCATCTCTTGCTTTCTCCACTGAATTCACATATTATATCACTTTATTTAATCCAGGATATTTTCCATCATTACACAAATACCAATTTCTTTTTTAAAAAAACTCACATGATTACTAGATTTTTGTGCTCAACACTTTTCCTGCCCACTATCATTAATGTAAATCATATATGTTTTCTTTTAGTACTAACTGGCTTAATTGGACTGAAATCTAAGAAAACACATAGTTTTCATTTATCCGGAACTAGGTCATGCAAATCCTTTCATATTTCCTTAGTTACAAGTTGATAATCAAATAGAGCAGATAATTATTTTTTCCATCACTAGAAGATATGTTGTTTTTAAAAAATGAATCAGAACAAACTGGACTTATATTAATCATTTTCCACCTACACAACAAAATATACTTGGGATTAAGTTCTACACGACGTGTCTACAACAAAATGAACAGTGCTGAATGCTCTTCTTCGGGGTACCAGATTCCAACACCCAGCTATTTCTCTTTTACTACATTATTTTGCTTCCTTCCAAACAGTTAACACACTATACTTGCTAAGGGTGATCATGCTGTTTTGGGGCATTCAGCCTCATTAATTCTTTTCTGTAACGCATAAGAGTGCATTCACTTACTGAGAATATAATCCAAATTCCTTTGGTTTCAGAAAGAGAACATTGCCACTAATTTATTTTTGTTTCAGTTTTGAGATTAATTAGAGTACAACTTCTCCATACTGGTAATCCTTGGGTGGACTCCATGTAAAAAGGACACCTGTTTTACTCAGTTTCTGCCATCAAGATAAAAGCATAGTCAAACATAGAAGATCTTCTATAAAGGTATCAACATTGCTGCTCACATTTTGCTTGTTGGCATGTCCATTATATAAACTGTTTTCCTAGAGATGGTTTATAATAATCGAGGGTTACTTTTCCTAGCCCCATCCCAGTTGGTCTCGTTGCTTTAAGAAAAACCAAAAATACAATTTTATGTACCAAGAATGGGGATCATTTTTTCATCCCTTGGGTCATATGGGTCTTAAGCAAGTAAGCCAAAGGCTACAGCTTAAAGTAGACCCTTATTGTTGGCCTGCAGCCACCCAAGTTGTTGTCACACAAATGAACATTGAGAGAAAACATTTGTTTTTTCTTTGATGGACCTGCAATAGAGCAGGGAGAACTGCTGCTTCCGAAACTGCTGGCTTATTGCAAAACAGTATTTTTCCAGTAACATCCCCAGCATCATCTTTCAAAATGGAAAGGGAAGTAGGATCTTTAGAAATCATATCTTCAGTCAGTAGCTTGAGTCAGCATTTATCAACTTATTATTTTTATGCCGTCCATCTCTCATATAAGGTGACTCTAGTCAGCTTACTTGTTATAAAAGTATCAGTAGAACTGTTTCTTTGCCCCTTGCCTATTGTAGCAGGAAATTTATGAACTTTTCATGAACTACTGCTAACAAACAGGCAGTGAGTTCCTAAACTTACTAGTTTGGAAGAAAGTCACAATCAATACAGTGAGGTCTGTTTCTGAATAGAGATGGATAGGACAGCGCAATTAGAGGGTTTATTCATAGGCATGACACTTTCATTTATGAAAGCACCCATGATTTCCTTTCATAGATAATAGCCACCCAGAGTCTTATGAATGAATTAGGTAATAATGTGTGTAAATATATTATAAATATATGCCTGCTAAAAAAGAAAAGAAAATCATTTGTAAAATCCAAATGAACATTAAAGCTACTGTAATATGGGTTTATGCACATATTAGTAAAAGCAAAGTAAATTTCTATGAGAATTAAGCAGGTTTGCCAGTGTTTGAATTAGATTACCCTATCACTTAGATGTTCCTTCATAAAGAGGTTTCATCTACAGCAGCTACCTGGCAATGTTTATCTCCATATCGTGGAAAGCTTCTGTTTCCTGCAGATCACATTTCTGATAAAAGCAAAAATTAGGCAAGGCACTTGATAGACATAACAATCTATATGAAAATACCCCCCCAAAAGCCAGAGAAGATATAAAAATCACCCTCACAAAACCTTGGCAAGACAAATTCCCTAGTCATAAAAATCCTGATTAACTGGTAACTATGACTGGTAGTTTAACATAATGTATTGGACATGTTGTCAGAAGCAACATATATTTTCCCCAAGCCCAGGATAATGTACTCCACCACAAAGAAGCAAATACCTATATCTGCCTCTGATTTTTAACTGATAGCTAATAATTAACTGATTTTTAATGAGAGTCGCACAGAAACATAATTGTATATTTTATATATCCTAGCACTGTTGCCATATGTTGTCCACCCCTTGAGTTTTCCATTGGCGGATCTTCCACTGGCAGGCCAGTTCCTCATCAGATTTTTATAAACATGCATATTGAAACCAGATCTAAATCAAACTTCAATTGGTTGGAAAAGGAAAAATGCCTCACATCCAACAAAGGATAAGGGTTTTAAATGGGAATTAGAAAAATCACTTTGCTTTACTACTGCAACATATGAAACAGGACACATATGCTAAATCTTTCTTTCTAATCTAGACTCTAAATTGTCAGGATTCACATCCAATAAGCAGCCTTCCCAGCTGATAGAACAATAGATTTCCCAAAGTACAATTTACCACCATCTTCAGTCAGTATTGTCAATAATAGATAGAAGTTATTTATTAATCCTAAAGATTCCTGAAGTGGGAGAAAGAAAATAAGTTTCAATTTACTTCTGCTTTTAATCTAAATGGAAGAAAACTTGGCAAGTGAGAAGTAATCCTACTAAAATATGTCAACTTTATTTTTCTCTCAATTTGTCACATTTTAAGGCTGACACAATAGCCAGGAGCACATCCAAATTAAACAGTACACAAAAACTCTCCTCCCCCACTCCATGAGCAGGCCTTCTCCGTTCAAAAGCCACCAGAGGTCACTGCTACATTTGTTTGGCAGTTCAAAGATGTTGAGAGCTAACATTTTATGATTTTTTTTTCTTTTTTTACTGGTGGATAATGTGAAGCCTCTTATTTTAGCTGCAGAACTCAAATGGAAGTGGGGCAAAGGGGGGGGGCAGTCAAGTGCTACATAAATTCTATTCAGCCAGCTTTATAAAAGAAGAAAACACAATCCAATTCCATTCTCAGTTCCAATCTCTGTTCTATTGAGAAAGGAATGGACTGACTTGTCCCCAAAGATCTGCAGAATGTGGACATAAAAAGGTACTGATACCTTCAGAACTATTAAGGTATTTTAAGTATTAAAGTTAACATATTAACAATAGTTATACATACTTGTGTTTGGTCTTTTTGGACTTTCAGATATTAAACTAGTGACTTGGAATTGGGGAGGGGGGAGTAGTATGGAATTGTATGCAAGAAGAATTAGATTCTATTTGGGGCATATGAAAGACTAAAATTCTCCAGAAATTGACACATTTCTTTCAGAGTAAAATCAGATTGCATAGCCTGAAAGGTTATATTTCTCTATGATTGTCAGATTTAATTTGTTTTATCAAAAATTAAAACTATTTTTAATTTGTTTACCATACAGAGTGATGGTCATTTCTCCCTTGAGCCAAGCTTAATTCTTGGTTATTTCATGGACTTAACCATATAGTTTTCTTGATTATGGAAGTTATTTGCTAAGCTTCCACCACCCACCCAATTTCCCATAATGTCTACACTACAAATGCAGAGGAAAAATCAAATAAAAGCCAGCTTCAAAACAGAGATATATCCTTGTCAAGGTAACCCTGGATGTAGCTACTGGGATTCCCTAATCTAAGATATAGCAATTCTTTTTCCATCTGGAAATTCTTTTTTATCTAATTTTGTTTATGGAAGGGAGACTTTCATTTGGGGAAATAACTCTAGTTGCCTGAAATATGTCATTACATTCGGTGGTATGAGAAGAGAACTATGTATGTCTGATCTATAGCCCAGAAATAAGTCCTGCTTTATTCAAACATCAATAGGATTCCAGATTAAAAGTGTTGCTTATCAGAAATATTACAAAATAAAATGATTCATGTATATTAGGATGAGGGGAAACAAAGAAGCAATCTTACTTCAACATCAAATTATGACAAGCACTTCTTAGAAATTTTGGTGACAGAAAGCAAATTAGATAGATAGATAGATAGATAGATAGATAGATAGATAGATAGATAGATAGATAGATAGATGATAGATAGATAGATAGATAGATAGATAGATAGATAAAAAGATGATAGTTTCTTTAACTATTATAACTATAACTATTATAACAGGTTGTTTTACTCTTCCCATAAGTGTATAGCATTACACTGTCACTGCATGAATATGAATTAAAACATTTATTTTTCTTAACATTTAGAGTTCCGATAAAGCAGGAAAATAACACTATGTCTTTGGGTACCAGTCTTTCTTGGATCCCAATCAAGGTCCAGGTCCTACCATAGTAACTTTGATCAGAAACAGAATAGAAAATAGCCATATGTAGATAATCTGATTGGCCTGATCATTTATTTGTGATGTTATAACATCTGTGTACTTCTACAACCACAAATAACGACATTGGCCAAACTAATTTGGGGCACAACCCAGCCAGTCTCAGAATTATTTGCATCATGTTCTAGGAAACTAGGAAAGATTTAAAGAGGTATTTGACTCTCCTGTAGAAAACCATAGGAATTGAAAAATGGAACCATGTATGTATGTATGTATGTATGTATGTATGTATGTATGTATGTATGTATGTATGTATACCCCACTTGTATTATTTTACCCATCATTCAAGGCAGTGAACATATCCAACACACCTTCCTCCTCCTATTTTCCCCACAACAACAACAACCCTTTGAGGTGGATTGAGCTGAGCGATAGTGACTGGCCCAAGGTCTCCCAAGCTGGCTTTCGTGGCTAAAGTGGGGCTAAAATGCATGATTTTCCCGTTTTCTAGTTTAGTGCCTTTACTGGCCCTAAACTCATTGACTTCAGGCTATGCTAAATTGGGGGGGGGGGGGGTCATTATATGATTAGCATTTATTTCTCTAAAATTTATTTAGCACCATCTTATTAAAATACATTTATCTGCATGGAACTATTTCGGTCCATTATTTACTGTCACATTATTTTGCTCTCAGCAATACAGCATTCGTTCAGTCGTTGTGATGAAAGCTTTCTAGCTGGGAAAAGTGGCCGGTTTGGTTTTGTCTTTATTTTTCAGTACGATTATAAACGAATGAACGGTTCCAGTCAGACTTCACACATGCAGCTATCGAACTGCTCTTCTTGAATAGATTCTGGGAGCGATCGACTTGGAAATCCTCCTGCAGTCCCCCCACCCTCACCCCAGAAATAAATCGGAGTGGGTTTATGACGTAATTCGGAGAAAGTTGGGAGCCGCGGGGCGTCACTTTTTCTCGATTCTGGGACGTCCCTGCCCTGTTTTCTAAATTATTTTGCGTTCACTTTTGCTTTCCTCTTCTCGGAAAGGGCAATATTAACGCCTTCTCTCGAGAGGAGTATTTGGTTCCTAAAACTGAGTCGCTCCGAAGCAGAAATGAAAGAACCTGCAACAAAGTCGAAGGTACCAATCCCGTCCTTAAATTACCTTAAATAAACCTTAAATATAATTAATATATATGTGCCCTGAAATTTAAGCAACTCAAGCCTGAAGTGAAATAAACGTACTCAGAAATATCTCCCGAATTTTCCTTACACTTTTACTCTCTATAAACTTTTGTTTTTGCAGAAAGCAGTGCAAACCAATCCAATTGCACCCGGAAGGGCTACTTTGCGACGGTGAAAGTGACTTACTAAACCTGGGAAAGGTCAGGCTTTCAGAAGCAGCTGGTTGACTTCGGATCCCTTTTTTTTCGCTCTGAAAGAAGGCTGGGGCGGTGGGGCGAGGAAAGGCCGCTTTCCTCCAGAGCCAACAGACACCGCCGCCTTAGCCCCCTCCTAGAGAAGGAGGCTCAAACTTGCAGCCCCCTTCCCCCATCCGCATTCCTAACGCAGAAGAAAGTGGGGGCTGCCCGCTCCAAAGCAAGGCTAGTCCCAGGCGCGAGTTTTCCTCCCCCGCCGCCAGGGACGACACGCCCTGAGGCGGCCCCTCCCCGGTGGTTGCGGCCCAGCCTGACTCGGCGGGAAGAGGCGCCCCAGCGCTCCCTTGGCCGTTCGCCTGGCCTCAAAGCGGCTCCGCTGCCAGAGGTGCCGGTGCCAGCTCCAATTAACAGCGAACAATTAAAAACAGCTCGGCTTCCTTCTGCCCTGCCCCCTCCCCCGCCTGAGAGCACTCTGTCCCGCAGCACAGAGGGGGTTCTTCAGACAAAGCCTTCAACTGGTTACTGGATTAACCCATTTTCTGGGTTGGTGCAGGTCCTCCGGCTTTAAAAGGGGGCAAAGAGAGGATTTGCGCAGCCCTCGAAAATCCAGCCCCTTCGAGGCTCGTGTGTTGTAGCTGGGAAGACAGCCCCCAGGCCTTAGACCGACTCCAGTTAGCTTGTTTTACCCAGACGGTCGAACGCTGTTCTAAGGCGCATCTCGGACCTGCCTAACCCGGCACTAATGCGATGCTCCGGAGAGAAAGGAGAAATAGTCCAGAGCCTCGGACATTCCCGTTTTCGAAAAGGAATCTCGCTTCAAGCCATTTCCTGCACGAGGGTCCGATCCAAAACAACCAGTTCTGTCTTTCTCGCCCGGGCTCCCTTCCCGCCTTTTCAGAAGTTCAAATTCGTGCGGAGTATAGATGTAACCACTGTATCCGTTTGGAGGAGGCCGAGTTGCACGTGGGTTAAGAGAACCGAACAGCCTTCGACGCTTCACGAAGGGAAGGTCCCGCGGAATCCCTACGGTTCTCCGCAATCTTCAGGACCTCTCGGAACCAGGGACCTCGGTTCCCCAAAAGGTGCTTTCGCAACAATAGCAAGGGAACAGCCCGCTCCCGTTTTCCTGAGCATAAACGCCAATAAATTCATTGGGACTAACTGCAGAGTACCTAAGGATCAGATTGTGCTGGTGGCTTCTGACGTGAACGAATTTCTACTCTGTTTAAATATAGTGCAGTCACGATTCTTATCACCACTATTAGCATTTCAACTTTTTTGTAGAGCGCCATACTAGCAATGTATAGCGTGATCATTCTGGGGATGTACTATAAATGGGAAAAAAGGTTTTATCCCACCACAGTGATAGCATTGTACTCCTGAGGTTTTCAGATTGTACTAACGTAATAATCTTTCCGATTGTTTTAGTAATTATGATAAATTGATTGTATAATTCCAAAACATCAAGTATAAGAAAGGAAGCTCTATTGAACCATTGGATTCAAAGTAGCCATTGTTAGATTTGCGTTTTAAGCAAATTCTAACCAAAAAATTCTCATCTAAGAAGTCCCCAGATCCAAACCATGTTATCACAAACACTAAAGTCTAAAGAAACACCTTATTTTTCAGCAACGCGTCATTAGTAGAGAAGGCAAATCAGACTGTCCTACCTTGCAATGTTGTTTTAACTTTATAGGCATACTTTAACTTGTTTTAACTTTACACTTTACAAGCATAAAGTGATATACTTGCCTGGAAATACGTTTATTGTAAAATAGACCAAAGTCTATATGCAAGGTAGGAAGATGTTGCTAAGGAAAACAAGTAAAACATTTGCATTTCCAACTTTCCTAAAGAACTCTTTCAAATATAAAACAGACAAGCAGTGAGTACAGGCAATATTTATCTAAAATATGGTTTAAATTCAGTGGCAGGTTGCAATCCTAAACATAATGGATGGATTCACATAATCCCCTAAATTGCAAAAACTGGATTAGCAAAACAAACCAACCACATTTTGACCTAATAAACAGTGTGAGATTGGCCCTGTACTCATTTTATATTTCCATGTGTTCCTGAACAAAGGAAATTTCATTGAGAAAACCAACCAACCAACCTCCCTCCCTCCCCCTCCCTTCTTCCCTCCCTCTGTGTGTGTGTGTGTGTGTGTGTGTGTGTGTGTGTGTGTGTACATAACCTATGTTCCCCTTAACCTTAAGGGAACTTTCTTCTGTGCAATGTGTACTCCTATTCTTCAAAAATCATATTTCATTTCTGGCTTGAAGGCCAATTTTACAGACAATATGTTCTTTTTCTTCCTTTAATTCAATAGCCTCTTGCCGACAGTAATTTCTGCCAAGATATTTGTTAAATGTTAAAGAAAAAAATTGTTGTGGGAGGGGGAGCTTAGAAACTCTGAAATGATGTAACAAAAATCCTGTTCTGCAGTTCACAAACTGGGTTGCAAGGGGAAAAAAACAACTGGTGTCCAGCATCCCTCAGGAAAAAAGCAAGCATGACTCCCAGTATATCTTTAAGAACAGCCCTTGAGAGGGTCTTTCAAAGAGGATTATCCTACAACCCACCTGAACTGTAGGTGACCAGATCAACACCCAGAGCTGGGCTCTTCCTTTTCCTAGGCCGCCCTTTCTGGACTGTACCGGTGCCATTGAAGTAAGGCAGGGCCAGGCCGCCACCCTTGGCTGCCAGCTCGGTGTAGCTGAGTGAGGCCGGTGGGTAGGAGGCTGGGTCGGTGCCCTGGAGCAGGCTCTCAAAATGTGCCCGGCAATAGACCACGTTGTCCTTCATGCCAAAATGGTCGCCTGTTGTCAACGTCTTGTTGCACGTGGTGCAGGTGAAGCAGCTGAGGTGATAGACCGAGTCCCGGGCCCGCATCACCATCTCCGAAGCAGAGATGCCCAGGTGGCAGCGGGCACAGCGCTGCACGGAGAACCTTCTGGGGAAAGAGCACATGAGTTAGTGGAGACTGGCCAAGAAGAGTGGGGTACTGGCACTTCAACCCCTCAGGCCTGATTGACTTAGGGTGAAGGTTAGTTGAGTCTGGTTGAGTTTGGGCCAAGGAAAAGTAACATAGCAGTTACAGATCAGGTAAGGGTGGCATCATTGGCTCAAAAAGCATCTGCACTACTCTTTAAATCCAGAGGAAGTGAGGAGAAAGTGGCCTTCTGGATAAGTTCTATCTCTGAACTCCAATTTCATACAGATCACACAGGAAAGGCTGTCTAAAGTTGGACAGACAAAGGGAGAATATAGCCATTGCTTAAAAGCGGTATGGACATCCAGTTTGATGTAGTGGCAAATATGCCAGACAAGAAACCAGGAGACCCTGAGTTCTAGTCTCATCTTAGGCCCAAAGCCAGCTGGGTAATTTTAACCAGTCATTCTCACTTGGCCCTAGGAAGCAGGCAATGACAAAACAGTTCCCAAAAATTTTGCCAAGAAACTTCAAGGACTGGTTCAGACAGCCAGAAGAGTCAAAATTGACCCAAAGGGACAAACAAACAAACAAACAAACAAACAAATAAATAAATAAATAAATAAGAGGATGAGAATAAGATGATCCTTGGATTTAAGTGCTGTGACTGTTTCTTAAACTTTAAATTCTTTTCTTTTATATTCATAATCTGGTACACAAAAAAGACTAAGAGAATTTTCACATGGGGGAGGGGACAGAAGAAAAACACCATTGTATGATGGAAATTAAACTGGGCTCAACTTTACCTTCTTTGTGAATTGATCCCATTGAATTTTATAAAATTTACTTTTGAAATATGCTTGGGATAAGCCCTATAAATCTCATTAATTTCCCCTGGGGGAAGTTCTGTTTTCTTGGGATATCACATAGCCTCCATTTATCAGTCGGCCAAGCATACTGTGCACACCCATCCCGCGTGGTTAATTGATGGTTCAGTTTGTCCTGTAAATACTGCCTGTTTATACTCCACTAACCCAGAAAATTGGGTTAATGGAGTACTCCATAGTGGGTCTTGCACAGTTATTCCCACTTACCTGTGGAACTCAGTGGGGCTACATTTGAATTTACAAGGATTAGGATTGTACTATTACAATTAAGGATAATTCCCTACTATATTTTCATATTATAAGTAGGTGCCTTTTCCATCTACCTAAAAAAATTAAGTAAGATGGCAACCTTCACCGTTTTGTGTAGTGAAGTTTGTATAGTGTATATTGTGAAGCAATGACATTTTATTAACGAAATCAATGAATTAATTTTTAAGGCTGAACCACTCCAGAAAATAAATAAATAAATTAGCATTTTACTGTGGTGGGATGGAGTTATCATCTCATATTTAGGCTACGCCCATCCGGCCATAGTTTCCTCTGAGCACCCACCCACCCACCCCCAAAATATCCTGCGCTGTGTTGATGGGGAAAATAATCTTTTGGTCACCTTTGCCTGGAAAAATCATCATATGTAGTAATTGAACCCACTGAGATATTAAATCTAAGTCTAATCAAGCTTACAGTGATGCTGGGTTGTTTTATAATGGAAGGTAGTGCTCAGAAATGTCAGCTGGCTTCCCCAAAGTAGTATCCCAGAATAAATGAGGGAGGAGGCCAGAACTTCAAGCATATGAGGAAGCTCAGCATCACATTCTCTCCACTCTCAAGCTGACCACCCAAAATATCCCTATTAGCTGCAGTCCCAGGTCTGCAGCATATGCTCTCTGTGTGTGCGTGGGGATGCTCTTTCTGGCTCAATATAACTAAGCTCCTTCGGGATTTCTCAGGTGGAGAGAGCATTCACCCGGCAAGCCCAGAAGCCAGAAAGAGGCAAAGCTCCTTTCCTGCAGCGTAAAATCAAAGAACAGTAAAGAAAGAGGGCCTCTCTACCCACCGGCTTAGTGTTGGTCCCCTCCAGGCGAAAGAGGGCTGCATACAGAGTTTGCTTCTTCCCCGAGTGTGGGATTTATTACCACAACAAGGCATTTGGCCTGGGGGTATGAAATATGGATCCTAAGCAGGCTCTACTATTCTGGCTCCAGATAAACGTTGGGAATCTTCTATCCATTCGCAGAGGAGCCCCACTCAAATGAATGGGTAATCATGTATATACATACACAAAGTCACTCTTTGGTTGTTTGAAAAAAGATAACACTGGAAATAAAGCTTAAGGTTAATTCTAAGTTTAAGAATGTATCTTTTTGAAATTATCAGAAATAAAGCTAAACAAAGCATACCTTGGCTCCTTTCTTACTTTTAGTAGGTATAAGATAAAATTGGAAGCTCTAACCCAACCTTACTTGGAAATAGATTTCACAGAGTTCAAAGGTATTTAGTGTCTCATTTTGTGGGCACCTTAGACACTTTTGTGAAATCAATAGGAAATGGTTCCAAGGATGCTTGAGGCTCTGCTGGAACATAACAATAAAAATGGGAAATACTCACTCAGCACATCGGGAAGGGAGGCTGATAAAAATTTGAATGTATCCCTTTAACAGATAGGCTATAGCCAGGCTACCCAAAGGGCAGTTTCTCATTAACAAGCAAAGTAGAGCAGAGTGCCCAGCGGGAGAGCTTCTGTGCCAAGCCTTTCCTTCGAGGCCCTAGTTAAGGAATGGGTAGATCAACAGCACTCCAACTATAACCCAGGAAAGAACACAGCAGGGGCCCACTGCGGAGAGGAGCTGCAGAGGATATGGTAGGAATACGACTCTTAACCTGGTTACATAGTTAACCCTTTTTTTTCTGAATAGGCAAAATACATTGAAACATAACCTATTCAAAATGGCCCGCACTTGCGTGCGCTATTCACCCAAGCTTTACTAACATTAACACTAATCCAGTTTAACAGGTTGTGCGAATCCCTCTGCTCATGCATTCCTGACCCGATTAAGCGAACTGCATGAACACACAATCTGTAAGAGTTTACAGGTGCAATGCAAGTAAGAGGTCACTAGTGTTGCAGAGACGTTGCACTGATTCTCGGGGAAAGTATTTGGCAAGCGGCTTTCCTGGTGGCTTGACTTTTGCCCTGTCGCTGTTCTAAACAACCGGCTCTTCCTATAGGAAGAAGGCATTTTGTAAAGCTTGATGGAACAGAGAAGGCCTTGCTTGTCAGTTACTTCCCAGCAGTAAGTAAAACGTTTGCATCCCTGCAGCCCAGTAGTGATCTCTGCCCTGGATTTTCCCCCCTGTGCCTCTGAGGGCCTTTTCACACGCATCCAATTCAAAGGGGAATGTGCTCATGTTCAAATGGTCTTCCATAAGCCAAGCACTGTAATCTAGATTTCTCTGGGAGGAAGTGGTGAGAAATGATGGGAGGAACAGATTTAGTACCATATCTGGGACAGGATTTTAAATCACTTGATAGCACTCCTCCCTTTCTTCCAATAGAGGCAAAATGTTTGTTTGTTTGTTTGTTTGTTTGTTTTTCTGATAGAGGCAATTCACACATTTGGTCTTGAAGCATGCGGGGGAGAGCACCTCTGTGCATTGCTTTTACCATAATTTCCAACAAGGCAATTTAGTAAGTGCTGGATGCCATTTATCTATTTTCAGTGGGAGATAAGACCCTGATATTCCCTTATAGTGTTTAATTTACCACCCCAAAAAAGGGGCAGTGCATCTAGTTAAGTGCCAAGGACATTCATACCTGCATAAACTTAACCTCAAGTAACCAAGAGAGGAAAAATAATGTGTCCTGCAAATATGTATGAATGCTCCCTAGGAGATGATTTTTCTCAAGAAAGTTCAGAGCCTAGAGACGTTCACGCAACTCAATCATCCCATTTTATTCACCCCCCCACTCCACCCACCTGCGAGCTGTTACCTGTAATAATCCTCCTTGCAGTAAATGCTGCCGTCCTTAGCAAAGCAGGTGAGTTCTGACTCCAAAGCCAGTTTACATTCACAGCACTTCAGGCAGCGGAGGTGCCACTGCTTGTCCACAGCCAACAAGTAGTAGCGGTCGGAGATTTTGCCCCCGCATCCTGCGCACAGGGCAGGCTTCTCAGGGCTCAGCGGAGGCATGTTCTGCAGAGGGAAGCAAACGTAAGCGGGTCGGGCAAAATCTTACAAGATCAACATCTAATTAGGTGTACTATTTCAGCTTTTTAAAAAATCCATAGCAGAGATATTTCTAACCAAATTCGGGACGCATGTGTAACGGGCCTTAGCTGAAGGTTTACAACGCGATTTGACACAAACCTATTAGATTTCCGTGGTCTGTGTAGTATTTAGTGCCGCTTCATTTCTGTGGAGACCTAAGGAGACTAGGAATTATTATCTCCGTTCCCTAGATTTTAACGGGCGCTAACTTCGTTCCTTGTACCTGCGAGTAAGTCCTGTTGAAGTCTATTATAGGTATTTCGGAAAAAAGGTATAAGCTTTTTTTACTGCACAATAAATCCGGATCCCCTCCATCGACTGGATTTATCCAACGTTAAGCTCTCTGGCTTACCGAATACACCACAATTGTTCGGGCTCACTCATCTTTCCCCCTTCCGTTGGCTGAGCGCGATAGCTGGGTTCACACAAGGCTGCTAAGTCCTCAGGAAACTGAGGACCGCCTAGAAGACGCGGTGGGTGAAGTCAATATTTCTGGTTTAGGTGGCTTTCCATAAAGAACTTTTGCTGAAAGAAACTGTTGGATTTTCCCAAGCCTAAAGCAGACTCTGCCTCAAGCAGGAACTCCCGCTTGCTTCTTCGCTTGCCTTTCACTCCCGCACGTTGTATAGAGTCGCTTTTGCGAAAAGCCGGCGTTTTGACGCGGAAGCTGGAGGGTGGACCCTGGTTGCTGGAGGGTGATAGTGGTCTGAATCCTAGGGCTGAGTTTCAATTGTAGGGTTTACATTCTGCTCAGAGAAGATATAACCCTCGGTTCCTTCGTCCCGGACCAAAATCCCCTTTCCGGCCTTCGGGCAGCCAAGGGATGCGCCCGAAAGCAAGGCAGAAAATCTAGCGAGGGCGAGCCCCGCTGCTTTCGCTTCTTGGAAGCGCAAAAGGCCGAGTTCTAGTTGATTCCTCTTCAAAGCGCGCTTCGGGGATTTATATCCGAGAAAACCTCCCCGGGACAGATTGAGATATGAGCTTGAAGCAGTGTGCTTGCGGGCGGGGGGGCGGGCGGGAGATCTACTGCCCGAGCCATTCACTTTCATTTTCCTGACCTGGGCTCAACTCTAGAACACAATTTGAAAAAGTGTCAGACTACTGAAGGAAAGTAAGAAGAAAGCATCGTTTCATCTTTTTCTTCCTTCAGGGTGTTGTTTACTTAAGCAGAAAAGGTGGTGGTGGTGGGAGAATATAAGCCACCTAAAGTCCTTACTACCTGGATTTTGGGAATGTCCACTAGGAAGGTCAACGGGTAGAAAGACAGCTCAAGCACGTGGCCTATTAAAACAGGTTGTAAGTTTGTTATATGGGTTCAGGAACTAATCATTATTTTTTAAAAAAAAAATCTTTTCCAAATTATCTTTGAATTTAAGAGAGGAAAGAGGAAGATTTAAACCAGTTGGAAAACAATTAAATGTTTTCCACATATTAAAAATATAAAGGTTTGAACCTATCAAGCACAAGGAATAGTGGCAGAATCACAAATGAAACCAATGGTTTTGGTCCCCCCTCCCCTCTGCTTGTCGTCTTCATTATTTGGGCTATTTCCCTCCTTTCTCTCCCCCATAAGACATAAAGAAACTGAAATGATAATGAAACTGTTGCCTTAATGAATTTGGTCTCTGCTGTGCTTGGAGGAGAGTCCAGTTCAAAGAATTATAAGTTTCGGTAGACCCTTACTTGTATTCTTCGTGAATGCACCGGAGTTCCTGGGATTTCTGAGCAAAGGAAATAAATGTCCTTTTTTACCCATCACATACACATACACACACACATACCCCAAGTCCCTTTTCTTGCTTCTGGGGTTCCACAACTTAATTTAGAGTTTTGAAATCTAGTAAGAAACTGTTCTGCTTTTCTGCTTAACGCTCAGAACGACTCCAATTATTGGGCATTTTAAAAGAGAAAAATAAATCTGAGGGTGGGGTGGGAGGGAGACTGAGTCCTAATTGTTTGTTCCGTTTTGTCGATTTGGTTCAGCCTCAGTGCTACTTTTTACAAGTTGTAGCCTTTAGAGCAAATAGAGAAGTGAAGCGATGATAAACCGTTGTTTCTTTCCAATACAAGAAGTTAGAATGAATCTTCAGCAGCACCCTAATAATATAACTAAAATTAATCTGTTTGAAAGTCATCAAAATGCTTAATTCTCATCTGCTGCACTTTTTTTTTTACAAATGATTTGGAATATAAAAGACATCGGAGTCGTTCCAAAAGCTATTGAACTTATTTGGGAATAAATTTAGTAGCCCTCAAATCTTCAAAACAATTTCGTTCTTAAGCCTGTTGGGTTTAGAGTCTCTTGCCCCTTGAGAGCCCTTTCTTCTTAAAGATTCTCCTTAAAAGCCTTTCTTCCAAACTTACTCAGAAAGCAAATGACATTGAGCCTCGCGAGGTTCATTTCTCATTTCGTGAAACTGCCTTGAAAACGACAGCTCCAAATGCCTCGTTTTCAAGATGGCAAGTCGCAGCTTAAATCCTCGACTAGGCAAACTTTCCTGAACTTGCTTCCCAATCTTGATAGGGGCCGGACTTGTGAGAAAGAATCAAAACTTGATATTCAAGCAATTGGGTAGAATCCAAACACCTTAAACACTTTTCAAGAGGAAAGTTAGCTAGGGAAAACTAGACGGACGATTAGGGGAGAGGATGGCAAATCGACTTTAATCCGTTTCATTGGGGAGCAACGCCTCCCTTTCCCTGGAGAAGTTTTTGGAGATCTTGCGCTGGGTCCTGCTCACCCGCCTGCCCACGCGCACACACAAAATAACCACACTTTTACAAAATAGATTGGAACTTGAAAGCCTGACGTTATAACTCAATAGAATTTACTCATGAATAACATATCTTTATGATCGCGCTGTAATGCCCATCTGAGCTTGTTTGTTGTCTTTTTTTTAAAATAACCCAGATGCAAAGAAACAATTGTGATTTTAAAATGGGGTGGTGGTGGTGGTGGTGAACATTTTTTAAAAGACAAGTGGAAACTACTCTTTTGAAAAAGATACCTGGAAGTAAGACTTGAAGAACGTCTCGCTGGGCATTCTCATATACGCGCGCGCGCGCACACACAGACACAAGACATTCCAGTGTCCCTGGGAGGTTCCAGTTACCTTACTTCTAGCATTGGGAGGGGGTCTTTCTCTCTCTCACACACACACAAAATCCACCCTCCTTCATCTCTTCTGTGAAAACCCCGACTTTTTCCCCACTTCTTACCGCTTCCCGGCCATTCATCTGTCCCGCTTTAGCCAGGCGGGATTCGGTCTTGGTCCGCCTCTCCATCTCCTCCATGATCCCCTGGATGTGGCCTCCGGAGATGCCGTGGAAAAGCATGGCTGGGGAACGGAAGGGACACACGTTTCCTTCGGCTCGGCACCCCACTATTTCCATATACAGGCCCCAGAGTCTTGGTTTAGAGCATCCGAATCGCCGGGCGACGGGACGAGCCCGCAGGAGAAGCTTCGTGGCTCCGTAGAGAAGGCAGGTAGCAGCCGAAAACGGGGGGGGGGGAGACTGCCGAGCGGCGCTGGCGGGAATGATCTTGGGGGGGGTCTTTCCCCCGCCTGGCCGGTGCAAAAGACTGGGCTGCTTCCTGAAGAAAGGGCAGGCAAGAAACGGGACGGATCCAAAGGGGAGGGAAAGAAGGGGAAACGGGGAGGGGGGAGAGAAAGAAAGAGAAGGCGACACGAAGTTGAGGCTTGAGCAAACAGAGACAACAACAATAACGGAAAAAATGGTTCACGCAAAAAAGGGGGGGAGGATGAGGGGGAGAGGGTAAAAGACAAAGAAAAGCCAAACAAGATGGGAAATGAGTGGAGTGGGGGCAGGTTAAAACAGAGATCTCCGTTTGCTAGAAAGTTCCTGTTGCTCTTGCTTGGATGTAGGACTGCTGCTTGCTGGAGCTCTGTCCAATTTGTTGGAGACAGAAGCCAACCCAGTTTGGATAATTCAGGAGGAGGAGTCCTCACCCAAGAGCTGCCACCAGCCCCCTGCTCCTCCTCCTCCTGCTCTACAGACAACAAAGAGCTGTCAAACTTCGCCAGCCCCCACTGTGATGGGCAAGCGGTGACAAATATTCCGGAGGAGTGGGTGGGAGAGGGTTTAGACTCCTTCTTTCTATCAACGATAGGGAGGGGAGGATAAGAGGCACCTCCTGGGGATCTTTCAGAGAAGTGGATGCTGGGGGGGGGGGGTCTAGACTGTACTTCTGTGCCCCATCCGCCCATTCTCCAGCTTCCCCCCCATACAGACCTCAAGTTCAAATAATTTTTAACAATGAAAGGGGGGGGGGAATTGGGCAAGGCGGATCTTTGAATGGAACTTTGTTGGAAAGCTGTTCCTGACCGAAGGGAGAAGATTTAGTAGATCGGATGGCCAGATGGACAGATATGAAGAGGTCAGGAAAAATGTAAACTACCAGTAGACCGACTTTCTCAGAGACCATAGGACACGTACTGCAGAAGACTTAAATTTAGGCAAAGCTTTTATTTCTAGACTTGCTGAAGGAACTCCGTTAAGTTTACTTTTCAGAAAAAGCGAATGCTGTTTTATATTAATATTTTATTTTAAAGTGTCAACTCTTTTTCTAGTTCTAATATCTCTGAAGATTTTATAGCAAAGAATTCCACCTAAGAAGCAAGAATGAGAGAAAACAGCCGTTGTACCAATTCCTGTCATTTTGGCAGAACCCTTTGCAGATGGACTAGAATGGCCTTTCTCTTTTCTTCTAGGGAGAAATATTCTCTAAAATCTCCCCGTTTAATTAATTTTACCCAGCTCCAAAAAGAACCCAGCAAACAGATACAATATTTGAAGATGCTAGAAGGATGGGAGAGGGAACTAATTGAAGAAAGTTAACTGATAGCTAAGACAAAAAGAGACTTAGTGCTATATCTCTTAGCAAAAGATTGAAGAATATCAAGTTTGGGCTGTCCATAAAGATAGGAGGGATTTAGTAGGAAGTGCTTTGCTTCAGCTCATAATCTCTTGAGGTTGAGGTGGACCTGCTCATTGGATGAGCTGAATGAATGATTCTGATACTAAACCTGAGACTCACAAAGCATCCATCTCCAGGCAGGCGTAGAGGGGGGGGGGGGAGAGACTCTGCCCCTTCTGTTTTTGGGTTGCTGGTTTTTTTTTTTTTTTTTGGTTCCTTTGAGGCTTGGACCAACACACCATCCCCTTGGATGGAATCCAGATTTTGGAAATCACCATCCCAGGAAACCACACCATTGGTTGCCTGCATTTTTTTCATGGCTATTTTTTCTGCCCAGGGACAGGAGGTGGAACTTTTCTTTCTTGTTGTTTTAAAAATAAAGCATTACTTTTGACTTAGGGATGAAGGAAAAGAAACTCCTTTATGCACCTGTCCATCACACATCCAAATTCAAAAGCAACAGAGAGTCAGGGAAAGTGTTCTTTAAGTCTGGGTAAGTCTCTCTTTCTTCATTTAAGGAGAACCTGAAAGAACTACAGGGCAGTTCCACGGGGCAGAGAAATCCAAACAAGTGAAATAAACCTGCAGGTGTGCACTTACTTGTGTCACTTCCTTTTTCTTTCTTTTTATTGGAACTCAAAACCCAGGACAGCAGGACTGTCTGCTGATGTTAACTCAGATTAGTCTGAGAAGTTGAAAAAGCATCCCAGAGGGAGACAGTAGCAAATAATTTCCTTATTGTTCCTTTAAAAACTGTATGGAAATGTCCATGAAGTCACAAAAAATGAAAAATGAAAGTCAATGAAAACTTAAGTTGACTTCATGGAATCAAGAGATAAATGTTTAGTTGGGGGGAAAAGGAATCCCAAACAAATGTTCTAGGAAGTACTGTGGGGAAAAATTAAGAATACAGATCTGATCCTTTGCCCACCACCTACATCAATATTCCCCAAAAATGAATGGCCAAAAAGGAGTCAGCTGTAAGAATGAAATGGCGAAAGGGACATGACTCTGCTCCTTTTGAACTTCAAAACAGAATTTCCACTGATTGAATAGAGCAGAAATTGTCATCCAGCAGAGTACCACTGCAGGAAAGTTGGGTAACTGGGCTTAATTATCTTAACTCTTACCCCCCAATTAAATGTCAGAGATTGTGTTTGTAGGGCTTGCTTACCCCTAGTTAGCTTTACCATGGGTGGCTGAATTAATTCAATGTTCAGGCTTCTCTGTGTACTCTGAATCATAAACAGGCTGGGCTAAAAATGTGCTTGGCTTGCATGAAATTACTTAATTGTTTTCAACGTGCAACAACCCAGGGCTGCTCTATTTTGGCCCCTTCCTGTTCATTTTGCTCAGCAGGATTTTGGACTTCTGCCCCAAAGTCCTACCCTGGCAGGTCTACACAGTAATGGACTCTAATTGTGTCCAAATAAATGTGCTTACTAAAGCGACCTTACCTTGTCAACTTGGGCATACCTGCTCAGAAATGAGTTGAGTTTAATTTTAGTGCATGCTAATTATTAAGTCCAATGTGCTCAATGAGAATTAATGGGTTTCAATGTAAGTATGGTTAATGTGCTGGTAGGTGCAATCTTATCTTATTAGAGTGCCGTTCTGTTCTTGACTGCTCAGGAGTAAGTCCAACTTGTTTTTATGATTTCCATCCCCAGATAATTGGGTGATGTGATCTACAATTATGTATGCTGGATTCTGTACATGCAAGTTAGTGCATTAAATCAGCTTACTTTTTTTTAAAGTGAACTTGGAGAAGAGTTGGTTAACACCTTGCAACTAAGACTCAGTAGAATAAAGGGCAGGAGCAGGGAAAGAGAAATTGACAGCCTTCTGTCACTTCCTGCCCTCCAGTTTTTCTGAGCTACTGGTCAGTGCCTATTGGGTCACTAACTACTGGACCAGTAGTGATGGAATAGTATACCAAGCCAGCTGGAACACTCCAGGCTGGGAAAGCCAGGTTAGAGTTTGGAGAGAACATAAAGATTTTATGCAAGAGCAGTTAAAGGTGGTTATTTTTTTAGCTGAAGTATAAAGCTAGGCCAAGCAAAATTTAAGAGTTGGACAAGCCACATCTTATATTTCTATTAGTTAGACACCCCGCTCTTGCATAATAAAAAGTAAAATCGAATGTATAGTATTGAAGGAATTTTGTTTTGAAGTGAAATTAATGGCTCAGTCAGTTTACTAATTTTTATCATTATTTTTGTCCATCAAATGATTCTTTTCTATCAATATTAATTGTATGGTGCATACAAGGGCTGTCCTGATTGACCATCTTTGGAAACCAGATTCTTAACTGGATCTGTGCTACATAGAGTCCCCCCCCCCCCCAATGAGTAATGTTCCTCTACCCATCTGAACACGGAGAGAAAGTAGCCCAAGAAACACAAACCCAATACTTATTTTTAAGTTTAAACCTTACTGGCTTGCAGAAGTAAAAAGAAAGCAGTCCCATTCCTGGACTTCTACTGAAACCAATATCCCATTTGAATATCGGGTCCTGACTAGCAGATGTGCTGATGTGAATGAAGGGCAACCAGAAACCTGGGCTAAACTAATTGTCTGCCGTTGTGTTAATCAATTCTCAGCTAATCTTTTTTCTATAGTTTTTTTTTTCTCTCTCTCTCCTTTCCCTTGGGAAGATTTAGCCCAATGGGTACCTCTCTTCATAAGGGACTCCATCGTTTTCAACTCCTGCAGTCTCTGCCTGCGAGGCAAATAATCAGAAAAGGGGATGGCTTGAAAGACCTCAAAACCCACAAGAAGGAATGTGCAGGATCAGAGGAACGGCCTCACTAGCTGTTCATACAAAGGCCAAAAGGCCCCACACTGAGAGCATTAGTGGTCAGAGCCTGTTCGCCTTCGGTATAGCCAATTAAACGCCAGTAATGGGAGATGGTTCCCTATCAATACCAGTTGTCAGTTATCGAAACTTGGCAGTGTCATCAGGGCAAAACCTTAGGACAAAACTGTGAGCCCTCCCCACTTTCCAGCGAGAGCTGTAGGAGGCTCCCTAATGAAACAGACTGGGAGAAATGGGAAAAATAAAGGGCATTCATTGTAGCTTTGCTTGCACAACATGCTTACTTGATTAAGCATGTTGTGCAAGCAAAGAACATATGTGGTACAACATGCTTACCTGATTTAACGATAAAGGGTTACCCAGCTGTATACACTGAGCTGTACTGACTATATTGAACCATGCACAGAGCAAGAGGGCTCAGTTCAGCCAACACACCAAGCCCTAACAAAGTATGACTCAGACAAGAGTAGCAACTTAGTCTTTCACAGGACTGACTAAGCATCTCGTGTAACTGTGGACCACATCCCTGTAAATAACGGTAGATCTTTCAAAGTTCGTGAATACCCAGATTCTAAGTCAGTCTAATGGACTAAGCTACACCACTCCTTCTCTAGATGCCTTGTGCGTCCCCCCCCCTGTCTCCCCCCCCCAAGAACACAATAGGAACACGGAACATATCTTTCTTGCTTCCTCTTTTCTTCTCTTTTCCCCTCCCCCCCCGAAAAAGAAGAAACACGTTAAAGTAAAACTAATACAATGGCAAGAACAGAAGGAAAACCTTCCAAAAATACCTTCAGTTTTAAAGGGTATTATGGGATCCCTTTGTCTGGATTACGCCGTAAATGTTGCCCGAGAATGGGGGACAATAGCATTCAACTCAATTTTCCCCAGAACAGAACAGACTTATCCCTTAATGTATTGTAGCTAACCACATCGAACTGAATATACATATTTCGCTATATTAAATAATCATGACTCGGTTTTTACTACACAACTTTTTTCAGCCTTCCTGGCAGGGTCGTTGTGAACATCAGGATGAGACGGAATGCTTATAGTCACTTCCACTTCCACTTTGGACATATTGGGTGCGATCGGTTCCCCGGGAAGCCTGCCCCGCACAGAACTTGGGTGGGAGAGAGCAGAAGGCTGCCTGACTCCCACGGAGCCGATTGGGAAGTACAGCTTGTCCGCAGGTAAACCCGCTTTTGGGACCATGCTGATTGGTTTCTAGCCCCCCTGCGACTCCAAAACTTTCCTGCCTCAGGTGCGGAGTTTCCAACTGCCTTTGTTGACAGCTAAAGGCAACTCTCCATTGCTCACCTTTCCTCTTCTCTAAACCCTTTTTTTGTCTTCTCCCCACCCACCCCATGTCTCTTTTTCTCTCCTTGGGAAGGAGGAGGAGAAGAACGAGGCAAAGGAGCCGCCTCTGAAGAAAAGCGGCCCAAATGGAGAGAGTGGGGGGAGGGAGGGAGGGAGCGTGTGTGCGTGTGCGTGTGATGGCAAGAAACAGAAAAGGGTTGCATGAAAGGGAGGCTAGACACCAATGAAAAGGTCTTCTCTCCCCTTCCACGGAGTGTAGAGAGGCAACAGACAGGTGAATGCAAAAAGGACGAGTCTCTTACAGGAAACCCAGCTTCCCTGGTCACCATAGATACATTGGGTCGCTGGTTGCAATTATTCTCAGGTAGGGAGGGATGGGGACTTTTTTTTGGCCAGCGTTAGAAGGTCCAGATCAAGTGTTCTACAAAGAGGCCACATTAAAATGGCGAAAGATAGCAGAGGGTGACCAAGGGTCTTTCAAACGTCCCAGTTGGGCAGTTATAGCACAGCAGGCATCTCAGCTGGTGGTAGCCCCTAGCTGCCCTTGTTGGGCTGCCCAAGTTAGCAGACTGGTCAGTTTTGGGATCAGAGACGACTCCGAAAACTCAGAGTTGTAGGAGGAATCGGTAGAGATTGGAGAACAGCTTGAATGAATAGCCTTGTGGCACAGAGGTCTCTGCGAAATCGCTGGAGTTGAGCTCGGCAGGAAAGAGACTTTACATAAAGGCGGGGGAGGTGAGGGGGGAGAGAATTTGTCTTTCCAGGCGGGACGAGGAGGTCGCAACAGCTTGCCAAGGGGCAAATCCCTAGACGGGCGACAGCTCGGGGGCACCGGACGGTGAGCCTCACAGCGAGCGTCGGAACAAAACACTTGGCAGCCAGCCGGAGAAAAAAGAAACCGCGCTTTGGCAGAAATTTGCTCCGAGTGGACAGACAGACAGACAGACCGACCCGCACGCACACATATCTGGAAGATTATCGGGAAGACAAAGGGCTGAGCCGCAGGCGGATCCAGCAGCAGCTTGATTTTGCTCTAGGAAAAAAAATATTCGCGAGAGGATTAAGAACCGCCAAAATAATAATAATAATAATAATAATAATAATAATAATAATAATAATAATAATAATAATAATAATAATAATAATAATAATAATAATAATAATAATAATAATAATAGAGGAAAGGCGGGAGAATATTTTACCTCACGCGGTTCCTCTCTTACTCATGATATTTACACGCGGGGCAGGATCCCGCCCAAGTCTCCCTTTCACTACCCGCATCTGAGGCAATGGCGGAAAACGAATGGCTTGGCTTCGGCCCTTCTCTCCTTATTGAAAGGGGCCCAAATGGGGACCATAAGAAAATCGGGTGCGCGAACAAGGGTGCGCAGCGATTTCAGCTGGATCAGAGCAGTTCTTTCCTAGTTGTTCTCGCAGGGTCCAATTCAAGCTTTCTTTCTCTCTTGTTCTAGTCTTACCGGCTTCTCGACCTTTCTGTTCATTCGAGGGAACGAGCTTTAAAGGCCTCGAGAGACGGCCCTGAGAAGTCCCTACTTCCCCCTTGGCCACCGGCGCTCGCCCAATTGAGCTCCAAAGCGGGCAAGCCACCCCGTTGGTAGGAAGAAACGATCCCGAGCCCGGATTTTTCCTTCCCGGAATGGGACGGCTTTCCTCCCAACGGTCCTAGTTTGGCTGACCAAGAACTTATTTTAAGAGCCTCGTCCGCACTCTTATTTTAAACCCCTTTTGCTCCCGATGTTCTGAAGAAGGGAGCTGGTTTGAGAATATTTTACCTCACGCCGGAGGAAAGGCGAGAATATTTTACCTCACACGGTTCCTTTCACACTCATGCGCTTTACATGCGGAGCAGGAGGCGGCCCAAGTCTCCCTTTCGCCACCCGCCTCTGAGGAAATCTTGAGGAAGGGATCCTGAGGGATTCAGCCCGCCATCTCCCGCCCCCCCCCCCTTTCGCTTACTTTCCCTCCCTCGGCAGCTTTGACGAAAAACCGCCCTTTTGGCGGAGGCGAGCTCGCCCAGGCTAGAACGGAGCTCGCTCGAGAGAGCTAACCCCAAGCGGCCGAAAGGGAACCGTCCGCGGCTGCCAACTTCAGAAACGCGATTAGAGATAGGAAGGTGGCCTCCGTCCAAGTCTGGATCTGTGTCTCCCTGCCCCCCTCCCACGCTTTTTTCCCTCGCTCCCGGTCGCTTGGCAGCAGGGATGCGCCTGAGCTGAGGAGCGCCTGTTGCCAACCGGAGACGAAAGTCCGCAGTCCCCAGAGCGCGTCTCGAGCGCACCGCCCGCTAAAAGAAAAGGGCTCGAGGAGCAAAGTGGGGAAGGAAAGAAGAGAAAAGGGCTTGGGGAAAAGAGTGGGGAAAGAAAAGAGAAAAGAGCTTGAGGAGAAAGATGGGGGAGGGAGAGAACGGGAAAGCCTGAACAGTGCTCTCGAGGGAGCAAAAATGGATCAGCCGGGCTGATAAGCGAAGAGAATGTGCTTCTCTCTTGGCTGCCCGGTCGCAAGTCTGACGAGGCGCCCAGTTGGGGAACTGGAGGGGAGAGCACAATCTTCAAACCCTAAGGAGGAGCGGGAGGGGGGGGGAGGTCTGAAACCCTTTCCCTGGCAGACGGTGCCTAATCGCAACCTTGTTGAAGTTCCGTAGTCGGGTTCAGATAAAGGAGACTCAGATGAACCCATCTTCATTGTCTACATGTTAACCCCATCGGACAGATACCTGCCTGGGTTATTGTACTATGTGCTGCTCGTTAGGATTTCTTCCTAGGTTTCAAGAACGGCAGCCAAGATTTACTTGAAGCGATTCAAGAGAGGTGTTGATTTTGCCAACTCTCACGCCCCCCCACCCCCAAGCCGGTTCTTTCTTAACGAGGAATAAAGGGGATGGGTTTGGGATGGCGTGGAAGGGAAGGGAGGGCAGGAAGCAGTGATGTAACCGGGAGATGGAGGTTGGTCCTTGTTTCTAGTAAAGGATTCCTGTGCTAATTAAAATAAACAAGCGGAGAGCTGTACAAAATAGGGGGCAGGAGCAACTGGGAGAGTGTCTTCCTCTCCTCTCTTCCCCTCCCTCCCCTTCGTTACTACTCCTCCACATTAAACTGATACCAGTTTTTCATCCCTTTCCAGCTTCTTTCTTATTTACAGTTCTATTATTATCTTATATCATATTCAGAGCCGTCAGAAAGGAAATAAAACCCACAGTAGAAAGGCAGCGTCCTACCTGGAAGTATCAGTCCGCAGTCAGCTATCGGGTATTAAGACAGCCCTGCTGGTAAAGGGGAAAAGTAGAGCCACGACCATGATTGGAATCTACTGATGAATGAAAATGACAAATCTCGCTCGCTCGCTCGCTCTCTCCCCCACCCCGCTTCCCCCTCCCATAGAGGGATCGAAGGGAGGGATCGAGGGATTCCTTTGGGGGGGGGGGTGCCTATCCTTCAGTTTGCCAGGACTGAGATCTCACTGAGGTTCTTGACGGAAGTACCTCGGCTTCGATTCCTGGCTGTTGCCTTTTTGGACGGAAAGTGTGCATGCGTTATAAGAAAACTAGGGGAAAGCGTTACGGGATGTCTAAAGCGAGCCACACCTCTCACTCGCTGCCGTCAATCTAATACGAGCTGATGTATTGATGCGCGGAGGAGACCTCGCCGGCCAACGAAAGCGCAACTTATTTATGGGATCGTTGTTCGCCTATACATGCACACCCAGCAGACCTACAACGTTCCTCATTGACAGCGAGTCCCTCCCGAGATCCGTGGAGGGAGTGACGGCTTTTTCTTTAGGGCTACAGACACAATTGATTGTGGCAAAACAACAGGGATGAATGCTGGCGAAAACGCCGTAAAAAAAGCGAAGAGATTTTCCTCTTGATAGAGACCCCTAAAACCACACAAGTGGAAATCCAAGGCTTTCTGCCGGGCATTGGAGAAAATCGACTGCGCAAAACCCCGGTAAATGAATTGGTTATTTGTGATAGCCCCAGTTCATTCTTCCTTATCAATCTCGCGACGACTGTATCCTAATTTCAAGGCAACAATCCTAAAACAGTTACCCAGGCGTCAGCCCAACTGATTTCCTTCTGCGTAGGCCTTGCATGGGCGCTAATTTGAAATTTCGATTTTTCATGGGTGCATAGGATCAACTCTGAAATAAGTACAAATGTCAAAGTAACAGGCTTCCCATTTGGTACTGGTTTGAAAAATACAGGCTTTTTGCCCGAACATGGTTGAGGGATGGTGGGGGAGGATAAATGATTAATACTGAGGGGAAATAATTCCCAAGTGAATATGAGAGAGATTTCACTCAAGAGTTCTGTTTGCAGCTTCGTTTTCTAAAAATCCATTTATATTTCGGTTTTCCTCAAGCAGCTTGTTCAGAAAAAAATAAATAAAAAGTAGAGAATGTATTCATGGGGGTTGGAGAGAGGGCTCTCTTCTTGTTTTGTTGGAGAAGAAAAGATGAAGCACATTTCTTGTCAATATAATTAAGTGGCCTGTTTATTTTCAACCTTCCTAAATCTATATTTTAGATATTCTTGCCGTTTACAGTCACCCTACTTCATCAATGTCAAAATCAAAAGGCAAGGTGTAGCCTTAACCTAGCCCTGTGATATCTCATTAAATTTTAAAGGGGCAGGATTGGGGGGGGTCTTAACTTTGCCAGGATCGTATCTGATGACACTTAGAACCTCCGGGGGCAATATAAGAATGGAATGGTAGTCATTCTAAAAAAGCCCGCTCCTTCAACCCAAATAAATGCTAAAATGCATCTATCTAATTATTTTGGTAACGATTTGGTGTATACTAAGTAAAACAAGAAAAGACCTTCGTCCCTCCCCTCCCGCTATTCCTCCAAAGTCTCTTATCTTCTCCCCACCAGCCCCCAAATTAGTTGTACTCTTGGTCACTGAGAACAAATCCATACAGACCGAGAAGAGGAACCAAAGGCTAGTACCATTTCCAAACACCCAGCATTTGTGTTCCACAGAGAAATGTATGCACGCACGCACCGTCAGAGACCGAGCGAAAATAAAACCACCTTAAGATTGTTGCTCTTCTTAGTCAGAATACCTGAAGAATAAGGTTAGATTCTTCCTCCCCCTCCTCTCAGCGCACCCATCACCTCACGTCTAATGAATTCGACCCACTAACCAGAATAAGGTAGTCGACTACCGGGTTGTACTACTTCAGTTCGCTCCCAGGTAGGCAAGGGAATACCACCTCTTAAATAGTTCCTAAAATTTAAAAATCAGAAAATAAAATAAACAGCCCCACCCAACATCGTCCCCTTTCCAGGGTGCATTACTTTACTCTTCACAGACCTCTGTTTTAGACAACAGAGAGGCCAATAGAAAAGAGGGGTGTCGGGAGAAGAGGGCATTCTCAAAAGCAATCCCTCACCTGCAGTCTGAAGTGGTACGGTCTCAGATTATACCATCTCTCAAACCTAGCGCTTCCCGCTACTGCTCGTTCGGCGCCTTCGTCACATGGTATCCTCAAACTCCCGTTGGAGCCCCGAGTAGTCCCCCGGGAGGTTACGCCTCGATTCTGTTCTCTTTTCCCGGTTCTTGCTTCTTTGTGGGAACCAACTCCCACCCCCCTCTGGTGTTCCTCAGCGCTTTTAAAAATAAAAGGAAGATTATAATGCTGTTATACCCATATTTGCAACGCTTTATTATTGGCTTTTTAAAAAAATAGATAAAAAACCATTTGAGAAGGTGGTCTCACTTTACACACACACACACACACACACACACACACACACACACACAAAACCACCTTCCTGTTACTAAATGTCCGTCCCAGTTTACATTTAACAAGTTAATAGCTTGAGATCAATGTCTAAGGTAAAGTTGGCATTAGAGGGGAAGCAGAAATCAATTTCTTCTTGTTTCTTCCCTGGAAGGTATTGTTAAGGAGACAAGATTGGACAGTATCCTGGGACAGTGAGGGAGTGGGGTTACAGATTTCATCCTGCAAGATTTTATGTTTTCTCGGTCTGAATAGATGGAGCTTAGACGGAAGGCAATAGGGAAAGCATTGAAAAGGGGACAATGGAAGTAGATGTCTTCTGTCAGATAAAAGCGGAGCACTTGCTGAAAACCATACAGGGTTAGGTGATAGGTGCCTCTTTTGAATATGATAAGAAAAAATCACAAGGGCATTTGGGCTTTTTATATTCCAAGAAGAACCTTAAACTTTCTTCTAGAAAGAATCTCTTCTTGGAGCTCTCCGGACAGATAAGTCCTTGTGCATGCCTCTCCCCTTTCGAGGACATTCCCATTTACTGCAGTTGTCAGCCCAGGACAAGCAAGCAGAAAACCCATCACTGCTGGTGGTGCTTTAAGAGCAATCCGTGGCAGCTTTGTGTAGAAGGCAGTGGATTACCACAATAGTATTTCCACACATGGAGGCTTTATAGGGCTATGTAGTTGTTGCTATGAAGCATCAGATTAGGAAGACAGGCTTTATCTCATTCTTGGATTAAATTGAACTTTAAGTAAGGCAAATTGTTTGTTTTTATGTCATCAAATCATATCATATTCTTTAAGACTCCACGGACCACAGCCAAGTCCCCCATGTCCTTGACTGTCTCCTGGAGCTTGGTCCCATTTATATTCATTGCACAGATGACACTATCTAACCATCTTATCCTCTGCCATCCCTTTCTCCTTTTGCCTTCAATTTCCCCCAATATCAGGATCTTTTCCAATGAGAGACAACTGTGGCTTAGATGCAATTGATCATGCCTGGAGCCAAGTGCCACTGGTAGCACAAACTGCAATTCTGGATATCTTGAGCCATAATCTATGTGTCAGACCTCAATCTGCCAATATGCTCCAACAGATCTATGATATTGCTCCTTTGAGAAATGCATAAAACCTGCTAGGATCTGGATCTTCTGGGCTTCATTTGCAAGTATGCTTAGGACTGGGTTCATGAGCTGAAATATTTGCATGCTTAATTGGAAGGTAGTAAATACCTTCATGGGCTGGAATATTTGTAGGCTTAATTGGAAGGTAGTAAATATTCTCGAACATGCTGCATTTGCTAATGGGAAGCACATTCACAGCGCTTCTCTGTGTATTTCTCCAGGTCTATTTCAAGCAATGGAATATACCTTGCACATACCATAATTCTATCACCTCCAACCAGATGAGGCTGTGCAGAAGACACACAGTAAACTCCCCAACTGATGCAAAGTGAAGCACTTTAACATCACAAAGATACCCTCAAGGAAATACCATTTTAAGAAGCGACAAGAATGGAGTCCAATGGGAAGGATAAGCCATCCTCTGTGTTTTTGTGGCAAGCTTACTCACCACCGGTTTACTGAACATTAATTTGGGCTTGCTGCTGAATTCACCCAAATGGACAAGCCTTAAATCTGGTTGGCTAGTCATTCAGTTTTGCTGACATGTACATTGAGATTAAAGCCTGGGCCATGTCTTCCGTGAAGAATTTTGGTCATCTTTTTCAAAGGATAAAAGGCAATGCAAGTATATTGGTCCACTCCCCACAGAAACACTCTGCTTTGTAACAACTCCTATAGGTCAGAATCTAGTTATGATTCTGGCCAGGTCTTTGCTGCCTTCAATATCCAACAACGTTTATACCAGCCAAAACTCCATCCCAGAGAGTTTCCCCATTATTTCAACTCATAAAAGCTGGTCTTTTCCTGTAGAGAAAAGTCACGTGTTTCATAAACCGACAGTCAGGGAGGCGTAAGATCTCCATGTGTTAGCTTACTCAGATGAGAAAGGTATGACCTTAGGAGCCACCAATGGCTCCAGCTCCATTTGCTTTGTTAGGAAATAGTGAGCCCACAAACCTTTATAAAAATAATTTAAAGGCAGGAGAAAAATATATAGATAAATTTCAATTTAACTTTTTGTATTTCTTCAAGGAGACTTTCATCGTTCTCCGATGTTCAGTTATTGTCATTTTGGATGTAATATGGCAGCTTTCAGAATGTCATTACAGGAATATTATTAACACATGGAATTTATTTATTTAAATTCTTTTTCCAGCTACAGGAAAAATTTACTTCTCATCAAAGGAGTTGGTGGTGACACATTCTACTGTATGCTACTATTCATCAGAAAGTACAGTACACTGCAGTACTTCAGTGGATATTTTCATTTTCCTAGGTATGTTTATGAGAATCTAAGCTACTTTAAACCTTGGGGATTGCTTTAATCCAAATGTGTTCTTAACTGTGTGGGAAATGGTGCTAGAATGCCCAACCCTGTTCTTTCTTTTGTCAAAGCTTTCTGAGTTACCCTGGACAATGTTGATTCTCAACCGCACTTATCAAATGATAAAATTAACATAGAGCCTTGAAGATGTGGACAGGATGAGCAAAAAAGATCTACAATTATGAATGGAAAATGATGCAATAGAGTCTTATCTAGAGAAAGGGGATTGCTCTATGCCCATAGATTTCAGCATATGATGAAACATAAGTAAAAATCAGTATTGAAAGAGTAATAACCGGCATGCAAAAGCTTAACTTCAGGTTCAACGTCCTTGCAGCAAAATCTGAGGAACAACACCTATGGGACAGTAACACCTATATGGTTTACTGGGTGAGCCACCCCTACTAATAGCAATCTGGATATCTTTGGGCATACAAATTGATTGTTCTAGGGCACAGGCAAGCTTTTAGAACAGAAATTAATTTGGCAGATGTTTGCAGACTGATCTCAAGATGGACTTTATACACTTGCCTTTCTTATTGAAAACACAACTCCATAGTTAAAAAACAGCATATTAAGACAAAGTTAGTTGGTATGGTAAATAGATTATCCTGACCCAATAAGTACTTAACCATGCATTGAAGAGCAAATTGGAAGGATTCGCACAACCCATTAAATTGTTAGTTTATGTGGTAGATCCACACAACATACTATAATTGGACTTAATATGCTGTATGAATTCAGCTACACCACAATCTTCTACCACTTGCCTGAAATGTCTTATTAACATGAGATGACATATGTAAAGCTGTGCTATAAATAGTATGTGTATTAATTTACCATTTGGGCTAGCCAAATGAGTCTGACTAGAATTCCTTCATTCTCAGTCAGAATGATCAGGCTGCTAATGATGACAGGAGCTTGGGCCCATATTGGATGAAAGCGATACATTCACAGCTATCTTCATGCCTTTTCAAAGGGAAGGACTTCTACGTTCAGTAGATTTACTCATTAATGGCTAGGATAACTCCTTGTACTAAAAGGTAAACAGATTGTGTGTGACTTAATGTAAAGAATGAATCCAGCCCAGAGGTGGTTCTGACCAGTTCTGGAGAACCCGTAGCGGAAATTTTGAGTAGTTCAGAGAATACCACCTCTGATTGGCCCTGGCCGCATCTATTTTCTGCCTCCCGAGTCCCAGCTGACCGGGAGGGACTGGGGATTTTGCAGTAACCTTCCCCTGGGGTGGGGAGAGAGTGGAGATTTTGCAGTATCCTTCCCCTGTCAAGCCACACCACGCCCACTAAGCCACGCCCACAGAACCGGTAGTAAAAAGAAAGTTTCAATCCCACCACTGATCCAGCCATTTTAGGTTTTAAGTAAGGGTTTATGGCTTAGTATTTATGTGTGAGCCTATTCAGGACGGTTGATTTGACATGAACAGAGCATGATTGGCTTAGTTTAGCCCTCTAGGGCGGCTATAAAGTTTATTCTACGCCTGGCTAGAATAAACCAAAGCTAAATGCAAGGTATGAATCTAGGGTGTTACTTAAGACTGAACTAAAACCGTATTTCACACTGCTAAGTACTCCGGAAAACTTAATACCAATTCATTCCAATCCGTTTCAGCCTCTGTGGCAACTGCTTAACTGCCCAGAAGCTCTTTGCTGCTGCACACGGGATCACGGCTGGAGCCGAGGAAGCCGCCGTCTTCCTTCCAGCCTTTGGTTCAGCTAATTTCCATGTCTAAGTGACCGGAGGATCAGTTAGACCCAACTATTTGCTTTTAGGGGAGCCAGCTAAATTTGGTTGGTTTAAGTTCTGGGGTTCCCCCTTTGCAGCACGCTCTTAATTTCTGCTCTCTCGTTTCGCATTGGACGCCGCACAAATCAACGAATCGCATTTTTAGCCCGGTGGGCTGCCGGTACTCAATCTTTTTGGTTGGTTTACTCCTGAGGACTCCCGGAAAACTGGATTAGTTCAATAAACTACGTTTTGGGGTCGATCGTGGCTTTAAGAATGGGACTGGGAGGTTCCGTTACCGTTTTGGGATCCTATCCGCATTTGTCTTAACTATGGGCAGTGCTTGCTGCTGCGCTCCTTCCCTCCTGTCCGGCAACCAGAACAAGGCTAGGAAGAGCCAAAAGGCGCTCCAGCGGTCCAAGAAAGGTCGGAGGCTGCGTTGACATTCCCGAGAGCAGAGTGCTGACCGCTCACCTCTAACAAAAGTCCGGCGTTTTTTCCCCACGTGAACCGGGTCCGAGAAGCAAAGTTGCCCCAGTCAGGCATCAGCCCCAGAAACGTCCCCCCCCCAACGAAGAGAATATAGCCCAACAAACTTAGAAGTGCCGGGGATCGGGCCCCGAAAGCGACCCGCTCTCGGCTACCTTCCTTTCCAACAATTCCGCTGCCTTCGAAGAAGCGAGGTCTCGAGGCAAAGCGTTGCGGAGAAAGGCATTTCAGCTACTGCGGCTGCAAATTACTGCCAAGGATCTCCCCAGTAGCCCAATTCATGCATACTGGCAGGGAAAGAAATCTCCCATTGTGGTCTAAGGGTGAGGTTCTGAAGTCGCATTGTAGAGCAGCAGCCTAGTGTCTGTCAAAACGAATTAGGATCGCGTGGCGGCAGTGTGGGTGGGTGGGGGGTAGGTCTGCGAGTTCTTGACCGTAGTGAAGAGACAATGGCAGGCGGAGGGAGGTGTGCCACTGAAAATTTTACAAGAACATAACTTCTAATGCTTTTGATCATGCTCAGCCCTTGGCAGGAACAGTTTGGATTCCTTCCTTCCTTCCTTCCTTCCTTCCTTCCTTCCTTCCTTCCTTCCTTCCTTCCTTCCTTCCTTCCCTCCCCCATTTTTAGGAAACAAACTTTTCTGTTCAATCCCTGGGCAACATTTTCCAGGGCGATTCTGGTTTGTGCAACAAGAGCATCCAGCCAGCTTTCTAACTGGGATGTCTTGCTGCACTCACCAATCTCATAACAGTTTCTCCAATGTGACCAAAGCTAAATCATCCACTTTTCACTTGTCCTGCTTTTCTAGCCATATACTACTAACAACATTTTTGAGGCAAGACGTAGCAGTGGATTCTTTGCCTGCCAGGTATCTGATGATGTGGAGAGACTTTACTAGGCAACCCTTCCTTACCCCACCCATCAGTGTCAAATCCAGAGTGGTTTAAGAAATAGATGATGGTTGTGAGGTGACGTAGGAAAGCTTCCTAGTGGACTTTGCCACTGCCTCACCTTTAACATACCAGCTTTGTTCAGAATATAATTATCACAGAATGCTGCTAACTTCCTGGATCAAAAAGGAACTCATCTGGGCTCCTTTTCAATATCTGCAAATGCCTGAGCAGAAGCATAGCAAATTCAGGCAGATGGCTAACCTTGTGGGTCAGCCCTAGCTCTGCCTTATTTATTACAATGCTGTTTTATCTGCTGTCAGGTGATAGGGGAAGGGGATGGAGGTGGGAAAATGAACCCAGATAATCCAACCACTTAACTTGTCTTTCATCAAAACTGTAAGGGCAGCATCATTACCCCACCTTGCTATTAAAGCGGAATAGAGCTGAGTAGTTGGGGCAGCACACTTCGTGTCAGCATCCTTTCCTGCCAACTCAAAAGATTGGAAGAATGCAAATGTATGCAGCCACAAGGAATAGCCTTAGAAAAGCCATTCCTCTCTTACTCCTTATTCTGGTCTGAACATGTCCTGGAAACCCTTTTTATTTCTGTCATGTTCTCCTGATATTGCCTTCATCTCATCCTTGGTCCAAACAACACCTGTTGTGGTTCCAAGCCAACCTAAGGTGCCCTAATGAGAAGCCACGGTTTTCCACTTTAAGCAGGCAGCAAGCACTTATCCTTTACTATTCGGTCAGTGTCTGAAGACAATTCTAAACTGGCTGGCTGTCAAGCTATGTCCAGGGGTTGCTAAAGAAACTTCAGAAATTCCAATCTGGACTTCAGGGGGTTGGCAATGGAGCTGTACTTTAAATACTGCAAGACCTGAGAGGTTTGTTCTTCTGCTTCTTGCCCTTCCCATCCATGCAAGGAAGGTATCACTAGCTAGGTCTAGTACCAACCTTTTCTCTTTAGGGGCTGTTCCCTTTTCCCTGGCCCCTGTGCCTTTCTTTTGCTTTCAAAAAATGTTTGAACACATGAATGTCTACTAACATGTATTTTTTATTTTGTTCTTTTTCCTTAATGGCACCAGGGGCCAGGGAAAAAGGAACAAGGCTACAGTAATCTAAGATATAGAGATATTGTTCTTTCCCCTCTAGGTCAATGGAAACTTCACCAAAACACAACAGCAATATTTCTATTTGCTGTTTTCTATGTAAAGATGTTTTTAAAAGCAGGAGAAAATGGAAGAGAAGTTTTGCAATATACTGTGGGCCAGGAAAGCAAAGGAAGCATGTTTTTCCCATTCTGGGCAGAAATCAAAAGGATGTCCACTGGAAGGTTAATAAATTGAATGGACCCTCTGTTTTTAGGCTGAGGATAGTTCATTTTTTAAAATAGGCCAATGTTGGATCATCCTCAAGATTATTATTTTTTTAAATCACCAATAGCTGCCACCCAACAAAGAAGATAGCAACTTGGCAGTCCAAGGTGAAATGGCTGCAGAGGGCAGCAACCAACTGCTGAAGGGGAAAAAGTGTAGCAGGCTTAGTTAGCAGTTGGCGCCTATTGGAAACAGAGCTGCTGTTAAAAGGGAACAAAGCACTGTAGACCAACCAAGATCAGAAAGCCATTTTGAAATGAAGCTGAAAAATATGACCACAACTGAATTTGCAATAAAGTGGGAGTGGAGAGGAGGAGGTGGTCATCCAGTCCTGAGTGGTGAATGGCTTATATTGGTGAAGTCTAGTTCTGCTCACATCAGATGACTCCTGGGATAGGATGGGCCAAACTACTATTGGCTGTGAAGCTGATGAAGGTACACATCTTTTCCTCCAGCTCCTGAACATACCATCCAGGACTGTTTTGGGCAGTGAGAATGTTCTTTTCTTCTTCTTCACCTTTACTTGATAGTCTTAGAATGAATTTCCTGCTGGGAACTCTAGATCAATCTGGGTAGCTGCTATCTAGCTAGAGTGGCAATGGCTGAGGCTACGCAATGCAACAGCGTGCAAACATCAGCTGCTCTCCTATTCTCCCTTTCAACTATGGATGCCACTGCTCTTCTGGAATAGCACTAACCCATTTCCAAAAGAATCCTAATGATCATGTGATATAGTGAAAGTGTTTTCCAAGGGTACTGAAGGCCAGGCTTTTTTTGAACATGGGTTTAGACCTATTCCAGAATATTTCTAGTCTGGAATAGCATTAAACCCATATCTAAAAGGAGTCCATACATCTGCTGATATCCTTTTGAATGCACCTGTGCAAAACACTTCTCCCAAATCAGGTTTTAATAAATGGCTAGTTAGAGCTACTGCTTTAGTCATCTGCTTTCTTCTTCAGCTGCATTTTCCCCCCTGATGGTCAGAAAATGATTGATAGATGTTTCTCTACCAGTTCATGGCATTGGGGGGGGGGTGCCCCAATTCCCTTCCTTAATGTGCACTGAACTGTGTAAATAAGGACAGAAACATTTGCTG
Organism: Natrix helvetica; assembly: GCF_964273705.1. NCBI lineage: Eukaryota > Metazoa > Chordata > Lepidosauria > Squamata > Natricidae > Natrix > Natrix helvetica. The sequence goes on along the minus strand of NC_138549.1, from coordinate 76,553,314 downwards.
GAACAGTGGCTGTGTCAGGCGAGGGATTGTTTCTTTGGTTTCTATGGGCTCAAGAGGGAGGGTGAATAGTGCATTAACTCATATGAAGAATAGACATATACGTAGCTTGATGGCAAATGAAGGGCCTTCAGTCAGTGTCTAGCAAGTGGACAAATGACTATCTAAAATTGTATTTTTAATGTACAGAGAGAAAACAGAATGGTTCACAATGAGATTGAATATGATCAAGCTCTGGTGACAATGTAGTTTTCGTGGCAATAATGTAGATATGGTTGGCCATTTGACTTCCTTCAAGATTTTCCTCTATATTTTAGCACATTGTTCCAGAATTTCCTGGTTGTCTCCAATCAAATCTCCCAATGGAGATAAATAAATAAAAACTAGATAAATTCACTGTGATGTCAAGGTATGTGCCATTAACAGGTAATGTTTGAAGACACCAAGGCTGATAACAAAGCCTCTAACTTTTCAGATGCTGGCTTCAAAATAGGGGCATGCTGTTAATTTGTTAATAAGGAGCTTTCGAATTACAGGTGATGGGGGAGGAAAAATCTACACTTGGTAGCCTGGAAAAAACAAAGAGTTCCTCTTTCTGAAATGTTCCTTTTATTAAAACCAACCAAGGGTGATTAGAATTATGACCCTATCTTCTCAAGGGTCTTCCTCAAATATTCTTCCTCCAGTATCCCTTGTGGGGGATTTTGATGGAGATCTGGTAGCATCTGCCTTAGTTTCTTCATCCCTACAGATATGACGAGGCCAACATGATTGGGTTCTTCCTCAGCAGTCCTCTCTATCTTTTCTCACAACGTTTCACTTTATCAAACTAAGTTGTTAAAGGGGAAATGATAACTCACCCAAATTGTTAAAGACTCATATGAGTCCCCTAAACTACCCTTCGCACTCCCTTACTTTAAAGGAACTAGCATCTCAATCATAAACTAAGATATAAATCCCATGCTTATGGAACTCACTGCTCTCTCCTGCCCAGCGGAGACCAATTGGCTTTAAACTAAAGATATTCTACCCTTTATTGGGCTTGAGAAAGGAATTGTTTATTATTTAAACCAAGGATAGCCTTCTGATGTTGCTGAACTCCTAACACTTATGACTGTCCATTGACATGACCACTAGGAAGGATGCCTGGATTTTATAGTTCAGCAAAATTCTCCTCATCTGGGATTTAAATTGTCCTTTCTGTCTTCCTATTGTCCATTTAAGGATTGATGAACAATTGCAAAGGATGTTCTTGTTTCATTAAAACCTGAAAGATGCTTCCAGTTCTGATGTGATCAAAACATAACACAAAATGTAGCAGACAAAATGCTGGATTTATTTGTTAATAAAAGAAACAACAGATGCAACAACAGGTCTTTCGATTACCTGTCTGACCAGTATATAATCTCTTGGGGTCTTTAGGCATATATGAATGATGTGTTTCTCTCCTTATCACTTCTTTCTCTCTTCCCTCCCCATCAACATGCATATATTTACAAGCTTTAGATATTTAAAACAGATGAAGTCTAGAAACAGATGCATGAGAATAATATATACAAATGGAGTGGGAAAGGATTGAAATAGCAGAAGAGATGGCAATGTGTCAGACAGGGTGAATCTAATTTCTGAATGTCAAATACTTTTGGGGGTATAAGGAGCATGGTAGGCTATCAAGAAATAAACTGAGATGGAAAATATTTTCCTTGCAACTTAGGTTTTGTCTGAATTATTTAGCAATCTGAAATTGGCAGATATTTCAGTTGTTCACAGCAGAGGTATGCCTAAATTACATGTCTGCCCACCCAGAATTGGGATTCCACCTACTTCTGCTCCACTGGCAAGACTTCAGTCAAATTACAGTGTCAAGAGCTGATACAGTGACCTGATTTCCGGAGTTAAACAAACAGGTCATGTAATCCTGTTCTTCTTTGTTTTGAAATAGCCCTGACTGTGCTTAATAGAGCTTGATCTCAGGCATTAAATCATTAGATCTCAGGTAAGTAGCTTCTGATTGCAACCTGTAGCCTGGCAAGGCATATTTATATGCATATTTTAATAACTCCATTCAAACAATGTTAGAGATTTCACATCTTTCAAGTGCATTCGTGGTATTGTATAATTACAGATTGAAATTGTTGATCTTTTATTGATCACAACCTTGGCTTTTGGTTTGCTATCAATGACCTATCACAAAACCTATAAAGACAATGGCAGTTAAATATATAATCTGGCAATGCTATAGTATAGGACTATTGCTCTGAGTTACGACTAGATATTTCTAAGGTCCCTTCCAACTCTTACATTCAATAGTATTATGAAATCACTCTTGGTTTCATGAAGTGTTATCTTAATTTATCAAAACACAATCCAGTCTCTCAAGCTCTTCCAGTGTTTCTAAAATAATAATACAAAATCAGTTCCAAAATTGTTTTTCTTGGTATTGGTTACTTTGAAAAGCAATAATTCATTTGTTGTCAAGAAAAAAAAACCTTGTTAATAGCTCAGAATATCTGGCACACATATGAATTTTTAACATTGAAATTAGAAAATATTCAGCATAAACAAGAGTATAAATAGAGGGATACCAAGATGCAAAACAGGGAAAGTATAGAAGGCAGGTAATAAAAAGGAAGAGATGGGAATTATGTCCCCCCCCCCCCTTCTACACTGCCTCTTTTCATAACATGACATAAAATACTTCAATCATCAAGAACAGAAAAATGAATTGAACTATTTCCTTTTGGACAGATCTTTGATATTCAGTCAACCATATGGAACTAGAGAAAAAGAAAGATGAAATACATTGTTGATGAAGCTTCAACATTGCCAAGAGTTAAAGGAAGAATGGTTAATGATGTTCTCCAAATTATTTTTGGCTTTGGAATTAAAAAAAGCAAAACAGAATTAAGCCATATATGATATCCTGCCCATTCCCCAGACATAGTGCTCCTAATCATTATTCAGGGCCTATGTTTGGTTCTATTTGCTAGTAAATGGAGCAATTTATCTTCTATATTCTCGATGCAGTTCAAAGTATATTTCCTTGGAAGCACATAGATTACAGAAAACAGATCTTATTTTGTTGTAAATCTACACAACAGGAGGAGATATAGATTACTTTGATCATAACACATACAAGTTAAGGATGAAATCTGCTTAGTGACAAATAAAACAGACATAGAGACTATATATGGTAACATATACCTTATTTTTCGTACTATAAAATGCACTCCCCCCCAAAAGTGGGTGGAAATGTCTGTGCATCTTATAGAGCGAATATTGTGGCAGGGGGAGGGGTGTTTGCCGTTGCCACCTGTCATTGCTGTCACCATTCGCCGCCACTGGGGATCGTTGGAGCCTTTGCTGCCGAGCAGTTGATCGGCAGTTGGATCGGCCTCCTGGAATACCGCCGATCCGCTGTTCTAGGCAGCAGGGATTTTCGCTGCCTATCGTTGCCACCAAATGCTGGCGACAGTGATTGGTGGTGGTGATAGGCGGCTGCGATCTCCGCTGCCTACAACAGCTGATTGGCGATATTGGAGATGGATGCTGTGAGGCGGCGGCAGATTTTTTCCCCTTGATTTCCTCCTCTAAAGCTAATGTGCGTTTTATGGTCTGGTGCATCTTATAGTGCAAAAAATGGGGTACTTACTCTTATTATGGGCCTATAGTAAGCAACTATGTGTTACTTTGGATAAGAAAATAAGGTGAAGTTATTCACATTTAAATGTTATTCAGATGTCATACAAAATCTTCAATAGATAGCAATTAGAGGATGATTAGAAAATTGCACATCTGCATTTTTGAAACTGTGAGAGAAAGCTATAAATGTGTGGCTTTTCCTATAATAGAAGGGGCCATAGTTAGTGAGGTAATACATTTATTATAAACCTTTCCATTGGTTTAACATGCTGTCTCTGGCTACATCAGCCAACTTTTTCTTCTTCGATTGAGTCCCCTAAAATAGGAATATCTGAGTTCCACTGAGTTGAGACAGGTCAAGGTTTTTGAGGGGAAGGGGCTAGGAGGGATTTCAGAAATGAAATGGGTATAGCCACTCTCTATAAAGCTTAGAGTGCCAATTTTTTCCCCAGTATCCAAATAAACAGGAAAAAAAGTCTTTCCAGACCCTGTTATATAAGCAACAACACAAATACATGTTTTGCACCCTTACTCTAGGTCCGTGATGGCGAATCTATGGCACACATGCCACAGGTACCACGCAGAGCCATATTTGCCGACATGGTAGCCCTCAGTTCCAGTGCACATGTATGCCCTAGCCAGCTGATTTTTGGGCATTTTCATCCACCCCAGGTTTCAGGAAAGCCTCCGGAGCCTAGAGAAGACAAAAAACAGGCCCAACGGGCCAACCAGAACTTTGTTTGTTGCCCTCTGCAGGCTTCAGGAAAGCCTCCAGAGACTGGGGAGGGTGAAAAACAGGCCCAACCGACCAACCAGAAGTTCAGGAACTAACTCTCGATTGGCCTGTTGGGCCTGTTTTTCGCCCTCTCTAGGCTGCAGAGGCGTTCCTGAAAATGGCCTCCCCCAGTGTCCCTCCGGAAGGCAGAAACGGATCATTTCTGGGGGGCCGGGGGAGGGGTCTCTGGGGGAGGCTGTTTTCACCCTCCCCAAGCTTCAGGAAAGCCTCTGGAGCCTGGGGAGGTCGAAAACTCCCCCCCGCACGGTGTGTGTGTGTGTGTCGCATGCACATGCGCTAGGGAGGGGTCATGCACACATGCACAGGATGGTGGGGCATGCACATGCAATAGCACGAGGGCGCACAGTTTTGGCATGCCTTTAGAAAAAGGTTTGCCATCACTGCTCTAAATGCTGTCAGAGAGAGTACTGTACTCTGAGCTCTGTCCAAAGTGAAAAAGATTGTATAATTGTATTTGCTTACACAAACTATGGTACACTGAAGACTAGACATTTATGTATGCATTTATTACATTTGTATATCATCTAAACTGTCAGGGATATCGACAGGTTTACATTACAGTGTAAGTCCAAGGCCTGTAGACAGGACACTCCCCCAACAGCTACACATAGAATTACAGGTAGTGACAGCAGTATCAAACATCCAGGCTGAAGTGGGTAGAGTGACAATTTCTCAGGCTGTCACTGTTTACTGTGAATATAACAGAATTCTCTGGCCCTGAGAATGTAAATGGGTAATTCTAAAACATTGCAGAGCAAGAACAGATGGATATTTTGTTGATATTTTAAAAAATAAGTGATTAGCATCTTCCCCTTTAAGCCAAGACTCTGTTAGAAAGAAGATCAAAGGCAGCAAAAAGGCTCTATCCTAAATACTCATTATAATTTTCTTTTTGCTTTTAATAGCAGTTGTTTTGTAGACAGAAATATTTGTGTAGACAATAATATTTGAAGTGGTCACTGAATGTATTAAAAATTTAATGAATTTACTAAAGTCAAGCTTTTACTTGTGATAAGTTAGAAAATCTGTTCGTTTTCATGAAAATCACATCCAAGATATATGTTCAAAGCTACAGAACAATGGGTAAATCAAAACAGATTTATTATCCATTTCTGACAGAAGAACCTAGGAAAGGTTTTTCTTTAAAGTTATTAGCATAATAAGGAATGGGATCATTGATGATGTTATGATTCACAAAGAAATCTGACTGGCAGTTGTAATGCTTGAAATGATGACATTTTAGTTCATTTAATCTAAAAAAGTAACCCAGTATTATAAGCACTTGTTGAAAATAAATTCCAGTAAACTAAACATAGATATGTAGGATCAAACTTGAAGGCTTTCATTTTCTTTGAGATTAAAAAAATAAGCTGCACCTATACACAACAGTAATTCTTTGGGGACAGTGAGTGGTATGGTTTGGTAATGCATGAGGGAATGCATCAAAAAGAAAATGAGAAAAAGATGGAGCAAATGTTATAGAAAGTTGACGTTCTTATTTAAAATCTCACATGATTTTAAATTCTTAGCCAAATAGACAGAATTTTATATAAGAAAATTTCATGTGGTAATTTTATGTGGTAATCTCAGAAGATTTTGGCCATAAAATTATTTAGATTTTTCTTGGGGGTCCCATGGACACTTAATAAGAATGTAAACTGCTTTCAAGACAGAAAAGGTTTATTGTATTTGTGTACATTTCTTTTACATGAGTAATATAATCTGTAATCAGGCTGGGATATTATTATGCCTATACAAAAGATCCTGGATATTTTCCTCCCAATTTTGGCTTTTTTAATACCAATTCAAAAGCAAATGAAATAAAATGTGGTACATTATATCAGTATGGGTGTTCATTTCCAAGCTTATTGGAGATAGTAATAGAAAAATTCAGGATATAAATAACGTACCTGGCATTCATATATCACTTAAATATTTCGAAGCATATCATATACATGAAAAAGTTCATTTTATTAAAATAAATTGATTCTGTTTTCAAGGAACAATTTCAAGACTAATTTTATTTTCTAGAAATTATGTATATGATTAGAACAGATCAAAGATTCAATTATGATTATCATTGGTTCTTATAATTAAAAAGAGAACTACTATAAGGCCTAGTTAGAAGTAAAGAAGCTGTAATCTTACTTGAGAGTAAACTCCACTAAACTTACTTCAAATAAGTACAGACTCACTCTTTTCTGTTTTGTTCTGTGTAGTTGTATTCGTTAAAAAAATGGCTTATAATAAATCACACAACTTTGCCAGACAAGGACTATACATTATTATGGATACAGAGGTAACAAGACACACTTCTGTATGTCATGAGAAGGATTTCCAGAGATTTTGAGGAGTGCGAGTGGTTAAGTTGTCCATCCTTCCCTTACTGTTTCTTAGGATCTACTTTGTAACCTGTGGGGTAGATGGTAGCAGATTAGAATTCAAGCACGCAAGTTTTTCCAGGCTGCTGTCTGATATCTACAAATCAAATCATGCATCATTTGCTTAACGTCCCCAGCTGATGCAAAAAAAAAATGGGACTTGTGTATAGTTTGTGCACTTCAATGGGCTTAGAGCTTAAAGTCCAACCCCAATCAAAGTGATATGTTGTTTGGGATACTTACTCACAGAAGACTTTCATATTCACAGGTCTGGAGGAACTACTTTAGTGAGCACTATGTATTCTGTGATTAGATGCTTATAGTCATGTTGCTCAGCCTTTGAAACACATAGAGAGAAATCCCTTCAGGCTCAGTTTGCTGCATCCATAAATTGTATTATCTATTTTCTATCCATTTAGCTGAATCTCTTGGTAAACAAATGATTACTTACAGAGATGGATCAGTGTGGGAGGATAGGGTCAAACAAGGGGAAAAAATGGATTTTGTCTATGATGCAGATAGATACTAAAATAATTCTCCCAACTGTGCATGTCAGTTTTTAATCCTTTATTTTTCTGATGGAGTCACAGAGCCAACCCAACATTCCAAGAGACAATAACAAGCACAGCAAGCAATATCAATAGAAACTCCTAGGAAACTCACAATAGCAGAGCACCATAGATGACAGTAGAATGGAAGAAATGCGGCAGAATATGTACAAATGAGGTATATACAGGATGCTTTCAGTCTGTCTTGGAGGAAAAGCAGTGTTTATTGCACTTCATGATTTAATTATGATTTATACTAGGTTGGACAACTCAGCCCAAGCTGAAGACTCAATTTTTGTGGTACTTACAACATACAGCTAAGATTCAGCAGTCCAATCGCATATTTTTATCAGCATATGATGCTTTTTGCCCTTTTTGTCTACTTAGAGTTTAAAAATAGATGATTGACCTTAACACACTTATTTTCAAGCTTTAAATCCCCTCAAACAGGCAAGGAAGGACAGGAGTTAAATCTTTGGCCTTGTTCTCCCTGAAGGCATTAATGGAGACAACCAGTGTGCCCATAGAGGCCCAAATAATAACAACAGCAAAAATAAAGTGTATCCTCCCTAGTCCAAAAAAAAATCCTTCTATTGCTTCTGATTTGTACTTAATGTTTTATCAAAAAGGAAGAGATAAAATCCTCACACGGAATAATAACATCTGTCAAAATCAGGCCTATCTTAACTTGTTAGGTGCTCAAAGAATTTGGGGTCAATAAAAGAAAAATATAGTGCAGTTTTGTCCAGATTTGCAAGTACCGCCAGTTAAATAAGAAAATCTTTTCAACAAGAAGACACTGCTGCCAGAAAACAATACACACATTCTGTCTAGTTCGTTTTCAAATGGTAGAAGGCAGAGGTGGCATTCAGCAGGTTCTGACCAGTTCTGGAGAACCGGTAGCAGAAATTTTGAGTAGTTCAGAAAACCCGTAAATACCACCTCTGACTGGCCCCACCCTCACCCTCATGAGGGATAGAATCAAGATCACGTGAAGTGTTAATACCACTTTATAATGCCTTGGTAAGGCCACACTTGGAATATTGCATTCAGTTCTGGTCGCCACGATGTAAAAAAGATGTGGAGACTCTAGAAAGAGTGCAGAGAAGAGCAGCAAAGATGATTAGGGGACTGGAGACTAAAACATATGAAGAACGGTTGCAGGAACTAGGTATGTCTAGCTTAAGAGAAAGAAGGACTAGGGGAGACATGATAGCAGTGTTCCAATATCTCAGGGGTTGCCACAAAGAAGAGGGAGTCAAACTATTCTCCAAGGCACCTGAGGGTAGAACAAGAAGCAATGGGTAGAAACTAATCAAGGAGAGAAGCAACTTAGAACTGAGGAGAAACTTCCTGACAGTTAGAACAATTAATCAGTGGAACAGAAGTTGCCTCCAGAAGTTGTGAATGCCCCAACACTGGAAGTCTTTAAGAAGATGTTGGATAGACATCTGCCTGAAACGGTATAGGGTTTCCTGCCTAGGCAGGGGGTTGGACTAGAAGACCTCCAAGGTCCCTTCCAACTCTACTATTGTATTGTATTGTATTGTATTGTATTGTATTGTATTGTATTGTATTGTATTGTATCATCTGCCTTCGGAGTCCCAGCTGATCAGGAGAAAATGGGGATTTTGCAGTAACCTTCTCCTGGAGTGGGGTGGGAATGGAGATTTTACAGTATCCATCCTCCGCCACGCGCACCAAACCATGCCCACAGAACCGGTAGTAAAAAAAATTGAATCCCACCACTGGTAGAAGGGAAACCAGATGTGCTTTGAGAATGTATTTGTTGTCTGTCTCAAACTCAGCAGTAGTTTTCTGAAGGAACCCCTTTGCTCAAAGACAGCCAGTTTAGTGATTAAAGCACCAGGCTACTGAAGAAAGTAGGAGTCTGTGACTTCAAGTCTCACCTTAGCCATGAAGAAAGCCAGATGGGCCAGTCATTCTCTCAGCTCAGCCCACCTCACAGGGTTGTTGTTATGGGAAATATAAGAGGAGGAAGGTATATTGGATATGTTTATCACTTTTAATTAATTGTAAAAAAAATAAAGATGCGATACAAATAAAAATATGCTAGCTTCTAATAATTCCACCTAGAGGTTTCTGTCCACATGAACTTTTAAAAAAGCTGGTATGTAAAGGTTCTGCATAAACAATTGTTGTGGACAAAAAACTGTACCTCTTCAATTACCCATCCACTGCACCATGTCTTTTTCCTTGTTGCTACTGAAGAGGATGACCTGAATATAATCTTTTTATGATATTATTTTATTGCATTTTATTATAATTTTGAGAGTTTTAACTCCCCCCCCCCCAAATGGTAAACAAAATATGGAATAGCACTTACTGTCAAACAATACATGGAGTTAGTAATGTGTATATTGTGCTGATTGGATCCTAGAATTATTTAGCCAATTCAGTCCCAAGGGTGGGTAGCCGGATGCTTCTGAATAGTTGCATTATGGGATGGAAACAGTGATCCTCAGTTTTGTTTCTGTTTTTTTGTTTTGCTCTCAAATTGTTCTCAAAATAATACCATTGATTAGTCTAATATTATAAGATTCCATTAAATGGAAATACAGCTGGTCCTCAACTTACAACCATTCGTTTAGCAACTGTTACAATGGCATTGAAAAAAGTGACTTACATGTTCTTGGGTTTAATACCATTGTAGCATCCCCAGCGATGCGATCAAAATTTGGGTGTTTGACAAACGGCATGTATTTATGATGGTTGCAATATCCCAGGTTCATGTGATTGACATTTGCAACTATCTCAGATGGCTTCTGACAAGCAAAGTCAATGAGGTAAGCCAAATTTCCAGATCCACCCAAAGATGACATGATTCATTTAACAAGTGCAGTGATTTTCGTAATAACCACGACAAAAAAAGGTCATAAAATTGGGCGCAACTTACTTAACAACTGCCTTGCTTAGCAACAGAAATTATGGCTCCTATTGTGGTAGTAAGTCGAAAGACTTCCTTTAATGAAAATCAATATGGATTAAAGGATATGATCTGGACATATATTGAGTGTTTACTCCAGAAAGTTTCTAATTCTACTCGTATAAAAATTTCAGATTAGAGAGGGAACGGGCTCAATTACCTTATTCAAATATGAATCCACACTAAAGGGACAATGTTTTTTTAGGCTGATAAATAAGTTGTAAGAAATCTGACTGTGCTTCATTCCAAGAGGGCACTTTGCTAACACAGAGCGTTTGCAATTCAGCCCCTACGGTTGGAACAGACTCCTTTACTTATCACCTGCAACATCCCGCCGAGGCTGGGCAAAAATAAACGACGCCACTGCGCAATCGCGCACCTCGCGTGGGCCTTCAAGCGCCTCTTGTTCGCCCCTTTGTTAATCCGTGGTTACGAGGCGCCATCTGACCTGGTGCTGGGTGCTCTACCGAGCCGCTTTCGAGATAGCGGCGGCGACGGCTGCCAGCCTTTTCTCGCTTGAGGCTAAACTGTGGGGTCGCGCAGATGCAAAGCGCTTCGGCCTGGCGCTCTTTGAAGCCGCGCGTGGAGGACGTGATTGGCACGAGCGCCTGACCTCTGCAGAGCTGCGCGCACTCCCTTCCGAGCCAAGCCTGGGCTCGCTGTCTGCCTCTTTGTGTCTGGGCCGGTTGGAAACGCAGGGTAGTTCGGGGCCGTTGCTGACAGTCTTTTAATACACGTTTACAGCGTTTCATTGTTTTCATCACTCCTCCATGTTTTTAGTTGTTTTCAGAGGCAGAGTTCTGCCCTGGAATGTCTAAATACAGGTGGACCTCGAACTTACAACAATTCGTTTAGTGACCGTTCAAAGTTACAGTGGCATTGAAAAAAGTGACTTAGCAAATAGCAATAGCAATTAGACTTATATTCAGCTTCATAGTGATTTACAGGACTCTTAAGTGGTTTACAGAGTCAAACTGACCCACACTGCAAACCTTGGCTCCTATGGTGATTTTCAAATGTTATTGGTGATGTCATCCATAGTTAGACCATGCGTAATTGACAGACTTGATTTTAGCATAGATTTTATCTGTTATTTATTATTTTATTCTACAATTTTAACTGCATTTTCTGAGTGTTTTTATTTGGTCTCTGGTCTATGACTAATAAACTTAAATTGAATTGCATTGAATTGGTGATTTCATCCATAGCTGGATTTTCTCATGGCTGTGCTAGATTACAGATGCTCCATCGATTCTATAAAGCCAGAAAATGCCTAAAACATTTTTCTCAGAAGTGGAGTAAACAATGATTTGTTCCTTGAGAATGGTGAATGAAATTAAGAGTTCATACATGGACAAATTGAAATTTTAAAGTATAGTCATGTCAGTTTTGGGGAGCTTTTAAGTCCTTGCTAAAGTATTGTAAAGTAAAGTATTGTAAAGAATTTTGCAACCCTATGGCTGGTGAGATGGTTTCCCTTTTTTTCCTTCAAGCTGAGCATCTATTATTTTCTTAGGGTCACCTGATACTGGCATTTAAATTTATTTATTTATTTGATCAATTTATATAGCTGCCCATCTCAACAGAGCACTCATTGGACAATGATTACTGTAAAAGAATACATATAGAACTAGCAATAGCATGGGATCCTCTTTTTGACCTCGGGAGTTTGGAAGGATGAGTAAAACTTGAGCCAGTCAGGATCAAACCCCTGGCAGTCAGCAGAATTAGCTTGCAATACTGCATTCTAACCACTATGCCACCACAGCTCTTAGGAACATTTTTCATTGCTGCCTTCCCATGACCACATGATTCGGATGCTTGACAAGTTCATATTTATGACAGTTCCAGTGTCCCAGACTCGTGTGATCCCCTTTTACGACCTGTCAAGCAAAATCAACAGGGAAGCCAGATTCACTTAACAACCATGTTACTAATTTAACAACTGAAGTGATTCTCTTAACAAATGTAGCAAGAAAGGTCGTAAAATGGGGCAAAACTCATTTAACACATTTCTCACTTAGCAACAGATATTTTGGGCTCAATTGTCGTAAGTCGAGGACTTCCTATAGTTGAAACTTCAAAGAAACTTCAAAGAATAGGCAGGTGTTGACTTCTTTGCCTCTCGAATGGCAGAGCATCCATGTATTATATTCCAGAATTCCAAAGTGAGGGAGAAATATTTTTTAGTACAGATTTGAGGGGTTTTTTTTTCTTTTTAATTTTCAGAAAAACGTTGGGCCCAGGCACACACCCGTTCCCTCATATGCTGTTCCTATGGTGAGAAGCGGATTACACTTTCCCCCCAGAAATAATAAGAAATAGTTTTCTGATTATTTCTGAAATTGTCTGCAGGCTTGTGAGTCATGAATTTTATTGACATATTTTTAGGCCACTGGAAGATACATTTTAAAAACTATAAATTAGCTTTATTATACCGGTTTATAATTTTATTTTTGTATATCCTGTGATCATGAGTGACATGTGGGAGTTTAGGCATTTCTGGACAAGATTGCATGCCCTATTCACTTTTTTATTTTTGAATTATACTTACAGTGTGATGAATATAAGAGTTAATTGATTGATAGGCTTGGTTGGTTCACACATAAAATCATGGTTTATTGATGAAGATAAATAAGGATTTATTGAATAGTTTTATTGGCTTGGTTATATACAATAGATTGCTTTATGCATCCCACTAAACCCAGAATAAACACATCACATTAAGATTTAGTGTTATGAGGATGTGAACATGGATTAATGTAATTTAAATTTTTTGATAGCTGATAGCTAATTAGTACTAGAAAATTACACCCTATCGGTCCCAATTCTCATACCTCATCAATGAAAATAAAAAGGCCTACAGCATTTGTTCTTAGTTTTAAATTTTACATAATTGGTTATATCATCAATAAAAACTTATGAGAATCAATATTTAAATCAAAATTAACAATTCATTAAATAGGGAAGTCATTCGAGATGTACCTTCCTATATCAGTGGGACTTCAGAATTGAATAAGGTTTTAAAAAAATAGAAATGCTTAAGATGTTATGAAATAAATGCCATGAGATTTTAATGTTTTTATTTGAGCTCATAACTTTTAAATTAATTTTTATTGAAAAAAATTTACAGAGTAAAAACATTTAAGAGAAGAAAAATGAAAAAAGAATAAAAAGATGATCAATGCAAAATGGAAAAAAGAAAAGACAAAATATATAGAAATGGTTTTTGATCTTTAAAGTAATTATAATTCTTTCAAATTTTATCTTTTCTCTCTTTAAAGTTACATCATAGCTCCCTTCTTTCTACAATCTGTCCTTTCTAAACATCAAACCCATAAGTATATTTTTCCATTTTCAGCAAAAAGTCCATAAAGGTTTCTAGCCACTGACAATTATAGTTTTGCCTTTTCTCTAATGAAATGTCAGTTTTTCCATATCTGCAAATTCTGTCATCTTCACTAAACATTCCTCCATTGTAGGTGTTTCAGAATTTTTCCATCTTTCTGCATATAACAATCTTGCTAGTCTTACCATATACAAAAGCTATTATCATACCAGTGGTGGGTTTCAAAATTTTTTAGAACCTCTTCTATAGGTGTGGCCTGCTTTGTGGGAGTAGATTGTCGGCCATGTGAATGGGTGGGAGTGGCTTGCCAGCCATATGACTAAGTGGGAGTGGCTTGGCAGTCATGTGACTGGGTGGGCGTGGTCAACTTGTAAAATGTGGTGAAACTCATTTAACAAGGCTCTTGCTTAGCAACCAAAATGTTGGCTCAAAAACTCTGGCATTTGAAGCATGCAAGTCTTAAAGCTGTCAAGTTACAAGACCCTTGCTCTCCTAACCCTTTAGAAAAAAAACTCAAGGGTGTTCAAACTTGACAGCTTTAAGGCGAGGCGATTGGTGAGCCAACTAATCAGTGAGTGGCGGGCGGGGCAAGCGTGGTGTGGACGGGCAGGGGGAGAGGGAGCTGGAACCAGTTCTAAACGGCACGGTAGATTTGTGGAACCTCTTCTATAAAAGAGGTTAGAACTGGCAGGAACCCACCCCTGATCCATACACTGGTAATAGGAAGCTAATAAGCCATCTGGTCCTGGCACTTTTCCTATTTTAGTCTTTTTATCAAACTTTTCTTAATCTTTAATTTATTTATGTTTTTTTTTAAATTTTAAACAATAATAGACAACTCATGTCCCATTGGGTAATCATTTCAGAGAAAATTATTACCTAAACAGAGAAACAATATGAATAGCGGAACAGTGGGAACAGGAGCAAAGTGTAAGAAACATCTTTGTTCCAAAAGACCATGTAAGTCAGATAATAGTTCTTGAATTTTTCAAAGCTTTTGGATAAGATAAATTGTTCAAGGAAGGAGTTTCATTAGTGCATCCTGATTCTTCTTAATTTTTTTTTTTTGCAAGAGAAAAGAGCCAATATTCCTCATATTTTGTTTTATAGGAGTGAGTATATATTTGATGAAATGAAGTGTATCACCTGTTGAGTGATTTATATGTTGATATAGTATGTTAGGATGCCACACTAAAAATTCCATTGTAGGAGGAGAAACATATTGGTTTTTGTAGCAAAAAATCATGCCAAGTCTGGCAGCACCTTTTCCAACCAAGAAATGTTATTATAAGGCATATGTTTCTATGCATTGCAGCTCACTTCAGCATGCTAAGGCAAAAGCAACAAATCACATTAGGGCTCAGTGCAACAGATGAACCCAGAATGGTTTAGGATTGTGGGACAAAAAGTAGCCTTTCATGATGAGAGCTACAAGAGGTAAAGCATCACCATTGCAATGCAGAAATCCTGGGTTCAGTATACAAGTAGCTATGGAAATGCAAACCTGGAACTCTTAATTTGTTTCTGTTATCTAGGTTTATGATTACCCAAAATACATTTACTGTTTGGAGGTAAAAATTATAGTTTGTTATTGGCTTACCGATTATAACTGACAGAGTAATGTGTGAATAATTTGTGCTTTATGTTGTTTTTAGATGATTTACTCCTGCTGTTATTGCATTATAAGTAACTCAAGGTGAACATACCTAATATTCCTTCCTCTATCTATTTTCCCCACAATAACTACCTTATGAGATAAGTTGAGTTGTAGAAAATGGAAAGGAAAAACAAGCCAGAACTTAACCAAACAAATCATTGTTGCTTTCTTTGCAAAACCTTGCATTTGGCTTGTTCAATAACCCATGGTTAAAATAAACTATGGCTTGCTTTCTATTTTTGTACACTGATTCTTTAGCAGTGAAAAGTATAGAATTAAAACATCTCTTTCGTGTTCCAGAAACAGATGGGAACATACTGCATCTCCCATCATAAACATAGAAAAGCTGGAAATATTGGCAACTATTTAAATTCCCCTCCCCTAGTTATACGTACTTAGAAAAGAGGTTTAAAAATAGGAGCAGTCTGAGAATCCGGCGGCTACGGCGACGGGCAAGTCTTTGCCCGCTCCCGCTCTCCCGGTGGGCTTCCCCCGCTTCTGGGGGGGCACAGGACGCCCCGAAGAGGCGTCCTGCCGAGGGAGCGGCTCGCGGAGGGCCCTGGCATCGGCGGCGGCTGGTGGGGGCTTCTCCGCTTTGCTCTAGGCACCGGGGAGCAGTTTCGGAGGGCGCGCCTGCGTCTCGCCCCATGCCGATCGGGCAGCGTAAAATTGAAGGAAGCAGCGGCGGTATGGTGAGATGCTTCCTTTCTCCATTCCTTTTTTGTTGAATTGATGGACTTTTCAGCAAGACTATAAGTTAAACTCTCAGAGCTTCGCTGGAGGTGCGGTTAGAGGGGGGGGATTTTACCCCCCCTTGGACAAGCGGCTTGAAAAAATTCTGCTTTTGCCCCTAGGAGGATGGAGGAGGGGGGAGAGCCAACTACTGATGCCTCACCCCTGTAAAAGTGATTTTCACTGGACTTAGTTTTATAACTTGTTGATGACCTGAGAACTTTGTGAACTTTTGAAATTTTACTATGCCTCTGAGCCCAAAGCTGGCAGGGCAAGATGGCACACTTCCGTTGTCTTCATGAACTGTGAAACTTGACTCCACCTTTAAAACTCAGGCTTCCTATGCATTTGTTGTGGTGGTGTAAGAACCTCATTAAAAAGCATCTCTATTGAGCTAATCATGGAGAGGGAGTTAAAAGAAAAGGATGCTGGCTGCTGTCAGGTACACGTTGTTAATAATGACAGTGCATAAATGTGTGTACATATATACATGTTTCTCCATCCATCTAAAAAAGAGGATTTTTATTGTGGTTGAGTGTTTCATAAGTCTATTTTTTCCTTCTGTTATGTTGCAATTTCTTACGATGTTTATCTTTCTGATACAAAAATTTGTGATAGGATTCTTATCTTCCTATTATTCCAGTTACAAAAATTGATAGCATTTTAAAGACATATTCATAAAGCAGTATGGGTTTAAATCAGAATGATATCAAGATGGGGACAGAATATAGGCATACTTTAAAAATGCTTTTTTGACAGTAAATATAAATTACTGCAGTTGGACATTTACTAAGGCTGTGCAAGTTTCAAACATGATTTGGAAGAAATGCTTCAGACCTTCAGCCATCACAGCACTTCTTTGCTGTTCATTAAAGTAGCATGACTTTATGTTCTTATATCTCCTTCCTACCTTTTACCTTTGAAGGTTGAGTGTCAAATTTGCTAAAATGAGAACTGCTGTATGTGGGGCAGAGAAAATAGTCTGAAGTTATTTAGGGACGATTTAGGGTGTGCTGGTGAGGATGCTACAGCATTGATAGAATATTTGCTCTATCATCAAATACACTCTTTTTCTAAAGCCAGCATGAAGACAGCGTGGGCTGAGAGTCCACTGTGAATCAATCTGCAGTTCACTGTGTGTCTTCCAGGAGGAAGTGTTCAATATTCATTGGCTAGGATAAGCTGTGTTAGAAACAAGCCCTCAAATACTTTCAATTGGCTGAGTCTTATTTTTTTTAAAAAAAGAATTTTATTGGTTTTTACAAATATTTATAGGAAGGGGTAGATAGGTACAAAAAAATTGACAGCTACATCGTGTCAAAGGTAGAAATCCCCCCAAATCTCACAACTTTTACAGAAAAAAATAAAGATCAAAAATTGTATATTCAATTATATATTCAACAATATATTCAATCATCTTATATGTCACTTCCAACAATTAGATTATAACAACAATTGAAATAATGTTTCAGACTTGTTTTTGTAACCTGAGTCTTTTCAATATTGCTTCCTCCCCCCTGTCTTCTGGCAGAGCCACCGCCCCTCCCTCCTTCACATCTTGTGTAGTGTCCCCTGTTCCATCTAGAAAGGCACTGTGTTTTTTAATGAAGGCTTCTGCCTCCACAACTGTGTTAATTCTAATTCTACTGCCCTCCCCAAAAAATCAACATTCCTTCTGGCAATAACCATCTAAACCAAATTCCTTTACTATATAATTTCTTTGATAAAAAGGAATATTTCTTCCTCTTATCTCTTACTATCTTTGGAATTTGTTTAAGAATGGTTATTTCTTTATCTTTATATTTTAATGGTCCTGCCCTTTGAGCTCCTAAGACCTCATCTCTTGTAGTCTTTCTAAGAAATTTAACATGCACTTCCCTTGGAACATTGTGTGTTCTAGCCAGGGAGGTGCGGGCAGGGGAGGCAGGGGAGGCAGAGCCGCACCGCTCTCATCATGAAAATTTTAAAAAAAAGGGAAAAGGGAAAAGGCGCTGAGGAGCCTTCTGCACACGTGGTCGGGAATGGGAGCACTTCGTGGTCCCCTTCATGTTGACTCAGGAGTCAGGAAGGAGGGGAATGGGACCACGTGTGCAGGAGGCTCCTCTAGCCTCAGCCTCCCTCCTGTGCACGTCCCATTCCCCGCCTTCCTAAGTCAACATGAAGGGGACCGCGGAGCGTGAGCCATGATCCCGCGGCGCATGCTCCGTGGTCCCGTGGAGCGTGCTCCGTGGTCCCCTTCATGTTGACTTAGGAAGGTGGGGAATGGGACGTGCGCAGGAGGGAGGCTGGAGGGATCGTGGAGGAGGGATCGCGCAGCATGAGCCGCTGTCCCATGGAGCCGCTGTCCCGCGGAGCGCGCTGACGTGGTCCCCTTCATGTTGACTCAGGAGTCAGGAAGGAGGGGAATTCCCCTCCTTCCTGACTCCTGAGTCAACATGAAGGGGATTGCGGAGTGTGAGCTGCTGTCCCGCGGAGCGCGCAGGAGGGAGGCTGGAGGGATCGCGGAGGAGGGATCGCGCAGCATGAGCCGCTGTCCCGTGGAGCCGCTGTCCCGCGGAGCGGACTGACGTGGTCCCCTTCATGTTGACTCAGGAGTCAGGAAGGAGGGGAATTCCCCTCCTTCCTGACTCCTGAGTCAACATGAAGGGGATCGCGGAGTGTGAGCCGCTGTCCCGCGGAGCGCGCAGGAGGGAGGCTGGAGGGATCGCGCAGCGTGAGCCGCTGTCCCGCGGAGCTGCTGTCCCGCGGAGCCGCTGTCCCGCAGAGCGCGCTGACGTCCTATTCCCCTCCTTCCTGAGTCAACATGAAGGGGACCGCGGCTCACGCTGATGACGTCACCAGCCTCACCAGCCGTAAAGCTCACCGCACGTCACTGGTTCTAGCATACGCTGAATTGATTCTATAAATCAAATCAATATCCCACCATAGCTGTTGTTTATCCCTTTTAATGTATTCTGCTAAAATTGTGGTCATAATCTCCTTGAGATCCTCATTTTCTGTCTCTGGTAAGTTTTGAAATCTAAGGAAAAAAGACATTCTTTCAAATTCAATCTTTATCATATGATTTTCAAATTTTCTATTCCCCTTCTGGACTATCTTGACCTCCTCCCTCAACCCTGTCGTGTCTTCCTCCAACACACCTATTCTCTGTTTATTTTGTGTTGCTTGTTGTTGTGTTTCTCTGAGCTGTTCATTTTAGTCTACCAGTTGTTTTTTCAGTTCGTCTTGTCCCTTCATAATAGTTTGAAACATTTGGGCAACAGATAAGTCCTTTGAACTCTCTTCAGTTGTTTTAGGTTGTAGAAATGAGGCCATTTGTGTCTGTTGTGTAATCGGGCTAGACGTAGAAGATGTCGGGGCCGAAGATGCCTTACCAGGCAGTGGCTTTTTAGGTCCCATATGAAGTTCAGAGATAGCTGTAAGTCTTATACAAAAGAAATGGCATCTGTGGAATACACAGCTGGGAGGGATCGTGGGGACAAACAAGCCCAGAAGTGAAAGTTAGTCGTCCTGTACAGCTACAAGCCAGGGGATAAGAATCAAGTACTCCAAATCCAAGGGGACCACATAAGAAGAGAGGCTCCAGGAGATCTCTGGGGTGTAGAGTAATATAAAGCCAGAAATTCTTTCAAAGGGGAAACTTCATTTGTGAAAGCAAAGAAGAAGGAAGAAGTTGGGCATCTTGGCTCCGCCTTCACAGGGGATCAGGGAGCAACATGTCCAAAGTTTCCATAAGGTAGTTTAAGAAAACAACTCAGCAGTCATCTCTTGCAATTGTAGCAAAAATCATTCTCCCATTGCAAGTGGAAGTGAAAGTTAACTTTTAACTCTCTCTCTCTCTCCTCCGAGTGAGAGAGATATTCCGAGTGCCGCCTTTTCCGAGGGGAGGGTGGAAAATCCCCCCTCCAGTCTTAATACTTCAAAGGATTGAATCCGCAATTTCGAGAAGCTGCTGTTCATCAATTAAGTAGATTTAAAGGAGATCGAGGGAAACCTCTCACTTCACTGCACTTCAGCTGTAGCGTCTAATTCATTCTTTCCTTCCGGGAATCCGATCGGTGAATGCGCACAGCGACAGCGCGCAGCGCCGCCATGCAACCCCCACACTCCCCGGCTCCTGAGGCGAAGCTGGAAACCCCCCTGTGGCTGCCACTGATCCAGGGGGTCCCAGCAAGCCGCCCTACAGCAGGGAGCCCCTCCAAGGCCCCCTGTGCTCCTAAAAGGAGCCCACTGAAGAGACGAGTGGCGGACGCACACGTCCGTCGCCTTCGGGAACCGGAAGTCGTCTCCTCAATTGGCTGAGTCTTATTCAAGCCCTCTAATGTGGAGCAGCCAAACTGGCTGGAGGAATGAATTTGTCATTCCTTATCCTCTATGTTCAGACACAAAAGTTGAAACTATGCATGCTCTGTGTGTCCCTATAACATATCCTTTGTCTGGAACACCTGAGACTCATCAGGGTCCAATCTTGACTATGTTACAAGAGCCTTGAAAACTTTATTTATCCCTGAAGCTTTGGTTTGAGTATTGAATGTTGCAGAATATTATGCTAGTGCCATCATAATTGATAGGTGCTGGATCTGACCAGAATTATCTGCAGTTCTATACTGGCTTACAGAGCTTAATAGACTTCTTGTCAAACACAAGAAATCAGAAATCCAAGACGTTTAAATGAATATAAAGACTTATTGCAAGTTTAAACTCTTTACCAGAATTAAAACAAATTGGTGGTAGATAAGAGTCAATGGAATTCAAGGTGGGCTAGACTTAGATCTCTTGTGGATGCAAAGGGACTTGAGACTTATAACGTATTTGACCCCTCTCTCAGGATCAGCCTGGTAATCTACACTTTTACTTCCTTTTCTTTCTTTTTCTTTTATAGAAGTGCACTGTTATTTGCTTTATACAATTCATGTCAGGTCTTATCATTCCTTTACGCCTTATCCATAAATAAATTAAATTAGAGGAGAGCAAATTTATTGATTACTTCCACAGCTCTTTTAAATAGCTGAAAGCAGTATGAATCAAGTTCAAAGAGTATCATAGTATAATATGATTTGTGTACTGGATAAATGTAGCTATGGCAGAACAGAGGGTATGAAAAAGAAATCTATAGCCAGGATTGGTGTTGTTACCCACAGGGCAGAAGGATCACGGTAGAACAGATGGATTCCTGCTGGCGTTGTAACATGATCAACTGTACTCAAGAAGAGATTATATAATGCAAGAACAAAGCCACTCTAGTGTACTAGAATCTCAATGCAGTCACATCTGCTTAATTGTAAGTGCTTGTGCAGAGTAGGAAAGCTGGTAATTTAATGTTTAACTTCCCTCTTCCTTAATATGTATAAATTAGTATTTTTTGAAGGTATCACTGGGATTCAGTTTCTCCTATGAATTTGAGACCTGGACCTTGCTCACCAAACTCATTAAATCTAATGGGTACTTATTCCATAGATGTTTCTCATACCACCCCAACATTTGAGACAACATATTTTGTAGCTCCTGGGGAGAAAAAGTGACTTGCAATCTGCTCTACTGGCTTCGCCACTTGACCCAGGACTATTTGTAATTGCTGCCTAGAGGCCTATTCTTCCTATTCCTATCCTACCCGGGGGGGGGGGGGGGGGGACGACACGCTAAAAAATAGTTCACCACTTTCAGGGATATTATTACTTTTCCAATATCAATTGTGTCTGTCCTGCTGGTATAGGGTAATGAATTGTGGCTCCTAATCCAAGGAAACCTGTACAGGTATTCCTCGTTTAGTGACTGCCTCATTCAGTGACTGTTTACTGTTACGATAATGATGAAAAATTAATTTTGTTACCCATCCACTGACAACCTTCTGAGGTCCTTACCATAAAGTAAAGAAAAATTGAAGCAAGATCATAAGTGTGCTCATTGTTTCACTTAGTTTTGCTTAATGACTAAGTTTCCAATCTCAGTTGTGGCTGCTAAATGAGGACAGTCTGTACATCCATGGCCAAAACCCCACAATATGCCTATTTTAAATTCCCAGAAGCCAACCAGACTGTTTTTTTTCTCCAGGACCGCCAAAACAATATCATGATTTTTTTTTGTTTAGTTTTGGCTTTGTGTTTTGTATAAATTGTGCCATTGTGGTTTGTGAATCAAAATATATGACAAAGGTTTATATAATGTAGGCCTGCCCTCCACTGTTCTGTTTCTCTTTTTTGTTCAGAAAACACAGAGAGAAAAGTAAGGTGGGAAATAAATTAGGAAATAAGTGTATTGGTCTTCAGCAGATCTGTGCTCTCACATAAAAGTCAGGGCAGTGTGTATCACAGACTAATGCAAGTAATAAATAGTGAAAGCTTCCCAAAGGTAAATCTATTAAAGTCAATTTTGCCTACTTAGTCTGCAGTTTTTGACATTTTGCATAATGTAATGTTCTATGTTCTATCTGCTTATCATGGAGACAGAGTGTACCATCCTTTGGCAATTGCAAAATGTATTTAAACATACCATACAAGGAATAGTACAATGGAAAGCAAGAGCCAGTTTGATATAGTGGTTACAGTCAGTGGTGGGTTGCAAATATCTTTATTACCGTTTTGGGCGTACTCCCGTGCGTGCTCCCATGCGCTTCCCACGGGCGGGTAGGGCTTCCCACTGCTGCTACTGCCAGTTTGGCCAAACCGGGCCGAACAGGTACAGTGCTGAAGTAGCTACAGTGCTGAAGTAGGAATAGGGAAACTTGAGGTCTAGTCTTGCCATAGGCCAGTGGTGGGCAACCTTTTTTTTCAACTGAGCCAAATCTCGCCAAAACCACGATTGAAATTTATTTTGAGAGCCACATTTTTAAAACCGAAAATACATAGGATGGTACACTTTTAGTTTCAATAAGTTTTTATTGAGAATATTCTGCATGCAAGTATCCACATAGGTCGGGAGGATACAAATAACACAACTAGTAAAACAAAAACTTTAGAACAATATTATTTATCGATAACGTTAAATTCCGTAAAATTTGCCTTACAATGTAGAGAAAATTACATCCTGACAATGACTGACAAAGTCACAACCACTAATGTGAACATTGGCCTTGCATTTCCTTGGATAGTTTGAGTAAGTCAGGTTTGTATGTTGTTTTTAATTTCATCTCTCTCTCCCACTTTCTTTCTTTTTTTCTTTTTCTTTCTCTCTCTCTCTCTGGCTCTTTGTCTCTCTCTCTCTCCCTCCCTCTCTGTCTCCCTCTGTCATTTTCTCTGGGTGTCTATCTGTCTGTCTCTCTCTCTGTATCTGTCTCTCTCTCCTCCTTACCCCATCTCTGTCACTCCGTGTGTGTGTCTGTCTGTCTGTCTCTCACTCACTCTGTGTGTGTGTGTGTGTGTCTGTCTCTGTCTCTGTCTCTCTCCCCTCCCTTACTCTCTCTCTGTCACTCTGTGTATGTGGGTGTGTCTGTCTCTCACTCATTCACTTAATCACTCACTCTGTGTGTGTCTCTCTCTCTGTCTGTCTATCTTTCTCTCCCTCCCCCTCTCTGTCTCTGTCTGTGTGTGTGTGTGTGTGTGTGCGTGTCTGTCAGTCTCTCTCTGATTCCCTCCCTCACTCCCTCTCTCTGTTCCTCTCTCTGTCTGTCTGTCTCACTCACACACACACACACACACACACACTGTGGTCACCTTGTTGAGTGTTCCAATCACATTTGAAACACTCAACAACTGGCCTGCATTTATGGTATTTTGCAGCATTCTGCAGTCATAGGACCAATTTTGGTGTGTGTGTGTGTGTGAGTGAGACAGACAGGCAGACAGAGAGAGGAACAGAGAGAGGGAGTGGGAGAGGGAATCAGAGAGAGACTGACAGAGTCTGACAGAATCAGAGAGGTACTTTTAACTACCTGGCAGCGGCGTTTTGCCTTGGGGGGGCTCCTCAGAACATCCCAAGACTTCGGAGGGAAGCTTACAGCCCGGAGCAGGAGCAAAGCCCCTTTCCCAACTGGCCCTTCCTCCCTCAGAACGCTTCGGAGGGAAGCTTCTGCAAAAGCCCGGGCGAGTGACAACAAGTTCCCGCCGTTACGAAGTCTCCAAGGCTGTAATTTTCTGAGCTGTGTGCGCGCGCCTGTTTTCCACGGCGTAGAGCAGCGGCGAGATTCTGCGCGGTGAGCGATGATTCCGGGGGCCATCCGGGAAGATGAGGAACGTGAGGGGGGACCCTGCCCCCCCACTGATGGCCTCCGGAATCATCGCTCGCCGCTGTTCCACACTGTGGAAAACAGGCGCGCGCGCACAGCTCAGAAAATTACAGCCTCGGAGACTTTGTGACTTTTGGGGCGGCCGCCCGAAAGGAGGGAGGGGAGCGGGCGCCCGGCACACAGAAGAGCCGCATTAAAGGGTGTAAAGAGCCGCATGTGGCTCGCGAGCCGCGGCTTGCCGACCACTGCCATAGGCCTATCGGTAGAAGCTAGTGTCGTGATTTAGAGTCATTGGCCATAGGAAGAAGGCAAGGGCAAACAACTTAATTTTCTTATTCTATAATACTTTACAATCCTGGAATTTCCTAGTGGTCTCCCAATCCAAGTTCTAACTTAGTGGTGGTTGGCTTTCTCATTATCATCTAAGATTAGCTAAGTGTTGCATAAGGCTATTAAGTTATTTTTTTAAAGGAATTGGGGCCATTCACTCAGATAATTTTCTAATAAGTTAAGTGCCTTCTAATTTTATGTCATAAGCAAATGTCATAATCATTGATTTGCTCCTGACAATTAATGGGATATTGGATGAAATAAGCTATTTCCTAATTCCCATGAAATTCAGTAATGACTCTTCTCCAGTTTTAAAGTTTGTCTTTTAATGAAATGTCTGAGTAACCCTTCAAATTCCTGAAACATCCCTAAGGTCAATTGAATTTAAATAAATCCTAACTTCATTAGATGACACAGCCTGTCTTCTACACTTCAATTCATTTTATCTCTGGATGCTGATTCCGCAAACAGATTGGTTTCATGAATAATTATGTATAGATGTGCAATATATCAGGTGTATTACTGAAGTCCAAAAAATGGTACATAATCCCTACACTTTAAACAAAATGTAAACTATCTGTTTCTTAAATAAATATTTTTCATTTGTCCTTTAATAATGATTTGCAAACAAAAAAAAGGTAACAGATGAAATAGGTATGATATACTGAAATTTGCATACATTATTTTGACCTTCAGATGTGATTGACATTATGCAAACAGTATTTCTAAATTACCTAGGATTGCATAAGTTTAAGTATTATCTAATGATAATTCTTTCCTTTCTTCTTTAGCAGACACAAGATTAATTAGAATCTCTGCTAATGGAGCTGCTAGTTTGTATGCCAAGTCTCTATTAAATACAGAGTCATTGTTCCTTGCTCTGAACATTGGCTCAAAGGTTTTGGATACTTGATAATTCATAAAAAGTGTTAGTGGCTTAAACTTCCTGTCCATTATGGTTGTTTCTGCATCTTCTGTCAGAATAAGCTAGAGACAGTTTGCAAACCTCATTGCACAGTGCAAGTGTATACATTCTGTTTGGATTTTAGAAAGAAGTCGAGAACAGTATTTATAATTTTGTTTTCTACAAGCATAACTGCAGTAGACTTACAGAATTTGTTTTCCCTTTCATGTAAAAGTGTGTAGGTTTTTTCTTATTCCTGGTTATGAATTGACTTTCTTTAACACGAACAATAATAGAAGTATCACATATTGCAGTCAACCTTATTAACTAGTGAGACTAGAGAACTTAAATTCCACTGATAGTTTCTCTAGGCTATGGAACTTTCTCTTTCTCTTAACAGCTACTCTGTATTATTCTGGCTTGATTGGCTTTTACAATGGTCTGTAACTTGTATTTAGACCAGTAGTGGGCAATCTGTAGTCTTGATGCATTTCCCATCACCCCTTTCCATCTTGTGGCAGACTAATGCACTGACACTTTACTTTGCAGTACAATAAAATGATTTTTTGAGGTTGTAAAAAATTCTTTCCCCCCCCAGAAGTAAGAATAAAAGTGGGATCAGAAGGATTCTGAGGCCAAAACACACACATTTCCACCCTAACTCTACCTCACTAATCAGCCTGGAATTTCAGAACCAACATTTGGTTATTTTCCTGGTAAATTTCAGACACACGAATTTCGGGTTTTTGGGTGAGATTAAGATAACTATTACTATAATGGCAAAAATGGCAACAGTTAGTTTTCCAAAGGCCTCCTGTTTTCATTCCCACTTTCAAAAAGAAGGCAGAAGGTAAAGAACAAATTAATGTGATTATGCAACTGATAGACTATTAGATGAGTTTTATATTTACATTCATTACATATGAATTGTCTAATTAGTATTCTGATTGAAATTTCTGGCAATAGAATACTGTATATTCATTCATTTATTCATTCAATTTACATAGCTACCAATGGTTGCTGACAATTGGATTATTGTAATGTGCTCTATATGTGGTACCCTTGAAGACTACCTAGAAGCTACAGCTATCCTAGTTCAAGATGCTGTGCACAAGCAATAACTGGAGCATCTCAGTTGTCCATGTACTCCTGTGCAAGCTGCATTGCATAGTGCTCTACCACTCCTATGCAAGCTGCATTTGTTGTCAGTCAGCTTCAAGGTACTGGTTATTACTTATAAAGTCCTGTATGGCATAGGGCAGGGGTCCCCAACTCCTGGGCCATGGGCTACCACCAGACCTTGGCCTATTTGGAATTAGGCTGCACAACTGTCTGGCTGGAGTGCACACACAACTGAACTTGCGTAAGCAGTGGGCCGGTGGGCACTTGTGTGGCAGCCTACTGCTTTTACAAGTCAAGATGCGTGCATGCATGGCCTACTTTCTGCATTGATTGCCAGTATGTTTTCAGGTGCAACTCAAGATGCTAGTTGTCATGTTTAAAGCAATTCATGGCTTGGGCCCTGATTAACAGAAGGATTATCTTTTGATACTGGTTTCTACCCATCCAATTCTATCTGGCATGTTGGGCTTGCTATGGGTTCCATCAACCAAGGAATGTTGGTTGGCAAGAACTTGGAGGTATGCCTTGTCTGCTGCTGATCTCTAAATCATTCTCCCTCAAGAGATTAGGATGCCCCCCCAACCCTTTTTTGGCCTTTTGAAAATCTTGAAGATCTGGCTATATAACCGGGTGTGGTTATGTGCCTTAAGAGCTCCATTTCCTAGTGATATTGGTAGCTATGGTTGTAATTTATCTTTCTATTTTCTTTCTCAGCATGATGAATAAATGAATAAGTAAATAAATAATAAGCAAGTAAATAAATATCACATATCTGACAAATGTTTGCATATATTCAAATATAAACATGGGTAAATTCTTCAGAGTACTCTATAATTTACAAAGAATAGGTATTCCATCATTGTGGTATCATCCTTTTCATTTTTTCTAAACCAATGGAATGTTGGAAATTATGTAAAAGGCATCAAGACTGTTTTTATTTCTCTGTCAGCTGGATAACTCTCTGAAAATCTGGAACAGAACAGGATTGGCTTTGTGGGGGAGAGGGAGAGGACGAGTAAGCAAAAGTAAATCTGGGTTGTCTGAATTAATAAATAAATGCATCTGTCTCTTGTTCAAATGTCCATTTTCCTCATTGTTTTTTCAGTTTACAGACCTTTGATATATAGTTAAAAATACAGATGAACAGTTAAAAAATGAGATTTCCAAATCTAAATTGATATCTGAGATAACTTCTAAACATGTGGCATTTTGAATAGCACATGTCAACAATGAGGTATTCTTAAAAGTCTTTGTAAAAAGACAGAGTAGGATCCACAGTAACACAACATTTCTTGTCAAATAACAGTAGCCACAATGTTAAATATTCAGAAATAAAGATGCACAGATACTAAACTAGATTTATCATACATTTCCATTGACTATATTCAAAAATATATGGAAGCATGGATTACATAATTGGAGTAACCAGTACACCTGCAAGATTAAATAATTAAATAAAGGGAGCACTCAGGATTTGTAGACCCATCCTTAGTCAGCACCCTTTTGGGAAAACGAGCCTAAAGCTGTTTTTAGCTCTTCAGATGATATCACCTGTCTTCTGTTGAGGTTACCTGCAGCTCTTTCGCCAGTATGGTCAATTTGAGATAGACCAGACAGGAAACACAACCAAATGAACTTTATTGTAAGGCAGTGTTAATAAAAGCTTGTAAGTTTGAAAGTAAAAATCTCCTTTTTACAACCTGGTAAGCTAGAGAACTTTCTGAGTTTCTTTCCCTGCCTGTTATGCAGCTGTGGACTTTCCCTGCCTTATCTGAGTGTTTTTCTAGGCAACATTTCTTCTGCCCATATCCCAAGGACATTCCCACATACCATTACCCCAACCCTTGGGAAGATGCTCACACTTGATGCAGACATTTTGTGAGGAACATATTTACATCTTTGCTGCAGGCTATAAGTAATAAAACACACCAATATGATAGACACTTGGGCTGTATATTCTTTGAAAATTATTCATAAAAAGTAATTTAGAACTTGTGCAAACTCAAATGCAGCACCTATTCATTTAAGTTGCCAATTTTATTCAGGTTTCTGCACAAACCTGAACAAATGTTCCTGCTCTAACTAAAAGTGAATACAATTCCAAAACCCAAGAAAGGTTTTGTGAAATAGTTCAAAAATTACTTCTACCAACTATAGTATATTACTAAGGAAGTCACCACATCCTCACAAATTAATTCACAGAAGCTTGGTAGGTAGCGCTAGATTTATCTCACATCTTTTTCCTGTTCTCTTGGCTGTTTCCGTTTCAGATCTTAGATTTCTACACTTCATAATTTTTTAAAAATATATCCATGTAGGTATCTAGCAAGCTCCACAGTGAGCTGGCGTTGCAAAAACTATGATTCCCAAAGCTGCAGACACTAGGCCCTTTTTGTTATTGGCCTGTTGCTAAGCGTGATCTTTTGGTTTGTTAGAAATTTATTTATTTTTATTATGAATGAGTGCAGATATATATGCATCAGTTAATACATGTAGGCGCATATATGTGGCTACCATCCTAATTTTGTAACTTCTCCCTAGAAGATAATAGGATTGCCCACCCATAATCTTGTGCGTAAACTGATATTTTCTTCTCTAAAAATCTGTATCAAATCTATTTTAAGTTATTGTGTATTTCCCACATTCAGATGCAATTAATGTTGGACAATTTATCTGGAAAAAGGTGTAGGGCAGGGCTGTTAAAATCCCATCCTGCAAGCCAGATGCATCACGCACTGACCACAACTACTCCCAGTTTAGCGAAGGGGAAAAAGGTCCCGAAACGTCACGTGATGTTGCCGTGACGTCGTGAGTTTGACACCCCTGCTCTAAGGGATACTCAGGATCATATACAATCTTAACAATCTCCTACCTTGGTCTAATCAGTTGATGTACATAAATCAGAGTGAGAGCATTGGATTTGCCCTAAGGCTCACCTTTATTAATATTCACATATATGGGTGATGAAGAGAAATTCACTGTAAAATCAAGCATAGACTGATATCTTTTATTTATTTATTACAGCTTTGCTGCTGTATCCAAAAAGATCGGTTTATATATTTTATCATATATGCATGTATATATGTATAAGAAAACCTGAAACGATGCAATAATGTGAAGGAATCCTTGATGATTGCAATACATAACTTACATATTTGCAACTCTTCTTTATTAATATTTCAGGTGCCTGTGTATGACATATTAAAATCCTTTAGGTTTGAATCCTGATCAGATACAATTAATTGGAACAAAATGTAAGAATTGTACATATTATTTTTATTCCTCTGTCCCCAGCCTTCCCTTGTTGAATAGGAAATCTGCAAAAAGCTTCTGTATATGAACAATAGTCTCAGATGTGAAGATACCAGAAAGATCCCTAAAGATGTCCATGAATTGTTGCTGCTCTCGTTTGTTTAGTTACTTTTTCTATTAGTGTTAACACCTATATTCACTGGCTTTTATCAAGATACCTTGAGTCATCTTCTAATGCAGGCAATTTCAGGCTGGATTGTTATCCAGAAAAAAAATGGGGATAAATCTAGTTTATTCATTCGTTTGTTTCATTAGCATTAGATGCTGCCTGACTCCAAGGTAACTCTGGGTGGCTCTCTATTTAAAACAAATATATAACATATACTGTACAGTATAATAAGGCATATATTAAAAATCTTGTCTAGTCCAAAAACAATAATACCCAATTAATTAGGTGGCCACATTTACCCCATTCCAAGGCCCAGGAACACAGTACATTTTTAAGGCATTTTAGAACATACATATTTGGGGGGGAATATAGACACTGAGACAGAGAGGGCACACTTCACCCATGATAATATCAGGAATGAAGGCAAATTTATTACAAATTGACTTAGCATTTAAGAGCAAGAGCCAATCTAGAGCCATTGAGGATCTGTCCGCCAGTCCTTGAGGGTTGAGACATGGAACGGATTGAAAGGGCTTCCCGTACCCACATTCACACCATATCTACTTCTTCCCATCACCACTATAAAATTCCTACACGCTTTCTCAGCTATATAGTGGGAAGAAAGTATGGTCTTGAGGGACAGAGGAAGAGCTTCTACCAACACAACAATTAGATAAGAAAGCGGAATCTGGAACAAAGACTTTCAAAGAAATATAAGACCCTCCATCCTGATGCTGGCAAGCACTATACAACAACCTCTTCTTTTCCCTCCAGAAGACAAACATCTAGGAAATGGCATGAAACAGAAGACTTTGGGCAGTTATCTGCCACATTAAAAAAAACCACATATCTTGACAGTCTGCAGTGCCTCCTTGCCAATACTGACTTCTGGACGCCCTTCAGTGTGACAGGCTTTACTGGTTCTGACATTCCCATAAGCTCCATTGGCATTGCCAGTACTGACCACACCAACCACAGCACTTTGCAGATCATCTCTGGCTTAGTCATTGCCCCAGTCATGATTCTAGTCCAAAATCTATCTCTACAGGTTCTGTGATTCTTGATTGCAGTGTCAGCACCATCTCCTGTGGTTTTGCAATCTTGTTCCTGGCAGCCAGGGCTTCAGGCCCTTCCAGTGGTTCATGGCATTTAAGGTAGTGGTCAATGCTATCCAGTGGTGGGTTCCTATACCGGTTGGTACTGACTCGCTGTGCGCGTGCTTTGCAATTCCGCTACTGGTTCGGCTGAATTGGGCTGAACCGGGAGCAACCCACCTCTGGTGCTATCCCAGGCTCCTAGTCCTCTTTCTTCCATAACCAGAGGGCTAACTAATGCCACAACACTTGCAGAGCATTAAAAAACACAAAAACAAAGCCAATACATGTGCACCCCCATTTATAACCAATTCTTTTGGATGCCATTTTTCACAAGACCCAATGCATTAGATTAGAAAGTGATCATCAATAATCACCAACATCTAATACAGGAAATACATAAATATGTTGATTCTTCAAATATATTACACAAAAGATTTAAGCAGAAGATGGTTTGGACACTTGAAGTGGAAAGACAAAAATGAAGCTCAGTTTGGAACTATTCCCCTAACTTTTCAAGTTACATTATTTTACTTCCACATGGAACCTCTTGAAATGAGAGACTGCTTTATTTATACTATTAAATTTATTTCACTATACTGTAATATGAATACTCCTGTTCATATTAAATGAAATTATATTTATCAGAATTGTGAACAAAAATACCCATACTTTTCTAGGTAAAATGGTATACAAAATTATCTTTCACTTAAATATTAATATGAGAAAATAATACAGCTTCCTCAGATAAGGGATTATTTGTGTTACAGAAAATGACATTGAAATGCATTTTATTGATAGGTGGTATGGAAAGACCACATTTTTATAACTAGGTCAGTTGTCCATTAATTTGTACTCTTCGTTGCTGAGTGATATTACTCTAGATAGGATTACATAGATTTAATCCTTGGTAATGCTTTGTAATTCATTTTAGCGGAAATAAGATATATTGCTTACTGTTTTATACTGTCATATCATAAAAGCTGGTAATATACAATCTGATAATTATGTATATTGAATTATTTTGATTTGTACTGCTATTTTGATATAGGCGGAAAATAGTTGAATTTTCCTTTGACAGAAATCCTACATTCTTGGCAGCATTTTTGGCAACAGATTAACTAAATGTGTGAGATAGTCTGCATATGCAAATTACACTTGCAATTATTTTTCTGTAGCAGTCACAGCAGACGTAGGTGACAATACAACTGCCTTCAAGTTTTTGCCAAAATGTAAATCTATCCCGTTTCATTTGGTGAGGGAGGGCATATGTGTTTAGGAATTCTGGCCAGAAGATGCTAATACTGTAAAATTAGAATAGTAAAGGGAAGTGGAAAACTATTGGCTATGTGGAATACAACCCTTTTGATTTTTTTTTAAAATGAAGACAACAATCATTTATTGTTTACTTATTATTACTTATTTCTTTACTAGAACTATTTCTGGAAATGTGAAAATAGGATACAATATCATGCCTAGCTTTTGTATTAATTTGGTAGTCATCTATGAAGTTAAAATGGTTATGCTGGGAGGTTACTTTGCATAAAATCCTCTGATTGAACCAGAGAGAATGGCTGTGTAGAGCATAGGTCTCCAACCTTGGCAACTTTAAGACTTCTGGACTTCAACTTCCAGAACTCTTAAAGAACTCTAAAGTCTTAAAGTTGGCAAGGTTGGAGAGCCCTGGTAAAGAACAGGCAGTCTTTTTGATGCCAAGGGTCACAGAGGTTGTTGAATCAGAGATTGGGACTAGTATAAATTTATGGGCATCTACTTCCATATGTGCATCTCACACTTTCATGTGTGCACATTTGTACACATAGCAGTTTGTCTTTCACACAAATTACTGATGTATACACGTACCCTATATAAAGTATATCATCTGTTTCCCCAAACTTTCTGCCTTTTCTTCTCTGTAATCTTAAATGGGTTTACAGGTCGGGGTAGACACTGAATTTTTCTCCCTCCCAGTAGTTTACTACCAATCAACCAGTTTTCCATCCCAAATAGATAATGGTCCTTCGAGTAGAAAGACTGCTGTTCCTTTCATACATCCAATCCAGGAAGAGAGAAAAGTAGAAAGAATGAAGATATGCTGTAAAAATCTATCTTTATGATTATGCATATGTGCTTGGCAATTTTCAATTATTCAATAACTGTTTGAACAATAGAAATATTCTGAATTAGTAACTTACTGATCAGAGAATCAGATGTTCTTGAAAATATATCCATCAGACTAAAAATATTACTGACAATTAGAAAAGAACCTTGGCTTAAACTGGACCTTTCATTAGCTAAAACTTTGTTTTGGGACAGCTTCTGAATAATCGTATTTCTGCTTATGTCTCGTATTTCTTTTAAAAAACAAACTTAAAATTCGAACCAGGATAATAATAATAAAAATTCATTTGAATGCTATTAAGGAAACATATTTTGTAGAAGTAATGAGTAACTTTTCAGTTTAACTACGGTTTTTGCACTCCAGCATTATTGTCATTTCTGTTCAGAACAAAACTTTTAATATTGCATAATGAGGACTTGGGCGTGATACATTTTGATATCCATATGCACAGTTCTTTTAGAAGTGTCAGCTTGCTGTCGAATTCTTGGGCATGTACTCTAATTTTCCATGCTATCCAGCTGCATCTGAGTTTGAATGACATACTTAAGAAAAGTAGTAGAGGATGCTTAATGTCAACTGAGGTGGAAGCATTGGCAAGTTTGGTTTTGCTTGCAGCCATAAAATCTTGTTTTTCAAAGCTGATGGAAATTCAAGGAAGAATGTTTGTGAGTCTCTCCAGGCTGTGGTTTATGCCTGCATTATCATTCTTGTGCCCCTGGCATGCTTTAAGGGACAGTAGCTTGAATCCCACAGGAGTGCAAACATTTTAAATGGCCAAAAGACATGTCAAGAAATATATATTTTCTGTTTCATAATGGAATAATTTGTCCAGGTTCAAAACACAGATATAGAAGTCAGTAGTTTAATGTTACACACACACACACACACACATATATATACAAATACATACAAGCTTGATAACAATTAAATCATTACCCTTAAAAACATTGACACAAATTCCATATTTTAGAAAAATCACAAAATATATAATTTCAGCTGGAAAATTCATTTGTTAATGTATGTCCTACTTTTAAATGGTCTCCTTTGCCATCCTCTTTTGTGAAACCTCTGGCTAGATTAATCTGCATTAAAATGGAACATTGCATACCCAATTGGGATGGGTAAATCAATTCTGCCCTGATTTGGAACATTCTCCTATGTAGACATGGAGGTTAAAGTCTTGTCTGAACTCAAAGCAGAGTTAGTTAGATTCCATTAATTTGGAATCACTTAACTTTTAGAATTATTATTGTCATTGAAAAGGCATGTCATACAGTGGTGCGTTGCTGCTGTTTTTACTACTGGTTTGCAACACGCGCGCAACGCATGCTGTGCACGAGTGCTGCACACGCTGTTAAATGTAAATTGTTCTTCGCGCATGCCCAGAACAATTTACAGTGAACTGTGCACACGCAGTCACTAAAAAACAATATGGCGGTGACGGCAAGGGAACAGTTCGGGGGCATGGTAAACTTGTTCTGCGACCCAGGCAAAAATACTACTACTGGAATCAACCCACCTCTGGTGTCATAGGCAATTTAGATGCTTTGGAGATTGGACTTCAGGAGAAGAAGTGGCAAAGTGAAAACTGACATGTGAAGAAATAAAGAGTCAGTGAGTAGATCACCTCTTTGTAATTCCTCTCTGGACAAGGAGAGGATTTTAGATTGCCCGCAAGTTATCCACATAGTTGCTCCTTGTGAAGAGGCTACAAGAGAGCGGTCTCTGGTAGTTTAGAACTTTGGGAGGTGAGAGATGGGATCTTCACTCAAACTGCAGAGCTTTGAGCTTTATGGACATTGGGTTTGCATACTTTCTAATCACTTTCAGAGGTTATTAATTGCTTTTCAGCTATTAGTAACTTTTGGATCAACATGCTTTATAGCATTAACTGAGTTTCCTTCACTTTCCTTAGTGAAAGAAATCTTAAGTACAAGTTTAAGAATTAAACAAATTTTTTTTAATGAACAGCAAAAGAGTTATTAGAATGTTGTTTTGGAAACAAATGGTTTAAAGGTACATGGATCTGAAATAAGATTTTAAAATTAATTATAAGAATCCTTTCTGTGAAAAGAAAAAGCTGTTTTTATTTTTTAAACATGATGGGATGAGACTTTGAAGATTGGCATAGAGGAAACCAAGAATGTGAAGATTAAAATTAAAGGATAAGAACACTTTGACTTATGCATACAGAATAGAGCAAAATATTTTAATATTGGATGTATTATATTTGTGAACAATGGACTCAGAAGTCAATTTTAAAAATGTCTGCCATCATTAAACATAAATGTGTTTAAAAGTTGTGGAACAGGTACATGTTTCACTGGAGAAGACCACACTGAATTCAAAGTGGATTTAAAATGACAGGCTACAAGAATAATATGGAAAAAGATGCTACATTAGGCATATAAAATACACTGGTTTATATTTTAATGAAAACGGATATACAATCAACAAACTAAGAGAGTGACCTGGATTATTTTCTCTATGTTGGATTTATAAAAGAGGCTTGTTAAAGGTTTGAAGTTTTTTTTAAAGTTTTGTTTAAGCTGAAGTTGGATCAGAAATTTTGTATTGGGATCAAACTTTCCTTGGAAAGCTCCTGTTTCTTTAAATCAAACTTGCACAAGATTTGATTTTAAAAGATTGTTATCATTTTATTATTAAAATGCATTCATTTGTTTAATGTTTACTCAATAAATAATGTTGCAAGCTTATTTATTCATTCTACTTTACATTCATCCAACCTTATTCGGAGTTAAGATATATTTACCAGCTACTAAATACTGTGAATATTAGTATTTAAAAAATCATATCTTTGATAATAACAGTCAACCACATGGTGGAAACTGAGAAGAGAGAGAAATAGAAAGGCATGGACAGAAATATAGAAAGTAAATCAGAATTTTAATTTTTAAACTTTTATTCAATTTATATAGCTATCCATCTCATATTTGTGACTTTGGGTAACTTACATTAGAATATAAATGAACCTACTCCAATAAATCATACAAACAATACAACATCTCAAAGTGCCAGTAATAATAATTTCATACATAGTTACATCTGAAAAAACAAGAGTTTTATTGATAACAGGCTCAAAACCAAGGATGACAAATAGCAATTCTTCCAAGCTGAGTTTTTTATTGTTTCATATCTCTAGACAAAATTTTGCCAGATTGAAGACTCTATCATTTGCATCTACAATATGTGTATCTTGCATCTGTAAACTACTAGGGAGAGGCTGTCTTCACCCCATTTCTCTCACACATAGTATCTCTGCTCAGTTGCTGCTTACTCCTCTGGAATGTACTCCCTCCCTCCTAGGGAGAGGGGGATATATTTACAAGGATTATTGTTGAGGACTATACAGGTAGCCCTCAATTTACAGTCATTCATTTAGTGACTGTTAAAAGTTGTGACGGATGAAAAAAGTGA
The DNA here is from genome assembly GCF_964273705.1 of Natrix helvetica. Classification (NCBI taxonomy): domain Eukaryota; kingdom Metazoa; phylum Chordata; class Lepidosauria; order Squamata; family Natricidae; genus Natrix; species Natrix helvetica. The sequence continues at coordinate 76,516,673 of NC_138549.1, read as the reverse complement.
GTTATGATTTGTCCCTGCACTTATGATCATTGCAGTATTCCCAAAGGTGCACAATCATAATATAGATATTGTGATGAAGCTGGAAGGAAAAGTTGCGAGAATCATATGATTTTTTTGCTTAGTGACCACGCCGCTTAATGATGCATTTTCAGGTACCATTGTAGTAATAAGTTTAGGACTACTTGTATAGTGTTAGGATTTGAAAGTGGGTAGAAGGTGATAAAGTTTATACATAAATGTGTGGATGAGAGGAACAATTTGCATTAAATTAATTTGGATTACATTATGAACCAGATTTTTTTTTGTAATTGGAAGTAAGCAAGCTATTGAAATATGTACAGTGAAACAAATACTACAAATTTTAGCAGCAGGTTCACCCCAAGGTTCAGCAGCAAGTACACTCCAAGGTTCTAAAAGAACTGGCAGACGACATATTGGAACTACTAAACTATGTCTTTCAGAGATCCTGGAGCACCGGGGAACTGCCAGAGGACTGGGAAAGAGCTGATGTGGTTCCCATATTCAAAAAAGGAAAAAAAATAGATCCAGGAAACCACAGACCTATCAGCCTGACTTCAATACCAGGTAAGATTCTGGAAAAGATAATCAACGAATCAGCGAACACCTAGAAGCAAACAAAGTAATAACCAAAAGCCAACGTGGGTTTGTCAAAAACAGATCATGCCAGACTAATCTTATTGCATTCTTTGATAATGTGACAAAATTAGTGGACCAGAGGGAATACCGTCAATATAATTTACTTGGACTTCAGTAAGGCATTTGATAAGATAGACCATAACCTACTAGATAAAGTAGAAGAATGTAGGTTAGACAGCATCACCACCAGATGGATTTGTAACTGGCTGACTGCACTCAACGTGTAGTCCTCAACAGAACTGAATCTACATGGAAGGAAGTATGCAGTGGAGTACCCCAAGGCTCTGCTTTGGGCCCAGTACTCTTCAACATCTTCATCAATGATTTGGATGAGGGAATAAATGGGGAACTCATCAAACTTGTGGACGGCACCAAGCTAGCCGGAATAGCCAACACTCCAGAAGATAGGCTTAAGATACAGAAGGATCTTGACAGACTTGAACTTTGGGTACTAACAAAATGAAGTTCAATGGTGAAAAGAGTAAGGTTCTATATTTAAGCAAGAAGAACAAAATGCACAGGTAGGTGGTACCTTGCTCAATAGTAGTAAGAGGGATCTTGGAGTCCTAATTGACAACCATTTAAATATGAACCAGCTATAATGACTTGGTAAGGCCACACTTGGAATACTGCATCCAATTTGGGATGCCACGATATAAAAAAAGATGTGGAGACTCTAAAAAGAGGGCAGAGAAGAGCAACAAGGATGATTAGGGGACTGGAGACTAAAACATGGAGAACAGTTGCAGAAACTCAGTATGTCTAGTTTAATGAAAAGAAGGACTAGGGGAGACATGATAGTGTTCCAATATCTCAGGGGCTGCCACAAAGAAGAGGGAGTCAAGCTATTCTCCAAAGCACCTGAGGGTAGGACAAGAAGCAACGGGTGGAAATTAATCAAGGAGAGAAGCAATCTAGAACTAAGGAGAAATGTTCTGACAGAACAATTAATCAGTGGAACAACTTTCATCCAGAAGTTGTGAATGTTCCAATATTGGAAGTTTTAAAGAAGATATTGGAAAACCATTTGTCTGAAGTGGTAAACGGGGTTGGACTAGAAGACCTCCAAGGTTCCTTCCAACTCTGTTGTTCTGTTTACTAGTATAATTCTAATTTCTTATGAATTTTCTAATTTTTTAATGTTGGAAGTTGCAGTCGTGAGGTTTTCCCTTGATTTGTGCAATTCTCTTTTAATGAAAGCATGTAGGACTGATGGAATTGCCATCAGTAAGTAGTCTGATATTAATATAGCTGGGTAGAAGATTAATATTTCAGTCTTAGCTGAGCTTTCTAAAAAGTCTCAGAGAATTCTGCTGACAGCTACATATGCAGTTACATTCTTCTGTTGATGACTGAACCTCTGCCTAATTTGAACCCAGCAGTGGAGGGGGCTCGGGGTGTCAAGGAAACATGAATTTTTGAAATAGAAAGATGTCAATGGCATAACACAGATGGTACGGATCTTTTGGTGTTTTCAATATTTGGTGTGGGGAAAAACCTTTATTCAGTGACAAGCTGAATAGAAAGTGTAATATGCATATTTCTTAGCACTCTTAGACATTCAAAACAGATACTACATATACAACAGTTTTCTCAAATTGAGCAAACATGCAATTTGCTTCCCTCATTTAAATACTTTTGAGAATTTTGCAAATATGTTATTTACTCATAGTGGCATTGCCATTAAATATATTCATTTTGGTATATTTTTTCTCTCTCATGCCATTCAATTTCTTTGTCCTTTCAGACATACAAGATGTTTTGAATGTCTCCCAAACATCTGAACCAAATAATAAAAAACAGATGGGGACTCCTCAGAAAGTCAATGAGACTATAGTCTTATATCACTGTTGACAGTATTCCTTTCATTTCTGTCTCTATTATGACAATACGACTACTGTTATCGTTTTCAATATATATTCAAAATATATAAGCAGAGAATCTGTTCATTGAAAGCTGTTGTTATGCAGTAGTAAGAGAATCCTCATTCATCTACATCAGTATTAAGAATGAAGGTATACTTTACTACAGCATTGTTGTGATAGAGTTCCCACATTGGCTTAGTAAATGCTGGATAGAGGAATCAGTGATGGGGTTTCTTCCGAGACTAAAGTCACCTTTCAGATAAAACAGGCTGTCTGATGGTGATTGTGATTGGATTTATATAAGTAAATGTACAGTATATTGTATATAAGATTTATTTTTTGCAATGCAGATGACATACAAGGATGGCTAGAGGATTCACTTTATGATAGGAGGACCTATGCAGTTATGAAGCAAAGCAACAGTAAAATATTAGGATGGTTGTGAAGACAATTTATCTCAACCTTCTTAGCAACATTTAATGATGTAGCTTAACAGCGTTGCATTTTTCTTGATCCACTTATTAGTTTCAGCTTAGGGAAAGCTGAAGAACTGCTAATACTATATCACATTATTCAAAATTACACACTCACAGGTAAATAAACTTTCTTTCTGAACCTGATATATACTACATTTCTCCTAAAATAAATTGGATTGGTAAATGCAAATTTCCAATTGGTTTGCTTGCCAAATTGTTTCTGATCCAATGAGTTCTAAGGTTATAATTCAGGTATTATTTCTTAAAATTCATCAGTTTGTGGTTAGAACACCAGGCTAGAAACCAGGAGACCCTGAGTTCTAGTCCCCCCTTTAGGCTAGTCACTTTCTCTCAGCCCAACCTAACTCAAGGTTACTGTTGTGAAGAAATCAGAAGGAAGGAGTACTGTATTATGTATGGATCTTGCCTTGAGTTGCTTCTAGTAAAGTAATCCACAGATGAAACATTTTTCATGCTATTTTGGTTAAAAAAATCCAGGATTGGCTTATCTGTGGATCAGGTTATATACAATGTATGAGTCCTTTGAAATCAGAGAGAAAAACCTACCCTATACACTCATGGATAAGGCCATCTTTAGAGAAGCTGCACCCATTTTTTGACATATAAAATTCTTTGCTTATCTGCGAGCCCAGTACATATTTACCATGATGTGACAGCTGTAATTTTTTTACTTGAAACCTATCTGAACTTATGCTGTTGTATGACTCAAATAAAGCAACTTGACATTAACTGATAAAGAAAAAAAGCACCAATTGACTGCTTCATACGAATTTGTTCCTTCATCAAAATGCTATCATGCACCAAATCTACATGGTTTTTTTTAATGAAGTCTATTCTTTTCTATGAAGTCACTTATTGGACTCAACAATTTGATGTGGCAGAATTATCTAGTTCTACCTGTTCTCTTTCTTGTATAATAGGATTAATAATGGTTCTTTTCTAATCTTCAGGGATAACAAATGAACAATTTTTCTGTATATGATGCCAGGACGGAGTCCATCAACCCACATTTGCCTTTAGCGTTTTTGCCAAGATCATATCAAGTAATCTAGAGCAGAATCTTTTTAAAAATTATGAATAGAATTTAGCAGTGTCAAGAAAAAAGAGTGGACAATTTGCTATGGATCAGAGCTAATATCTGACATTTTAAAAGCATTGTTTGACCACGAATGCCCTGAAGCTTGGGCCGATTAAATTGAAGGTTTAAGAGAACACAGTTACCAATTCACATAAGAAATTTCTTTAAATTGAAAAACGTTGCTTGCCCAATTTTCCCACTTTGTAATCTATAAACGAAGCACTGGAATTTTAAAACATGGATAATAAATAGAAAACTAATTCATATTGTTAATTTATGCTTGTAAATCCAGGACAATACCATGTTTCCACTATAAAAGAGTAATTTTTTAAAAAAGATACTCCATGTTCAGCAAATAACTAGTTCTCCATATATAGAAAATACTAAATTGGGAATACAGAATTCAAAATTACATTCACATTTTAAAATCAGATTATTTTGCCCAAAACCATATTAACCAATTTTTTAGAGCAAAGCAGTGGGGTAAGCATTAGTGATATGGTTCAGGTCTCCGCATACCATACCATTCCAATACAATAACATTGACAGCACATTCTTTTTAAACATCTAAGGCAGTGATGGCGAACCTTTTTTGCAAAAGCATGCGCGTACGCGCTATTGCGCACACCCGCATGCCCACCCCATAATTTTATGTGTCCCTCCCCGCGCTGTGCTCCTTGCGTATGTATGTGTGACCTGTCCTGCTGCCCTGTGCATGCGTGCATGGCTTTCTTGAAGCCTGGGGAGGTACAAAACAATCTCCCTCACCCCTCAGAGGCCATTTTTTGACTTCTGGTAGGCCTGGTGGGTCTGTTTTCTGCCCTTCCCAGGCTCCAGAGGCTTTCGAGGAGCCTGGAGAGGGCGAAAAACAGCTCAGCATGCAAACCGGAAGTTCGGGAATGGACTTCTGGGTTGCCTGTTGGTCCATTTTTTGCTCTCCTGAGGCTTTAGGAGGCTTCCCTGAAGCCTCCATAGGTAGAAAACAGCCCAACGCCCAAAACGGAAGTTCATTCCCAAATTTCCGGTTTGTGCGTTGGGTGGTTTTTCGCTCTCTGGAGGCTTCCCTGAAATCTCCGGGTGTGTGTGTGGGAAACAGCCCAACGCGCAAACCAGAAGTATGTTCCTGAACTTCTGGTTTGCACATTGGGTGGTTTTTTGTCCTCTGGAGCCTTCATGTGCTGCCCTCAGAAATGGCTCGGCATGCCACCTGTGGCGCGAGTGCCATAGGTTTGCCATCACAGATCTAAGGTATCTAATAAATATAAAAAAATCTTCTCATCTTAAGATCATAAAAATATGCCTAATTTTTCAGAATCTTAATCATTGATTTGCTAATATCAGGTATTCAAGAATCCAAAAATCTCCACATAGGTTCCTTAATATAGTATTTTCTGTTGTACTTTTTTACTACTTCTAAAAGATTCCAGATCAACCTAAAGCAGAAAGAGGATACATGAAATGAAAATGTAAAAGGACAGGGGGCATTCTGGAAGTGACCTTCTTTTTAAAACTTGAAAATATTTGACTTCTAATTCACATCTCTTACATATTCTCTCTTTTTTTCTTAACGTTCACTCTGTGTGGACTAACGCCACCATGAACATAGTTACTGGGGGGAAAACTGTTGGCAACCCTCACAATAGGATGTTGGCTGCATATTCTGTTTCATGTGCCAAAATAAAATGAAAGAATTATGAGGCACCATGATTTCTGTGGGTGGTATCAAGAGCAACATCTCTTGCTTCAGTGTGATTGCCCGATGGTTTTCCATAAACAGAAGCACAGTCCCGAACTTTGGAAAGAAATTAGAATTATACTAGTGAATTTGCTGCTGAAATTTGCAATATTTGTCTTAGAAACGTTGTAGAAATAATGTACATATTTCAACAGCTTGCTTGATTGCAATTACCAAATCATTTTTTATCTGATTATGATTGAATCCACATTAGATTAAATTTAAATCCTTCCTGTCATCCATACATTTATATGTAAGCGTTGCCAACTTTTACCCACTTTCCAGCCTTATCAATATATAAGCGGTCCTCAATAAAATTGGGAGTGAAAAATACTTCGCTAAGCAGTATGGTCATTAAGCAAGAAACAGTACGATTTTGACTTATGACCTTCCTTGCTACCTTTCTGATTGACTTTACTTCTGGGAAACCAGCAGGAAGGTTATAAATAGTGATAACATGACCATGGATTGCTGTGATATTATAATCATATGTCTAGTACTGTGTATCCAGATTGCCATCATGCGAGTATGGTAACATTGCAATAGTCAGAACTTCAAGACAGAGTCATGAGTAACATACACCCAGAGCTACTGTAACTTTGAATGATTGTTGAATGAATCTGTAGTTGACATGGTAGACTAATATCAATATCACACTCCAAACAATGGAAAAAATTTAAACACACATAACAAAACCAGCTATAACCAGGAAAGCATATATTATTGTAAAATGAAAACCCAAATTGTTGGAGGCAATATGCTGACTCTGTAAACTCCTTTGACTTAGAGTGTCCTGTGAAACACTGTGGAGCGGTATATAAGTGCTGTTGCTATTAGCCAATGTGCATTCCTGCTGGAGCTAATATACAGTACGTATACCTGATGCACAATCTACCCTGCTTAGAACTTGGATTTTACCAAAAGCAAGTTGAGCAGAAGAGAAGTTACAGACGGTTCATACTTCTGGATCTAAGCATTTTTTTCCTCACTTTTGTCAGGAATAGCTTATGTAATATTTTTTCCACATAATTAGATGTTTATACATTATAGAGATATATCATAGATGTTAATAAGGATCTGAGAACATACAACATTAAGGTATTTCATAAGCATTCTGTGTGTATGTCTGGGTGTGTATGTGTATGTTTAGAAGTATCAATGTTTTACCTCAAAATTATTTTCGGAATCTATAGTTAAATCTGATGTAACTGTGCATGATCCATAAATGATTGAAAGAGAAAAAAATAGTGTTTCTCTGAAAGATTTTGTAACAGTCATGCAATTTAGCATGATAACTCGAATTCATTCCAGTTCAATTTAAATTCTTTTAAATTCCTTTTAAACACAGGAAATTTTTAGCTGGGAATAAAGTGTGACAATTGATATGTGTTCACAGTAAATAAGCCAATTTACTGTGTTCAAGCATAGTTTCATAATCCTTATGTCAATGTTTCAGTGAAAATATTTCCCCAAGATCAATACTTATCTTCTCTTCATGTCAATAAAATTTCCCTTCCCCCAAAAGCTTATTTTGTTGAAAATAGAGAAGTTTATTTGAATTGAAACGAGAAGTTCATAGAGGAAATGGTGAAAATGCCAAGGTCTGATTAGCAAAATGATTCTTAGGTGTCATATTCAAACCTCCAAAATATTTATAAGATTATGCCTGTATACATTTACTTAATTCCTCTTAAGAATAATTGCATATAAATTACAATGTGTTTTGTAAAAATATTCCTTTTGGGGATAACCTAGACTGCCTCTGCAACAAAAGGTGATAGGGCAATGAGAAGGCAGACTCTGGCTTAACGCAACAACAGCTCTTTATTGTAACAGTCAAGTATGTACAATTCAGCAACAGTTCTGTCTGACAGCTCTCCTTTTATAGGGAGCTGTCAGACCTCTTAACCAATCAGATTAAACCTATGTTCCCGCCGGAACAGAGGACCGGAGTGGAAACCATAGTAGCTAGTGTTAATATCTAACACCCCTCCCCTCTTGGTCGGGATGTTCCTATTGGTCACATAGTCCTTGAGGTAGGTGGGTCTTTGTTTTCTCTACCAGACCTGCACAGTTCATTTGGAACCGGTTCTTCAGGCAGGTCAGACGGACCTGTCTGCTCTCCAGCTCTGCTCTGTGGAACCTGCTGGAATTTACCCCAGGCTGCGGCTGGAGTTCCCTGGCTTTGCTCGCCTGGAGCTCGCTGTTGGCCTGCAACAAATTCAGATAAGTTTTCCGGACTTTGCGGGTTTGAGCTGTCTGTGGAAGGAGAGAATGTTTGCTCCTTTTGGGTAGGGCCTTGGCTGCTTCGTTCCGGAATTTAGTCTGGTGCCCTAAGATTGGAGTGGTAGAGGCGACCACGGAGTCGGTCAATATGCCTCCTCTAATTTCTACCATCCTCTAGCTCTAATAAGTAAGAGCGAGGCCCGGTGATGCCTATCACTGTAGCAGGAATCCACAGAGTTCCCCTGGCATAGTTGTGGGCGTATACTGAATTCCCTATGCTAAAGTTCTGAATCTTGCTTATGGAGTCTGTGGGCGATGTGGCAGAGTAGTTTGGGTGTAGCTGGTCTAAGTGGGACCTTAGACGGCGACCCATGAGAAGCTCGGAGGGGCTTCTACCCATGGTGACGCTTGGCGTAATATGTTGGATTAGTAAATAGTGATCAACCCGTGTTTGCCAATCACCCGGGCCCATTCTGGCGAGGGCCTCTTTAGCCGATTGCACCATTCTCTCCGCCTGACCATTGGAAGCTGGGTGGAATGGCGCGACCAGGGCATGCCGAATTCCCTGGCTAGCTAAATAGGTCTTGAATTGCATGGCCATGAATTGGGGCCCATTGTCTGAGAGCAAGACGTCGGGCAGGCCGTGCATGGAGAAAAGTCTCTGTAGCACCTTGATGACCGCCTCTGCCGTGGTAGAGGTCATCAGGGCTACCTCTAACCATTTCGAATATGTGTTCACAACTAGGAGGAATGTTTGGCCATGAACGGGGCCTGCAAAGTCAATGTGCACCCTAGACCAGGGTGCCTGAGGGCGCACCCACTCCTTAACGGGCGCCTCTGGGAGAGCTGGTCTGGATTCCTGACACGGAGTGCAGGTAGCCACCCACTCTTCTCTCTCCCTGTCCATGTTAGGCCACCAGATGTAGCTCCTAGCCAAGAATTTCATCCTGACGATGCCAGGATGCCCCACATGTAATGCCTCCAATACTGCCTTTCTCAGTTTGTTTGGAACAACTACCCAGTCCCCCCACAGTAAACAGCCCTTGATTACCGACAACTCATCTCGTTTAGTAAAAAACATTTAAAATTTGGCCCCAACAGGCCCCTTGGGCCACCCCCTCCACAACCACTTCAGAATCTGATTAATAGTAGAGTCTTTAGCAGAACAGTGGGCAACGTCATTGGACAAGACAGGTCCAGAGTCCAGGCAGTCAATGAGTAGAACCAGTGTCTTGGAAGTGGGGTCGGCCAGTGGTTCAGATAGGGGACAGCGGCTTAAAACGTCGGCATGTCCCAACGTGGAACCAGGGCGATGAATCAGTTTCTGGGGGTAAGCAGCCAGGAACACAGTCTACCTGGTCATGAGCGGAGACAAGGAAACCGGGGTAGGTCGGTCCCCAGCCAGTAACCCCAGCAAAGGTTTGTGGTCCGTCACAAGTTCGAAGTCTAGGCCGTAAAGGTACTTGTGGAACCTCTTCACTCCCGCTACAGCAGCCAAAGCCTCTCGGTCCATTTGGCTATAGTTCCTTTCAGTGGGAGACAAGGTTTGCGAGTAGAAAGCAATGGGGGCTTCCATGCCATTGGGCATGCGGTGGCTGAGGACAGTGCCGATGCCAAAAGGGGATGCGTCGCACATTAACACCAGCGGCAGGGTCTGGCTGTACTGGACCAGCAGGGAGTCAGTAGTTAGCAGGCATTTTACTGCGGCAAATGTGGCGGCCTCAGCTCGGCCCCAGGACCATTTGGCGTTCTTGGACAGGAGGTGATGCAAGGGCTCAGTGACAGTTGCTTTCTGTTTGAGAAAGACGCTGTAGAAGTTAAGGAGCATGAGGAATGCCTGCAGCTCGGCCTGATTGCGAGGTGTGGGGGCTTCCTGGATAGCTTTTACTTTTGGGGATGTTGGGTGGATCCCAGAGCCATCAACCTTGTACCCCAGAAATTCTACCCTGGGCACATTAATTTTGCATTTTTCTTTTTTGAGCCGGAGGCCTTTTCCAAGAATTCTGGTCAAAACAGCCCTAATTCTTTTTAAAAGTTGCGCCTCGTTTGCAGCCGATACCAAAATGTCGTCGAAATAGGGGACGACTCCTGGTATCCCCTGCAAAAGCCGTTCCATGACGCTTTGGAACAGTTTAGGGGCGATACTAACTCTGAATTGCAGGCGGTGGCATTTGAATGCACCCGTGCGTCACGATGGTTTGAGCCTCCGCTGTGGCACCATCTACAGGCAACTGCTGGTATCCCTGCGCCATATCTAATTTAGCGAAAATTTTTCCTGGCCCTAGCGAATGTAGTAGGTGCTGTACAATGGGCACAGGGTAGGCGCTTTGTTGCAGCGCATTGTTAATTGTGCATTTATAGTCTGCACATATGCGGACTGACCCATCCGGCTTGACCGGGGTCACTATAGGGGTCTCCCAGCGTGCATGGTCGACTGGCTCTAGGATCCCCTGGCTCACCAGTTTCTCAATTTCCGTATCGATTTTAGGGCGGAGAGTGAAAGGCACTCTCCTGGGTTTGAGCCTAATAGGCGTGACGTTGGGGTCCAAGTTTAAAGAAATTGGCGTCCCCACGTACTTACCAAGACCGGAGCTGAAGACGTCTTCGAATTCCTTAAAAATCGCCTCGGCGCCGCCGTCCTTTATGGTGTTGATTCCAGTGACTTCCAACCCCAGGACTTTGAACCAGTCTAGCCCAGGAGGCTCTGTAGCAGTGCGCTGGCCACGGTCACCGGAAGCTTTGCGCAGATGTCTTTAAATTGCACCCGGAAGGTGCCTTGGCCCACAGTGGGGACTCGGTTCCCCTGGTAGTCACGCAGCATGATGTCTGGCATGTGAAGGTGCCATTTTTTCAGGCTTGGAATGGCTTGCTTCAGGGTCGACCAGGAGATGATCGTTAGGGACGATCCAGTGTCGACTTCAAGCTCGCAGGGAGCGTCCTCAATGAGGACTGTGACTTTCAGCATTTTTGGCCCCCTGGTGCGGACTTGCCCTATCGTGGTTTGATAGGTCACTTTAGGTTCTCTGGGCGCCCTTGGGTTTTCTGCCAAGTCCCTGGGTTGGGCCTCTGTTGGCGGGTTGGTTTTGGCTGCCAAACGGTGACAGGGAATTCACTCCGGCACACTTTGGCAATGTGCCCCTTCTTATCGCAACGCTGACAGGTTGTGTCCCGGAACCGACAGGTAGACCTGGCATGGTCCCCTCCACAGCTTGCGCATGGCGGCAGGTGCGAGTTGAATCTTTGCGCCAGTTTTGTGCGGCTACTGCGCATACGGTAGCTGTCATCGTCTTCGCTGTCGGAGGGTTCTCGTTCAGCAGCTTCATGATGTACGCGCGTTTGCTTCTGCGCGGTTTGTGGCACGTGGTGCTGGCGCTGCAAGGCTTCCGTGGACTTGTCGGCAGATTTGGCCGCCCTGGCTTCATCAAGTGCGATCTGCAGAGACATGTTCGATCTGGCTAGCAGACGTCTTTGCAGGTTAATATCCCACACTCCGCAGATTAAACGGTGTAAAATTTGGTCGTCCAGGTCACGGAAGTCAATATGTTGCTGCCTTTCGCAGGGCTGCAACATATTGGTTAATGGACTCTCCTTCCTTTTGGTTCCACACATTGAATTCATGGCGGCAAACGTGCCTCGAAGGTTTGGGCGCATAGTGAGTTTTTAGAATAGGTTGTAACGCCACCCAAGGAACCACTTGGATTGGAGTTGGCTCCGATAGATCCTTCGCCGTTTCGAAGACCTCTCGGCCACAGTAGCCCAGGAAGAGGTTTTTCTTGCGGGAGTCATGAACCCCCATGAGGTCGTTTGCCTGGAGGAAGTATTCGAACCTCAGCATATACGATTCCCAGTGTTCGGCCACTGGGTCATATGGAGTTGGCGGGGTGTGCATGGCCATTCTTGTCTGAGGTGATTCATGTTTGCCACTCGAAATGGTTGCTCGATGCCGCGCCGATGCTCCGGGCTGGATTTACTTGCTGGATGTCTTGTTGTTCGTTCTTTGCCTATCTGCCTCTCGATCCCACCTTTATCGCCAGTGTTAGATAGGGCAATGAGAAGGCAGACTCTGTCTTAACACAACAACAGCTCTTTATTGTAACAGTCAAGTATATACAATCCAGCAACAGTTCGGTCTGACAGCTCTCCTTTTATAGGGAGCTGTCAGACCTCTTAACCAATCAGATTAAACCTCTGTTCCCGCTGGAACAGAGGACCGGAGTGGAAACCATAGTAGCTAGTGTTAATATCTAACAAAGGGGATGTTATCTGCAACTATACTTCACTTGGTTTTCTACTTGTAAATCACCTGTTTTCCCATTGCTTCTTATATTTCCTTTTATACAGTATCTGTCTTTCATTATAAAACATTTGTGCTTTTATTGATTATAGAAAGAGTTAAACACTCAGTATAAGCTTCTACCTCCACAATTGCTTTGGTTAGCAAAACTTATTTTCTCTGTGGATTTGTTATAATGATTAAATAGAGAAGAAAATAATAACAAAAATAATGGATTAAAAACTTTAAAAAATTGTTCTAATCACTGCTGACAAAATGCAAAAGTAGGAGAGGAATTTGTACGAAAAACTGCTGGAAAGTGTGAGCTAGAATCATACAATGATTCAGGACAATAATTAAGTATATTTCTGTCTAGAAAATGGTCTGTTCATTGCTAATAGGCTCAGTATAGGCCAGACTCATCTGTCCCATGTCTCCAAAGATCTTCCCATCCCGTGAGATATCTCAGGCTCTACTTTCCACCTCTTGGGAGTCCTCACAGGTCTTGGGTCTGCTTCCCACTTGGCCACTCAAGGAATTGCAGGAGGCGGCCTGCTCCTCAGCCAGCTCCAGGACATAGTAGCACCCAACTTACCTTTTTGCAGCTTCTGAGAGAGGTGGCCAGCTGATGTGATATGAGACTCAGCTTTCCTATAGAGGCAGCCTCGTGCTACTCTGAAAGCAGGTGTTATTCTCATGATCCTTTAGGGCAGTGGTCGGCAAGCCGCGGCTCGCGAGCCACATGTGGCTCTTTATACATTTTAATGCGGTTCTTCTGTGTGCCGGGCACCTGCTCCCCTCCCTCCTCTCGGGCACTTCAAAACAAGCGCCCTTTTCCCTTTTTTCTTTTCGACCCACAATGATTAGGGAGGATCCTGAAGTCGGGCGGGGACGAGAAGCGAGGAGGCAGAAAAAGAAACGGAGGCTAAGGAGCTTCCCCCCGCCCCCTCCCAGCAAAAATCTAACCGGGGAGCCGGGCGGGCAGTAGCAAATTAACCGATCACGCGGCGTGATCGGCTAATTTGCTACTGCCCGCCCGGCTCCCCGGTTAGATTTTTGCTGGGAGGGGGCGGGGGGAAGCTCCTTAGCCTCCGTTTCTTTTTCTGCCTCCTCGCTTCTTGGGGCTCCACCAATGGGGGAGCAAGGCCCGCCCAGCGCCAGGCTTTGGGCTAACACAGAGGTCTGCAAAGTTGGCTGTTTTAAGATTGGTGGACTTCAATTCTCAGAATTCTGGGAGTTGAAGTCCACCAGTCTTAAGAGCCAATTTTGCAGATCCCTGCCTGGGCTAATATGATTGATGCCCTTGGTGGACTTCAATTCTCAGAATTCTGGGAGTTGAAGTCCACAAGTCTTAAAGCTGTCAGGTTTGAAGACCCCTTGGGGTTTTTTTCCTAAAGGGTTAGGGATGCAAGGATCTTGTAACTTGACAGCTTTAAGACTTGCGTGCTTCAAATGCTAGAGTTTATTGAAACTAAAAACAGTGTACCATCCTATGTATTTTCGGTTTTAAAAATGTGGCTCTCAAAATAAATTTCAATCGTGGTTTTGGCGAGATTTGGCTCAGTTGAAAAAAAAGGTTGCCCACCACTGCTTTAGGGGACTCTGTTTTAATCACAGTTGTAAGGGTGAATGAACATGGGGTGCTGCAGTGGTCCTTACTTTGAAACTAGGACATAAATAGCTTTTGGGGAAGTCTGTCGAAACTTCAAATGGTCACTAAGTGTTTATAAGTCAAGGTTCCCTCGACACCTGGAGGAAATTACTTATCTAGACCCGCGCCAGTCCGGTTTTCGACCCGGCCACAGCACTGAGACGGCTTTGGTCGCATTGGTGGATGATCTCTGGAGGGCGAAGGATGGGGGTTGTTCCTCCATTCTAGTCCTGTTAGATCTCTCAGCGGCTTTCGATACCATCGACCATGGTATCCTACTGCGTCGGCTGGAGGGGATGGGGGTGAGGGGCACCGTTTTGCGGTGGTTCTCCTCCTTCCTCTCCGGTCGGACGCAATGTGTGTTGGGAGAGCAGAGGTCGACCCTGAGGCCGCTCACGTGCGGAGTGCCACAGGGGTCGGTCCTCTCACCTCTCCTGTTCAACACATACATGAAACCGCTGGGCGAGATCATTTGAGGATTTGGGGTTGAGTGCCATCTGTACGCATATGACACTCAACTATACATCTCCACCCCGAACCACCCCAACAAAGCCGTCGAGGTGATGTCCCGGTGTCTGGAAGCCGTGCACGTCTGGATGGGTGACAACAGACTCAAGCTCAACCCTTCCAAGACGGAGTGGCTGTGGCTACCGGCGCCCCGCTTTAGCCAATGTGTTCCATCTCTGGCCATCGGGGGGGAACAACTGCCCCCGGTGGATAGGGCACGCAATTTGGGCGTCCTCCTAGATTCCCGGCTGTCGCTAGATGATCATGTGACAGCCGTGGCTAGGGGGGCATTCCACCAGGTTCGCCTGGTGCGCCAATTGCGCCCCCTACTAGAGCGGGACGCCCTTCGCACAGTCACTCATGCCCTGGTGACTTCCCGTCTTGATTACTGCAATGCTCTCTACATGGGGCTCCCCTTGAGATGCACCCGAAGGCTCCAGCTGGTTCAGAATGCAGCCGCGCGGGTTATTATGGGGAGTACTAGGTACTCCCATGTAACACCTTTCCTGCGTGAGCTGCACTGGCTGCCTGTGGCTTTTCGGGTGCGTTTCAAGGTGCTGATTGTCATCTTGAAAGCGCTCCATGGCTCGGGACCTAGTTATTTGCGGGATCGCATTCTACCGCACACATCCCTGCGACCAATCCGCTCTCACAGAGAGGGACTCCTCCAGGTACCTTCCGCTAAGCAGTGCGGGCGGGCGGTGCCTAGGAATAGGGCCTTCTCTGTGATGGGGCCAACCCTCTGGAACGACCTCCCCCCCCCCGATATTAGAACCACCTCGGATCTCCGCTCCTTCCGCAAAAAACTCAAGACTCACCTGTTTCGACTAGCCGGCCTGGCCTAATTACCCTCCTGGATGGCTCTCTAAATTTTAAATTTTGGGGTTTTAAACTGGTTTTAGGATTGTTTTTAATTATTTAATCAGTTTGGGTTTTATATACAGACAGTATGTGTGCGGTGTTTTGTCTGTTGTTCTATGTCATGCCTGTTCTATGTCATGGTCTGTACACCGCCCCGAGTCCCTACGGGGAGAGGGGGCGGTCTATAAATCTAATAAAACCTAAACCTAAGGACTATGTTTAATCCAGTCCTTAGAAACAGATGTTTATAAGAATTTTCAAACCAAAGGACAATTAAATAATTAGAGTTTAATATTATTTTTAAGATACAGTGGAAATAGTGGCAACTGAACATTCAAGCTCCAAAAGGAACATGAGTTTGCATAGTTACTATTGACGGAAATTGCAAAAATATATATCAAAAAGAACTATACTTTTGTTTTATATATTACTCCAAAACTTTTGATTATATTGACCATTCAAAAATTAGGAAATCTCTGAAAGCAATGGGTATATTCCAGTATTTGATTGTTCTGATAAGTGGTTTCTGAAATAGTCAATAGCATATTAGGCGGATGAATAGAGTACTGGAAACAACAGGAATGCACCTGTATAATGCACCGAGACACAGAACAACTTGGAGAGCTTTTTCTATAGGACCACAAGAGTGGGTCAAGATTTGACGGAACACAACATTAAGAGATAAAAATGCAATACAAGCAATTTCCTCAGTTTCACTCTTTTAGCAAACTTACACCATTGATATTTTCACCAAGTATTGCATGTTAGGAAAATAATGCCAACTCATGGCCAAGTAGACAGCAGCCTTCCTAATTTGCAGGTCACTTAGCGAGAGTGAAATTTCTGTTGCTATCAATCTATTCTTGTTTACCTTATCAATACTTAAATCTTTGAAAAATCAGGCTAGTACTTTCAAAAAGTTCTGGGAGGGCAACCTATGAAAGTGGAAAGGTGACATCCCCTTACACTGTAGTGAGCCTATATCTTGTATTATAAAGGCCAATCCTTCATTTCAGAAACCTGACCTTCAGATTTATTTATTTTTTCTAGTTCTGCTCTTGAATTTTCCTTTGTAAAGCAAATTTATAAACATAAACAATTATTATTCTTTAATCCTTATGAACCTCTTTCAGATTTGCCCCCTTTTCAGGTTAGTCTTTTATTTCCCCCTCAAGAAAATATGATCACTGCCTGCAAGGCTTCTGAACTGACAGCAAGAGATCGGCTGAGTACATAGTACAAGCAGATCACTCCAGAAGCGGAGGTTTCAGTTGAGGTCTAGCAATGCTAAACTTTTGTTGTGGGTTGCGTTGTCTGCGGACGAGCATCTTCAGTTTCAGTTCAATGTTAAAAGTTTTCCCCCCTTGTGTCTTGTTCTTCTCGAGTTAAGTTGCTGAAAGTCCACAGGCCCCGGACCAGAATCTTCCTTTGCCTCCTTGATGTGAATAAATTGGCAACCGTAGCTGGAAGAGCCCTATGGCTGCTGCTTTTCCTTCCCGCCCTTGGGCTAAGCGTCCGTCCGTCGCAGCAGCCCTGGCCAAGGCCCAAGGAAGAAGTTCCTCCAGCCCCGTAGAGCTTCCAGCTTTCCACAAGGTGCCGAAGAAGCCGCTTCTCTACGGCAGGAACTGAGAGAGGTAGAAGAGAGGCAGGGAGGGAGGTGCTGCTTTTACGGCCGCCGTCACGCCGGGCCGGGGAGGCGAAAGAGCGAGAACTCGGGCCACCCTCGGTGAAGACGCCTGGGAAGCCGCACGCGACCCCGACCTGCTCCCTTTGGGACGCGCGGGGGGAAGGACAGCAAGCGAGACAAGAGCCGGCGCTTCCCTTCCCTCCTCTCGCCCTCCTTTCCCGGCCAGGCCGGACTGGCGCCTGCCTTTTCCCTTCAAGGGGTGCCGCCGCCTCCTGGGACCCCTCACCCCGAGATGCGACCATGGACTGCAGGATCAAGTAAGCGCGGGGGTGGGTGGGTAGATGTCAGTGGAAGCGGGGTGGCGGGGCAAAGTCTGCTGGGGGAGGAAAAGCGCTAGCCGGCTGCCACGGAGAGAGCGAGGGGAGGCGTCAGGCTAGGCCTCAAAAACACCCCAGCCCCACTTTGCATGTGCGCGGCTGCTTGAGGAGGAGGCCGGCCGGGGACGGGAGCTGAGGTCAGCAGGAAAGAGGGGGGGAGGGGGGAGAAGAAGGGAGCGGAGCCCCGTCCCCGCTTCTGGCGCGCGTCTGTCGGGGGCTACAATCCCAAACCCGATCGGCGGGGAGAGATCCCTTGGCAAGCACATGAGCTTGCTTAAGTGGATCCTCCGGCTCTGGCTGGGCTTGCTTTGTCCTTGGTGAAAACTACCTTATCGTCCAAAGCGACTCTCCTCCCCCACGCAGCATAAAATCCGACTGTTCTTTTTTGAATGGCCGACAGTATAATACCTGCATTCCTCCGTCACAGGTCTGCCTTTACCTCTGCTGGGTTTACCTTGTTGACCAGTACTTGACACAATCAGAGTAAGCAAGATCTCCCTAGTAAAGCACAGGCAGCACAATTCTGCAGAAGGAAATCTAATAAGAAACAGGCCAAGGCCGGTGTTTTCTGATCTCTTGGCAACCTACAACTCACCTAAACAACTACTTTATCTATATTTCTGGTGCACAGTCTCAGCCTAGTTATGGACACACTGCCCACATTGTGCACCTGGGTATCTTAAGATGTCATTCTCTCCTTTCTCCAATTGATAGGATTTGAAGAATAAACAGTACAGTACTGTACTGTATGCCAGGTAACAATTTGATAGGAGCACCAAAATTCCCCTGCATTAAGTCAAAAGATAGCAAGTATGGCAAGAGGGGGTAGGAGGATGTTGGCAAGGAAATTCCCATGACAGAGAGTAACGTGAGCAGAATGATGCCACAGGATTAATGGAGATAAATATTTTCTATTTTTAATAATTTCCACAGAAGGTTGGAAAACTACACCATTTTAATATCTATGCCAATTCCAAGGACTTATTTTTAAAATGAAAAATGAATGAACTTTTTCTTCATTTGGTGATCGTGGTTTAAATCTTGACCTTGCAAACCTTGCTAAATTTTGCATTCTGACCTAGTTCTAGTAGTTTTGCAAGCTGATGATCTGTTCATGGTGCGTCAGCTGGAATGGACATAAAAAACCCTTGCTTTTATGAACTGGTTTACATATTGAACTGGTTTGATACTTTATGGTACAAAGTAACACAGTTTGAAAGGCCTTTTTATGGAAGCCTAGAAGCAGTTATATACAAAACAGAAAATTGACCTATGAGATGTTTATCTAGTTTCTAAAGAAGAAGCTGTGGTTATAGGTGGAGAACCTGTTATCATAGAAGTTTTCTTTTTGGTCATTGTGGGTCCTTCTGGAGTTAGCAGACTTAACTACACAAACCTTTGCAGGAGAGAGCTCAGTTGCAAATCCTATTATAACTGCAATCTTGTATACAGTTGCTAAGTAATAAGTTAGCCTCACAAAAGGACTAATTTCTATTTGAGCAAGCATAGTATTTACATTGTGTAAAGAAGCATAACATCTTATCCAGAAATTGAAAATGAATGATTTTTTAAGGGTAGAAGCCCCATGAATATAAATTTGGTAAAATGATAATAATTTCATGACTATTTTAATACATTGAATTTGTGTTCCACAGCACATATGTTTATGCTTCCTTAAACAACTATGGAGTTTAATTTTCTTGAATGTAGCATATCCAGTTGCTGTTTAATATCTGCTACTTCCGGACTTCTATTTACATATTCATTCATCCTTTTGGTCAAGTAGTTGTGTAATCAACCAGAGGGTGACTTCTTTATTAGAGTTGGGGGGGGGGGATGCTCACATGTTCATCTGCATGTGCACTAATATTTGCAAGCTCAAATAATTATTGAAGAGGAAGTTACAGTTTGCTTATTACTTCTCAGTTGTTGTTCTGTATTAAATTACTCATTCTCATTCTAGCACTTTTTAGTATTTGCGAATAAATTATTTGAGTTATTGGCTGGAAATTTTGAAAGTTTAATTTCAACACAACTGGGAAATGTGATTCAGGGAAAACTAATATTAGCAAAATTCCATTAGAGTTGATTGTAAAACAAAAATCATGCTGCACCATAATGTCAAAATGAGGATAATCTTTCCTTAAGTCATTAGGTGAGTGTTATTTAAAAATTGGAGTGTACTGATTAAAAAGTCTTTATCAAATTCCATTTATTTCAATTATATATAATAATATTTCTGAGATCATATTTTATATTCTACATGGCCAGTAAGAAATAAATAAATATTAGAACTGCAATAGAAGTTGCTCTGGAAATTTATAGAGGACTATAATATCTACAGGAGTTAGGAGGATAATATGTAAGACATACTGGAAGTGTTGCAAGACCCACAATGAAATTGCATGGTGAAAGGTAATCAAATTGCCCATTCACCCACTGAAATGATAGAATCCTTCATGTTACAGCTACAGAATTTGAAATAGATGGTGAAAGAAGACCTGGCTAATGTATAGGATTATAAAGGATATAATATCAATAGTTTACATATATATGTACTTTGAGTGTATTTTCCTGTGGTCATTCACCACTATTTTATACTGTTTATTTTAATCCCAAATGAAGTAAGGGAAAACCATTATTTTCCTAAAGAATAACAAATGTTATTTCTAACTTGCAGCAAGTTAGCTCTTAACTCTTCACTTTCAGTTTCAATTCCCACTTCTATTTATCCTGGCAGGAATCTCTTTGTCCTTCTCAGTCATTCAGTGCTGAGAGTTAGTGTACTAGAGCTGGATTAACCATTACATAATCTAATGAATTTCAACAGTCCAACTTAAATAATATTTGTTGAGCTTGCATTGTAATGCAATTCTATATGTCTCAAGGGCGGTTGGTAAATAATCATTGTGTATTCTAAGAGACAAGTAATTATGAGTCAATACTATTATGCAGTTTAATGTTATAACAAACATAGCATTCCTGTGATTAGATTATTTAAATGTTTGTGACCAATTCATGACTAGTCAGATATTTTGTTTTTACTTCCAGAGAAAATCCACAGACTACCTTTGATTTGGTGATACAAGTAAAATGCCAGGCTTCTGAAAATGAAGGTAATGCACATGCCTTTATATTCTGCATATAAATTAGTTGTGCAAAATGTAACAAGTTATATATTTTTTATTGTAGATAGACTAATATAGTTAGGAAATGTGCTTAATTGCTTTTTATTACAGTTATTTTTAGGAATAGAACTATATAATTATAGCTTACTACATTACATATGTTTTATATACTATTATTATCTGTAGCAACCACAATAATATTTAATTAGAGACATTCAGTTTGCTTTGAGTTTGTGCTTTAACCTTTTTTCAATTTGCACATTATAATGGATTCTTTAAGTTGTGTTTTAGCAGTACATATAATTATGATGCTTAAGAAGGAACCCTCTTTGGCTATGTACACATAAGCATTTATGCTGCTAGTTTAAATCATTTGGTTGCCATTACTGTTTTAACAGCCAGTGGATAATGGTCATGTTAGGCAGAAGAGGTTCATGGATAGTAACATCATTATGTTTGGTCTATTTAGATCTGGTAATAAAATAAATATTTTTCTCAAAATGTATTGGTATTTTTGTATTGGTTTAATCTTTAATTTTTAAAGTTAGATTTGGAAAGAATACCAAGTTTGGAAGCACTGTAAAGAATATGGATTAGCTAAATTGAAGTGTTCATGATTTCTGCAGATAGTCCCCAACTTGTAACCATTTGTTCAGAATCAGTGCAGGATTATGATGGTGTGGAATAAAGGAGGTTATGACCCTTTCCTGAAGTTATGGATGTTGTAGCACCTTCACTGTCATGTGCTAAAATTTGGGTGCTTTGTAGTCCACCTGCCTTTACAACCAGACATAGAATGCTATAACTGTCCCCATTCACCTATATGTCCTCCCACCTTAGTCACCCCTAGTGTGTGCAAGTTGTCTCAACCTTGGCAGCTTTGGCCTGCTCCCGGCCCATTTCTCTCCACTCCCTTATGCCTAGGTCCACTTACTTTGCATTGTTCTGTAGTTGCTGACAGGCATGCTGAGCTGATGTGAGGCACACCTTTCTATCATGGTTACTGGGCACCATTCTTTAAGTGGGTCTCATTCTTGGGATTGCACTATTTGGAGAAGCGGCCTTCCAAACCATTGCAAGAACAATTGTATCTGATAGTTTTCTAGCCTTCCAAACATGATCCTTCTGAAGGCTAGACTGTTTCTGCTAACCCAGAATCTAGGCTGGGCATGCAGAATACAGGACAGCAGGGGTGTCAGTGCAGGGTGGTGAGGGTGACTGGAACTGGGATAGGACTGCTTCCCACCTTAGAGGGCAAGGTGCAGGGCTGCCAAAAAGTCAGAGATGGGGAGGAAATGGGTGGGTGAGAGGAGTTGGAGGTCTTACTGAGATTTGGGTCTGGGAGGGACAAGGTATACAAATGTTTGGAATTAGTGGATCCTTGGCTAATGATTGGTAACATTTGCAATGCGGATTGCCTGGTTTGTGGCAATCCCAATTGTGATAATAAATCAAAGACTATTAAAAGGCAAATGGACGAATAAGCATCCCTTGTTAAAAGCATTGTATTCCAAATTTGCATCCCCCTGGAAAAATACAAATTGGAAAATCCTTGCATGGTGTAACTTTCTATATCAATGCTTCCCAAGAGAAATTCCAGAACAGTTTTTAAGACATTAGTGAAAAAACAACAACTCCAAAACCAAAATAAAGTAAAAATCAGGCAAAACATTTAAAATATGTAAAAGGATTTTTTAATCTACCCTCAGTAACAAAAAGGCTAGGACATGCCCATCATTCCATTTACTATGGAAAATTCTTCTAAACAGTGGTTCCAAATGGAAAGTATAATTTTATAAATCAAGGATTTTTTTCCCCACCCAAAACATTTTTCTAGAGTAAAATTGAACATGCAGATCATATCCATGCCCGGTTTAGCAAAGGGAGAAAAAGTTGCAATATGTCACTTGATGCTGCCGTGACAATGCGAGTTTTACACCCCTGAACTACATTGTTGCATGAAAATGGGTTCATATTACTAAAAAGACATAAAGAGAACCTGGAAGGTCATGAGAAATATCTTGAGAGACTAGAGGGAATAATAGAGGACATATTTAGGAGCATTGTTTCTGGTAAAAGTTTTTTGTGACCAGCCATGACAACCAATGATAGTCATTTTGTGACTGATCAGCCCCTCTCCCTGTGGCTATTATGTTGAGGGAATATTTATGAAATAACTTTCAAAATCCAAGTGAATCAACTGACTCTCCCACCCTACTTAGGATGCTGATCATTTAATTGGCCTTCTTTCATCAACATGGAAACAAGTATTATATAGAGGTGGGTTTCTACCAGTTCGGCCCAGTTCAGCCAAACCGGTAGTGTTATAACGGCCTGGATCTCAGAACCTGCAGCAACCCAGGCTGGCCATGTCCCTGAACTGGTTCCTTGGTCGCTGCCACCACCATTTTTTTGAGTTCTGTGCATGTGCAGAACAATTTCCATTGAACTGCGCACGTGCACTCAGCGTGCATCCAGCGCGCATGAGCGAACCAGCACTAACACCGGCTGAAACCCATCCCTGGTACTATAGGTACTCAGGGACACACACACACACTCTCAGGAACACACAACCCCTGATAATAATGTATTTTTTTCAAACAGAGAATGAAAAGAATGAGATAAATCTGGTGACTTGCTATGTATCAAATGGAAAATTTAAATCTCGTGAAAATAAGATTTTAAATATTCTGTTTCCCTGAAAATAAGACCTCCCCAGATAATAAGCCCAATCGGGCTTTTGAGTGCTTGCACGGAAAAAGCCCTCCCCGAAAATATTGCAACACAGCAGCAGCCATTAAGTGACCATGCTTGCCACTTCCTGCACCTCAAAAATAAAAAGACCTCCCCAAAAATAAGGCCAAGTGTTTATTTTTTGGGGGGGGGGGTGTCAAAAGAAAATAAGACCCTGTCTTATTTTCAGGGAAACACGGTACTTGTACCTTTTTCTTTTGTTTGTATAATGCAACAAGCTTGAAACTATCTACTCTTTTGGATTGGAGGAACCTGTTATTTGTTTTGGAAGTGGGCTAGTCTAGTTTCAGGCTCTTATTCTCTGACATTGCAAGACAAATTTGTGTGATAAGTGATTAAGCCATTTATGAAATTTTAGGTTGAGTAACACGGAAAATGACTCACAAAAAATAATTCTACTTACAGAGCTCTTAACTGTCATATAGGAAATAAGTTATATCTCTGTGTGATAATCATGGAATTGTTCATTGTAAGGCAGGAACTTCAAATATAAATTATTCCAAAAGTAAGA
Source organism: Natrix helvetica (assembly GCF_964273705.1). NCBI lineage: Eukaryota > Metazoa > Chordata > Lepidosauria > Squamata > Natricidae > Natrix > Natrix helvetica. The sequence goes on along the minus strand of NC_138549.1, from coordinate 76,492,926 downwards.
TTTTGGTATTTGCCAAAGCTCTAAAGCTGATGTTTGGAAGTTAAATGAACAATCAATTAAATGTTGGGGATATGGTTCACATCTGTGGTGAGTGTAAGGCCCATTAGGATTATATTAAACAAAATGCCCCAAAATTCACAATAACTCGTCAATCTTTTTATTATTCCAAAGGGCAAGATTTATACTGACTGTTTGTAAAGTATTTGCAGCAGTGGTGGGTTACGACTGGTACACCCCAGTGTGGGCATACTGGTGCCTGCTGGGAGCACCAGGTACCGTTCTGGTACAGTGCTCCGGAAGGCCCACTCACCCGCCTGTTCTCCTTACCTATTTGAGTTGTGCTTGTGCCTGCGCAACGCTCTGCTGAGCAGCTGGAGCATTATTGGTGGTGGGTTTGCTTGCGTGTACTGCGCGCATGCACGTGGTAGGTGCCCGGCCCCGTTGCAGTATACCGGTTGAAACGGGATCCTGAACCCACCACTGATTTGCAGCAAATGTTTATACACAACTCTTACTTGGTGTTCACACCGATATAGCTCTTTTGTTCAATTAAGGAGAATACAGCCTAAATTTCTAAGGTTATTTTCCAAGGGGTGTGAAGTGTGCCTAATTTGGTCCTTTGTCATGAAACAAGTATGATTAGAGTAGAAACCAGCATGTGGTTATGTATATTTTTATTCTGATAGAAATGGCTTTTTTTTTGGCTGTAGGCTTAGATCCCTCAATCCTGGCTGATAATTTGGAAAAGTTAATTTAAGTTAATTTATAAGAAGTTGCAGAGTCATGGTTTTTCACATGATGTATTACTGATGATGGCCTATAAGTAGGTGGCATCAAGCAACATGTTAAGGATTTAAAAAGTCAATTAGATTTGTCAGTCCCTTCCTAAGGTTTTTTTAGTAGTAGTTTTTAGACCAGCAAAATATTTAAACCAAATCTCTATCTTTAAATTTAGGAGACCACTAACTCTAGCATGTTTTAATGCACCTAACAGCTATCTTTGAAGGAAAGTTCAGAGAAATTCCTTATTTTTATGTGGTGAAGTAGCATTTGAAATACAGCTCGAGTACTGTTGCACTGCCCATTTTATTTATTTATTTGAATCCTGCCTTTATTATTTTTATAAATAACTTTAAAAGGTAAACTTATCCAACAGCCCTTCCCCCTCCTGTTTTCTCCACAACAATAATCCTGTAAGGTGTTGGGCTAAGAAAGAGTGACTGGCCCAAACTCATAAAACACTTATGTTTTATATCCTCCATATTAACTAAATTCCTGGATTATATGAATATATTTTATATATTATTGCTAGAGGACAAATATGATTCAGTCTCTTTGAATATAACCAAATTTTGTTTTATTGTTTATAAAGCCACTATAATGAAAGTTACTGCTTATTTTTAACTTACTTTGTAAGTTCAGTTTCTTCCTTTTAGGTAGAATTTTGGTCATTGACTGCAATAAAGACCTGACTGATGAATAATAGTAAAGGATTTGGTCTTTCTGCTCAATGAATCTCATTTAAAAATCTTATTAAAGATTCAGACTGATGTTTCCTACTGTTTTGAAAGGTGGTAATGCAGTTCATTCCTGTGGCTGATTTTAGGCTCTTCTAGAATTTTATGTCTCTGTTGCTTTTTAAAAAAAATACTTCACTTAAATTTATGAATCCAATATAAAATGCACACATTCATCAGTTACCCAGATTTAGCTTTAAATGGATTTTCATGCTAGGATAAGCGTTTGAATATATCATACTTAAAAATGTGACCCATTCATTGTCTGCACCTGCACTCTTTTTTTCTTTATAAAAGAGATTTGTATTTTAAATGGGTGTTCTTTTTTTCTTATCCCATCTGCTTGCTGTGCTTGATCTTGCTGTGAAGTAGAGGTTAGAGTGTGACATCACAGTCATAAATGTTGCTGGGAAATATGAGGAACAGAGAATATTGTCTTCTAAAAAGACTGAGCAACAAGAAAGACTGGAGGCAAAAATGATGCTCATATGAATAATACAACTTTAATATTTTGCTGGGATTTTCATTGTTCTTTAAAAATAATTTTAGTATAGAACTTTTTAAAAACTGTTGCCTTGTTATCATGAATCTACTTATGTTATGATAGTAGATATTGAGAGGACCTTTGCATTAATGTACATTAATAGTATTTTGCTGACTGTTTTTTTTTGTTATGCATAGTATTGTTATGCATAGTATTCCTGTCCTTCATGTTGCGTATGATTAATTTATATGTTACTTTGGAGTGCTAACCTCAAGAAGACTTCCAAGTTCAAATAATACATTTTGGAAATCATTTTCAATTTCAGTATAACTCAAATGTAGATCATCCAGATTGTTCTGTCTGTCTGTCTGTCTGAATTTAATCTAAGCCAAATCTTTTTTGTCAAGTCCTTTTGCATATTTGCAGTGGTACCTATGAACGATAATGTCACCCATGAAACATTAATATCTTCATGTACCTTTTTGGCTTTGTGACTCCCTTAGTTTTTAATATATTGTATAGAAGTTTGTGTGTGTAAAATGTTTTAGTAGTTCTGTTATGTATGATACCAGTTATAGTTGATAGGCTTGGTGGAACATAGCTTCTGCTGGTTGGCTATACACATGTGATATTCTATTTATGGCTTGAGGAAGAGTGAGAGAGGTGATGTGAATGGTTGTGTAGTAGGTAAGGGGTTATACTAGAATTGATGACACACAGGTTTATGTCCCCTATCAGCTATGGGAGTTTGCTGAATAATTCTGGATTAGTTTTACCAATCCAACTATCTTATAGGGCTATTGTTATGAGGAGAATCCCACAGTATGAAAAGGTAAAGATCTCCAAGTAAGCCACCTTCAACTGATGGAGGAAAGGTGGTGATGTAAAATTGGCAAACAATTACTCATATGTATTAGTGTCATTGGTGTCAGACTGCTTGCAATTATTTAATAAATACATGTTATTACCATACTTTTGATTGTTATTTTTTTCCTAAGGAATAATAAAGTGGCTATTTCTCAAAAGAGTATTTCTCAAAAATTCAGTGAACCTTCATGACCGACCATGTGAAGTAGCAAGGTTGGGTTATGCAAATAAGCAAAACCCATTTCTTTTTCAAGCAATATTAACAATATTCAGTTTGACTGGATCACCTGAAAAAGTGGAGGCTGCATGAGAAAATTCTTGGCTTGTATGCTTATCTTTTTAAAGGCTATGTTTATACATTGAATTCCAAATATAGAAATAATAGAAGAGGATGGACACAAGGATTTTTTTGTATATTCTTTTGTTAGTTTAAATTTAGACATATATCTTTCTACTACTATTGAACAAACAGGAAGTCTTATGCGATCATTTCAACCAAGCTTGCCTTAAATAGGCAAATTGTGGTGCACTTTTGTCATAACTCTAATGTATTTTGAATCTTACGTAAACCATGGTTCATTTACAGAAGCTGACTTTTTAAAACTGTACAATGGCTAGAGGAAGTTACCCCAACCTTTGGATTTATAATAAAGTTATGACGTGAATATTGCTAAGTTTAGAAGTCTTGATAATCTGCTGGTTAGTGACTAAGAGCTTGATCTTTCTGCATTTGCTGATTGATGCAGGATAGGGGAAAACTGCATTTTATCTCTCCTGGTAATTGGTTCATTATCTTCTTAAGGCACAACAAACAGTTTTTTAGCCTATAGACAAATTTATAAATGTGACCATAGTGTGGAGGCCTGTCTAATTACAAAAAAGAAGTAACTTGTTCAAAAACAAGGCAGAAGTTGAGTTTGCACCCTAAATGTAGAATAACATTTATTTGTATATTATGTACCATATTTTTCAGAGTATAAGACGCACAGGAGTATAAGACACACCAAGATTTTGAAGAGGCAAATTTAAAAAAAAGTTTTTGCATTCTGCAGACCTCCCAAAAATGCGAAAAATGGTCTGATTTTTTGTCAAAAAAAGGGTATACATAGCCTTTAGGAGGCTTATAGAGTGCTCCGGGGGACTGGGGGGGGGGGAAGCGAGCAAAATGCTCATTTTTCATAAAAACGGGCCTGTTTTTTGTCAAAAAAGGGCATATATAGCCTTTAGGAGGCTTACAGAGTGCTCCTGGGGGCTGGGGGGGGGGCAAAACCAAGCAAAAACAGACTGCTGTTTGCTCATTTCTGCCCTCCCCAGTCCCCAGGAGTATTCTGGAAGCCGCCTAAAGGCTACGCACGACCATTTTGGTGAAGGGGTGGGGTTTCAGGAGCCCAAAAATTCTGTATTCAGTGTTAAGACGCACCCAGATTTTCACCCTCTTTTTTTGAGGGAAAAAGGTGTGTCTTATACTCCGAAAAATACAGTAATCATTGTGATTTGCAAAAGTTGAACAAGTTTATCATTACAAAAGCACACATTTTATTCCTCAAATTCATCAACCAAACATACCGAATATGGACAATGTTTCTCAGCCTTGATGACCAAACACACAATGTTATTGAAGAAGTGATTCAAGCTTTCTTTTTTTCTTTCTGAGATTGCTTCCTTTCTCACTGACATTCCTCTTTGACCATTAAATTCCTTCAGTGCCCTGATTGTAATCAATTCACTTTTATTACATTTAATTTTTAAGGCAATTGATTGGGTAGAGGTAGCATGCAAAGCTGCCTGATGTAAAATGAGAACAGTGGTAGTAGCCATAGGTGATGGTGTATTTTGAGATATTTCTATAACCATAGCACCTGGAGATTATTTTTCTACTCCCATCTTTCTCTGCTCTGTCAGTTACTTGCACTCATTTCTCATTAATGTTTCAATTCCCTTTAAAAGATTTTCCAAAACTAACATCAAGTCATCTACAAAACCCCTTAACATGTTTCTTTTTTTAATATTTATTCTTACAATCTCTTGTCTTATGTTTCTGTTCAGTATTTCAAGACTCAAAATAAACAAGAGAGGCGATAGCAACCTGCATTCATTTCTTGGTGGGATACTTGTTCAGTACTGTCACAGGTGGTGCTCTTAAGGTGCTATTGTCCTCCCCTTTTTAACAAAAGTATTCTTCCATTCAGAAGACCAATTGAAAACAATCAGCTAGAAAGTCACAGATGGTGACATGATTGTAGTATGCTGGGATGACCACAAGTACAAGCACTCATCTAGTGCCATTGTAAGTTTGAAGAGTTACTGAACAAGGAAGATCACCTGCATTGTACATGTGTTGAATTATGGAATCAAGAACCTGCATATCTGGTTGAGAATTATAGAGAAATAAACACTACAATCAACTAGTGCTAAATGCTAAAATCAGCTAAAATCAGACCAATTGCACAGGGCCACATGTTTTTTTTTACAGAGGCCCCTTCATGCCATCCCAGAAGCTGGTGCCATTTTGAGAGCAGCTTCAATTCTTGTGATTTAAGAATTTTGGCTGCTTCAATAGTGCCTGCTTCTATAATGGCATGAATTCATTTAGGAAGGCTGCATGGAGCATCAGATGATTCTCTTTCGGAAAGAGAATCAGCTGATGTGCTGCAAGGGCTTTCACAGAGGTTACCTCACACGATTCTGGTAGCAGCAGCCATTCTGAGAATTCTCTCAGAATTTGGAAAATCGTGGCCCTTGTGCAATTGGCGCCTGACTCCAGAATGATATAAGGTGGCCCCTGCAGAAAGGCCACGTGTTGTATCAGCTGGGCACTCTTTTGGTAAGGTGATTGTCAGAAGAGGCAAGTGGGGGATGAGACCCAAGGATATGAAATTCAGTGCGGCAGGAAGATGTGCAAGGGATGGCTCAGACGTCTTGGAAGGCGTGGCGCAAGACACATTTAAGCTGGGGAGGTGCTGCATTGCAGGCCTAACCCTGCATCAGGCCTGTCCAACCCCAAAGCACCTTGTGCTCCACTTTACGATCACAAAGGGAGAGCCGGAATTGTAATAACTAAGCCAGGAAATCATATGGCACCTCACTTAATGATGCCAATGACTTATGATGATAATTCTGGACTCAATTATTGTCGTAGGTCAAATATTACTTTTACTTATTAATTCTAGCAGTTTCCTCTTCGTTTTGTGTACTTATTCTGTACCTATTTCTGCAACTTGTAAGAAAGTTTACCTCATATACTTTATATTCTGACTATAAGAATAAATTTATTTTATGTTTTACATGGGGAGGGGGCGGAGAAGTAAGTTGATTTTAATTTTTACAGATTGTCCTGTTAATGAAGCTATATGGTATATGGGAAAGACCTTGGGAGACTGGGCAAAGAGTTGCTGCCAAGAAAACAGTCAGATAAGAAACAGCATAGCCCAAGCTAGAGGGTGGATGGGCAAGAATCTCAGAAGTTACCCTCTCTAGTTTCTTAGGCTGTAAAGGAGATGAAGGGGAGAGGAGAATTGCACTTTAATATTTGCAAGATTCTGTCAATGAAGCTTCACACTAAAGCAGAATTGGTTTTGATTCAATGAGGCTGATAGAAACAGAAATATACATGTTCTCCATAGCGCTGCTTGGAGAGTCCAAGGATGGGTTAACACAGCCTGTTTGCCCATGGACTGAGTAGATTTTTCCCCTCTGGCCACGCCTCCTTTGCCTCTTCTGGCTCAGTTTTAAAAACTCAGTCTGCCCGGTAGGACGAGTTTGGGGAACACTCAGCTTTGAGCAAATAGGCTGGGTTCTCCAATAGTAATTTTAGAGTATTTTATGTGTTGATATTTAGTTGTTATTAGGATTTTCCCCCAGGTTTTATTATTTTGACTTTTTATTTTCCTTTTTTCTATTTTTTACCATGAAGAGGATTTACTAACGTAAGGCTGAGGCAGCGATCGGTTCCACAGCTGCTTAGTCGCAGCTGGGGGAACAAGCGAGGCCGCTTGTCCGGCGTCTGCTGGCGAGCGCAGGGAAGGACGGCAATCCCCGTGTTTCCCTGGTCGTTTTGGAGGAGAGGCTTTTAAAAAAGCCCTTGCTTCTCCAAACGGCGTCTTTTGCCGATCGGGAGAGCGGCGGCCATTTTGAAAAGCGCTGCTTTGGCGCGCTTTTCGGCTGAAGCCAATAGGAAGCGCCTGGCCCTTAAGTGAGGCTTTTGGCGCGCAGAAGAACCGGCGGCCATTTTTTTGGAGACTTTTTACTGTCCGGAAGCAGCAGCAAGCAGCAGAGCCTCTCCGCCTCAAGCAGACAGCCGCAGAGGATTGCGAGGGCTTGCCTGGGTCTCCAGCAAGCCTGAAGTTCCCCAACCAACTAAGGGGAAGCGGCAAGGAGTGTCCTGGTGCCTGATCCAGCCTCCCAACTGAATCTGCAGACGCTTCTGGAGCCGTCGGGCCAGCGTCCACTGCCCTTCCCACAGCAGCGACCTCTTCGACTCAAGATCAACCAAGGATGGCTGATGAAGGTTTGGAGCGAAGGGAGGAGCTGGCAGGGCCATCTGCAAAGCGCAGTAGGCCAGATCCCTCAGGCCAGGGGAGAAAGGGAAACAAGGGCGCTGGGGGGAAAGCTTCCCACTCTTCAGCTGGGAGCAAGGCCCCCAAAATTCAAGGGGACAAGGGGCAGGACTCCCTAAAGGACAAGTCTGCTAGGCCCCAGGTTCCCTCTGCACCCTTACCAAGTGAGGCTGGGCCAGTTCCTTCCCCACCCATCCAGAGGGAGATAGAGCAGGGGGAGGAGATGGGGGATAGATCCCCATCCTTCTGTGATAGGGATTCCATGTCAGGATCCCCTGCAGCCTCTCTGGGTTATCCAGGTTCTCCTAGCTCTTCAGTCAGGGAGGATATCCCCTCCTTTCAATGCTGTTTTCATGCAGAGGATCAGAGAGATCCTCCTAGGAGTGCCAGGGGACAGGCCTATGCCCAATCCAGGCCTGTAGAGGACAAGGGCCCAGCTATGTCAGTAGAGATGAGGGATCTCATCACGCAGGCTATTTCCCAGGGTGTGGTAGAAGCCATGAGGCTACAGGAAGGCAGGGGTGGCAAGGCCTCTAGGCCTACTCGCCCCCGGGGGAAAAGAGGACCAGAGTACTCGATTCCCCGGGCACTTCTATCACCACAGAGGTGTCTACGTGGGAGGAGGAGGCTGCTGAGGACTTTGCTCTCTCGGAGGATGAGGATATGCCTCCAGACAAGCCCTCCTTCACTGGTCTCTTTAAGCCATCCTTATTCAAGTCCATCTTACACAAGGCCAGAGCCTCTACTGAGCTTGGTGCCAAACCTAAGGACAAGGAAGTCCCCTCTACTTCCCAGGACCTCATGGCAGGGCTGTTCAGCGAAACAACCCCTGACCCAGAACTGATACCAGTCCCTGACATGTTCATGGAAGTTACCCAGCGCCAATGGGCACAGCCAGGTACCCTGGCCAACCCCAGTGGCGCAGACAAATCATTGTATCCCTTAGAACCTAGGCTGGAGGATGTATTGAAGCCTCCAGAAGTGGATGCCCCTGTGGTCTCTCTGTCCTCTAATTCTAATCTCCCGGCCGAGTTATTAGAAGGGTTAAAGGCAGAGGATAAGAGGGCAGAAAAGGCTTGTCTCAAAACGCACCAGGCGGCTGCCTGGGCGATCAAAACCTCCACTTCTGCCTCGTTCTTTACGAGGGCATCCCTATTATGGCTGCGCCAACTCAGATCTCAGCCCCCATCTGAAGCATCTCGTTGGCGACATGATCTTAACAAGATCATTACGGCTGTGGAATATGCCTCTGATGCATCCCTGCATGCAGCGAAATTCGCCTCCAGGGCACTAGCGTCCAACATCACTTCTCGACGCCTGCTTTGGCTTCGGCACTGGCAGGCGGACATGAAGGCTAAGTGGAAGCTGGCTTCAGCTCCATTCAAGGGAGAGAACCTCTTTGGGGATTCCCTAGAGAAATTCCTAATTGAGACAAAGGATAAGAGGAAGGTCCTTCCTTCCTTCCACCTTCAGGAAGCATGACAGGAAAGGTCAGGGCTCGTTCAGGAAACAGGCCTTTCGGGCACAGGAAGGTGCCCAGGCCTCCTCCTCTTCATATTCCTCCCAAAGACAGTTTAACCAGTCCTCTGACAGGTCCCAGGAACGAAACAACTTTTCTTCCAGGGGCAGACAATCCAATCGGGTCCTTTCGGAAGCCCTTTCGTGGGGGATCCCACAACCGTCAGTTTAGACGTGGGAAGTGACCGGCTGGGGTCTCCTCCCATCGGGGGCCGCCTGCAATTCTATGCAGACCGTTGGGAGGAAACAACCTCGGACAAGTGGGTCTTAAATACCATCAGGAGGGGTCTAACCTTGGAGTTTCTATCCTCTCCTCCGCGGACCTTTGTTCGCTGCCCACTATCCAAGAACCCTGTAAAGAGGGCTCTCATGCAGGCAGAGATAGATCATCTTCTGCAGATCAACGCAATAGGGGCAGTTCCTCCAGAACAGGAAGGGAGGGGGTTCTATTCCATTCTCTTCCTGGTCCCCAAGAATTCAGGGGGGTGGAGGGCCATTTTAGATCTGAAGCACCTGAACAGACATCTGGCCTACAAGCGCTTCAAAATGCAGTCTCTCCAGTCGATCCTAAGCTGCACGCGACAAGGGGATCTGCTCACCTCCATCGATCTCAAGGAGGCGTACCTGCATGTGCCCATCCATCCTGCACACAGGAAGTTCCTGCGCTTGTGTTACAACGGAAAGCACTTCCAATACAGGGCGCTTCCGTTCGGACTTTCTTCTGCACCCAGAACGTTCACGAAGCTTCTTGCAGCTGTGGCGGCCCACCTGCGCAAGCTTCCAGTCCGCCTGGAGTGCTATCTGGACGACATCATCATCCACTCAAGGACTCAGCAGCAAGCGGTGAGAGATGTAAACGTCACAGTTCACACCTTACAGGACCACGGTTTTTCCGTAAACATGGAAAAAAGCAACCTGACTCCTGCCACACGCATACAACACCTGGGCGCCATAATAGACTCAGTATCTTGCCAGGTGTCCTTGTCTCCGGAAAGAATCCGCAACCTCAGGAGCAGGATCCGGTCGTGTCGCAGGAACAGGTCCTGGCAGGTAGTGCAGCTATCCCAACTGTTAGGGATCATGATCTCTTGCCTCAACATAGTTCCCTGGGCACGTCTTCATGCAAGGGAACTGCAATGGTTCTTACTTCCAATGCAAAGAGCAAAGATCAGCAACTCCACCAGGAAAGTTCACATCCCTCCAAGAGTGGTCTCTGAGTTGGTGGCAGTCTCGAGCAGTGGAGAAGGGCTGCCTATTCAGAGAAACCGACAGGATCGTGGTAACGACCGACGCCAGTCTCTACGGTTGGGGGGCGCATTGCCAAGGTCAGCTGGTGCAAGGCAGGTGGTCCAGCGCGGAGGTAGCCCGGAGCATCAATTGGCTAGAACTCAGGGCAGCCCGGCTTGCGCTGAAGAGATTTGCAGAACAGCTGAAGGGGCACCACGTTCTGCTACTGACCGACAATGTGGCCACAAAGGCTCACGTGAACCGACAAGGAGGGACCCACTCCAAAAGACTCATGTCAGAGGCGGAGGCCATAGGACGATGGGCAGAGATCCACTTAGCGTCGCTGAGGGCGGATCACATCTCCGGAACCAGCAATGTGAGTGCGGATTGGTTGAGCCGTCAGACCATCGACAACTCGGAGTGGCAACTTCATCCGGACCTGTTCGCACAGGTGGTAAGGAGGTTTGGTCTCCCACAGGTCGACCTGTTTGCCTCGGCGGCAAACACACAGCTCCAGCGGTTCTTCTCCCGCTACAAGTCAACACAAGCGGAGGGGACGGATGCCCTGAGGTCCAACTGGCCTCCAGGGCTTCTTTACGCGTTTCCGCCCCTCCCTCTGATCCCGCAGGTGATCTACAAGCTGCTGAAGGAGGAGGCGGAGCTCATTCTGGTGGCTCCACATTGGCCCAGGAGATCCTGGTTCGCGGACCTAGTCGATCTGTCTGTGGAGCAACCGTGGAGAATTCCTCCAGACCAGGTATCCTTGCGTCAAGGGGCCATCAACCATCCAGAGCCCCAATGGTTGCAGTTAGCCGTCTGACACTTGAGGGGCAGCTCCTGAAGGACCAGAGCCTCTCAGACAACGTCATTAAAACCATCCAAGCTTCCAGACGTCCGGCCACTACTCGCATTTATGACGCGACTTGGGCTGCCTTTTCTTCCTGGTGCAGCAAACGGGACATTGACAGTGTGGAAGCGTCCATCCCTCAGTTATTGGACTTCCTACAAGAGGGCTTGGACAAAGGACTGGCACCAGCCACTCTCAGGCGCCAGGTTGCTGCATTATCCACCATCTTAGCCAGACACCAACTTCAATCCCTGAGTCACCATCCTCAGGTCAAGAGCTTCTTGAAGGGGGCCTACAACATCCGACCCCAGGTGGTGCACAGGTACCCGACCTGGAACCTACCCTTTGTCCTGCAAGCATTGACAGCGGCTCCCTTCGAACCTTTGAGGAAGGTATCTCTTTGACATCTGACTCTTAAGACTGCCTTCCTCATAGCCATTACTTCAGCCAGAAGGGTATCTGAGATTGCGGCCTTCTCGGCCAAGGAAGAGCTGTGCATCATCCACCCAGACAGGGTCATCCTCCGGTTAGACCCCGCCTTCATGCCGAAGGTGAATTCTCATTTTCACAGGTCTCAGGAGGTTATCCTCCCGAACTTCTGTCCCAGCCCTCAACACTCCAAGGAGCGCAGGTGGCACAAATTGGACGTACGAAGGGCTGTCCGCATTTACCTGAAACGAACTAAGGACATCAGGCACTCCGAGGCCTTCTTTGTGTCCTTTCAACCAGGCTCGCTGGGTCGCAAGGTGTCATCTTCAACCATAGGTCGGTGGCTGCGAGCTTGCATTAAGATGACATATGACCTTCAGGGCAAGCCGGTTCCACCTCGTGTAACGGCACATTCCACCAGAAGTGCGGCCACGACCGCGGCCTGGGCGACTCAAGCATCTATTCTGGACATTTGCAGAGCAGCCACGTGGGCGTCTCCCACGGCTTTCATTAGAAACTACAAGATCGATTCCTTTGCCTCTGCCGAAGCCTCTTTTGGCCGTAGAGTATTACAGAAGGTTATTGAGGCTCCGGACAATGTCTCTTCTTCCCGCCCTGGGACACAATAGCTTGGGCATGTCCCATCCTTGGACTCTCCAAGCAGCGCTATGGAGAATGACCGTTGTCTTACCTGAACGGTCGTTCTCATGGCGCTGCGGAGAGTACAAGACCCACCCAGGGTGATTGTTTAGCTCCGAGATTGTATCTTTGCACAGGTGTGAGCTGAGAACGTCTTCGTCGGACAAGACCTCGTTTTTAAAACTGAGCCAGAAGAGGCAAAGGAGGCGTGGCCAGAGGGGAAAAATCTACTCAGTCCATGGGCAAACAGGCTGTGTTAACCCATCCTTGTACTCTCCGCAGCGCCATGAGAACGACCGTTCAGGTAAGACACGGTCATTTACATTGTTTGCTTTTAAAGAATTCTGAATTGGAGTAGGACATTTTTCAAACTCTATTCACCTTATAATTTATACATGAAAGAATTCATATCATAGATAGTCCTTATTTAGTAACTGTCTCCGATTCATTAAAGTCACAGACTTCAACTTGTTAACTTGTGGTTAGAACCTTTTAGGGAAGTGCTGTATTCTAGAGAAAAGCAAATTAAGAAGAAATAGCTTGTTTAAGCAATATTTCTGCTTGGGCGGGATGGGGGATGGGGTACCAAACAAAACAAAACAAATGGTCAGGCACAGGATATTCTAAGAGAACTTTACCTGAATGAGATGGCAAGGAATCAGCAGTCTTTGCAATCTCTCTCTCTGTGTCATGTAGTTTGTTTATGGTCATTTTTCTGGGAACCAAATGCAGTTACTAGACAAGGACTATCTGTATTGCCATTGTTTTATTTTTCATTTTCTAGCCGTAAGGTGTTTCGTGTAGCACTCTTCATCACAATTGGGAAAATGCTAATTATGTAAGGAGTGTGGAAGTTCTGGCCATCCCAAGGTTGCTGAATCATGACCCAGAGACTTTAGCCAGCATGACTACTAGTAAGATACAATGTGTTAAGCTGACTTGGGGGTGATTAGGGCATGGGTTACTGAGATCCTTCTGATCCAAATTCAAGTGCAGTTTGTGGATTAAGTAAAACCTGTGCAAAGGTTGCCCTAAAGCTATAGTTGCTACCTCCTCTTAGAGCAAGAGCCACAAGTTTAAGAGAACCTCCAAATGGTGTGATCTGTACATGGGAAGAGACAGATGATAATGTTTCCTGACTTCCAATCATTTGCCAGTGTTCTGAGATAAAAAGCAGATTCAACATATGACACCCCCTTCCCCCCAGTGAGTTGGGTCAGAAGAAATCTGGGTTGGTTAGGTCCATTGTGGCTATGAACTTTTGACAGCCTCTGATTCTACAAACATGTTAAAGTCTTCTGTACCATAAATCTGTGGAACTTCATTGTCATCTCCTTCATGGATACTTCAAGAAGGCATGCTGCTGAAAGGCTGGTACACAGTCATGGACTGATCCCACAGTCCAACCTCACAAAAAAGTCTTTAAGAACAATCTATCTGCAGAGCAGTCGTTCTATTAACCATTCTGTTAGGGTGCCACAAATATAAGAATTGGTACAATGTAGGTTCTGAGTTCATGATTGATGCCATACTTGAAACTTAGCTTGGTTCAGCTGATACCACAAGTGGCAGAGGACATAAGATTGTTTTGTTATTGGAAAGATACAGGTTGATAGATGGAAGAGTATAATTTAAAACCACTAGCTAAACCTAGTGAAACACTTGTGATAATAGATATAGTTAAATAAAAAATTGATAATGATAATACTGTATACAATGTGTAGTGTTATGATAAGTAATAATTGCATATGAATACTGAATGATACCTGAGATTATATATAAAGGTTAATAATAATAATAACAATAAAAAAGAGAACTAAATTAGACACAGTTAAGTTTTGATTATTAGGGGTAAAATGTTGTGACATAGAATATAGTCTAATAAAGAAAGCATAATAATAATCTATACATATGTATGGGTATAATATAAGGAAATTGGATGTAAATTGCAAACAGCGATCTGGAAAGGAGGATTAGAAAACTCTGTTATTAAATATTATGGATATTTAGCTAGAATAGGATATAAGGATTTAATGTTAATGGAGGATTTTATAAATAAGTAAATGAAATGCCAGTATGTGGTTATGTATTAAATTTTGCTATATTTCATGATGAAGGACGTTTAAACAATTATAGTCAAATAAAAGTGGAGGTATGATGGTAATATGTATAAACATTTGAGTTAAGATACTAGAGTTAATATGAATTATACTTGATGACAGTAGAAGAGATGCACAAAAACCATTTGTAAACAACTGATACACTTTCTACAGGATGTAAAGAAGGAGGATTTTTATGTTTGTTTTGAAAATTAAAAATAAATGCAAACGTTTTTGGCAAAAAAATAAATAAAATTATTGATCAAACAAGATGGGTCAGCAGCCAATACCTAATCACCTCTTTGGATGTCCTTTGCATTTTCCCTTCCTTAAAAATACTTTTCAGAGCAATTGACATCTTTCATTCTCTACAAAATCTGAAGAAAAAAGGTTTGGTTAAGCTGGGCCAAACCTTCATTAATAGAGATTTTATTTGAAGCTAGAGTACTGTATTTATAAACATTTAATATGTTACTGAAAATAATTTAAGAGTCCTTTGTATACATTCCAGCAGAACTTTTCATGCCATCCTTAGTTTTCTTAGGCTGATGGTACTGCATCAATGGATTTTTGTAAAGCTAATCTGAGTTTCAGAGATGGTTTTGGTAGACAAGCAAATAGGCAAAAGGGACACCAGACAATTTTCTGCATGGATATATTTCAACACCAGTCTTTAGCATCCAGTTACCAACTTCAATTAAATTGAGCAGTATTTGTGTTTGGCTTAGTACATTTGCAAAAGTAGTCAATAAGTTTCAGTCAATAAGATAAAATTTAGTATGATATATAAACAAAGGCATTTTTCCACCAGAGGATGTATTTCAGATTAGTTAACTTTTTGTTTTGCTGAAGATCATGATATTTCTTCCTCAGCTCCTTTATCCTCCTACTCATTGAACAGAATGGTACACTGTTTTTCCCTTATGCTCCATTATGGTGTCTAAAACTCTGGAATGAACAATATGGGTTAGTGTATGTCTTTTTATTATGGAAATCCAGTGATTCATTTATTCTATACATAAAAGGTTTAGATTTTTCTCTTACAATTTCAGTATTTTAGTGCTAATATTTATTGAATTTCTGTTGAATTCATTTAATAATTCAATCCCCCACCCCAATGTAAGGCTTAATTCATGGAAAAATAATTTCCTTGTGGTTAAGTGTATCAGCCTTGGGAAATACTTTATCACAAAGTGTGACCTTACTATGGTATTACAGGAATGTCAATACTACCCTTGCCAGCAGGCATGCTATTACAAATGTTTAAGAGCCATACAGTTAATTTTTAAAACCTAAATATAACCTCATAATAATATGTGATATAAAGTAATAAACTGAGCACCAATAAGAAAAAAGACGTATTACTATAAATTGCCTTTCTTCAACTGTTACTTGAATTTTAACATTAAAATATTTTACTTTTATTTTAGAAGAAGAAGGGATTGTTCTAAGATACTGATCTTATTCCAGTTAAAAGTTGTTATCTAAAGGCCAGAGTATTACATGTGATTGCTCATATTTATTTTATTAAAATGTGTAAAAAGATTTTCAATTGTTTACTGAGGTACTGGTAACCATATTTGGAAGAGAGAGCAACAACATTGAAAAAGAATGCGATAAAAGAAGCTGAAAGGGGAATTTCTTGTTTACATCAGACAGTATAGAAGTAACATGCATCTGTGTATTGATTTTTTTTCTGGATTTCATTAGCTGGTTCTATTTTCATCTGCAAAAACTGGATTCCAAGATCAGCTGATATTACTGAATCAGAAAGTAAAAGTTAACACTTAAGTGAGGAATCAAAGCCAAGGAATTTGGTAGATATTGGAATTGGTGCCCAAGGCCGGGCTACAAAGAATAACAGAGGAGTGCAGCCAGAAAGTGAGAATGTAAAACAATACTTTCTGCTCAAGAGATCCAATTTGAATAAACACAGTCTTTTCAGGACTAGAACTTAATTGCTTAGTGAGAAACTCCAATTTACTATTCAATGTCTTGCTTCTTGGGGCACAAGTTCTTGGTTTGTCCCACAGCAGCTTTCAGTAGCATGGTATTTCTTCATAAATTTCAGGGGCAGAGCCAGTGATTGTGAGCTCAATCCCTTCATGCTTACTAAACTCTTGTGCCATGTAACTGGAAAAAGGTTGCTATTGCAATATTCTCATGTTTTCTGAATACAGTATCAAATCATCGCAATAGAGCTTGTTTTCCACTGGATGATATGGCAGTGATGGCAAACCTTTTTGTTGTTGGGTGCCAAAAATGTGAGGGCATGCGCACAATAGCATGCGTGCATGCACCCACCCCCCTGCTCTGCCCCACGCGCTGCACTGCTCGCCTCCAAGCTGAACTTGGTATTTCCTCTAGGGGACTGGGGGAGGCTGTTTTCATCCTCCCCAGGCTCCAGGAAAGCCACGGGCTCAACAGGCCAGCCAGAAGTTCAAAAACGGTCAATTGGTCAATCAATAAAATATGTAATATATGACTGCATTTTGAGAGGAAAAAAAATACTTTTTGTAGATAGAAAAATGTGCTAATCCTTCATTTCATGGAACAGTCATTCCATTGGTATGATTTTAGATGATCTCATTACCAATATATATTCTACAGTTTATTCCATTTTATCATTTCTTATTTCTGACCACCTTATTCCTTCACTCATCTGTATACTTGTAAGCTATCAACTCATCAGTAGCTTCAGCAACCACTCAATAGCCAGAATACTATTATAAACCTATGCAGCAATAATACATATTTGTAAGGTGGTTGCATAATTACAATGTATGCATAATTGTAAAGTATGGATAAAGTTGTAAACAATAGATTTCTCTTGGGAGGTAAATCATGTATAAAACTATGTCCTCTTTAAGTTAAATTCAAGTTCTGGTTACTTCATGTAAGTTATGCAGCTTTGTTTAGCAACAATAGGGAGATGAATTGCCACTGGTTTCTTCTGAAATTTTGTTCCCAAATTCCTGTGCTTCCTTTGTGGTGTCACATACTGTTAAGTGAGATCTTGTTTATCTTTTAGAATTTAGTAAATAACATTGTTATTTCTGTAGGCACAAAACAAGTATGTCTAGATCAGGGGTATCAAAGTCAATTTCATTGAGGTCCGCATCAGGGCTGTGGTTGACCTCGGAGGGCCTGGTGGGTGTGGCCAACTGGGTGGGTGTGGCCAGCTTGATGCCACTCGGTGTGGCCTATGGTGGGTGTGGCCAGCTGGGTGGGCATGGCCAACTTGATGCCACTCTCCAAACTGATGGCATATTTCCTCCTTATACTGGGTAGACTGGGCTGAAGCCACTCTGTCCTGATGTTTCCTCTTCACATTGGGTAGACTGGGCTGAAGCGATGTGGGTAGACGGGACTGAAGCGATGCGGGTAGACAGGGCTGAAGCCACGCTGGCCCGATGTTTCCTCTTCGCATTGGGTAGACCAGGCTGAAGCTACACAGTCCTGATGTTTCCTCTTTGCATTAGGTAGACCGGGCAGAAGCCACGCTGGCCCAATGTTTCCTCTTCACATCAGGTAGACTAGATCGAAGCCACGCTGGCCTAATGTTTTCTCTTCGCATTGGGAAGACTGGGCGGAAGCCATGCTGGCCCGATGTTTCCTCTTCGCATTGGGTAAACCAGGCCGAAGCCACATAGGCCGCCCCCTTACATTTTCCAGGACAGCCCTAAAGGCCGGAACTGGCCCATGGGCCTTGAGTTTCACACCCCTGGTCTGGATAGTCATGCCTAATATTATTGTAAGACATATAAACACATTTAGCTTAGAATTTTCATTTACAGTATAATAAGATTGACTATATTGAACAAGTATGTATTTTAAGTCTGTAAGAATATTTGGGATGTTTGTGGCATATCATGAGGTGCTTTCACAAAATGGTTGTCGTTATGGAAATAGAAAACCATAAAACACTTATTTATTGGAAGGTAAAATGGTGCAGTTGCTGCCCTCACCAACCCGCACCACCAGCTTACTTGTTATTAACTGAACAACCAACCCACACCACCAGCTTACCTGTTATTAACAAACTGAACAACCCGCACCACCAGCTTACTTGTTATTAACCGAACAACCCGCACCACCAGCTTACTTGTTATTAACTGAACAACCAACCCGCACCACCAGTTTACTTGTTATTAACAACAAACTTGTTATTAGCTGTATTTAAGAAATATGAGTAATGTGCAGATGTGAAGATGTGATTTCATGAAGACCATGAACATTTTAAGTAGCCACTGTATGGCAGAAATCAGTGAATTGAATTGAGATCGAAGTCTTTAAACCAGTTCGAGGCACAGGCAGCATTATATACTATAAAATGTCTCTTTTAATTAACAACTTTCTGATATTTATAATGCACTCTGGATTTTTTCTCTCATGCTTCTTTACCTTATTTTGAAATTACAATAGTAAAAATGCTTAAGCTTTTATAGCAGGAAAAATAGAATCAGAAGATATCTAATATAGAAGTAGCCTAATAACAGAATGGAAACCAAGACACTTCAAACTCATCTTATTATTGAATGACATGTATTGCTCTAAATTGCTGAATCATATATCTTGCCAATATGATATCCCATATATCTAATAAAAAGCCATTTTTAATTGAACTATTCACAGGAGCAGCATGAATAATTTATTGTACAGTGCATGTATTACATAGTGCAAGTATTAATACAGTCATTGATAATAATGAGTAGTAAGTGGTATGTAAATAATTAGTAGCAAGTAAGTAATAAGTAGTAGTGAATGTACTATGTAATTGTTAACTCTTTGGCATATCCCAACTTGTGAGTGGTTTCAGCAAATATCTAAACGATTAAATAAAGAACCGTGAATCAATGTAGTAGAGTGATTGTGTTGGATTAGAACTGGGGTGATTCAGGTTCAAATACATCCTCAGCCATGGAAGCTGGTGAGATTGTCCCAGTCATTTTGTAGCTCAACATATCTCACAGGATTGCTGTTGGGAAAAATGCAGGAGGAAAGGCTCTGTACATTGCTTTGAACCAGTGGTGCAATTCAATTTTTTTTACTACCAGTTCTGTGGGCGTGGCTTGGGTGTGGTGTGGCTTGGTGGGCATGACTTGGTGGGTGTGGCTTAGTGGGTGTGGCAGGGGAATTTTCCGCTACCGGTTCTCCAGAACCTGTCAGAACCTGCTGGATTTCACCCCTGCTTTAAACTCCTGGAAGAAATATGGGACAGGGAAACAAAAATATTCCACATCCTTTCTAACATTATTGTTATAAGTTGGAATCAATATGATATGGAAATACTGTAGTTAACTCTTGATTTGTTAAAGATATTTTTTTTAAATGGCTGATGGAATCTAAAAATATGTATGGCATTTTTTCACAGCAGGTACATTGAGATGAATTACCAGTAATCTTGAATACATTTACATTATAAACGGCAGAGACAAATCATATAAGATTAAATGTGGATTATTCTGTAATGGCTCTAATAAATATCAGGAGATTGAAAGAGCTCTCTCGTTTTATCCCAACAAAGCTGAAACTGATTTAAATATTAATTCCATTGACAATTATTTTATTTTTAGGGAAGAATGGCCTAATATGATAAAGATCCATGAGCCTTTAAAATCCTATTCTTGAAAGTGCATGTGTTAGAGCGTTTTAAAAGGGGTTGATTTTGAATGGGAGTAATCGAGATATCGTAACTAATAAGACATTTACCACAATTTTCTGGAATATGAGTGTGGCATTTTATTGAAGCATAGTTTTGGAAGTAATTATTAAAACATTTAATCAATCAGTTTGGTGTAATGGTAAGGCATCAGGTTGGGAACCAGGATTTAGTGAATTCTAGTCCTGCTTTAGGCATGAAGCCAGCTGGGTGACAGCACCAGTTACACCCTCTTAGCCCTAGGAAACATGTAGCGGGGAAGCATGTCTGAAAAATGTTGCCAAAAAACCTGCATGGACTTGCCCAGGAGTCAAAAGCTAGCTCAAAACAAACAGTCAAACAAAATGCCACCTTAAGACGAACGTGTCAGAGATCCTGTTCAAATATAATGCTAAATAGAAGCAGGTAAAGATTATCGATTTTTTCCAGTTATTTTGATCATGTTTGATTCATGCCACTGTACAGTAGTAAAAATCTCACAGATATTTGAAGATATTTTTCCTCCTTCATCTCAATGTGTTATGTTTTTAGAGTAGGTGTGGGCAGCTTACTGTCTCAAAGCTACATGCATTACTTGGCCTGGTTCTCAGCCTAATTCCAAAAGTAAGCAATTAGTGAGCAATTCAGATCTCTTACAAAAAAACAATCTGTCCCTTTCCTTTAGCCTGCTGTGGAGAGAGGAGATAATAAAAAGGGGTCTTTGAAAAAGATAAAAAGATAGAAAACGACGTGTCAGAAAGATAATAGTAAGTTTGCAAGCCTTGGGTTCTGGCCCCAATTATTATTATTACTTCCTACTTATTCCAGCATTTCCTACTGGCATATAGTGTGATCCTAACACATCATGCCTGTACTAATGTGACCTTTTCACTAAAGAATGGATTCTTAGTTTGTTGTAGCACTAACAATATGATGCAACAGTAGCTGATCTTCCTAAGAATTCTGAACATTTAATTAAAAAACTGTATTGTTCCATTGGGTCTCTCATGGCTGCTGATCAGTTTTGCATTGTTTTAGTTTGTTTAAAAATAAATTTTCTTTGCTTTTTTGGCAACAATTTTATTGTCCTGCATTTTTAATAATACATAATATTCCTGATTAGGGAAACAAATGATCTATAAATATTTTAAATCCTGAAACAAAATTAACTGCAAACAGCAAAGTAGGACAAGTCATGGCAACCCCAACCCCACAGTGACATCACGCAGACGCCTCTTTTTTTAAGTACCTATGTTGTGACTATGCTATGAGGTAAGGCTTAGACAGTGATGTCCCTATTCTTTTGGATGCCATAAAAGCATTTATTTCTTGCTTGCTAACAAAAAACAGCCCAGCCAGCTTTTTCTTTCCTGCTGGTAATTGGCAATTATCAGCGGAGAGCAGAGCAGTCACTTGTAGCCTACTCCTGCTCGTTTGTTTTGTGCCTGCAAGGAATGATTACAACTCCTTATTTTATTTTGATACTGTCTTCTGCTTTGATGGAAAAAATAAAATAAACCATTCTGGAAATCTAGTTATGTTAATTGACATCACTGGTTCTAATGTGGATGCCCATATCTGTAAACCTAATAAATTTTGCTAAGTATATTGCTGTTTCGCATCTATTTGTTTTATAAAAGTAATTGACAAGGAATTAATTCAATTCAGTCAACAACAAAAAAGGGTGTGTGTAGAGGGATGGAGGTGCAACCAAGGAAAAAAGCTAGGCTTTTTAAAGTAGAAGCCTAAGGGCATTTTGATCTACTAACGTCCTGTGCAGTTAAAAATAGAATATTGGTATCACTGAGTATCTGGTACACAGAAGAATGCTAACCTGAATGCTTCTTCAGGTGGAGATGGGGATTAATAAACTTTTTTTTGCAAAAAATCATGAGTAACTTGTTTTAGCCACACCATTGTGATATAGACTTTGAATGGGAGACTATGTGCTGGTGATAAAAGATAGTTTTGTGATTTTAACCGAAGAGGGAGCTCCCACGGATTAACTCAAGGGCATCTTAGGCTGTGGTCCCCTGCACATTTACATGGAAATAAACCCAACTAAACCTAGTAGAATCAATGAAGCAATTTGTTTGCTTGTTACACCTCTCCATGTGTTCACTTTTTAAATAGTATGATCTATATTTAGAGTTGCTTTATTCCTCTCAGCCTAGTGAAGTGGTCCAGACAGGAAGCACATCCAGAAGTACTGGCTCTAACTTTATTGTAAGGCTACATTAAGAGAATTTTGCAAGTTTGTAAGTACATTTCACACACACCTCTCACATTTACAGCTCAAGGAACTAGAAAGGATCCCTCCTGAGATGTTGCCATGCTCCCATTGCTTGTGCAGCTCAGCTGCCACTTGTCTGACTGTTTCCTAGTCTGTGACTCTTCTCCTGTCTACCAAGGTCATTCCCACATACCATTACAATTTCTGAACTAATAAAAAAGTGAAGTGTTGGCATTTGAGATATGTATTTTTTTTCCTAAGATTAAAAGTGACAATATTTAAAAAGAACAATCTGGGAATAATGGTAAAAACAATTTCATAATAGGTAAGCTACAAACTTGATATATGACATTGGAATAGGATAAATAGGTTTCAATATGTTAATACCCTGTTTCCTCAAAGCTAAGTCCTCCCCAGATAATAAACCCAATTGGGCTTTTGAGCGCATGCATTAAAGTGCTGTATTTTTCAGAGTATAAGCCGCACCTTTCTCCCCCTAAAAGAGTATGAAAATTTGGGTGTGTCTTATTCACTGAATGTAGCCCCACTCACCCACCGTCCCCCACTCTTTGGCCTCTGCCTCCCAGAAATTTACTTCCTTGCAGTAAATGGGGAAAATGGGGCTTGCGGAGGCTGCAATAGGTTATAGCAATCCTTGCAGCCTGAAACAGCTGATGATTAGGAGGCCTGCTTAAACTGAAAGTGAAACTTGCTGTTTGCTCCACAAGGCAAATTGCTGGGAGGCAGAAGCAGATTTTTTTTCTTGTGCTAATCAGGCTGTTTGCTGCAAGAAGGTAAGTCAAAAATTATAAATGCCTATAGAATGTTCAAATTATTAGACATTTTTAAAAGACTGCTTTATTATTTTCTAGACAGCTTAACAAAATGAAGAAGCTTTTTTAAAATAAATGCTTGATCTGAAGAGGCCCAGTGCTATTGTATCTTCTTTTAAATAGCAGAGAATAACTATACTTCCAGAAAGCACATCAAATTTAACAGCATCTGTAAAGTATAGTCTGAAATGTAACACAACAAACAGTGTATATTGTCTGTACTATTTGCTGTTTGTTGCAAGGAGGCAAATTGCTGGGAAGCAGGAGCAGATTTTTTCCCCTTGTTTTCCTCCCCAAAAGCTAGGTGTGTCTTATACTTCGGAACATCTTGTATTCTGAGAAATACGGTAATCCATCCCCTGAAAAGAAGCCTTCACTGAAAATATTGCAATACAGCAGCAGCCATGAGGAGACCACTCCCCAAAATAAGATCAAGCGCTTATTTCGGGGGCCAAAAGAAAATAAGACCCTGTCTTATTTTGGGGGGAAAACGGTAACTGAATTCTCAAATACCAACATTTAAAAAAAATTATTGACACTCATTTTCCTATAGCACTGATTTGTAGTGCTATACTGGGGAGAATTGTGGTTTAGAAATTTTGTGATTTTTTTCCCTTGGAAGGTTTGCTACTTCTCAAAGAGAAATTAGATTTCAGCTCTAATGCTCAACTAAGATACTTAACAGTGGGTAAGGCAGTCAGTTGCCAATTTGCTGTGGGTCCAATTCAAGGTGTTGTTTATAATCTTTAAAGCCAATGATGGCATGGGTCCAAGTTATCTGTGAAACCATCTCACAATGATGGGATTAGCATGCCCCACCCAGGCTGGCAGAAGAGACATTGTTTTGTTGCAGTTCCTATTGGTCAAAGAATTTCAGCTGACAAAATTTTCTATCTTGGTGCCCACACTCTAGAACAGGGGTGTCAAACTTGATTTAATTGAGGGCCACATCAGGGTTGTGTTGACCTTGGGAGGCATGGGGAGGGGCCAGGGTGGGCATGGCCAGCTAGATGTCACTCATCGAGGCTCCGTTTTTGACCATGACAGCCTGCTCATGCTCCATTTCTGCTGGCAGAGGTCTGCAGGAGGCTGTCGTGGCTGAAAATGGAGCCCTGGTGAGCTGCACGCAGCCCTCCTGAGCTCCATTTTCACTGGCAGAGGTATTGCAGGCCAGTCCTTCACTGTTTCCAGGGCAGGCCCATGGGCCAGATCTAAACACCCACTGGCTGGATCCAGCCTTGAGTTTGACACCCCTGCTCTAGAACATCCTGCCCCTCAAGGTGAGATATGTATTCACCCTTTTAGGGTTCCAAAAGGTATTGAAGAACTGGCTCTGCCTGCCAACTGGTCTGGGACCCCTAATGGGGGAGCAGCATCCTGGAGGTGGTAAGTGGATTAGAGAGATCCCACATCCTCTTCATGTGTACTTTGTTCCCCTCCTTTCCATCTTGGTCAATTGAATTTTAACTGAATTTTACATTTATTGTCATTGTAGTTTGATATTTTATATGATATTTTTATTGAATGACTGTAAGCTACCTTGAGTTGCCTTAGCAAGATGGGCAGCATAGAAGTTTAATACATTAATGAATAGATTTCAATGAGGAAAACATTGAGAATTGAGTGTTCCTCAAAGTCCTCTCTTCCGACCTATCAGCCAAAGTATCTTTGAGTATGGCAGTGCTTCTCAATTATTTTCTGTCATGCCCCCCCTAGGAAGAAGAAAACATTTCGCACCCCCCGCGCAACTGTAAATAGTATCATTTGTCTATAAAATTGTTATAAGTACACCTCTGCATAACACTGTATCCTTATTAACGTATAAGAGAATAAAAAAAGAAAGAAATGTGGATCAATTTACAACAAAGAGTAGCTTTATTAACTGTAGCAGAAAAGATTTAAAGGAGCACAGCTAGAACATATACATACATATATTTATATATAGAGTATCACAGAAGTGAGTACACCCCTTAACATTTTTTAAATATTTAAGTATACTTAAATATTTACAAAATGTTAAGGGGTGTACTCACTTCTGTGATAACACTGAAGAAATGACACTTGTATGTGCATGTATACACACACAAACACACACATATATATCCTGCACGCAGTGATTTCTAGAAACGACACCTGCTCGTCTCAGTGGGAAAGACCCACGCATCCCAGATGCAAAGACTGGCCAAGTGGTCCTTAAGATGACCGCCGATTTAGGGAGGGAGGGAGCCGCAGAGGCTTTTGACTTTTATGCCAACCAAATGCTCGCCGATTGGCTCCCTCAACGAGCTTCTCTGCAGCGGGGCTCAAAGGGAAGGAGAGCGGGATAAAACACCGGAGCGTTCTAAGCTTTGGAAACTCTCGCCTTTCCTTACCATGGAGCCTTGGAAACTCTCCAGACAGAGACGCATCCTTGAAGCCCGGGTTTCGCTTCTCTCCGCCGGGGCCCCGCCTTACTCCCCACCGATTTAGCCGGCACTAGATCCGGTTCCCGTACAGCTCCAGCGGCTGAGGGAAGAGAGACGCGGGCGGGCTCAGCGATCCTGACGGGCAATCCCTGCTGCCAGGGCGGAACAAAAGCGGGCAGAGGAGATGCACCGGAGCGCCACCGGGGTCAAACGAGCCCCCCTTTATGGAGCCTCGCACCCCCCCTGGGGGGCGCGCCCCACTATTTGAGAACCACTGGAGTATGGCAACCTACAGAAAGTGTTTTTGTACTTATATTTATTTTTGGGCATATACTAATAATCCATTTATTACTTTGATCCTCTAATGTTCCAGTAATAATGAAACAAACTGTTAGCTACCTGTTCTGACCCCCCCTTTCATCACCAAGACACTCCAAGACACACAAAGTCTCTTCAAGATGTTTTTTGACATACAGGTTCCACCTTGGCAGCAATCCAGCCTGCCAGGGTCAAGATAGCACTCTGGGCAGCAATCCAGCTACAGCAACGCCCCTTGGCAGCAATCCAGCTACTAAGCTCCAGATAATCATCTTATTTATTTTTATTTATTTATTTATTAAATTTATAGACCTCCCCCTCTCCCCGAAGGGACTCCTGCCTGCCAAGGTCCAGGGAACAGATTGGCAGCAATCCAGGTAAACCCTTTGGCAGCAATCCAGCCTGCCAAAGTACGACACAGATCTGAGCTTCTCCAACTCCAATGATCAGTTGATTCCTGCAAAGGGCGTGTTCACAAGCAGTCCCTTTATAGCCTGGAGAGGAGTCTCCTGATCAGCAGCTGAGAGCCCTTACCCCCGATAATTGCGCCCTCGCTCCTTGCGTCTATGGGTGCGGCGATAACGGGCGTCCAGGAACTCCCTGTTAATCTCTGACTCACTGTCTTGTGACTCCTCCCCACTGCTCCAAGGCATGGCATCAGGAGCCCCCCTCCTCTGGCTCTCACCGCTGCTCCATGCCTCAGGCGCCTCCTGGTGGCCGACCAGACTCTCCAATCCCTGCTCAGAGTCGGAACCCTGTCCAGGGTCCTCCACATCCTCCTGAGCCGACTCATAGGGACCCTCACTCTCGGAGTCTGGTGGCAGTGGCAACAGCTCCTGCTGAGTCACAACAGCTACCCCAGCATCAAGCTATATGAGATTTTAAAGAAATAGTCTTTTGCACGGTACCAGTAAGGTAGCTAAGTAAAGAACTTTCAAAGATGACATAATTGGCTTTTTATTAAGCTCTGTTGAGCTAACCTGTTACTTTCTTGGGGGATTTGTAAGAATAAAAGGTGAGAACCTAAGATGGTCCACCAATCAGTATAGAAAACACATTTTATAGTGCCTAATGCTGGAATGTGGGATGAGACATTTCATATTCAAACAGCAATTCAACAGTAAAGCTTATAAAGTGATTTTGAGTACAGGTAGTCCTCAGTGTATGACCACAATTGAGCCCAAAATTTATGTTGCTAATTGAGAAATTTGCTAAGTGAATTTTGCCCCATTTTACGACTTCTTGCCACGTTTGTTAAGCGAATCACTGCAGTTCTTAAATTAGAAACATGACTGTTAAGTGAATCTGGTTTCCCCATTGACTATGCTTGTCAGAATGTCGCAAAGGGGATCACATGACCTTGGGACACTGCAACTGTCATAAAAGTAAATCAGTTGTAAAGCATCTGAATATAAACCATGCGACCATGGGAATTCTGCAACAGTCATAAGTATGAAAAATGGTCATAAATCACTTTTTTATAATTTTCAAATTATAACCTAAGTGTAATCAGGTGAGGGGTCTCTTTAGTTCCATAGATACAAAGAAGCCCTGGGGTCTCTTAATTTAAAGATTTTGAGTCTCTTTGATTTTTGCTAGATACAGTATGAACAGAGTTCCTTAAATCTTCTTGCCTCAGAAAAAGCAGCAGGACTCTGCGGACCTTTAAGCTTGTTTCTCCATGTATGGCTGAAGTGCCTGGGCTGCTTGTTTTAAATATCACAACATATAGGCCTATCATTTTCTTTAATATCCCAAGCTAAAGTTACAGTGGCGCATTATTCTTCAATTTAGAAAAACCCCATCATTCACCGAGGCGCTGCTTGGAGTGTCCAAGCATGGGTTAACTTCAGTTTGCTGCCCAAGGACTGAGTTTAAATCTTCAGTGTAGCCACGCCTCCTGCTCCCTTTGGAGGCCACTTTGAAAAACTCAGTTGCCCTAAAAGGATGTGTTTGAGATTTCCAGGGGCCAGGTAGGGAAATCAGGTGCCCCTGTGAGCTGTCAGAAGACCCCTCTACTGAGCACTCTGGATCACCGATGGCAGCCTGGTGTTGCTCCAAACTTGCGGTGGCCATTTTGGAAGAGAAAAAAACTGCACCCTTTAAATCCAAACTGTTTTTTTTCCTCCTTTCCTGTGCTGCAACCTGGTCACTTAGCAGATCACTGCTGGGAGGGGTGTTGGTCAAGTGGCTTTGCTCTGGTGTCTCCAGGCAGGCCTCCCCCTCCCCTGAAGACTTGATTGGCAGCTACAGGGACTTTGGCTTTCCTGGACATTCCCTGTCCTGATATTACTAGCGCGGATCTGCGAGCACCCTAAGAGCTTCCTCTTGGAGCCATTTTGTGCTGCCTCACCTGGAGCCATTGTCTCAGGATTTCATCACAACTTGGGACTCCATTTTTCCAAGCAACCTTCTCTGGATAACGAGGTTTGGGGGCTGGAAGTTCCACCATGACCAGCAAAAGTGTGGAGAAGGTTACAGAGCAAGAAGGGCTTACCATCAGTAAGCGCAGCAGGCCCAATCCTGTGGCCAAGGGTATTAGTGCAGCATGTCCCACTAAAGGCAAACAGCCCAAAGCAAGGAAGGTGTCCAAGACAGAAGAGAGGCTAGCTGAGAGGCGTCAGAGAGCCCTGGAAAAACAATTTCAGAAGGCTCAAAGCAACCAAGGGCTTGAAAAGGATCTCCCTTTGCCTGCTGAGGTTCCTGCTAATTCTCCCTCCTTGAATCTTCCACCAGAAGAATCTCCATTTGTAGGGGAGGAGGGCGATTTTGGGTTCCCTCCTAACCCCTCTAGGGCATCTCCCAGGTCCTTAGCCTCATCTCTAGAGGAGGAATACATGGAGGAGGCTTGGGAAATTCCCCTTCCTGAGCCTGTAGCCAGGGATTTGCCCCGGAAACAAGATTCCACTCCTGAGCTGACCTCAGCCATGAAGGAGGTGGTTGCAAGGGCTATCTGTCTGGGGATTGCTGATGGCATCCAGCAATTGGGCTTTTCCTTCCCTATCCCAGGCTGAATCAAAGCCAAAGCGAGGGTTGTTGGCCCCCACAGCAAGAGGGTAGGGTCTCCCCTCCTGCCTCCTCGGCCGTCAGCGAAGCATCTGATGCAGAGGAGGGCGGTCAGGATGCCCAGATTTGTTGGAGGACGAGAACCCAACCCACGATGTGCCCGCCTTCTCGGGTTATTCAAGCCCTCTGTGTTTCGGCCCATTCTCACTAAGGCTAGGGCCTCCTCCATTCAGATGGGGCTTCCCGCGCAATCTGATAAGAATTCTGCCAAACAGGGTAATAAGACAACCGCTGGGTCTCAGGATCTAGGGGCAGGACTGTGAAGGAAACCACCCCTCAGGAGTTGGTCCCTGCTCCACAGTTATTCCTGGACCTTATGCAACGTCAATGGCCCCAGACGGGCTCCATGGCTAATCCCAGTGGGGTGGACAAGAAGCTTTATTCTATGGAAGCTAGCGTGGAGGATCTCCTGAAGCTTCCCCAGGTTGATGACCCCATAGTGGCCCTAACCTCGAATTTGGTCCTCCCAGCTGACCTGCTGGAAGGATTCAAAGCTGAGGATAAGAGGGCGGAGAAAGCCTGTCACAAGACTCATATGGCCACAGTGTGGCCATGAAGGCTTCCTCCTCCTCTTCCTACTTTGATAGGGCGGCCCTATTTTGGCTGCGCAAATTGCTGTCCAATCTCCCACCTGGTGACGTTAGGTCGCACCAAGAAGTCAACAAAATAATTGCAGTGGTCGAGTACTCGGCTGATGCTTCGCTTAATGCCATCAAATTCTCAGCTATAGCCCTTACCTCCAATGTGACCTCGCGTCGCCTGCTGCGGCTTTGTCACTGGCAGGCGGACATGAAGGCAAAGTGGAGGCTTGTTTCCGTTCCATTCAAGGGAGGCAAGTTTTTTTGGGAGGCCTTAGACTCTTTTTAAATTGAGTCCAAGGATAAACACAAGGTCTTGCCGGCTGTTACCAAAAAGCCGGACCAGAAAGGGCAGCCATTTTTTCATAGGCAGCCCTTTTGTAATGCAGATGCCCCTTCTACCTCTGGGAGATACACTAGGCCTTACACCCAGTCGCAGGACCGCTTCCATGAGAGGTCCTCATTCAGGGACAAGAATAGGCAGCAGGGGAACCGCAGGGCCTTCCGAGGGAGGCATTCCAAATGCTCCTTTTGGTGGACTAAGTGACCATCACTAGCCCCCTCCCATCGGGGGTCATCTAGAGTTGTATGCCAACTAATGGGAGGAGACAACGATGGATGCTTGGGTTCGGAACATGGTTCGGTACGGTCTGATCCTAGAGTTCCTTTTGATGCCCCCGCGGACCTTCATCCGCTGTCCCATTCTCAAATTGCCTCTCAAATGCCAGCTGATGCAGGTGGAGATCAGACATTTGCTGGAAATAGCGGCCATTAAACAGGTACCCCCGGGTCAGGAAGGCAGGGGGTTTTACTCGATCCTCTTCCTGGTCCCCAAAGCATCGGGTGTGTGTGTGAGAGCAATACTGGATCTCAAGAAGCTCAACATCCACTTAGCGTACAGGTGCTTCAAGATGCAATCGCTCCAGACCATCTTGAGTTGTATCAGGCAAGGCTATCACATGACATCGATCGACTTAAAGGAGGCGTACCTGCACCCTTCACCCAGCGCATCGTCAGTTCTTGAGGTTCCAGTTTGCAGACCATCATTATCAGTACAGAGCCCTTCCTTCTGCCTCTCATTGGCCCTAAGGACATTCACAAAGCTCCTGGCCGCAGTCGCAGCGAATTTCCAATCCCGACCTGTACGACTCATCTGCTACCTGGACGACATTCTCCTACTGTCGTCATCCATCCCACAAGCCCATCGGGACCTCAATCTCACCATTTGCACCCTCGATCGGCCCGACTTTTCCGTCAACCGGGAGAAAAGTCACCTGACTCCAACCTCCAGAATTCATAATCTGGGTACGGTGATCGACTCCAACATTTTCAAAGTCTTCTTCAGGCAGCAACGAGCGGACAGCATAACCTCCCTTGCACTATGCATCAGGACATCAAGGTCAGCCTCCATCGTGACTCTGTCCCAGCTCCTGGGGAAACTGGTCTCGTGCATTGTGGTAGTTCCCTGGGCTCGAATGCATGCATGGGAGCTCCAGTGGTTCTTGCTTCTGATTCAACGTTGCAAGGCCAGCAATTCCAAGAGGATTGTGAACGTTCCTCTGAGAGTCATCACATCCCTTAGGTGGTGGCAGTCATCAGCTCTGCAGAGGGGCTCCCTCTTCAAGGATCCAGAGTGCCTGGTCATAACGACGGATGCTAGCCTGTATGGTTGGGGCACCCATTTTCGGACTCCCATGGCACAGGGCAGATGGTTGCCAGCGGAGCTCACCAACAATATAAATTGGCTGGAGCTCAGGGCGGCCAGGCTGGCGCTTCGCCACTTCCACCAGCATGTCGAGGGCACATGCATACTAATACTGATGGACAACATTGCCACCAAGGCGTACATAAACCATCAGGGCGGCACTCGATTGAAGGTGGCAGAGACCCTCGGGCATTGGGCCGAATGCCACCTCGGGTCACTGAAGGCGGATCACATCTCGGGGGAGGAGAACATAACTGCAGACTGGCTGAGCAAATCGATGATCAGCAACTCGGAATGGCGACTTCATCCATCTCTTTTTCACCAACTGTCTGAGAGATTCGGCCTTCCAGCAATAGATCTGTTTGCCAGTCCGTTGAACACACAGCTCCCCCGGTTCTTTTCAGGATTCCAAAGCCCCGGAGCGGAAGGGGCAGACGCCCTTCAATGCCACTGGCCTCCAGATCTCCTTTACGCCTTCCCGCCTGCTTTGGCCACCATTTTGTCCAGGGACGACTCTACACCACTCAGCAGACACCTCAGGGTTCACAGCTTCCTGAAGGGAGCTACCAGCTTACGTCCCCTGACGGTCCACCGGTACCCGACTTGGGACCTGGCAGTTGTTCTGCAGACATTGACCTCTGCTCCATTCGAACCACTTCGTTCCATCACCTTACGCCACTTGTCATTCTCTAGGCGCTGCGGGAGTATCCAACCCCACCCTGGGGTAATCTGGCGGAGCCGAGTCACCTCTCCTGGCGACATAGTTCACCTTCTTATGACATCTTTCTGGACTCCACACCATCATTTTTCAAACTGACCTTCAAAGGGAGCTGGAGGCGTGGCTACACTAAAGATTTAAACTCAGTCCTTGGGCAGCAAGCTGAAGTTAACCCATGCTTGGACACTCCCGCAGCCCCTAGATAACAACCATTCAGGTAAGCCAATGGTCATTTTTGATAATGCAATAGTGGAGTGTATCCCATTCCAGTTTTTAAAGATTTTAATCATTGTTTTGACTCTTAAAAGCTTTAAGATTTTTTAAAGGTGTCTTCCTTTAAGATTTAGTTAGAGAAAAACATTTTTCCCATGACATATAGTTTAAATTTTATAGTGAGTACTTTTTAAAAGAACACCAATGCAGGTACTTGCATACTGATAAAATCCGTGTATTGAGCCTTTAAAAAATTAGTGCCATTATTGTTTAAGGCCTGTATCTATTAAAGTTTTCCCCTATCTTTCTGCTTAAACAATGAAAAGTTTTTCCGTATGTTCAAATAACATCTTCATCAGGTTCACAACAGGATACCTTAGTTAATTTTCAGTTGAGTGACTGATAGGATTTTCTTTTTCTGGTTGGTTGGATGAAAGTCTAG
Organism: Natrix helvetica; assembly: GCF_964273705.1. Classification (NCBI taxonomy): domain Eukaryota; kingdom Metazoa; phylum Chordata; class Lepidosauria; order Squamata; family Natricidae; genus Natrix; species Natrix helvetica. The sequence continues at coordinate 76,460,591 of NC_138549.1, read as the reverse complement.
ACACTGAGAGATGAGGCTTTACTGGGGCCTCACAATATAGTTATTGTGAATGTTAAGTAGAAGCAGCATCCTCTGATGTACAGATTCCCTGCCCAAACCAGAAGTACAAAGACATGGCTTTTGTTCCAAAGGAAAGGGACTAATCTAAATGCTGCACAGTGTGAAAAACTTTTTATGCAAGAGGGGAGAAGAACTTGCCTTAGGGGTGAGAGGTCAGGAGTTTAACCTTTGACCATAAAATAAGAGATCAGCAAAGAGTGGGATGAACAAGGCCAGGGAAAATCCTCCCCAAGTACTTTGGGTATTGTTTACTGAAAACGGGTCAAGGAAATGATTGTCAGGGTGGTTATGTGAGTTCTCATGAGAGGCATGATTTCTATTGACTTTGAATTTCTTGTGACTTGTGAATATTCCTTCTCTTCCTCTTTTAGTGTAAGGAAGAGCAGAGTAAACTTTGTTCCTTGGTCTTTAGTTCAAGCATAATTATTAATTATTTTGGTTTTACACCAGTTTTCCTCCTGAAGTAATACCAACATCCCTTTGTGTTTCTATGGATTTTTGTGCTTTGTGCTAATTAACTAATCAGGCTAACTACATTTATTCCTAGGATTTTTTTCCCCCATTGGTAGAAAATGGTATTACTCCTTGGGCTCTTTTTAGTTAACAAACTATGTTATGAAAGTCTTTCAAATAATTTATTTGGCAGACAGTGGGAAGATTGTCCTTATTTAACACAGAGATCTTTGGGTGGTCATTGTTATTGTACAACACCAGGGGAGAGCTGTTCTCAATTGTAATGCTAAAGAAATTAGGACATTTTTCTCTCTTATTTTGTTTTGGCATTAAAAGTACTTTGGAACTTAGTTCCAATCCAATTATATATGATGGAACTGAGTGTCACTTAATAGACAGATAGCCACATAGTCAGATTTACTGGCCTAAGCTAATCATTACTCTTTTTCTTCTTAAGTATATACAAATTAAAAATACTGTATATGAAAGTTATTTTTGAAGTTGTTGGCTAGATGAATTGTGTAGCTTATTTTTTTGTCTTCATCTATAATTTTTAATAGGAACCCACAATCTTCAGAGGGAAATGTAGCATATATTTCTTAAACATAACATATATTTACAAAAATATATGCTACATTTATATCTAAAATACCATATTTTAGCATATATTTTATAAAAATATATGCTGTTGTGTAATTTATTTAATCTTAGAATCTCAAATATGAACTATTTTTTTAGTAAATGATTTGAGCCCTTTCTCATTGCATGCGTAATATTTCTGTGTTCTGTTTGAGTTTGAATGAATATTTATTTTATCTGAAATAAAAGTAGATGAATATGAACTTAGTTATGGAATTTATACAGTGCTACGTTCTGTCACGATTCTCAGTGACTCATGATTCATATGTCCTAATTCTTTTTTTTTCCTGACTTGCTAATTCTTTCAACCTTTTAGGCAGTATTTTTTAAACCAAAAAATAAATTGGATTTACCCTAAAATATGAATGGTATTCGAACAAAATTTGTTTTGATTTGCTTTTAATTAAAATTAACTGTATTCTTGCTATTACGCATTAATCAAGGATTAAATAAATAGAGCTGTGTGAAAAAGTCCTGCACACTTTGCGGTTTATGGTTTACGGTTTATGAAATTTTTTGGATAGGCCATTGGTTTTATGATATTTTATGCTAACTGCTATGCAAATATTGTTATATTTAAATAAACACTGATGGTTTTTAAGTGAAAAGCATAAGCCTTTTGCAATTTGGTGCTGTTTGGATGGGGATTGTGAATTTTCTTGCATGCTTACAGATAGATTCAGCAGTGCAATCTACTGATTATTAGCTAGTCTAGCATATACTGTTTTAATCTATAAATTGTTCACAACCAACTCCCATGTCAACCCATCTTATTCTGGTAGCATTTTGCTCTCAGTATTAATGTAGCATGCTATGCAAATATTGTTATATTTCAATAAATACTGGTGGTTTTTAAGTGAAAAGCATAAACTTTTTGCAATATGGTGCTGTTTGGATGGGGTTTGTGAATTTTCTTGCATGCTTACAATGCATGCTTACAATGCATGCTTACAATGACACTGAAAACACATTAACCGATGCATACCCAGTGGCATACGTGTTGCAATTACTAAGGTCGATGCTAGTGTTTTGTTAACATTTTTATTGTTTGTGGCCCTGAAAAGGACTGTTTAGGTAACCAAACATGGTTACTAATATGAAATTGGCCAGCCCTTATTGCTTATCAGCAGGCGGCATCGCTTCGGCATAGACTGTATAAGCCTTTGCACATGGTCTTTGGTAACAATGTGGTGCCAGACTGCAATAATGGATTCAATCAGCTCCTGCTTGGTTCTTCGGATGCTTCTTGCTTATTTTGTAACCAATCTTGGCCCACAAGTTCTCAATTGGGTTCAAATCCGGGCTCTGAGCTGGCCAGTCCAGGAGTCAAACACCATGCTACTTCATCCACTGCTGGATGGACTTGGCTCGATGACAAGGAGTGTTGTCATCCTGGAAGTAAAAGTCCTCCCCTACAAGTTGTTGAGCTGAAGGAATCATGGTCTTTCCCAGGACTTCAACATACTGCTTGGAATTCATGATTCCCTGCACGATTTGTATCTGACCAATACCAGAAGCAGCATTACAGCCCCAGATCATCATGTGCAATGGATGCTTAACAGATAGATTCAGGCAGTATGGCCTAAATTCTTCAGCTGGATATCTTCTGACATACTTATTGCACTGATTCCCAGTCAAGTAGAAATTGCTCTCGTTACTGAAGATGACCTTGGTCCACTGTTCATTGGTCCACTTGGCATACTTCTTGGCCCACACATGTCGACGAGAGCGGTGAGCATCTGTGAGCAAAGGTTTACTTCGAGCCCTGCAGCCTTTGACCCTTCTGGCAAGTAGTCTGCGACACAATGTGCTTGTGCACACTTTTACATCACATGTTTCACCCCAAATTCTTGTAATCTGAGGTGAGGTGAGCTTTTTGTCAGCCATCAAAATGCGTTGCAGAGCCCAATCTTGCTGTTTTGTCAACTTACTTGGTCTTCCAGAGCGGAACCTGTCATCAACTGAACCAGTTATTTGGTATTTTTCAACCACTCTGCTCACTGTGGTGCGATGGCATTTCACTCTTGGCTATTTCTGTACAGGAATAACCCTCTTCATGAAGCACAATGATGCAATGCCGCTGCTCAGTACTGGTGAAAGCAAACGCCTTCATCCTTGCCCGCAGCCAGAGCTAAATTAAATTTCTCGATGCTTTTCATGCCTATTTATAGTTAGAGAGTATGACAACATTGATTGGGTCATAGATTTAGCCTCTGTGATTTTGATTGGTCAGCCAAAGCTCGCTGCTGATTGCTACTTTGGATCCTAACATTCTCGAAAATTCAAGTTGTGTTTGTTTTAGCACATAAACTCACTCAAAATCTTAAAAAGACTTTGGTTATATTAATAAAAATTATGCATCTCAATCCGAGTACACAAATTTTCATCAAAGTGCTAATTTTGCATGGTTTCTATGAGTGAAAAGTTGATTAAACATGTAAATACAGCTTAAAACTGAAAGTGTGCAGGACTTTTTCACACAGATGTATTTCTAGTCTGTCATATTACAATTACAATTCAGATGATTTGGGCATTATGTTATTTTGTTTTAGATACTGCAGAAATTAATGTTAAGATATTAGGTGGTCTTTTCAACTTTACTAAAACCATTGAGAATCATAACTATAAGTTTGAACCATTGAAAACAGTAAATATGAGATGTGTGACATGTGCTACTTTCCTGACATTCACCTCCGTCAGCCACTCTGCCTTCTCACAACTTCAGGACTTTAACTAATAGCATAGATTGTATGTTGGGTTACTTGAATTGGGAAATGTGGATATTTATACATTTGACATTTATATACCTCCACAATCTGAAAGCTCTGGGAAATATAAAATGTTCATAATATATCATTTTTAAAAATTCTGAAAACAGAAATAAAAATTGGATGATTGCCCACAGTTCCTTATAAGGAGCCAACATCACAGTAAGAGCAATGGATCAAAATTAATGTGCATGTTGATCAGAACCGCAAGGGAGAAGGCCTACAACTTAGCCTAATAGCATATTTCCTTTAAAAGATCTTTCTTTAGCAGTTGGAGTAGCACTGATTATTTTTTCTGCAACAACCCTGTTAACCTGTTTTCTTTGCTTATCAGAAGTTTAGTGCTGCCTTTAAAGACTGGTATGAGAAGCACGTCAAAACATAGATTTTCAGCTATGTTGCCTGTCATAGATAAATCAATACTTAAATGTATGTGGAACAGCATTTAATCCCCCCCCCCCTTGTGCTCACATGGAAGGCCCTTGGGACAGATGGCCCCTCACTGTTGATGGTTCGACCCACAGCTTCAGAGGAGTGTGAAGAAAAGAAATTGCTTTCTTTGTCAAGGTGTTTTCAGTTCAATTCTCACCCATTAGCCCTGTTTTGTTAAGTTTTGAATTACTCCATCAGGTGACTGATGAGTGTATTTCCCTCTCTTTGGCTATTGAAATAGAATGGTGTAAAATGGAAAATGAAAATCAAAAATCAGGTTTTCAGTTATTGATTACTAAAATGTCTTTAATCTGTCCCCTGGCCTGATATATTTGAACTGTAAAATAATATTAAACGTAAATAGAATGCAAAAAATAAAAGCTTAACAGTAGACTAGTATATTTGAAGTAAAATATATATTTGAAACACATAAGTAAGAATCAGTGGAGATTATTTTAAATATTATTGTGATTCTCTTATTTTGATTGTGATTTTCTATTTAAACCAGTAGAGCCTTTAAATACTTCTTTGTACAAGTAAGAAACCCTAGATTCTCAGGTTAAATTCCTAGTGGGATCACAAGGCTGCAAAATAAAATCTGATACAGTTGGTAATGTCACAATCAGAATGGTTTGAATTATGCTATCCTGGATACTCCCAGAATGGGAATTGATCTATCGGATCAGATTTGGGTTTTAATGTCAGCTAAGTTCTACTGTGTGTCCCTGGCATTACCTGGTTTAAGAAACAGAAGGTTTCCATTTTCTTCATACAAAAAATGAAATAAAATAGTCATTATTGAAAAATATCTTTTAGAAAGGATTTTTGTGTAAAAAAAGTCAGCAAAGAAAAATTAAGATACTTATTTTAGCAACAATATTACAACAACAATACAATATATATATATTTAGCATTTCAGTTTCAGAACTGTTTTAGTTTCAAAACTTTTAGGTAATTGATAAAATGTGCATTAGAATTCCACATATAAATACAATTTTCAACAGATTTTTGAGGAGTGGGTTTGCAACCATTCAACCCAGGAGAACTTTATGTGCTATTGATTTGCCATTGTAAAAAACTTGCAGGTAGTTTTTGACTTATGACCATAATAGAGCCAGGAATTAAGGTCAATGTGGTAGTTAAGTGAATGACACAGTTGTTAATTGAACCAGTTTTCACCTATGCACTTTTTTTGGCCAGAAACCAGAAGTAAACACTGGAATCCAGCCAAAAATATATATAAAAGAATTGCTGAAAATCATGGTAACATGACTCTGGAATACTGCAAAAGGCCATAAATGCGAGCCGGTTGCCAAGTATCCAAGGTGCGATCATGTGACCAGGGGTATATATGTGTTGGCATTGGATCTTTGAAAACAGGTCCAAAGTAGCTCTTGGAAGGTTGAACAGTCACTTTGCAATCAGTCATTAAGCAAGGACTACCTGTGTAAGATTTTAAAAGATATATGATTCTGCAAAAGTCCATTCTGATTATTTCCTGTCTTAGGTTCATGTTCATTTTTATGCTTTTCAAACCTTGTCCTGGAGTTTAAAGTTAGGGTTCTGTCATATGTACCTTCAGCCGCCATTATTTCCTGTCCTGTATTGGAAGGGAGGTTTCTGGGTGCTGTGCTATGTAGATTCTTGCTTTTTTGTGTGAATGTTCAGCTCCTTAAACAGTAATTATTTGTCAAATAAGGGGATTTGACTTCCCAGCATTGAGGTGTTTAAAGCACTGAAGCAATTTGAAAGACAATATCTTTTTCTTTCCTCCCCACCTCACAAATATCAATGCAACACAATTTTGAAACAAGCACTTTAGAATTGCAACGGGTGTGTGTGTGTGAACTTTATGTCACATAAGTCAAATGAGAAATAATATGAAAAATGCATATATGCATTGACATAATGCCTTAGATTATACATGAGAAAGCTTTTTTCTAAATCACTATTGAGAAAAAAAATAAGACTATAATCTTTACCCTTGAGCAAACTTTATAGCTAATCAGTCTCATGAACATCTGGAAGAAACTTCAAACATTAATTCTAGCACATTATTTTTCATTGGGGTTTAGAATCCTTAACTTACTGAGTGAATGACAAAATTTGGTGAGTTCTGTCCTTAATCAGTGCAGTCCATCAATATTCACAGAAGGAATATGTGGGGCAAGTAATGTTGTGTGCATGATAATATACCTGGAATTGAATTGAGCATCATAGGGCATCATAGAGGAGCACATAGAGCATCATAGAACATCAGTATAAATACCTGGTATTGCATTGAGCATCAGTTGAGCTTCCATTGAGCATCATAGAGAAGGAGAGTTTCTTCGGTTTATTTGGTGGATTTTTTCTTCAACAACAGACCCTACCATCTCCTGCTTGATTATTTTAATTATAGAAGCGTAGCTTCAGAATATTAATAGGAGAGCAGTCAAGATGATTGAAATATAATTAAATAGAGGAGATAAGTAGTTATGTTCGTACTATTTAACAAAGTAGTATTTTAACCCCAAATGAAGACTGGTCCACCAATGAAGATATTCAGTCCAGTTGCATGGCCATGGCATCTTTTGGGATAGATGGTTGGGATAGAAGAATGATCTTGCTTCCATGTCCAAGGTGATGCCAACAAACCTCTCTGGCATTTTCTGTTGCGAACCCATTCTCTTTGGGTTAAGTACCAGAGTACAATAAAGAGTGTATAGATGGATTAAGTAAATAATCACAAGTGAGTTTGTATGAGTCTCTTTTCCTTTCTATTAACCTTTTGTTTTATCCTATTCATCTTCAACAAGTAGGATGACCCACCACAATGTGTTGCATATGGGAAGGCACTTGTAGACAATGTAGGGTATCTATATAGGTATATTAGGATGACAAGATGTGTGAGAGTATGGGACTCATGCAGTTCCCATTGATTTCATTGTGTTTTATTGTAGCCAAGATTGCACCTTTTATCTCTCATAGCATTTGTCCTGTGAAACACCTTTTCAGAGAAAGTTCTAAATGAGCCTAATTCACTCTTTTCAAAACAAACTCATGTGAAAGCTGCAGGATCAACATTTTTACTTTTTTTTTGTAATGTAGAAATAGTTTTTGAAACAGAATACCCGATAATCAATAGTTAAAGAATATTTGCCACAGTTCATTTCTTTTTATAAAACTGATGAGAATGCTCATAAATCAATATATTATGATATAATATTTTATAGTGATACTTATTAGGTATGAGAATATTGTTTGCTTGTCTTGTATTAGGCATGATCTTGCTTTGAGGAATCAAATTTCACTTTTGTGCTTTAAAGTATACATAACCGTGAATATTATTTACTCTTGTTTCACTTTTGCTGATGCTATTACATTATTTATTAGTTTTTATGTCCTCCAAAATCTGTTCAACTCGTGGCAGCTTACAAATATAATTAAAATAGGATATAAAAATGCAAAAATACAATGAGCAATCAAACATATTACTGGTCCCCTAGACATCACAACTCGAATGGCCTCTAGAAAAATTTGGTTGTCAGTTTCTTGTGGAAAATGGTTAGGTAGGTCATCCCTGTAACCTGCAGGGATGATGAAAAGAATGATGTTTGAGAGGCCCAATTGTTAGCTCAGTAGATGAGCAGGGGATCCTCTTCTCTTAATCCTTCATTTTGTAGCCAGGCTAAAAGCATGGCATGTTCAATTTCATCTTTGCGCTTTCTGTGCAATGAACTTTCACCCGATTAAGGTTTTCGTTTTATGGCATAACTAATGGCATTGCAGCGAAAAAGCCTTTTCTTTTATGTTCCCAGGGAGCTGAAAATGGCTTTCTATCCGTGGAAATGCTCTAATACAACTTTGGGCAAAAGAGATTTACAGTACAAGGTGGAAAAATGATAGCTCAGATTTTTTTTTGTCAACAGCAAAAAAGGTACATGGTAGCAATATTTCAGAAGTTAGCATTTCTAATCAAATTAGAAAAGTTGAATAACATTTCATGGCTTATGGTAGGGATGGAAACTTACTTGACTGTACACACATTTAAGAACAAATGGAAACCTATATTAAGTGATTTCAGTGATATTTTTTAAAATGTTACTGGGAGAAGGGTAAATTCTTGTGTCCTAGTATCAACCCCCTTGAAAATTTCTACCAAACTACTCTCAGATTTTTTTTGAAAAAAACTCCATTGGCATCAACAGTTTTTAAACTAGTTTTAAAAGTATAAGCATAGAGCGAGGTGATGTGTGAGGAAATGTATAAAAGATGCTGCTTAGAAAGGCTGTGAGGGGGTACATAAGATGTGCCATATAGCTCAGGGAAAGTATAGTGTGTGAAAGATGCTGTGTGGGTTAAATTTGAGATGGGAGGCTGTGTGAGTTGGGAATGTTGCAAGGGACTATGTGAGAAGCTCTGTATGAGTTGGGGATGGTGCGAGGAATTACGGTCATGAATGGATGCATGAAAGGCACAGTCCAAATGCAGAGAGGCTGTAGGAGGTGCATGGATGGGAGAAACTTACCACAATGACATATGACCTTCCTTGCCAGCTTCCCCATTGGCTTTCTGGGCAAGCCAGCAGGGAAGGCTGTAAATGGCGATCATATGATTGTGTCGAGCTTAGCAACAGGTTGTAAATGCAAACAGGTTGCCAAAAACCCAGTTCATAATCACACTACCGGTAGCGGAACAAATGATTATAGGTAGAAGTCTACCGTAACAGAAATCATTTAATTAAGAGATAAACTTTTCCCCCCAAACAGGATAGTTATCTTTTTTTTTAAAATGAGGTTCTCTATTTCTTGAACAATGTATTTGGAATAATTAACTTTTTTCACTCTAGTAAGAATACATGAACATATATGTATACTTTTTTTGGCCAGATAATTCTTTTAATAGGCTTCATATTAAGTTGTAAGAATAAAAAATTGGTTTGTTCTTTATACAAAAATGCCTTTTCTTAGTGATTTGCATGAAAGTATGCTATCAAGAATCTACAGAACTAATATGGATATTTACATATTGTCTTTAATCTGATTCATTTTAAATGTCAGACAGCAAATATTTTTCTTCGAAATGATGATCCTTTTTATTAAGCTGCTATGTTTTGAACTGTACTTTCTTTTGATTATGATGGCTGCTTGGCAAATATTGCTTGCTTTCTCTTACTTTCCTGTGCTAGCATCTATTCAAGTTCTTAAAGCTTTTATCTATTTAGAGATAGGATTCTAAGATTCCCTCCTAATCTTGGATATGTCTGATACTAATACTCAAAGCCTCTAATATGTACCTTTCATATGAAATACATGAAATGGCAAGAACATTTTAATTTGAAGGGCAGGAATGTTCAAAGCTAGAATAATTAATTCTTCTTAATGTACAGTATATGATTAATACTATCCTCTTCTTTTGTCTTCCTTGAAACTAGAAAATAATCCTTTGGTTGCAATGGCAACTGGGACTAGAAGTTATGTTACTAAGCAATGTCATAAAGCACAATGTCATGTGACCATTTTTCTTAATAACTGAAATCCTAGCAGTCCCAGTTGCCATCGTAACCCCAGGACAGTGCAGATCATTAATTGAGACCAGCAAATGAGAGCCATGGGCTGTAAGGCAGGTCCTGTAGGTGGGCGCTAGATAACGTGGCGCTTCCCAAAACAGGGAGCTTGAAGTGATATTCCTTGGTGGTGGTGGTGGCCTTCAACAGTCTCAGTCTGGCCCCAGGTTTCTACTGTAGGCCCAGCATTAACCAGAGTGCTACCTCAAGCACTGGCTGTGGGAGGCCCCAAGATGGCCAGCCTCAAGCGCCAACTATACACATGGCTCAGTGCCACAGCAAGCCCCATGTCAACTCAAGCCATGTATTTTTTAGCACCCGTTCATAGCTCTCTCCTGCCAGCCTGCTTCTCTGGGATTCCTGCCTCTTCCCAAATGAAGAACATAATGAGGGAAAGTTGGAGGTGATGGTGATGGGGTGATGGCAGGTAGTGCTTATAAATGTAGGTGGGTATGCATTTTTATTATTTGATCACAGGAGCACTGCTAGAGCCAGGACTTTGAGGATTTTTTTTCTCATTACCTTCGTAACTTTGAATGTTTGCTGAATGAATGAACGGAACTTGAGAACTACCTATACATTTTCTGATTATGAAATAAGCACAATAGCTAGCCATCCTGTTCTTACATACAAAATGCTGTTGGTATAAGATGCTATTGTACAAAATAAAAAACAGTGCAAATTATATGTAAAGGTAAAGATTTCTCTGTCAGTCATGTCCCACTCGAGCATGGTGCTCATCTCCGTTTCTTGTCCGAAGACAGTTTCTATGCTTTCTATGCTACTTGTAAGATTATTTTGTGCAAATGATTCCCCAATCTATGTCAAACCACTTGGATACTTCTCTGCCTCTACCTGACCTGTGCCATGCCTCTACTATACTATCTTTCACACAACCTCTAACCCTGTGATGACGAACCAGGTGACACACGGAGCCATTTCTTAGGGCACACAAGGTGTTTCCCTGTCTGCTCCAGCAAACTTCCGGTTTGCATGTTGGGCCATTTTTCACCTTCTGGAGGGAGAAAAACGGCCCTATGGGCAACCTGGAAGTCAGAAAACAGGCCATTTCCAGCCTCCGGAGGGTCTGCGGGGGGGGAGAGAGGCCATTTTCACCCTCCCCATGCTCCTAGAAAGCCTCTAGAGCCTGGGAAGGGCGAAAAACAGGCCCATCGTGCCATCATGCACCAAAAGTGGGGGAGAGGAAGGGGGGTCATGTATGCATGCACGGGAATGTGGGGTTGATGCACATGCACAGGGGGAAGGCATGCATACGCATGACCCCCCGCTTTCCCCTGCTTTTGGCACACGACGTGAAAAAGGTTAGCCATCACTGCTCTAACCCTTCATGACCCATAGATCACCTCTCACACTATGCTTGTTGCATACCGTCCCTGACCTGCACAGCATCTTTCACCCACCATCCCCAACTCTCCCCCACATCACCATGCAGCCTCTTGTTCCCTCCCCCACTTAACAGCAGCCACTTTCCTGTCAGTCACTTACTGCTTAACTTCTTTCCAACTTTAGATGTGCGAAACAGGGCAATGAATTTCCACACCCGATGATTATGGGTTCAGTTAACAGTGGCAGCTGAGATCTCAGAGATTGCTGTTGCTAAAATGATGCCGTCCCAGTGTACAACTGTATCACTTAATGACAGAAATTCCGGTCATAAATTGAGGACTACTTGTATGCTGTTTGGAGGGACTTAATGTCTTACACTATGTAAAATATTTGACAGAAAGTCTACCTGTTCTTCTACTTTCCCTAATTATTGTATACATGTTTCATATGTGTTTGTAATATGTATTACAAAGACAATGAAGTCAACTATCAAGGTTGGGTGCTTTGTGAGTTTGAGTCTAAACTCCCCTGCATTCCAAGGCAGCATCAATTCTAGGAATGAGAGAGGAGACGACATTGCATAAAAATAAATGAGGAAGTAGCAGAACCAGCTTTCCAGATGCATTCCATCATTATTAATAGACACTTGCTTTTCTAAATTAAGATAGGCATATATACATTTTTGTATATATTTGTTTTAATTCACATTTACATTATTGTAGTAGGGCATAATTTTAGTATTTCAACCTCAAGCAGTATAAAATACGATATTTTGGATGATCAATTAAGTAAGATTTAAATATTTGATAGGGAAAGCAAATTTAGATAATACTGGATTTGTAATGTTTTTGGGATAGGTTTTCTAATAATTTTTTTTAAATGTCTCTTAAATTGATTTATAATAATATATTTGAACAATGAATTTTCCTCTTTCACTGGTTACTGTTGAAACCTCTTTTTTAAATAAACCGCACACAATTTTGTATCCTTTGTCTCCTGCTCGACATTGGTATTTAAGATGATAAATATAAAATATAAAGTAATTTATATCTAGATTTAAGTAGTTTATATATGTAAGTTTAAATATGGAAGGTAAGCATATCATATATATTACAATAACAGAAAAGCCATTTCTGTGTCTTCAAAAGGGATTAGGATAGATATGATAATATTCTCAGAGATTTCAATCCATTTTCTTTCTTATGTGAGAATAACAGACGAGATGTAGATGAGAGGAACATTTTTTTCAACTGGTGCCAATATGCTATAATTTTTGATAGTCTTTTTCAGAGTGCATCTATTACTGGATGGTCTGGTTATACGCCATGTGTTGTATATTTGAGTCCTGCATGAAGAGGGTCCTTAATGGTTCAGTTTATGTAAAACTGGTTTCCATATATTCTATTCAACAAAAGAAAAAAATATGAAAATTTCTTAACTTCAAAATTAATCTTTAAAATAAAGAGAAAAAAAATCAAATATAAAATTGCTATATATTTTTAAAAAATATACCCTTATACACTCTGAAAGTTTTTTGGTCCTCTTATTTGGAAAAAAAAAGTAATTCAAGCGTTGACAGTGCTTATAAAAATATCTTGTTGCAAATTAGATTTAGATTTCTCCTGCCAGTGTTGCATAATTTTGTCAGCTACCATCTATGAGAAAATCCATAATTCTTGATGCTTTGATATCTACCAGTGGTAGATTATAACTACCAGAAGTAAGTCAAGAAAAACAGAAATATTACCAACACAAAATAAATTCATCCAATAAAAATAATTTAAATTGTCTTTTGTTTTTTATAAATACGTGGAGTCCTGTTATTTTTGAATAAAATGTACATAGTTCTTAAGGAACATAAATCATTTGTCTATTAAAAATTTATTCTGGAAGATGGGTATGAAACACTACCATACATAATTAATTATGATAGAAGAATATCTGGTGAAAGGGATTGCAGACATTAGGTGTGATCTTTTAGTCATTTCTTAGAGTTTTGGGGATTAGGCCACACTTCCAACAGGGTTAACTTTTCATGAGGATAGATATAATTTCAATTTACAAGTAGTCCTCATTCATCAACTACTTGTTCAATGATCGTTTGAAGTTTCTGTGATGCTAAGTGAAAGATATTTATGACTGATCCTTGAATTTCTGGCTGTTGCAGTGCCCCTACAGCCACATGATTAGGAACCTAGCAACAAGCTTGCACTTAGGATAGTTGCAGTATCCTCTGATCATATAGTTGCCATTTGCAAACTTCCCTTTCAGTTTCCTACAAGGAAAGTCAATGGGGAAGCTGACAGGGAAGGCCACAATGTAATTCCTCCCCAACATACTTTAAAGAAATGTGTAGTTGGGGGACAACAGGCTCAAGCTCAACCCCTCCAGGACAGAGTGGCTGTGGCTCCCGGCTTCCCGGTTCAACCAGTACATCCCATCTCTGGCCATCGGGGACGAGCAATTAGCCCCGGTGGAACGGGCGCGCAATTTGGGCGTCCTCCTAGATGCCCGGCTGGCTATGGATGACCATGTGGCAGCCGTGGTGAGGGGGGCGTTCCACCAGGTTCGCCTGGTGCGCCAATTGCGACCCCTTTTGGACCGGGAGGCCCTGCGCACAGTCACTCACGCGCTGGTGACGTCTCGCCTGGACTACTGCAATGCTCTCTACATGGGGCTCCCCTTGAGGTGCGCCCGGAGACTGCAGTTGGTCCAGAATGCAGCCGCGCGGGTAATTATGGGGAGAACGAGGTTCTCCCATATAACACCTCTCCTGCGCGAGCTGCACTGGCTTCCTGTGGCCTACCGGGTGCGCTTCAAGGTGTTAGTCACCATCTTTAAAGTGCTCCATGGCACAGGGCCTAGTTACCTGCGGGATCGCGTCCTGCCCCACACATCCCTGCGACCTATTCGCTCGCACAGAGAGGGACTTCTCTGGGTGCCGTCCTCCAGAGAGTGTCAGAGGGCGGCGCCCAGGAGTAGGGCCTTCTCTGTGATGGGCCCTACCCTTTGGAATGACCTCCCCCCAGACATTAGGACAACAACTGATCTCCGCTCCTTCCGTATGAAACTGAAGACCCGCCTGTTCCAACTAGCCGGCCTGGCTTAAATTTAGAGCTTCTCCACCTCTTGGGCATTTTTAATTGTTAATTTTAATTTTTAAATTTTATCTGTCATTGGGGTTTTAATTGTCTCAAAGTACTGTAATTTATTTATTTATTTTCTACCTCCTCCATATTATATTGTTGTGATTGTTGCTATTGTACGTCGCCCCGAGTCCCTGGGGGGAGAGGGGGCGACTAAGAAATTAAATAAAATAATAATAAATAAAATAATAATAGTTCTGTAATGTTCAGTAAGAATGAATTGTTCATTTTAACAATCAGAACTGGAATACGATACCAACAGTGGAACATCCTATATCAATTTTCTCTTAAGTATAATAAGAGAAAAAATTAAATATCGTTTTCCATTGAAATTCTCATTGTTGCTTATCTATTCAAGTAATAGCTTATATAACAAATATGCTCTGGCATGAATAGGTAACATGCTTGTAATACTTGAAAAATTATGTGGCCTTTCTGTTCCTTCAAATAGTATGGAATGCAATAATGTAATATTTTTCTTCCCACCTAATTTATAATGAAATAACTTTCTTACTAAATATTTATTAAAAGTTACGTGTATTGTAAGTTTGTAGTTACAATTATTATGGGGACTGCTATAATCTAAAGAGTCTAGCTGTCTTTTATATCTAATTGAATATACTTACGTTTCAGATGCATATAAAAATGACAGGATGTAGTAGTAAATGTATAAAAATGAATAAGGTACAATCACAATTTCTTTGTACGCTACAATGTCATATAATAATGCCTCTTACCACATAGTGCTCCTCAACATTTAATTGGTTGCAGTATCTTGACATACAATGAAGCAATGCAGGAATAAAAGAAATCCTGAAGGGGGAATGCTGAGAGGTGTATCTCACTTTGAAAATCTTATAATGTGTAATACTGAACATTGGTTAGGCATAATTTATAAATTACTAGTAAAATATGAGCCAGAATCCAAGCATCCATGCAACACATGCAGTCTAAAAAATTGTATGGTTATGGATGCAGCATTTAAATATACTTACAGACAGTTTCAGTGGTAGAAGAAGGAACAAAAGCAAATATATGCATGCATGAATCAGTGCCATGATGCAACTATTGATATGTTTGTTTCTTTTCTTCAATCTTATACTCTGAAAATCCCAAATGTTGCAAAAACTAGAACACGGGGGAAAAATAATCCAGATGGTTATTTAAGAGAATAAAGTAGTAGTTATGGCATTAGGAATTAATGATTTAAATAACACTAAAAAATTGTACAGTTAAAAAGCATTCAATAAAATAAGCATAGAATAGATCATATTTGATCTGTTAACAAATATGCAAATATAATGATAATATGATGTTTTATAACATATTTTGAATACTTTAGGATTTTCTTCTTAGACACATTTTTTACAGTATCTCTCTGTGAGCCTAAAGCAACATTGGTCCTCTTTAATATTAATGTACTCTACTATAAGATGCTGCTTCTTTGCCTCTGATTAATGCTGCCTGTCAATTATTTACAGATCCTGTGGTTTTGTGGAAGTTCCCGGAGGACTTTGGAGACCAGGTTAGACATGTGAGATTGATCCTTTTAAAATGACAGAGTAGTAAATGTAATAACAACAATAATAATATCAACATCATTTCTGTCTCTGTACCAGCTTTTCTACTGAGCTGGAGAAAGACAGATGGTGGGAATAGCAGTAAGAGAATTTTCACCAGCTGATTGTATTATTAGAATCTGTTTGCTGCTTGAAACATTACACATGATATTAGTTACTTTCATGGCATTATTAATTTAACGCCATGGAGGTATGTGTGGATGTATCTCTGATGGAATTGTTTTTCCTACTATTATTAATAACCTTCCTGTGGACTACATTAGTGTAATTATGATTGATATAAAAACATTAAAATTGTCACCAGGTACATAACTTTATCAATAAGCTCAGGTGGTGATTTTAGACATATTTATTCACACAATACAGATAAATCAGCTCAGTTATGAATGTTTCATGATAGCTCAACCCATTGGTGGTAGAAATGTCATACATCAGTGTTTCTCAACGTTGAGAACCTGAAGATGTGTAGACTTCAACATCCAGAATTCCCCAGTGAGCCATAGTGGCTGGGGAATTCTGGGAGTTGAAGTCCACATATCTTCAAACTCTCAGGGCTGAGAAACGCTGTCCTATACATACGCCACAGTGTCAGTTAGCTTACACCAGGGATGTTAAACTTTCAGCCCGTGGCCCAGATGCATCACGCACTGGCCACACCCACCCCTGTTTTAGCAAAGGGGAAAAAAGTCAAGATACGTCACATGATGACAATGTGATAACGCAAGTTTGACACCCCTGTCTTACACCTAAGGCCAAACAGGTAGAGCTAAATATTAATGGTTTTGAATGCCTTTTTCACAGAAATCTGTAATATTCAGTGCATAAAATATTTATCAGAGGTTAAAATATTTATCAGAGGTGTACAATCCAAGTTCTGAGGACACATAGTTTCAGAGTCCCTTCAAAATTTACAAACTATAATTCTTAGTTTGACAGGAGGCCAGTTATTAAATACACAGGCAATAATCTGTAACCTGATTCAATTCAGTTCAATTTATGTAAGTGTTGAATTTAATAGATAATAGAAATTAAAATTTTGATTTTACATTGGCCTCTCCTTTTTTGTTTATATATCATTTTTGATATACATTATTATTTTTAGCAACAATGAGAGCCTGGGTACAAATTTGTACTTAATACATTTGACTTCTTAAAAAAAGTAAACCATAATTTCATTAGTGCAAGTATATTTTTCAGTTTTGCTTTGAAGAAAGCCAGATACTTGGTGAAAAATAAGGTATATATAAACAACAGTTTTAATTCTGTTTTTAATATTGGAATTTATATAAGAACTAACTGCTCTTGTACCTAGCATAGTTATGCAAATGTGAGCTCCATTAAAATCAACAACACTGATTGTTATTAACAACAGCAAATGTTCATAAAAGCACAGAAATTTTAATTTAATTTTAATTCTGGGATTGTTGGTTTTTTGACAATTTTTCACAGAATAATAGAAGTTGAACTCTGTTTCAGCAGACAGAAACTTCATTTGCAGAATGAAATTAATTTATCTTTGACTGAGAGCAAAGTTTGTTACTTTTAGCCTTACTATCTTAATTATGGTTTAATCTCAAAGGGATATTGCAGTTCATATATATTCATACACTGGGCTTACATGTATAACAAATGTATTATACTTGCAATTAATATTTTATTTCTTTTACTGTGTTAATTAAGAACGTAGGTAGATTTTCCTTTGAAGCCTATAGATACAGTTCTTGAAAACAGAAAAAGAGATTTTTTTTCATAGAGTTGCTTGGGAGAAGGAGTAAAAAAGATTAATCCCTCCCCCATCGTTCTGATCAAGGTAGATGTGTGGCCTTCTGCTGTCTACCACATAACCAATCAACTGAGTGATGAAGAAAAGTGGATATAGATTTTTAGCACAAAGAGAACATGAAGGATGAAGGGGCCTTATAGCTGAACATATATGGTGCATATAATATGAGAAAACTGTCATATTATATAAATGCACCTTATAGTTTATTAAAGTATAAAAATAGTTTAAAAGGTGCAACTATTTTTTCCTAATTATACATGCTTCCTTTCAATTTTCTTGAAAGTGGCAGTATTTCTGTAATAAATTTAAAAATATTTTCATCCTGACTCTTGGATTGTTGGATACCAGTAGCCCTTTTGTAGATTCTTGATTTCCATAAAGCAAACTAATATTTATTTATATTTATTTACTGCATATCCTGTATTTTTTTCGATTTTAATGATTATGATTAACTTTGCTTTATTCCTGTGATAATCACCATCTGAAATTAATATAATATGGCTTCTCCCATTTTTTGTTTCCTTCAAATATTTATAAAATAATCTGTCATATTTTAGATCAAAATATCACCCCTAAGATCAAAATCATGATTAAAGTACCTTCCAATATTCCGCTATAGAAGCAGTTTGGTTTTCAAAGCTTTGTTCTTTTGGCCCTGAAGTTGAAGACACCCCCCCCCCCCGAATAGTTAGATTAAAAGCTTAAAGTTCATGTTAACTTCTTTATTTTCTTTCTTCGTCCTTCACTGTGAGTTGGCAAGGAACTATACAGAGAAGTATGTTGGATCATTATTCACTAAAGCCCTATTTGCTCTTCCATGGTTTTCAGATGCACATAAAACGTTAAGAAACTTCAAAGCAGAATTTTGGGCAGCCATTTTACTACTTGCCATTGCTTACTACTTCCTGGAAGGAATTTGCCAAGTGAAGGAAGAGCAATTGAGTCTGGGATCACCATTATTTGAATTAGGTTTAGTTGAGAAGGTACCCATTGTCAGTCCCTATTTTATAGCTTCTGTTTTAATATACTATGTAACTAACTGAAGATACGTAAGCACTGATGTATCCCCCTCTCCCTGGCAAATCATTACAATATGATATTCCACAACACACATAAATCTACAGTATTCATTTCTCCTTTGCCAGCCATTCATGTCCCTTCTTCTTTCTGATTTATAAATATTATTTTTTTCTTGTTTGTCCTTTGATTCCTGCAAAATAACCTTTTAGTCTGCCTTGCTTCAGGATGTGGCCCAAGAGTTCTGTTTCTAAAAAGGAAGTTCTTCAATATGAAAAGAAAGCATATATGATTTTCCCATATTCCTGTAATCTTCTGCTGCTCTCATTTCTATTAGTCCAGCTACTAAAATGCAGAGCACAGAGTCTTTTGATGACACCATAAGCCCACTCTGCTTTCCTTCCATCCTAGTTTTCAAAGTCCAATAAAATAAAGATGTCATATTTGGCATAGATATATATTCTCTTCTAACTCTCTTCTTGATTTCAATGTGCATAATGTCAGCTTGAAGGATGCCCAGGTATTTGTAGTGGTCATTGTCATCCAGATGTTATTTTGATGGAGCATCTCCAAACTGCATTGCAATATCTTGACTTTACATATGGATAGTGTAGAACAGCGATTCTATTTTGGCTGGTGGAGAAATAACAACTCCAGCTCTTTGGAGAAGCACTGAGAAGCACTGAGAAGATTTCTGTGCTAGGAACAACCTTATCTTTGTGAACATGCTGTATTAAGGGATCTGGTTTGCTTTTCCAGGGGTAATATTCTTTATATTGTCTCTGCATAAAAAAAGAAAACGAAACCAAACTTCTAAATAGGAACAAAGGCTCTTGGAATGACAAGATAAAAATTTCTTCAATAAACATATAGTAATAAGGGTTTGAGGAGGAAAGTCCATATTGAATCCAGCAAATGCATTAAGGAAGAACATATACCACTTGATCTTATCATTTGCTTATCTCAATATGGAATAACCATGCAGAACTAGTGTTCAGTAATATACTTATTATGGATGGCTACTTGCTCTTGAACTTTGGCATTAAGCAACAGAATAAGCATGGATACTTCCTGAAAATTGGCAGTTGGTTAGGTTTCTTGTGATAAAAATGTGAAATATGAATACTTTATTAATTGAAAGGCATGATACATAATCAGAGCTAGGCAATAGCTGTTCAGTTATGGTTCAAAGTTTCAGTTCTCCCATTGGCTCTCACTTTTCTCTTAGCGGATATTTTATTCCTGTTTCTGATTAACTGCAATAAAACCTAAACTAGGGTTTCTAAAACTATTCAGAAACTATTCATCTTTATAATCCATAATTCAAAGGACACTTAGGTCAAAGAAAATGTAGTTAACAGAGAACAAAAAAAGTGAAAAATAAGCCCATTTTCTTCTTTGCTGTTTTTTTTCTTTCTTTTCTCAACTGGACTGTACTTAAATGGAAACAAGGCAATGGTGGGTTTCAAATCCCATTCGAACCAGTATGGTTGGAACGGGGCCAGCGGCGTCCTCATGGATGTGTGCAGTGCGGCGTCCGTATGGATGCATGCACATTTGTTTTAGTGCCTCCGTGATGCTCTGTGATGCTCTAGCTGCTCCGAGGAGCGTTACGCAGGCGCTGTATGCGCCATGCGTTTGCACAGAAGCGCAGAAGCCTTTAAACACTGGTAAGGAGCCCGGGTGGGCCCTCCGGAGCACCGTATCCGGTGCTCCGAGCTGGCTCCAGTATGTCTGTACCGGGGCATACTGCCTGCAACCCACCACTGAAACAAGGACTACCTCAGAGAAACAAAAATTGTGTTATTTGTATAATTTATCCTTAATGATTCTATAAAGATGCATAATTTTGGTATAACTTTCCAGATGGGAATCATAGACATCTGATGTGATATGATCAGATTTCAAGAGCCTTGAAGTTTTTGTGTGATTAGACAACTATTCTTAACATATGTTAAAATATGTACATGGCGCTATGAAAATGTTAGGAAGATACAAATATAACAGTTCTAATTGTGAACTATTAATTATGTTTTTATTATTAACTTACAGCTAATTATTCCTCCAGTTGTTTTATACACAGAGTTAAGGTTTTTGTAAGCAAATATTTTGAAGACATGAGGAAGGCCTCCCTACCATTTGGTATCTAAAGAGTTTGAATCCTTCCACCGTTAAGGCAAATTATCATTTGTACATAAATGTTTTATGTACTGCAAGTATATAGTTGACATTGTAAAAAAAAAAATTTCCCTTGCATTTGGAGGGACAGGTGGCAAGTCCAAAGTCTTGCTAGGATCATGATTTTGTTTTATAGCATTTCCATGGGTCTGAAATGTTGCATTTGATCAGCATATGGTATAGGCAAGCCTCATCTTGACCAAACTCTTTTGTTATCTTGTTATTGTTACAGGTCTTAATGACAGTTGTAAGCCACAGTCCTGGATGTAGGGGGTAGTCTACCCTGGGGAGAAGAGGGAGAAACAGCAGTGTGGATTATGGAAATATGAATTGATCTAAGAAACAGCTCTTGTAATAGAATGGAGCTCAAAGAAAGACAGGAGAAACTGGAGAAAAGACGAAGGAATATGATGTGAAAATGATCATTTGAATGCTTTCCTTTTCATTACCAGCTGCTATGTTCTGGTGAAAAGGCATGCATTTGTATATCTTAAGGCTGGATGAAAAAGGGCCAGATGAATAGAATTACTTGTTAGATATGTTTTCATTTTGAGCTAGATAAATTATGTGCATTTTAATAGACTGTATGCATATGTTACTCATTTTTATAGTACAGCTGTAATATTTGACACTACTTAGTGAAAAACAAAAATGCTTATTTTTTTAACCAAGTGTAATTTTTAATTGGAAGTACTCTGCACGTTCTAGAAGGAATTGTTTTTGTTATCCTGCGTAAAAATTGGAAATTTTTCTTTTCTTTTTTCAATTTGTTCTTTTTATAGGTGCAGATCTCAAAGCAGTTAGTTTACTTTCATTCATATTTTTCTGAATACTATGTTTTAATGTTGTGTTGTTCAAGTAATCTGGGACTCTCAGGCTGCTTCCGATAGGATTTAAATAGGATGCCAACATTTTTTCTTGACCGTTTTCCCAAAAATTGTGATATATTAAATGCTATTCTTGGAACTTGCATTGGTATCTGATTTTCATGGTGCCTTTTCTGTTTTCTGTTGTGTTTCACACATTTTAAAACAATAGCTAATAGCTGCTATTTGCCTTGTAATGCTTATATAAGTTGGGAGCAGGCTGAAAATTCATAAGATCTAGTATTTCATTCCACTGCTCAATCCACACTTACTTTAGTATTCACAACTTCCATATGGTGTTTCTAAAGCCCTGCAAAATGCATGCATTTGTATATCTTCAAGCTGGAGGAAAAGGTGTGAGATTCCCTTCTGTCTCTGTTCTCCTATTTTCATGTAAAGATATGATGGTGTTATTGGATAAATTATTCATTTTTCTTACTATAGGCACCCTAAGCCCTACTAATTAGATTCTATACCAGTATGACTCACAGAAGGTGGTTTTGAGTCTTGCTGTGTTTGCCAACCATAGGATGTAGTGAAATAGCTGCATATAACAACTTCAAGTCAGGTGTGCGCTCATTGTTTGGATACTGTTTCTGCAGCAGCTCTCTATGTATTCAGTGGAGTCCTACAACTATTTTTTTCTGGTCTAGTTTTCAGTTAATACATCTAGAAAGCTTTTTTTTTATATTTTCCCCCTTACAACGTTGTAAGAAAACTTAAAACTTTGCTCTGGAGTAGGCTAATTAATAAAAAAAATACTGATTGCAGTGCATAGCTATGTACAATGATAGATTTACAATAATAGTACAAATATGTAACTTTATAAGGTTATTTGTTTATTTATTTTCATCCTGCCTTTAATATTTTTATAAATAACTAAAGATGACAAAGATATCTAATGCTCCTAACCTCCTATTTCCTCCACAACAAGAATCTTGTAAAGTGGGATGGACTTGACCAAAGTCATCCAGCTGGTAATGGGAGGACTAGAACTCACAGTTTCCTGGTTTCTAGCCTGATGTCTTGACCACTAGACCAAACTTTATCAGCATATGTACCAGTGGTGGGTTCTGGATCCCTTTGCAACCAGTATGCTGCAACGGGGCTGGGGGTCCACCATGTGCATGCATACTTAACTGCCCGCGACGGTCCGTGACACTCCAACTGCTCGGTGGAGCATTGCAGAGGCACTGTACGCTCCGTGCACATGTGCGAAAGCCCCAATCAGCTCAAATACAGGTGAGGGTGGGAAGATGGGTGGGCCCACCGGAGCACTGTACCGGAATGGTACCTGGTGCTTCCAGCAGGCACCAGTACATCTGTACCGGGGCACACCAGTGATATCCCACCACTGATATGTGTATGTATGTATGTATGTGTGTGTGTGTGTGTGTGTGTGTGTGTGATGTATGTATGTATGTGTGACCTTCCTCCCATATTTAGGCATACCAGGGGTTGTAACACAAATATATATATATATATATATATATATATATATATATATATATATATATATATATATATATATATATATATATATATATATATATATATATATATATATATATATATATATATATAGTTTTATACAACTCATAAGAAAATAGTTGGAGACAGGATAAACAGTACATGTTGTAACAAATATTTGTTTCCATATGACATGAACCTGTAATTAGTTTTACATAAGTACTTTTTAACTGGTGTTTTTTTTCTGCAGTGGAAGAGATTTAACGCAACCTATAACTTTTTCTTTTTTTTCCCAATTAAAATTTGCTTTTAGTTGTTGCTTACCTTAAGGCATGAGGAGATAATTTGTGGTTTATTGTTCTCTAGTTAATCTCCAGATCTCATCATCTAGTGTTATTCTGGAATTGGACTTCTAGGGTTGAGTTACATTTAGAGGTCTGAACACTCCTGTTTGGTCTCTGAGTTGCTTTTAATTCCCTTATATATAAATTTGGATTTTAATTGAAGATGCCGGTTATTACCCATAAAGCCCTTTTATGATTTTAGTCCTGAGTTTCCGTGAGACTGCCTGATCTAGATAAAATCTTCCTCCCTTATAAATGCAGATGAAGAGGAGGTACTGTGGATTTCCTTGGAAGTGGGATTCCAGAAGTAGAAGTAGTTCCCTTGCACTGGAACAATTTACACTTTCTTACTATAATTTCAAATAGCAATACGAAAAAGTTGTTTTCCAGAGAGCTTTCAGAATAGTGCATGTTTTGGATGAAATGAACAGGATTTTATTTTGTATCCACAGACATTTGTATGTGTGATAGCTGATTGGTACCCAGAGCATTTGCTTTGCACTGGTGTAGTATGTGCATGGCCCGGTGCTGTAGTAAGCAGCCTGTCTCTTTAAGAGACAGGCTGCATCTTTAAGACCTGGTACAAAGATAGTCACACATAGAGGATATTATGTAAAAAACATCCTTTTGGTAGACTGGTGGCAGTATAAATGTATTAATAAATTAAATAATATAGTTTGAAAGTTATTGGTACATGGAAAACAATCACCAGACTGTAGTGAGCTAAGAAAAAATGGCTGGGGGGAGGGGTTTAGTCATTGGCAGCAGCTTCCAAGTAGCTACTCATAAAAAGACTTGCGTAATTTATTAATCTGAAAAAGTGCATTGTACAGTAAATGTATCTACACATTGTGAACTAACTTTTGAAATATTTTCATGTCCCTAAGAAACTGAAGCTGGTAATGTAGGTTCTCCTTTAGTGGTAATAATGATTCCAGGAACTCTCTAAATTTGAACTCATTCTCTCTGAGGAAGTAATATTCCTTTTAGAATAGGCAGATTTCCTATTTAATATATCCTTCCACAAGATCCCTGTCTTCTCAGAATTCAGCTCTGGTGCATTCATTTTCATTGTATCGTCTAACTCATGAGAGCATTTAAAGCAAGCACCAGTTTAGGTGGCACAGAGCTTTTCCTGAGTCAGATGTTATGAAGAAATAGACCAGTGTATTACTAGTACATTGATGGTACCTCATCCTTAAATCCCTGATGATTGCCTCAATCCTTGTATACAAGTTAAAGAGAATGTAACATTTTGTAGGATCCTACCATATAAATGCCCTGATAGCAAGGAAGTCATTATTTTATGAGACAGTTCCTTTGAGTAAGAATAGATCCATTGAATAATGCTTTCAACCTTGACTCATAGACATGTTTGAAAAAATCTCCATGGTCAGTCAGATGCTGCTGAAATATCAAGTAGAATGAACAGAATTATATTTCCCCTGTCTTTGTTCCATAGGAAATCATCCATCAGATTATTTAGTGCTGATTAATTCCAGAAAGCAGATCTGAACATAGGCTAAAATGGATTAAGTTAATCAGTTTCTTCTCCCTAGTGGTGGAGGCAGCATCCGGGCTGGGTTAACCTTCATCCAATCATATTGAGGATTGAGTCTGGTAACATTGTTAAGCTCCCCCCTGTTTCTAGGTAGACCCAGCTTTCGACTCAGTCCATCAATGAGGACGGCTGCATCATCGCTTATCTCCGATCTGTATTTCTGTCATTTCCTTGTAAATTGTGGATTGTGAGTAATTGAAGAATTTATTGAGTAAGCAGTGGCACAGTGACCCGACGGCACTAAGATCCTCAGGGATCAAGCCTTTGGTGAGTCAGAGCCTCTAAGACCTGTCAGGGCGCGAAGGCTGACACAGTCTGAGGCAGCCTTATTAACTGAAGCCAGCCTGGGTTCCTAACCCTTCCTGTGAAAGCCGTTTCTGATTGCGAACTCCATGCGCTGTCTATTGCCCTGTCCAAACTGATTAGTTGCTGGGAAACGCTCCGCTGCTCCTGCTAACCAGTTGAGCGGCGAACTGCGGCTATTCTTGACGAGGAAGAAAAAAAGTTTTAAAAATACACAAAAAGCTGCGTAGCGACCCAGAAGAGAACCCAGAAGATTTTGCAATGTGCGCAGCGCAGTGGGGAAGGAGAGGCTAGTACAGCTTTCAATTAGCTGTTTGTTGGAACGGGCTGTACGACCGTTGGGAAAAGGACACAAATCGCCATTTTAAATTGCTGTCAAAAATTTCAAAATGGCGGCCGCCATTACTTCTGAGGCTTCTGAGGTGACAGAGAGATCTGAGCAGACACAAGCTACTCAGTCAGGCGACTTGGTCTTGGCGCCTCAAGCCTCCCCTCAGCCTTCCACATCTGGAGGCAGGGGTTCTACCTCCACAAATAAGAAGCCTGAAAAAGTTGCAGCAAAATCAAAGAAACCAAAGAAAGCCTCTAGCTCACGATATGAGCAGCAGAAAGAAAAGACACTGGAGCGTATCCATAAGAAGGCAGCCAACAAAAAGGCTCCCTCTCCTCAGGCAGCTGATAGGCCACAACAGGCCCAAGGTCAGTTGTCCCTGCTGATATGTCCTGGTGACAGGCTTCATAGAGAGGCTCCTATTAATCCTATTTTCCCAATTGATGTCTCAAATATATGGGGGACATCGCAGGAACCTCTGGTTTCTATGCCTAACAGAGGTGTTACGCTGCCACCTACGGTCCAGAGATTGGATTCACTCCCCTCCATCTCTGCTGCACCACACCTGGGCCTGACACCTCCAATGCTCTTGCCAAATTTTCATGAATTAATTGCCAGTGCCATTTCACAGGGCATCACAGTATGCATACAGCAGAGGGAGGCCCTTTCCCAGAGGCATGCTCCAGCCACAGCCCCTCCTCAACCAACACCAACCACAGTGGCGCCACCTACTAACCTGGTGGTTTCTGACCAGGAGGATCAAGAGCTAACCTCTGAATCAGAGGAAGGTGAGCTCAAGGAAGCTGAGCTCTCTGAGGATGAAGGAAGGGAGACTATCCAAAAGAAATCTTCATGTCTCTTCCCTCCAGCTCTCTTTTCCTCCTTGCTGTACAAGGCTAAGGCAGCCTCAAAAATTGGGCCTCAACAGACTATGGCCACTCCCCGGCCAGCTGCTGTTAGTGCGGAATCCCTATACTCTGAACAGACTCTGCCAGCGGAGATAATTCCTATGCCTAAGTTTTTCATTGATTTGATCCAAAGGCAGTGGGCTGCCCCACCTCGGGTCCAGGTCCCTCAGCTTCAGATAAAAAATTCTTCAATGTCGCTGACGAATTGGTACAATTCCTCTCTGTTCCCTCGATAGATGCTCCAGTGATCGCCCTCTACACCCCAGCTCTTATGCCAGGGGCTTCAGAGGACGTACTCAAGCCAGAGGAGAAAAAGGCTGACCTTACTCTGTAAGGCTGCCACAACAGCCTCGTTCTTCACCCGGCCATGTCTTCTTTAGCTTCAAGAACTGCAACAGCGAGTCCCCATTTTTGACATCAGGGCTCACCAGGACATTGAAAGCTAGTGGTGGCTGTCCAGTTCATGTCGGATGCAACCTTGTCTTCCGCCAGATTCGCCGCCAGAGCCATGGCCTCTTCGGTGGCATCCTGGAGGCTTCTGTGGCTTTGCAGGAGGCTTCTGTGGCTTTGCCAGTGGCAGGCTGATGCAAAGGCGGTTCTCTCTTTGGGGATGCTTTGGACCCGTTCCTGGTGGAGAATAAAGAGAAGCAGAAGGTTCTCACTTCAACTCCCAAGAAGGGCTTCAATTGCACACCCTACCCCAGGCGTTCGTCCTTTCGAGGCACAGACCTAGGTTCGTCCTTTCGGAACCAGGATTATGGTTCTTCCTTTCGGGGGCGGAATATGGAGGCCAGGGATATAGGCAGCAGGGAGGTTATTCTTCCAGACAGAGGTCCCAGCCTGACCGCTTTCAGCGGGGAAAGTCCTCCAGGCGTCCCTTTCGAGGAGGGGGGGGCGTTATTATCCCATCGGAGGTAGGTTAGCCATGTTTGCTGATGTTTGGTATGATACCACCTCCGATGCTTGGGTTAGGTCTACTGTTAGGCAAGGGCTTGCCCTTGAGTTTATCTCCAACCCCCTTAGCTCCTTCAGGACCTGCCCAGTTTCCTCTAACCCAGCTCGCAGGGGCCTCATGCTTGAGGTGACACCTTCTCGACATTCAAGCAATTCAACTGGTACCGGCTGAGGAATGTGGGCTGGGATTTTATTCTACCCTTTTTGTTATACCAAAGGCCTCGGGGGGCTGGAGAGCCATTTTGGACCTTAAGAGATTAAACAAGTTCATTTGTTATAAACGTTTTAAGATGCATTCTTTGCATTCCATTTTGGGATCCATTAGACATGGGGATTTTTTAAGTTCAATTGACCTAACGGAGGCATACCTCCACGTTCCTATTTTGCCTCAACATAGACAGTTCTTACGATTTTCCTATTTAGGGCAGCATTTCCAATACACTGCCCTCCCCTTTTGACTGTCATTGGCTCCCCGAATATTTACGAAAATTCTAGCTGCTTTGGTCGCAGCACTAAGGGAAGTGCCTATTAGACTTCAGGCTTATCTGGATGATATACTCATCCAATCGTCATCCCCTAGTCAGGCACGTAGAGATCTAGCATCTACAATCCAGGCTCTTCAGGAGCATGGGTTTTCAATCAACGTTCCCAAGAGCCACCTCCATCCTTCCACCAGGTCGGTGCACTTGGGGGCGTTGATTGACACTGTTGAATGCAGAGTGTACTTGTCTCGCGAGAGGCAGGACAATCTCAGGACCTTGGCAGGTCAGACGGCCAGGACACATAGGTGCTCCTTGGCTTCACTATCCAAATTGCTGGGGACCATGGTGTTGGCCATCGGGATTGTTCCGTGGGCACGTTTACATTCACGACATCTCCAATGGTTCCTCTTGCCTTTTCAGAGGAAGCTCTGAGCTGTTCCCTGGCCAGGGTGCACGTCCAGGCGGAGGTGTCCTGCTCCCTCAGGTGGTGGACGTCTCAGGCCATCAAGAAAGGTCTTCTTTTCAAGGACCAGAGCTCTCTGACTGTCACAACAGATGCCAGCCTTTTCGGCTGGGGGCCACCCTTCAGACACAGGTAGCACAAGGCCAGTGGGACCAGGTGGACCGTACACACAATATAAACCGGCTAGAGTTGAAGGTGGTCCATCTGGCTCTCCACCATTTCCTCCTATGGGTGAGGGGACAACATGTGATTGTGCTAACCGACAACGTGTCTGCGAAGGCACACATCAACCGACAAGGGGGCACCAAATCATGTTCACTCATGGACGAAGCCATAAAGCTGGGTCTTTGGGCCGAAAAGGACTTACTTTCTCTCATGGCAGAACATATATCGGAGGTGGCGAATGTGCAGGCAGATTGGCTCAGCCGCGAGGTTCTGGACAATGCCGAGTGGCAACTGCACCCCTTGATTTTTCAGGACATAGTGGACAGTCAGCTTCCAAGATTCTACACTCGGTACCCAGTGCATCGGTCGGAAGGGGTGGATGCCTTGAGATGCAGGTGGCCTCCGGACCTTCAATACGCCTTCCCACCTCTGCCTCTCTTGCCCAGAGTAATACAAAATATTCTCAGGGAAAAGGCCGAGGTTGTGTTGGTCACCCCACGCAAGACTTGGTTCGCCGACCTGCGGAAGCTTTTGGTGGACAGACCCTGGAGGGTCCCTCGGGACAGGATCTCCCTCTGTCAGGGGTCACTGGAACACCCAGACCCTCAGGGGTTTCAGTTGACCGCCTGGCGTTTGAGCGGGGCGTCCTAGAGGGGGACAATTTCTCCTCCAGGGTCATCAAGATGATTCAGGCCGCTAGGCGGCCATCGACAGACAGAATTTACGACACCACCTGGAAAGCTTTCTGTTCCTGGTGCTCTGGTAAGACTTTGGACCCTATCAGGGTCACAATCCCTCAACTCCTAGAGTTTCTGCAGGATGGATTAGATAAGGGACAAGCCCCAAATACCATCCAGAGACAAGTGGCAGCCATATCTTCCGTTTTGACATGTGGGGGTTCTCCTTCCCTGGCTCAGCTGCCTACAGTGTGCAGCTTTCTCAAAGGGGCGTCCAACCCCAAGCCTCCTGTGGTCCATAGGCACCCTTCCTGGGATTTACCCAAGGTACTTGACGCCTTGACTAAGTCTCCCTTTGAACCTCTGAGGGAGGTTTCACTCAGATTATTAACGTTGAAAGTATCATTTCTGGTGGCCATAATTTCAGCACGTTGGATTTCAGAGTTGCAGGCTCTTTCGTCCAGAAAAGAATTGTGCATTTTCCATACAGACCGGGTGGTCTTATGCCTGGATCCCTCCTTTGTCCAATATGGGATTTTTGGGGGTAGATGACAACAATCCGCTCTTAATCATATTAAAGAATCTGCTGGACTACTATTTGAGAATGCAGCGGAGGCTGTAATTAGGTACTTTTTGCAGCCCTTCCCTGTCAGGCAGTAGGCATAATTATGTGCTCAAGTGGCTGTTTAGTTAACTTTAGAGTGGCTTTTACTAATTGTTTTTGCTACAGGAACTATAAGTCACAATATATAATGTGGTGAAATTGGGTTTCTCTTTGTGTTTATTTCTTAATTTTAAACTTATGAACTTTCTTGTTAGATATAAAACATTTAGAGCTCCCGTAGCTTGAAATTGATGAAGGAAATTTTGTTACAACTGCTTATTAAAAAGTGATATCTAACATGTCCACTGATAGCACTCCAAAGTTAAGTGTCAGGCCTGCAGCCATCTTTTCTTTTGGATCTTTGGCCTGCCACACTTTCTATTCTACTATGCATTTTCTATTGTGGGAAAACGTGAGGGGGGATTGTATAGATTTAGATGATATATAGCCATAACAAAAAATTTTCTAGAAAGCCAAGGTCATCTTTTGTCTTTGCACCTCTGCACTTGACCGGAACTGGATGGGTGGAACTGCCAGCATGGCAATGGAAGATTGGACCATGTGATGGAATTGTGGGTGTGGGGGCAAGATCTTGAACTTTCAACTGGGTGGGGGAAATTGGGTGGGGAAAACTGGGAAGCTTTCAGATTTGGGTTTTCCCAGATGTGCCAACATTGGTCTCTTAATAAATTGGAACTTTGAGGAATACTTTGCCTTGGACTCTGATTTAATTTTGGGTGCTATTTGGAACCCTGACATAAAGTTCCTGAGATTCAGTCAGCCAATTTCTTTTTCTTGCTATACAGGTAGTCCTCGATTTATGATCACAATTGAGACCAGAATTTTTCTTGCTAAGCAGTGGTTGTTTAATGAGTTACACTTGATTTTATGACCGTTTTTGCCATGATTGTTAAGTGAATCCAGCTTTCCCCATTGACTTTGCTTGCTGGAGGTCAGCTGGGAAGATCGCAAATGATGATTACATGCCCTCGGAATGCTGCAATTTTAAATATGTGCCGGTTGCCAAGCATCCACATTTTGATCATATGACCATGGAACTGTTGAGGTGATTGTAAGTGTGAGGACCAGTCATAAGTCACTTTTTTTCAGTGCCACTATCTTCGAAAGGTTGCTAAATGAATGGTTGTAAGTCATGGACTACCTGTACATTAGAAAAGGTCAGGTAGAGAAATGTTTGCTGTCTCTATGTTGTTTTCATTTTTGGGTTTCAGAACTTAGAACTGTTTTCTCAAAACAAATGGAGAAAAATATATTTTTCTTTACAGCATGGAAACATTCACTAATTGCTTCCTAGGTAAAGGTAAAGGTTCCCCTCACACATATGTGTTAGTCGTTCCTGATTCTAGGGGGCAATGCTCATCTCTGTTTCAAAGCTGAAGAGCCTCAGCGCTGTCCGAAGACATCTCCGTGGTCATGTGGCTGACATAACTAAATGCCGAAGGCGCACAGAACGCTGTTATCTTCCTATTTTTCTACTTGCATTTTTACGTGCTTTTGAACTGCTAGGTTGGCAGAAGCTGGGACAAGTAACGGGAGCTCACTCTGTTACACAGCAGTAGGGATTCCTACTGCTGACCTTCTGATCAACAAGCTCAGCATCTTAGCCATTGAGCCATCATGTTTCCTAGTAATCAATTTAATTATGAAATTTAAAAGCTGCTTCTAATAAGCAGAATCATACAATAGTTGTCTGACAGCTTTGGTCCTTAAGTGTAGTTTAAATTTTTTCTGGTTGCAAGATGATTACAAAATGTGTTTATTTCTCTTAATCTACCTATGGTTGTCAGGACATCGTGAATGACCATGATTTAGCCCTGGTATATTAACCCCTGGACACTTTTTTTTACTGATATCATATTTCAGTATCTCTCTCTATACAAGTTACAGAAATTCTTTACCAGAATGTCAAATTGATCTGACTAGTAGCCAAGGCATGACTTAAGTATACGTTTAATGGCTTTTCGTCTTCTGTAGAAACACTATCTGCCATAAACGGTATTTCAGTGTTTATACAGTCAACTTTAAAATGGATATACTTTCTACAAATATTCCTTAATTTTATTTTTCAGCTGATGGCATATTAAATCTTAAGAAACATTCTAGGCAACATCTTAATTTCCTTTATTGTAAAATCTGAATAACACCTGTAATTAAAGCAGAAAACTGATCTTTACAAGCCTAGGTAGCCTTCCATCTATTGATCTGGCTTATACTGTCAGGGGAGAAACAGTCAACTGCTGAGTTGCTTTGTCATTGACATAAGCTGAGAGGATTTTTTTTTCTCCTATACTGTTTATACACCAGTGTATAGACTTGCTGGCTGGCTGAATTTTAAAGAGTGCGGAGGTTTAAAGACTTGTCCCCTGAGGGATGATCCTGCCAGTTGGGAAGCGAGCTGAGGCCATATTTTGCAGAAGTGTGTGTGTGTGTGCGCGTGTGGGTGGGGGAGGGATGGAAAGGAAGGTATTGAGTTAGTTTACCCCTTACAATGTTGCAGAAAGGGCTGATATATCTATTATAGCGAAATACAATAATATCTGTATTTCCTCTTTTCTGTGAGTTCTCATTTTATGGAAGATCAGAAAATGTAACAGGGATGTTACAAATGTCTGCAAATACAGTACCTTAGAGATGGAATCTTACGTGCTTACTAATCAATATTGGGAAGAAATATAGTTTGTGGTGGTTTGTTAAAGAAAACTTGTATTTATTACTGTGAAGACCCAGAGTCTAAAATACTAATATTGTTGCTAGAAGAAAAGGGGAAAAACACAGAATTCTCTGTTATAATAAGCTTAATGTTGAGTAACATTTAAATATTACATTTATTACTTTGCCTCTTTTTTATGAGTCTAGCATTAATTTGCTATCTCTAAGTAAATTGTGACAATCTGATTTTAGTGACGCTTCATAAAATGGAGAGATAATCTTTCTTGAAAATATAGTATATTGGAAAGTCCAAATAAAATTCTAGCATTGCCTTGCTGGGGCTAGCAATTAATAAAACAGTCATCAGGCTTTTGAGCATGTATTTTCTTCTATTTCTTTTTCTTTCTACAGTGATTTTAGCAATTTCTTGTGGCTTCCACTTTGACCTTACGCTGCATTTGTTTCAGTACAAGTTTTGCATAGAGCCTGAAATATAACTTGTAAGATTAGCCAAACATAGCTATGAAAGAATATGACCACACAGATGTAATATGAAATTATAGTCATATATACCACTAGTGGAAATTAAAATTTCCCAGGAATAACAGATTATGGCAATTTAATATATCTGAAATCCAATAATGAGAAATGTATATTTTGCCTGATGTTGTTAATCAGACACTAAGAACTGAGAACATAAGACATATGTTTGTAGGAGTGAATTTCCCCCCAGCTAGTTTAGTTCTCATAATACACAGGATGTATGTTTCCAAGTTTTTTTATTATCCTTTCTTTCATTGAACTTGGAAATTTTTTAACCAGAGTCTGTAATTAAGGTGCATCCAGTAAGAAAACAATGATTTGTGAAACATTTCTGTCACACTACCTGAATCTGTGTTTCTCTAATGTCACTAGCCAATTTCCTCCAAATTTCTCCTATCCATTCCCCTAGTGAAAAAGTAATTTTATATTAGTAACTGAAAGAAAACGCAGACATTCTTCTTTTCTTGTATGTTTTTCCCCCAGTGATTTTTTCAATATCTTTCTTCTTGTAAGGGATGAAGCTGGCAAGGTAGAATCTCTGATTTTCCTGCTTGAGGAAGCCATTTTGTTAACAAGACAAAACAGATGGCAGGAAACTTCAAGGCGGGAAAGGAGCAGCTAACAGCCATTGATTTGGAAGGTGGGGGGAAGGGGCCTGTTATGTCCTCGACGTGTCTCGCCTCATCTTTTCGGCCAATCCTCAAAAGGGGCCAGCATTTAAACCTGGCAAATAACTTTTACATAGAGGGCAGGATGCTGGAGTCCTGTTATATATATGTGTGTTATGTGTGTGTGTGTGTGTGTGTGTGTGTGTGTGTGTGTGTTGCATTTGTGCTGATAAATAAATAAAGGGAGACTAGTATAGATCTATTTCAAGCTATTTAGCTCTCATCAGCTAGCCATACCCTTACTGGGATTTGAACCTGGGCTGTATTACATATTAGGCAGATGTATTAGCCACTAAGCCACAGGCTCTCCTCCTTATCAGCTGAGCCAGGGAAATAGGTATGTATTTGTGTCCATACCAGGGGTTGTAACACAAATACAAACATACATACATACATACATACATACATACATACATACATACATACATACATCTTCCTAATTATTGCAGTAAATTTACTTATCTAGCCTTCTTGTTTCTGCGTGGAAATAGAGATAGTATAACTTTCATGTCGGATACCAAGTCCTGTCAGTCCTTTCTG
The DNA here is from genome assembly GCF_964273705.1 of Natrix helvetica. Lineage (NCBI taxonomy): Eukaryota > Metazoa > Chordata > Lepidosauria > Squamata > Natricidae > Natrix > Natrix helvetica. The sequence continues at coordinate 76,426,091 of NC_138549.1, read as the reverse complement.
TTAAAGCTTAGATTGTACATGTTCAAGCAGAAACCTTTTTTTTATTATAACATTAATCTTTTCAGTGCATTGTACCTTAATGTCACTAAAAACCTGTTTAATTCTGTGTGAATATTGGTATTATGCAGCTGAAAATAAGGGAATGGCGCCAATCCTATTTCTTGTTTTGTCGTAGTGGCATCGAACACCTGATAGTTATAACTGCTTCTTTTATTCTACCATTTTTCTTCACTTTATAATAAATTTTCAAACTAGTATATGCCACTTGTGTCATTAGAAATGAGTAGCTGAGTAGCATGTCAAACCCAGCAGGAAGAAATAGTTGTATTATTTCTATAAAATCACAGGTATTTTCTTTTTAATTGGCAGGTAATTGTGAACCTTGCTGCTATCCTAAAGGGTTAACTCTGTCCAATTTTTTGCACGTAACAAATGAAAAGTTCCAGCTTTTAAAAACATTTGCTCATAAAATGCATATGCTGTCAACTTAGTTCCCTTTCCTCTGCTTGCATTTTAATTGAAACAACATTTGTATTTTTGAGCCAGGATCTGTCAGAAGTCCCTATGGCTAGTCCCTAGTACAAGTAGCAGCAGACGTGGCCTACCCATATGGTACGGTGCTTCTTGTAAAATCCATATGGCCTTGTTGAAGAGAATCCCAGCAGGGATGTGAAGGGTGTTAATACCCTTCAGGCCAGGCCTTTTCCTCCTGGGGTTTCTATGGTATTGTCTTTGCAATCTGCCAAAGCACAAACTTAATTCCTTTTTAATAATCAATTATTTTAATCCAGGAACATACAGCATAGTTTCCTCTTCCTGTCAAATATTGCTTGATTTTTTTCTGGGGAAAAACATTACAGACATATTCAGGTAATAGTTAAATATATATAACATTTTTTTTTTGCTTTTACAGGCAATCCTCCAGAGTATACCTAAATTCTGCTTTCCTTTTGACATTACAAGGTATGTCTTATCACATTTTTTCAATAAGTGAAGTTGGTACACTGAAAACAATTTGCACTGCAAAATATTGATGTTCATAGGAAAGTATTGAATGGATTGAAGCACTGTATTAAAATAATTAAGAAGTAAAGTGTTTTCTGAATTGTAAGTTTTAATTTGTATCTTTGGCAGTAGGCAGTATGATTTTAGTATGCTTTTAGGCTTTTAATATATAACCATAAATCTTTAGCATGCATTTCTTATTAATATAAAGTTGATAAGACATTGTAACTGTATATTTACTTCCTTCCAGCCCTCAAAACAAGTATACATTAAAAGTTCTAATTGAAATATCTCTTAAAGATTGTACAGATGTGTTCTGATAATTGTGTTTTAATTTTAAAATAGATTTATTGTGTATTGTATATGTAGGTCTGCAATATTTATTCATATTTAATAGTTTGGTAGAGCAAGCATTTGTTTTCAGCTTATTAAGCAGTAGATTTTAAAAGAAAACCATTCATGATTTTCAATACCTTTTTAAAAAAAAATGTGGGTAACAGATGCCTTTAGAAGAGGCATTGCTCCTCATTTTGTCATAGGAGGAACACCTTCTGAGAATGTTATGGCACCAGCTTAGCAGAATTGTTGTTCCATGTGGAACTCTGTGCAGGCTTAATTAAATGCTTAATTATAAGTTAGCTGATTGGTCATTGGAGATTTCTTTTACCACTAGAATTCAATAGATAGAATTCTTTACAATTCTTTAATCCAGTTGGAGGGCACATGTCAGGAAGAACGACTAAAAAGTTCCAAGCACACCTACTGAACTTCATGGCCAGACAAAGATTTGACTCTGAAAATTTTTCATATACAAACATTTTGCCAACTGTAGGACTTGTTCTATTCCATTTATTTGAATTTAAGTATAGATATTTACCCTGCATAAGATTTTTTTCATAATTTGAGAAACATTTGGGGGCATTGTTTAAAGTGATTTGAGTTAGCCAGTTGTTCTTATGAATTACTTGTTTTTCAGTAGCTTCCAAAATACTAATCATTCTGTGTCTTTAATACAGTATTTTGAAATGAGGGTAAGTGAAAACTCAAATAACCAAATATAATTAAAATTAACTAGGAATTGATATGAGCTTTTAAATTAAACTAGTATTACTTATGTTAAAGTTGGTACATGAACAATTGGGAAATGAGAGAAGGAAGGGAAAAGAGAATTTGGTCTAGTGGTTAAGGTTCTAGGTTAGAAAATAGAAGATCGTGAATTCAAGTCCCACCTTAGTCTTGAAAGCCAAGTGTGACATCAAGCCAGTCATCCTCTATCAGCCAACACACTCCCCAGAGTTGTTGTGGAGAAATAGGAGGGGAAAGGCATGTTGGATATGTTTGCTGCCTTGAGTTATTTGTAAAAATAATAAAAGGCGGGATACAAACAAATGAATAATTCTAACTCTATTCAGTGATGCAGGGGGTAACAGATAAATAAAAATACAGGCATTGACCATGTGATCAAAGCCCATCCATTTTTTACTGTGTGGTTTTCACCCTATTCCTAACATAAAATGGCAACATAGAAAGTCATGCTGGAAACTCAGTGTGAATTAAGGAATTGAGAAACAGAAAGGTAGGAGAAGATAAATTCAGATGATTACCATGGGTAAAGAGCAGTATTTTCAAACTTGGCCCCTCTGATTTCTGGGTGTTAACATCCCAGCAAACCTAGAAGCTACTAGTTAAGAAGACTTCCATAAAAGTTTATGGTACCATTGATACCAGAAATCGTTACCCCTTCAGTTTCATTGAAACTCAGTTACTTTATTACTTTCATAAATCATGGCATTGGTTACAGTTACTTTTTAAATTTGATTAATGCTTCAGCAATCTGAAGGTGGACTTTAGGTCTTGAAAGACTTGTGCAATAATAAATTCTTAAATGTTTAAGATACTGCAAGATACCTATCCAGTAAAAAATAATAAAATAATTGTGTTTTTCTATTACTTAAAAGAAAGTCTCAGAGTCACTTATTCTTTCACTCCTTTAATACTCACTTTTAATCTTGATTAAATCACAGATCATGCCGGTATTGAGAAAATGAATAAAACAAACTGAGAAAGAGCAACAATGAGGCTGTAATTTCATAATCAGTCTTTTAAAAATTCTATAAAGTAATTTTCATCACATCAGAACTATTCTAATGGGAAACAAACTTTGTGAAATACAATTATGTTTGAGCGTGAAGTCTTCCAGTGTTTCTTCTAAGAGAAATATTATTGGTTTTTTATTATATACACAATGGATCTCTTTGTTGTTTTTGCTGAATCAGTTACTCCTTTAGTGTTTATCTGAAAATAGATTTGGATTGGAAATGTTCCATGTTTTTCAGATCTGCACATATGTTATGCAGTCTATTTTACCCACTGAGTTTAGAGGAGCTACTGAAAAGCTGAAAAGAAAGTAAAAAAGCTTATACTTAATATTACTTAATCTTAACTTAAGATAGTTAAGATAGTGTTCTTGGTAAACCATTAAAACCTACTGGTTACTAAATTGACAACTACCAATGAACAAAACTAGTAACAATGAAGCAGTTAAGGCTTTCTTAATGCCATCCAGTGACTAGGAATTAATGAAATATCAATGCAATTACTTGAACTGATAGAATAAGATAATCCAATTTTAGATATTTGTATGAGGATAAATGCAAAGCAAGATTTTGAAAGATATCTGGAAAGTTAATAGCAAGTACAGGCTTTATCTGTGTTAATCAACCATATTGTTCTTTGAACACTAAAAATTATAGTATACTATAAAATAATTGGCCCAGGATATTTTCAATTATACCCTATGTATATGTTATGAATAAAATGACAATATTTCAGTGGGCACTTTAGGGTCTATGTAACTACCGTATTTTTCGGAGTATAAGATGCAGCGGAGTATAAGATGCACCAAGATTTTGAAGAGGCAAATTAAAAAAAAAGTTTTTGCACTCAGCAGACCCCCCCAAAACGGCCTGTTTTTTTTTGTTTAAAAAAAGAGTATGCATAGCCTTTAGGAGGCTTATGGAGTGCTCCTGGGGACTGGCAGAATTGAGCAAAAAACGGCCCATTTTTCGCTCATTTCTGCCGTCCCCAGCTCCTAGGAGCACTCTGAAAGCCTCCTAAAGGCTATGTATGGCAATTTTGGTGAAGGGCTGGGTTTCAGGAGGCAAAAAAAATGCTATATTCAGTGTATAAGACACACCCAGATTTTCAGCCTCTTTTTTGAGGGAAAAAGGTGCATCTTATACTTTGAAAAATACGGTAAGTAGAAGTGTTTGTTTATTTGTTTATTTATTTATTTCTGTCCCACCTTTATTATTTTTACAAACTCTCAAGGCAGATATCTCTAACACACCTTCCTCCTGCTATTTTCCCCACAATGACAACCCGGTGATATGGGTTGGGTTGAAAGAGAGTGTCTCGCCCAAGATCACCCAGCTGCTTTTCATAGCTAATGGTATCTGGCTTTGTATCCTGATGCCTTTACCATTAGAATAAGATGTCTATGGAGAATCTCAGTCATCCAGGTCATGGTTGTCCCAAAAATGCTTTTTCCAAGAAGTAACTACTAGACTTTCTGATTTTTCTTTGAAGACGTTTCATTTCTCGTCCAAGAAACTTCTTCAACTCCGAAGAAGCTTCTTGATGAGAAGCGAAATGTCTCTAAAGAAAAAAACAGGAAGTCCAGTTGCCTCTTGAAAAAGCACCTTGGGGACACTAGAATAAAAAAATTACTTGTAAACATAGAACAGACTTTTGTTTCAAAAGTATGAAAGTTGGAGGAAGAAGACTAAAAGAAATGTTGAATCTTAGCACCCAAATGAGGCAAGGAAGAAAAGGCCCAAAGAGAGGCTATTCTTCGTATTTTACTAACAGCAAAACTTCCTTTATGATGGAGAATTACAGCAATATTGCCGTGGTTTTTGAAACTTCAACTTAGAAAAAAATACTTTATGCTTGAAGTGAGAGCTTTTAAAAGAAAAGTCGCAATGATATAGCCCTTGATTAAAAAAAATCTCAATGAGTGCTAGTTTCTTATTTTTAAATTTAAATACTACATTTACTTTTTTGCTACGTATTTTGGAATATGTATAAATATTAATGTTAATAGCTCCAAAAAATAATTCAAATCATTCTGTGGACACAGGAATATACAGTATTCTTTGAACAGGTTAAATGGGACAAATCATTGCATAATGAGTATTTTTATTTCTTTACCTGGATTAGATTAGTTTAAATTGATATTCAGATCTCACAGCCAAGGAAAAAACTGTTTGCTCACCAAGCAGTTAAGGTAAAACCATAGGAGAACAATTGAGTCAAGTATTAAAGTGAAAGAGATGTAAAAGCTTAAAGCATTAAAATAATCAGCTCTAAAACTTTGGATAAATTATCAGTCTATAAAGGAGAATACAGAAATGTAATACAGTTTATGAAGGAGAATGTTTTAATACAGGAATTAAAGTAGTGCTAAGTGGAAGCCAAAATTTGTGTAGAGATTCTATTTAAGACAGGAAGTAGAATAACAAAACTCAACTGATTTGAGAGTTTGTGCAAAGAATTAGAAGAAGTTAACCGTGTGCTTAACTAAAGATTTCAGTGAAGTTAACACTGCCTTTTCATTGTCAAATACAGTTTCAATTTCACTGTCCTTAACAGTGAAAATATTTTTTAATGCTTAGATCACTAGATCATCAGCTGCCAATAGAAAAATAGTTCTGAGCTGTCTTGTAGTTCTAAACTTTGTGGCCTGTTAAGAGATTAGATAATTTTATGATTGATCTCCACCCCCCCCCCCTCTTTGTAGCTGTTGTAAAAGCTTCATTTGAGCATTTGCTGATGGAATGGTGACCAGCAATTAGATATGTAATTCCTGAGCTGTCAGATGGGCAGTAAATAAATGCAATAAATAAATAAATAAAATAAATGCAATAAATAAATGAAAATTATATTATATTTTGGAGAAGTTTTCATTTGTAGGGTTCTTGGTGCATTACTAATTTGTTAATGAAACATCTGCAAGAAAACAACTACGTGAGGTCAGAGAGCACCAAGGACTCCACACTCCATCTCTGAACTACAAATAATTCTCTTCTATGGGTTTTCATTTATTGCATTAGTGAGGCATATCTGTTCTATTGCTTAGTTAGTCAGTGGTAGAATTATGTGAGCAATAATAATTGTTCCTAGCAATTTCATCTCTTTTGTCAACTTTCCACAAGAAAAAGCACCTCAAAGCCAATATTTTTGAAAATATTTAAGCAAATGCGACACATTAAAAAAAGAGAACAAAAATATGAAAACTCATGTTAATAGTATCAATTAATTGCATTCCCAGATTTATATTTATTAGAGAAATATGGTTTGGCATTCATCTATAAATACTGACACTCACATTTAATTCACTAATATTCACCAAATTTGAGACACTACTAATAGGACTTATAATTTCCATCACAGTTGATCAAATACTTTTGTAACATTTACTTCCTTTATTGGAGATATGTTTATGACATTTTCATTATTTGAAGTCATGGAAAAGAATTTTCAGTACATGTCATCATGACCTCAACTTCTTCCTTATCATCAGACAATCTACAAAATGTGTCCACTTCTTTGATGTAATATAGTAAAACATAAATACCATGTTATATAGAAAACACATACATCAACATGCGTCTTATATGCTTTCATTCAATATACCATCAAATGTAGCATTTATAGCCAGATTTTAGACTTCAACTACATTTGTTTTGATCCATCATTTGGGATGCTCAATCACAAATCGAGCCCATCCTCTTACTCCATCTCAAAATTATATCCTATATCAATGTAACTATTCTATTACATCTGATTAAATGAGCAGTAGACCATGGAAGATTATGCCTTTTAATTTGTTAGTTTGAAAAAGTCCCACCAGACTTCTTTTCCAATTTTTTTATTCCCATAAACTGACATGGCTCTCCTATAATTTGGAGTGAGTAAGAATAGGAAGCTCGTAGCTTTTTTTTATAGCTTCAAAATAATTTGATAATGTCTATGCTATGAAAGCAAAGATGTGATGAAATAATTACCGCATTTTTCAGAGTATAAGACGTACTGGAGTATAAGATGCACCAAGGTTTTGAAGAGGCAAATTTTAAAAAAAAGTAGGTAGGTAGATAGAGGGATAGACAGGGAGAGAAAGAGAGAGAAATACAGTAGGTAGGTAGGTAGATAAAGGGATAGAGAGAGAAATAGAGAGGGAGAGTGTGTAGGTAGAGGGATAGAGAGAGAAAAATAGAAAGAGATAGATAGGGAGGGAGAGAGAGAGAGAGAGTAGGTAGGTTGGTAGATAGTGGGATAGAGAGAGAGAAATATATATATAGAGAGAAATACAGTAGATAGGTAGGGAGAGAGAGTAATTAGGTAGGTAGGTAGATAGATAGAGAAATAGAAAGAGAGAGAAATACAGTAGATAAGGAGAGAGGGAGTAGTTAGGTATGTAGGTAGGTAAAGGGATAGAGATAGATAGATGGAGAAATAGAGAGAGAGAGAGAAATACAGTAGGTAGGTAGGGAGGGAGAGAGTGTAGGTAGGTAAGTAGGTAGGTAGAGGGATAGAGAGAGAGAAAGAGAGAAATACAGTAGATAGGGAGAGAGAGAGAGTAGGTAGGTAGGTAGGTAGGTAGGTAAAGGGATATATATAGAGAGAAATAGAGAGATAGAGAAATACAGTAGGTAAGGAGGGAGAGTGAGTGAGTGTGTAGGTAGGTAGGTAGAGGGATAGGGAGCGAGAAATAGAAATAGAGAGAAATACAGTAGATATGTAGGTTTTTCTGCTGGCACAGCACTTGATCAATGTAATTCTCATCAATCAGTTAAAGAGCTTTCCAAAAGGGAAAAAAAGTTTTTGCACTCTGCAAACCTCCCCCAAACGGCTTGTTTTTCACGAAAACGGGCCCATTTCCCTCCCAAAAAAGGCATGAATAGCCTTGGGGGAGCTTGCAGAGTGCTCCTGGGGGGGATGCTCCCCCCAAATGAGCAAACAAACGGCCTGTTTTTTGTGAAAATGGGCCTGTTTTTTGTCAAAAAAATTGCATGCATAGCCTTATGAAGGCTTATATAGTGCTGCTGAGGGCTGGGGCGGCGGCAAAAAACGGCTCCTTCTTTGCTCATTTCTGCACTGCTCAGCCCCCAGGAGCTCTCTGAAAGCCTCCATAAGGGTATGCACGGCCATTTTGGTAAAGAGGCGGGGCTTCAGGAGGCAAAAATGCTATATTCAATGTATAAGACGCATCCAGATTTTCAGCCTCTTTTTTGAGGAAAAAAGGTGCGTCTTATACTCTGAAAAATACGGTAGTTATTCTCTATATTATTGAGAAACATCATTTAGAGTTAAAGATTCATATTCTTTCTTAATATTACATTATGCACTGGCAAATATTAGAAAACATATGAAAAAAATTGGTATAAATTGTGGCTGTAGATTTACTATAAATCTAGTAATTCTAGAATCCACACTTGGCTAACCCCTGGCAATTTGAGTTGGTCCATAGAGTGTAGCTTCAAAATTAATGATAATATACTTCTACTACGCATAGGTGGTTATTTGCAGTGGAGTTTTGACATACCAGCTGTATGGTATAAAATATATGGTATGATATAAAATAGTTAGAACTCACCAAACTCTTCTAATACATTTGACTTATGATATAGATGTACTAAATATTACAGGTAGAATATATTATCTTTCAGTTGAAATATGAAAGTTAAACATATACATTAAACTGTAGAAAATAGAATGATAATATATAGAAGTGTCCTTTTTGGTTCACACACAATTTACATCTAACGAAACACAAAGGAATGTTTGTACAATTAATTGAAATTGTCCGTTTTGAATATGGCAGTTTCATTTAACGCTTGAAACTAATGAAACTCTTAAATATTTTATTTTATAAAATTAATATTATCAGAGCTTCTAGTCAATGAATTTCATAATTTAATTCTATATTTTGTTATAACATGCTTCCTTTTTTTCTTCCCAAACTTTGTGGAGTTACTTTGTCTTCATATGTTTTGTGAAAGAAATCCCTATTTACTTTCTTCATATCATTTCTAATTTTGGAATTTTTTGTCTTTATCTTAGTTGTACTTTTAAACTATGAACATTTGTTTTTGTAAAACTGGAAAGTATGCTATATATGCTAATGAAAACAGTATCAAAGGCATATGAGCAGCTCATAACTTTTATGTAAATCTTTCTGTCACATGAATGGCTACACATTCCTGAACAATTACACAGGCTCATAAATCTACAGGAAAATGGTTTTTTCCTGTAGAAGGGCAAACAACTCATATTTGATGTTGATAACTACATATCCATATATAAAAAGATATAATTCTTAATCTGCCCTCCAAGAAAACTTTAAATTATGTCTTGATAATAAGTACAGAAATATAAATACTCCCTATCTATTCCATTGTCAGATGAATATACCCTGTTGTTTAAATATGTGTTTAAAATGTTGCCATCTATTATAGTGACCTTGAAAAAGTCCTTTGTAGTCAACAAGATTGATGAATATTTATCTATGTTCTTCACCAATCAATGATTTATTATTTTAGCTATTAAGATTATATTAAAACACACATATAAACAAACAGAGAGAAACGTACTAGAATATTAGGTTTTATTAGAAAACAGCTTGGAGCACTATTTACTTTTTTAAAAAGTTACATTTCCTTTTAATGGTTAGTGTCAGCTACTTTTAAAACCCATATTGCCTGTTAGTGTTTGGTTTGTAACTGTAATTTGGATACCTGAGTCAGTTCGCAGGAGTGCAATGCATTTTAAGGTCTTCTGGTCAAAGTAAAAATTGAATTTCTTAAATTCTTTATTTCCTGTTACAAAGTAATATTTTAATATTCATACTACTAACAGCATCCCCCCCCCACCTAAAGCTCTTCTGTCTAGAACAGTGATGGCGAACCTATGGCACGCGTGCCACAGGTGGCACGCAGAGCCATTTATCAGGGCACGCGAGGCGCTGCCCTGTCAGCTGGCCAGGACGCATGCGCTCGCTGGCCAGCTGAGTTCACCCCTTTTTAAAGCCATTTTTCGCCCTCCCCAGGCTCCAGAGGCTTTATAGGAGCCTGGGGAGGGTGAAAAGAGCCTCCCCACTCCCTCGGAGGCCCTCCGGAGGCTTCAGGGACCATCCAGAGGCTTCCCTGAAGCCTTTGGAGCACTTAAAACGACCCTCCGAGCAAACTGGAAGTGACTTCCGGTTTGCTCGGAGGGTCATTTTGAGCGCTCCGAAGGCATCAGGGAAGCCTCCGGATGGTCCCTGAAGCCTCCAGAGGGTCTCTGGGTGGGCGGGGGAGGCCCTTTTCACCCTCCCCAGGCTCCTATAAAGCCTCGAGCCTGGGGAGGGCGAAAAAGCATGTAAAATGGGGGGGCTGTAGTGCACGCATGCGCACTGGGGGGGTCGTGCATTGCATTATGGGTTAGGCACGCCCGCACACGACCCCCCTGCGCTCCCCCCACTTGTGGCACGCGAGCCAAAAAAGGTTCGCCATCGCTGCTCTAGAAATTTCCTTCTAGTCTTTCAAGTACAAACATTCTACATCCTTAAAAAAAGTTATACAGGTAGTCCTTGTTTAATAATCTCAGTTGTGATTGGCTTGGTTACAAATATCACTTTGTAACTGCGAATGGCTGCTGTATGAGATAGTTGCTAAGTCACGGGTATCAAACTCAATTGTGTCATTGTGGCATCATGTGACGTATTGTGTCTTTTTTTGCCTTTGCGGAACCAGAGTGGGTGTGGCCTGCGCATGATGCATCTGGTCTGCGGGCCGCTAGTTTGATATCCCTGTGCTAAGTGAAGACTACTGTACTACATAGTTGTATGCCCGTTCACTCCAAAGTCTTTTCATATTAATTTCTATGTTACTTAAATTTGATTTAAAATGTTTTTATTTTATTTTATGAAACTATTTTTTGACAACAATTAATCTAATAGTATTAACATTAATTTTAAGCATGTTTGCTTTTTAGTGTTAAAGGAAGTGCCTCCTAACACAGTTTTTCCCCCCCTAGGGTAACGCATGTTGGACAGCATTTTACTTTTGTGCTTACTGACATTGAAAGCAAGCAAAGATTTGGATTTTGTCGTTTAACATCAGGAGGCAAAGTGTGTCTATGCATTCTAAGGTAAGCTGCTATATAGAAAAACAAATGCCTGTCTACTTTCTTGGACAGTTATTGGTAATTATTGGTTAAAAATTGTAGATTTCATGATAGCTAGAAAGCTTTGATGATATGGATGTATGGTTATATGCTGCCATCAAAATAAGCGTAGTTGACATTAAAGACTATTTTTTTTTCTATAAGAGAGAAATTGTTTTAATGAGATATTTTACAAATGCTGCATAGTTTGCCTAGCTTGGCAGGTTATGTAAATGGTTGTATAACTTTTTTTAAAGAGAAAAATTGACACAGCAGCTGCAAATGAAATTGCCTTATGATAATGAAGTGAAGGCCTAGTGCTAATTAATAGGAATTCATCTTCTAACTGACCCAGAGGAAAAGCAAAGTTGCAACATAACAAGGTGTATATTAATGTATGTGTGAATTTTCATCCTAATCTTATTACGAGGCTTTTTGCATTATACCTTTGCTTTTGCATTTGCCTTGATTCAAGGTAAATTTAACATACATTATGTTGTATACCTTTGGTTAATAAGTTAAATGTAGTAGAGGATGGAGGCCATAGGATGATTTCTTTACAGAGTACCAGAAAATATGAAGTATTGGACTGGGGTTATTATTAATGGCCTGTGGATGTTGCTTCTTAATAGACTCCTGCACATGTCACTGGCTACAATGAAACCTAATTAAGTGGTAAAACAATATTATTCTAATATTGTATGAATGTGAATATTCCTTTCCTTTTCTGACTTTTCTGTTGAGGAGTAGATTTGCCTCTCATGAAGCAGGATATAGCCAACTTTAAATTTAGTTCAAATTTTAAGTTTCAATCTTCAAACTGTAATTTTGAATCTGTCTCAGATCATCAGTGTTCCAATGGATAAAAAATTGTTAATGGCAGAGTTTGAGGTTGAATTTACTTCTATGAGGTGAACTGCCCCCCCCCCCCCCCCCAAATTCTCATGTAATCCCTGAGACTGATTTGCTGTTATGGAAAATGCCCCAGAAATACAGCTTTTCCTTTTTAGATTTGGTTGGTTTTCTCCCCTGATAAACTGTCCTTTTTAAATAAGTGATATGTGTGTAATCAATGTAATACTCCAGGAAGCCAATATCTGACAGGGTTATTTTCATCTACCCTGTATATTAATTCAATTGACAACTTTTTATTCAGTTAATTGAATTTTTACCATTTGACCTAGTTTGTTTTCTTCTCTATAAACAGATAATGGTTTGCAAGGTTCCTGCCCTCCCCCCTCGCCCAAATTTATTCAGGGACTGCCACTAAAAATTTTCATTGGAAAAATAATTTGATTGTGGTATTCCCCCCTCCCAAATATGGATCTGAAAATCTATTAATATTGCCTAGAAATATTTCCTATGCAAAGTACAAACAAAGCTGCTTCCAACTTGCATATATGTGCTAGTCGTTCCTGTCTCTAGGGGGCGATGCTCATTTCCGTTTCAAAGCCGAAGAGCCATCTCCATCATGATGTGTGCCCTTCAGGCCTATGGATTCTCCATCAACGTGGAGAAAAGTCACCTGTCTCCCGCCACCAGACTGCTTCATCTGGGGGCGGTGATAAGGTAACTTCCATTTTGACCTCATATCCGCATTCCAGTGGCGGAGCCACAAGAGGCAGTGTGTGTGGTAACATTTGAGGCCAGGGTTCTGGACACAAACTTGGCAGCATTGAGCATGGCATCTGCCGAATACTCAAATCACTGCTATTTAGTTTACGTCCTAGCGGCCTGGTGCGGCTTGTGGCAGGCTTTCTCTGACCTCTTGTCCTCAGCCTTAAATCCTTCCAGAAGAAGAAGTGAGAGAGGCCACCGGGACATCTACCGGGGACAGCTTGAGGAGCTTCTCAAAGGCTGGATCGACTGTGTACAGCCTCTTGTTAGCACTGCTTGGGGTCGCAGAGGCGCCTGGCTGCATCCACTGTCTCTGGCCAATGCCCTGAAAAAAGGATGGAGTAGGGACGACTTCCTGGATTGGGATTTGCTCATCAAATAGACTAGGATCCTGGGTCACCTTAGTGGCCAGATCTGGACTTGCGGATATCCCAACATGGATAGAGGCTTTGGCCTTGGATAAATGGATTTTAAAAAGATTGGTTTAAAAAGCCCCTGAAAATAGGGGGTCTCCGTTGTGAGCCCTTCATCTGCTGATCAACGTTCCTTCTAATTTTTTTTCAGTGTGAGCGGAAAAGTATAGTGTTTGAGCAGCACATTTTCATGCCTGAGCATCTGAATTTTTTTCATAGATGTCACCAAGACAACGAAATCAGTGTTATTTGAAACTCAATTCTACCATGTAAATATACATTAAGTAAAGAAGTCTCCCTATACAGGTAGTCCTCAATCTACCCTAATTGAGCCCAAAGTTTCTATTGCTAAGTGAGACATTTGTTAAGTGAGTTTTGCTCCATTTTACAACCTTTCTTGCTACATACAGTTAAGTGAATCACTGAGGTTAAATCAGTAACCTGGTTGTTAAGTCAATCTGACTTTCCTACTGACTTTGCTTGGCAGAAGGTTGCAAAAGGTGACCTCAGGACACTGCAACCATCATAAATATGAGGCAGTTGCCAAAGATCCAAATTTTGATCATGTGGCCATGGGGATGCTGCAATGATCATAAGTGTGAAGAACAGCCATAAGTCACTTTTTTCAGTTCTGGTGTAACTTTAGTCATTAAGTGAACTGTTGTAAGTTGAGGACTACTTGTATTCAAGTTCAATGGATGACTCTCTATGGGAAAAGGATCAAAACTTCCCTCTATCCACATTTTCCATACTATGAATTACTTTATATGCTTTATACTTTCCCCCTTACTATCCAATAGTCTGCAGTGATATTAGCAAGTTATGAATAAATTACCAATTGATGTAGATTAGCAGTTGGGGCACATAAAGAAACAAACAAAGAGGGGAGAGGAGGGAGGGGGAGGAAGGAAGGAAGGGAGAGAGAGAGACAAACCCACACATACGCGCGCGCACACACACACACACACACAGACAGAGAGACAAAACAGGAAAGAGGAGAAAGAGAAAAAGAAAGGGGAGAGGAGGGAGGGAGGATAAGAAAAAGAGGCAGAAAAAAGAAAGAGAGAGAAAGAGGAAAGGAAGAAAGAAGGAAGGAAGGAAGGAAAGAAAAAAAGAAAGAAAAAAGGAAGAAAGAAAAGAGGAGAGGAGAAGGAATAGAGGCCAAAAAAGCAAACAAGGAAAAGTAGGAAAAACTTTCAGTGGAAAACACTATTTTTCCATCAGCGCAAAACTTTCCTAAACAAGGTTAATTTTTCGGATTTTGAGTTTCTGGTCTAGGCGGACCAAGAAGCCTCTGTTTTCTTTTTCTTTTTGAGCAATAAAATCAAATAAAATCTGCGGAGCACCAGCTCGACTCCCCCTTCCTGCGAAAAAAACCTCGAGCCCCAAAGCTCTGAACGCAGAGGCTGGATTCAGACATGTGCACACCTGGCGTGGGTTTCCACTTGCTTGTGTGGCGAGTGCCTCCCACACATCTGCATGTCGGAAATGGAGCCAACAGCGGAGAGCCCAGCCATGGGGACTTAGCCGACAAACCGCGACGGAAGCATGCTGCGCATGTCCCGCGGAGACTTTGCTGTTGCCGCTGCTCCCCCCCTCAGTAACTTTGATCCAGGAGGGAATGGCCTCCCTGTCAATCAGCCACACACCGGCGGAGGGAGTCCAATCACAACCCTAGGCGGCCACATTTCTGTTGGCCAAAGGCCCGCCTTCCTCTGGGTGTGTCCAGGCACCATAATATCCCGGCCCAGCTGACAGAAGCCTCCTAGCCGCCTGCAGCTTAAAGTCCATCATGCTAAAGATCACTGCGCGGCAGTTGGAAACTGCTGCACTGTGTTTTGTTGCCACCTGCACGGCCACGCACTTGCGCAGCTTAGAGGGAACATAGCTGCTGATAGTGTCTGATCATCCAGATCATCCCCACCCGACACTGAGCCCTTACTAGACATGGAGGAATGGGGGGATGCTCGGCACTGCTCCTGTGCCTCCTCCTGAACAGGGGGAGATTGCGGAGCCAACCTGGGCTGGCAGTGTGTGCTCTTTTCCTGCTGGAGCCCCTGGGCTATTCCCTGTGAAATGGCCTTGGCTATAACCGCCTTCGTCTTAGCCTAGAGCTGGGGTCCTTGGTCCTCCACAGGGCGAGATGGTGGTGCATGTGGAATCTCAGGAGAATCTGGGGCCTCTGAGAGGGAGAATTCCATCTGCCCTTCCTGGTCTAGGGGAGGCCAGGCAAACAGATCCCCAACATCCTCCAGAGAAGGCCCAGGTGAATCAGGGCAGTCTGAGGCATCACCCGGGGACAGGTCTAGGTACCCATCCTCACTTTTGGAAATGGGATGCACAGATCTGGGGCGACTTGGGGGGGGGAGCCTGGAGGGGTAGACTGGCGGGAGGTGGTTGCGTTCTTTTGTTGGGCCTTGGCAAATTGCCTCTCCAGTACTTTTTGGCTCCAAAGAGATAGCTTGTCTGACTCCTTGGTCTGGCTCTTGCCTTTGGGTTGGGGCTTGACTGCTTCCAAGGCCTCATTCGCCTTCTTGCCAGCCTGCATGGTGGATGGGCTCGGCTGTTCCTCATCTAGTCTGGAACTCATTGCTGGATCAACAAAAAGGAAAAAAAGTTTCTTTGTCAGACCTGGATGCAGGGCAATGGTGATCAGTGGCCCTCCTGCATCAGTCAAGCCCTTGCCACTCACCGGAGGCTGCAAGTGTGGCTGGAGCTAATGCAAGCAGATGGCAGCTCAACAAAATGGCACAAGCAAAAATACCGCTCCCAGCTCCAGGCAGACCCGGAGGTTGACTAGAATAGCCAGCCCCCCCCATCTGTTCTCCACAAAACAGTCCCGCCAATTTGGATCGGACAGGAGAAGACATGACAGTGATCTGCTAGAGGCAGGCAGGCAGCAAGGCAAACGGGCTGAAGGAAAAAAAGGCACATGATTTTCAGCACACAAAATGGCCACTGCCACAGCAATGAGGCTGATAATAGCGATCGCAGCTAAAAGGAGCCTAGCGGGAGCCCCCGTGGCTTGAAACGATTGCCGTCTATTAAAGCAGGCGATCCACCTACTTTTGCTGATTGATGTGGCGTCCGAGCAGACCCGGAACACCACGGGGATGAAGGGGGAGAAGGAAAAAAGTTTTAAAAGACCTCCCCACCTGCCTTAAGGAAAAAATTCACAGACAAGGATAATAATTTTTTTAAAATATACAATTAACAGTGGAATAGACTAATTAAACAATAAAGGAGAAAAAAGAGTAAAAAAAAAAGAGGAGAGCCCAAGCTTATCTGGTCAAGAACTGCTGGAACTTCTTTGAATACATCCACTGGACAATAGACTGAATTGAAAAACTGGCTAGCGCAAACACCAGAGGGCATGGCCAAATAAATTCAATTCAGTCCTTGGGCAGAAGGCAGAATTTAACCCATGCTTGGACTCTCCCACAGCGCCCAGAGAATGATCGTTCAGGTAAGCCAATGATCAATCCTGATTCTAGGGGGCGTTGCTCATCTCTGTTTCAAAGCCAAAGAACCAGCACTGTCTGATGACGTCTCTGTGGTCCTGTGGCCGGCATGACTTAATGCCGAAGGCGCACTGAACGCTGTTACCTTCCCACCAAAGGCGGTTCCTATTTTTCATTTTTGCATGCTTTCGAACTGCTAGGTTGGCAATAACGGGACAAGTAGCAGGACAAGTAACAGGAGCTCACTCCATTATGCGGCATTAGGGATTTGAAGTGCCGAACTGCCGACCTTTCTGATCAACAAGCTCAGTGTCTTAGCCACTGAGCCACCGTGTCCCTTTTTCCTAAGAAGATATTAATGTGGTCAACACACTCAAAGGCCTTTCTATGATAGCTGAAGTACATATTGACTTATTTTCAATATTTTGGGGCCCTTTCAATTATCAGCTCTGTTATCTTTCTGAAACTTGTTTGAATATCTACTATTTTCCTTCTCTTCTTGAGCAACATTTTGCTATCTAGAATTTGATATCAGACACTGGAAAAAAAAGGAAAAGCTTTACTTTCTAAGATAACTCTAGCCTGTCACAAAAGTGTTAATGTGGAGAAGCATTACTGTTAAGATTGATAAATATTGGATTTTGTAGCAAGAAAAGGGTATTTAAAGAAAATCTTACAATTTTGAGATGGACATTTAAACTGGGTTATATGAAAATCTGTTCTAGGCCAAGGTTTCCCTAAGAAAGCTCAGCATTGCTGTTCAAGAGGAATAGTATAGTAACTGAAGCAATAGTAGTGTTTTATGAGCAAGTGATTCATTTGCTAGTATGTTTCAGTTGCAGTGGAAGTAAGTGAATACTTAATAGTATCAGAAATACTATAAACAATAAAACACTATAGGCTAAAGTGATTAAAATGTTATTACAACTGCACAGTTTTTATGGTGAATATTAGCTTCTCATCAGCTTGCTCTAAGACAGATCCACAATAAATTGCTAATTAAAAACAGAATGAAAGTAACATTCAGCCATTTTAAAACAGAACTGAGATACCTATATTTGCGGCTTAGAACAAATTATGGAGCAGTCTGTCTCAGAGATAAGCAAGAAAGGCGGTTGAATCTTAGGCTGGGCAGTTACAACAGCACCACATGGGTACTTAACAAATATAATAGCACAATATGGAAGCTAACAAATATAACATATAATTGCAAAGGAAGGGAGCATGCTAGCTTAGTGGGTTTGAGCAATAAAGATGTAAGAAATAGAGGGCAGATCTAGAAAACAAAAACAAAACAATTAGACATGCTTAGAAAGGATAATTCTGGGTAACTAGACAGGTGTGTTTATAACAGAAATACGAGCAACCATCAGATTTTATACACTAATAATAATTATAATGGAAAGTTATGTAAATGGTATGATGGGGCATGATCTTTTCCTTTCCGGGATATAGTTACATTTTACACATTTAGAAGGTCAGTTTAAAAAGTACTTACATTAATCCAAATTATCTAATTTAATCACCATTAAATTATTCCACCACCACCCCAACTTAATTCACTATGTTAATATCTACTATAACTCTTTCTTACAGGTGAAGATTGTAACGTAATGTCAAGAGCATAGATATAAGGAAATCCTCAGAAACCAAGTTTCTACTATATTTGATATCAGTGCTATATGAATAGCTAGATAGCATCTGACACGTTCCTATGAATTACTTGCAATCCTTCTACTTAACAGATTCCTCCATCTACAAAAACTGTGCCATCAATTATTACAGCTTTAATGTATTTCATAAATAGCTTATTTACTGCTTCAGTAAAAATATAAATTAGAAATTCTTTTCCCTGTTTGCTTGCTCTCAGGGAACAGGTACAGAGGCACTGTAATTCAGATACCCAGTAATGGTGTTTGGCAAATTCTTTCTTACCACACTTGCCTTGAATCAACAAATCCCAAGATTTGCCTTGCTAATTCTATAATTACCAGCAATGTAATGCAATATAATCGAGTAACAGAGTTGGAAGAGACCTTGAAAGTCTTCTAGTTCAACCCTCTGATCAAGCAGCAAACCTTATAATGTTTCAGACAATTGGTTGCCCAATCTCTTCTTAAAAACCTCCAATGTTGGAATACCTATAACTTCTGGAAGCAAGTTTTTTCACTGATTAATTGACCTCACTGTCAAGAAATTTCTTCTTAGTTCTAGATTGGTTCTCTCCTTGATTGGTTTCCATCCATTGCTTTTTGTCCTACCTTCAGGTGCTTTGGAGGACAGGTTGATCCTCTCTTCTTTGTGGCAGCCCCTTAGATATTGGAACACTGTTATCATGTCACGCCTAGTCCTTCTTTTCTTTGAACTAGACATATTTAATTTCTGCAATCGTTCTTCATATGTTTTAGCCTCGGGTCCCCTAATGAACTTTGTTGCTCTTCTCTGCACTCTTTCTAGGGTCTCAACATCTTTTTATATTGTGGCGACCAAAACTGGATGCAGTATTCCAAGTGTGGCCTTACCAAGGCATTATAAAGTGATATTAACACTTCACGTGATCTTGATTCTATCCCTCTGTTGATGCAGCCTAGGACTGTTGGCTCTTTTGGCAGCTGCAGCACACTGCTGGCTCATATTTAAGTGGTTGCCCATTAGGACTCCAAGATTCCTCTCACAGTTACTATTATTGAGTCAATTGCCATCTATTTTATACCTGTGCATTTGGCTTTTCTTGCCTATGAGGTTCTTGTAGAACCTTACTTTTGTAGGATGTTTTCATTTTTTTCTCTGAAGTATTTCTATTTAAAAGGCAATATAAGGGCTCTCTGGAGAACTCTATAACATTAGGAAAGAGAAGAAGAAGACCACAGCAGCAAGATGGATGAGCTCAATTACAGGAGTAATGGGTGTATAGTTGAAAGATCTGAAGGACTAGGTTGGAGTCAGATCATCCTGGCTAGCTTGGTTGCTACACTCAAGATCAACTTGATGGCACAATTAGTCGAGAGCTAAATTACATTAAATGTTGATGTTCATGTAAAGCAAGCAGCTTACCCTTCTGCCCCACTCCCCCTTTATGGTAGTTAAAGTATGTGGGATTTTGATTGAGACACTTTTGTATGCTTTTCTGAAGCCAGTTAGCTTTGTAAAATTTTCTACTGTCTATTTCCTGCATTATTAATACCAGTGGAGTTTTTAAAAAAGAAATATTTGGAGTGAAAACTGCTAAGGGCAGTAATTTTGTTCATGAACTGGCCTGCATGTTTATAGAAGAGTGTAGGGAAAAACCTGAGGGGCAGCTGCAGACTGCAAACTTCATTGTTCAGGCCACAATAGGATTATCATATTTGGAATCATTGATGAAAATAGTGAGGAACTAAGATGTGTACAACTCCAACAGATGGTAATGTACAGATTCTTTGTGATGTGCCAGTAGGTTGTTCCTTGTTTTTCGCTTTGCCAGTTCACTTAAGGTCCAATACATCAGTCAAATTTTTTAATGTATAATGTCAAGGGCCTGGAGAATCCATGAAAACAATTTTTCTTGCTTCGAATGTGTCAATATTCTATACTGGAAGCATGGTTTGAACAATGAATCATATGATAATTTATTCTTGATACACTCAGTATGCATGCAACGTTTATATTATCTAAGCATGGTTCTGTATTAAAACTATTAATTGGGATTATGATGTAGAAACATTGTGTGTGGGATCTTATTTGGAAAGGATAAATAAATGAAATGCGTAAGAATTTACATAATATTGAGAGAGAAAAATGCAGTCTTTGGGTTATGATGGCAGTTGTAATCGTGTTTACCATTGCTAAGCATGGCTGTCATTGAGTGCAATGTTATGTCACTTCATTGCTTAGCAACAGCAATCCTGCAGTTATGGATATATGGTCAGAACTCCAGGGTGCCCAAGTCATTAAGAGGGAAGAGGCTGAATTCCCCAGTAATGAGAGTGTTTGTATCTGAGTGCTGTGGGTGGGCATTAGGGAGCATGGGGGATTGGTGGAGGCCTCAGGTGGGCTGACAGAGGTTGCGGGTGGGCCGATGAAGGCCACAAGAGGTGGAGGGGGAGGGTGTTGTGGTCATGTGGCCCTATGCTACAGAGTAGGAACTGGCAGAAGGTAGTATGAAAGAAAAGCAACAGGAGTGACTTAGTGGGACAACTTGCAATCTTCCTTGACATCTACACCATTGACTTTGCTTGTGGAAAATTGGCAAGGAAAGATTGGCCCTAAGTCCATTTTTTTAGAGTTGCTGAACAAATGGGTGTAAGCTGAGGACTGCCTGTAATCTATATATATATAAAAGTGAAATACCACTAATGCATAATCACAAAATCTCCAAATCTAGATAAAGCCTACAAACATCAAGTTTGCCATGTATATTATTCTTGGCTTCTAGGTGCTCACTTAAGAAAGGATTTTTCGAAATGACCATAAGAGCTTTAGTATTTCCTATATTATTATTAACGTGCTGTCATGCTAAGGAGTTCTACTCCCTATCCCAACCTGAAAAGAAATCTAATCCAAATGCAAAACAGAAGCAGAGGAGAGGAGTTTCAGTTTTACTTTTACAGCAGCAAGCAACTTTACTACAGAACAGTTGAGCTAAGTCATGCTCAGTCTCTTCCTGTCTCTTTCTTGCTCACACAGGAAATACTGTTTGAGTTTCTAAACACCACCCCTCAACTCTCTCTCACACTAACAGGACGCTAACCAGATGAATACCGATGGATGCTGGTAGGCAGAGGCAGATTTCCCCCCCCCCCCCCGCCCTTATTTTTCTCCTTAGTTTAGACAAATCTGTTCCTTCTACTGTAACACCAGTTAAAGGGAAAAGAGGCAAAAACCTCAGAAAAACATTTACAGATGTGATTAAGAAAACACAAGTAAGTGAAACTGCACACAAGTATCGTCAAACTCATCCCCAAGTCAGTAGACAGGCTGTAAAAAAGTATACATCTAATAACCTCTATGTTAATAAGTCACAAATAAGATCAATGCCTTGGACTAATTTGTCTGGTTTTAAATATGAACCTCAGATTGATTACTCCAGGGACAAGGTTGTTGATCTCGAACACTGGTTACCCTGTGCCTGGTGCTGTGCTCTAAAGTGGTAGGGTGAGAGTCCCGGTATGTGCTACGGTGGCGGTAAAGTCCCCTTTAGCCCTCCCCTGAACCCTTACACAGCCTTCTCACCCACCAGCATCCAATGGCAAAGCACTTTCTTTCTGCTGTCTGGAAGTACAAACGGATGCTTTCAAATGACATATTTTGGAGCCAGAGAGGTGAAGGAGGAAAATTTTATGTCAACATTCAAAGTGCAGGGGCAGGTCTACACAGAATAGGGAGTATCATGATGGGGCCTCAGCAGCATCCTTCATTTCTCCAGATATACTTTGTTGGTGATGATGGCAATGAGAGGGACATCCGTTGTGGAATTTATCCTGGTGTTAATCCACAACTGGTTAGCCAACTGCAGAAGTTGCTGCGTGAACAACAACAAGTATATTCTGGAACTTAAGGCTGCTATTGATTCTGTTCCTAAGGGGCAGAAGAACTTCCAAGTGGTGATTAACGCCGATAAGAAGCCTTCTGGAGAGCACTGAAATCGTTTCAGTTCCCCCACAACTACAGAAGTGGCTGTTCTCATTGTCGGCCAGGATTTTGAAAAGAGAGATATCGTTCTCCACGGCAAAGACAACGGGTTGTTACGAATCAGTGAGATGCACTGTGCCTATGACGCTCTCCAGTACCCTCTGATGTTCTGCCATGGAGAAGATGGCTATTACATCAATGTACCTCACTGTGAACCAAACACCAAAGTTCCTCTCAAGAAAACCGTGTCCGCTGCTGCCTTTTACAGCTACAGGATAATGGAGCGTTATGGCGAAGAATGCTGCCTACTGCTATTCCAGTTCTGTAGTGAAGCACGGGTATCCAACTGAGTAGTCACAATATATGATCAAGTTATCATTTTATTACTACTTTTTCTGGCTACTAGTTGCAAAGACATTTATAAATTAGCAATATCACAATTCTCAATTTGCTGTGCTACAGTGATGTTTAAAAGTTGATGAACTCTATTGAGTTTTCAATATTTCTGCATAAATAGTACGTAAAATGCAATTTGTTCTCCATAGACGTCTCAAAACTAGTACTAGAAAATTAGTTAAATAGAACAAATGATTCATTATACTCGTTCATTGACATATTGAAGAAAATGACTGTACATTTTAGAATAGAGGGGAGAAAATGGAGTTGGGTGATGAAAAAATTCAAACAATATCTATGCTTCCTTTTTAGATGAAAGTATTTGTTCCTCATTCTAGCTACTAAATAGTTACTAAATACTACAAAAGAACAGGAAATTGTATTCTCAAAAAGATTGATGGAACTTCTTGCAAGCTCTATGTAATTTTTTTTATTATTTCATTTTAAATTTCTCTATTTTTTTCCCATGCAAATTCTCAGCCAACATTTCTAACATTGTAAGGACCTCCACAAAACCTTTTATTTCAAGTCTTTCAATATTCAGCAAAAAAGACTATATCAAGCTTTGCTTTTTAATATAGGGAGTCCTTAATTTATGATAGGCCAGCCATTCAAAGCTACATCATATCTCCTCAGAACTACTTTTGACCCAGTTTCAAATTTCTGACAGCCACAGTCTCATGATTGCATTTGCAGAACACCAGTTTGGTTCAGTGGTTAAGGCAGCATGTTAGAAACCAGGAGACTATGAGTTCTAGTTCCTCCTTAGTCATGAAATCCAACTGAGCAACCTTGGCTGGTCACTCTCAAACAAACATTTCTCACAGGATTATTGTTTTGGGGAAATAGGAGGAGGAAGGTATGTTGGATATGTTTGTCACCTTGAGGTATTGGTAAAAATAATAAAGGAGGGATAAATAAATAAATAAAATAAAATAAATAAAATTATATCAATTTTCAATGCCCCGTAGTCACATGACCACAACTTTCAACATGTTTTTTTTTACTTCTGGTTTCTGCCAAAAAAAAAAAAAAAGCCCATTGGCTAAAAATTCCTATCTATGGGCAAGCAATAATAAAGAAATAATTTTGAGTAAATCCTCCTGTCATTCTTGGTTCCTTGTGCCTGACATTAATTGTGCCAGACTAAAGTTCAATTTACTTATTTTATATACCATGTGAAAGGTTAGAAAAGGTTCATTTTGAGCTTTTTCTTGCATATCAAAGATTCCAGGCTGTGACTGCACCAAATTCTACCACACCTGCTTAACAACTGTCACAATTTACAATTGTAATTCCAGGCTCAATTATGATAATAAGCCAGGGAGTACTTGTACTTGTTTAATGTCATTGTAAATTTCAGTAACATAAAATGCTGTTAAAAAAATTACTTCTGAAATTTGTTATAGCTGGGTTTTTAATGTCGGTATAAGAAAGTCAGATAGAAATATTTCTAATAGTTCTAATATAAAGTAAAGGAATCCCTGCAAATTTTACTCTGCTAGTCATTACTGACTATAAGGGGTGGTGCTCATATCCATTTCATGGCCATTGAACCAGCACTGTTTGAAGACATTTTCACGGTGATGTGGCCAGCCGGACGTCATAGATCATTGTTACTTTCCTACCAAAGTGGTACCTATACATCTACTTGCTTGTATGCTTTCAAGCTGCTAGGTTGGCAGAAGCTGGAATGAGGACGGGGGCTCACATTGTCACATGAAGCTTGGATCTTGAACCTGGGCTGGCACCTTTCCAGCCAATAAACCCAGGGTCTTAACCACTGAGGCACCGTGCTGCCCCCCCCAATAGTTCTAATATAGTGGTCCTAAATTTACAATAGTTTAACTGGTATAATTAGTGCTATTTAGCTCTCTGTTAAACTTACTGCATTTTTAGAAATTGCTATGTCATCATTTAAATATTCAACCTAGAAAATGATTAATGAAAATTTATTATAACATAATACCTTAGATTTCTAAATGACTTTTTATCATGATATATTTGTACTACAGTTCTTTATCTTAGACTATTTGAAGCATTCCTACCCCATCCTCCACTTCAAGCAAATCCACCAGAAACAGAATGTTTCAATTTTACACATTTTGTGTCAATTTTCCAGACAGAAAGTAGTCCCTAGACATTAAGACATTTAGCTACGGAAAGGCGGTTTCCTTAGTTTTATTTGAATACTAGAAGTTAAGATTCCTGCTGGTAGTTCAGGACTGTTAGTGGTTGCCTGACTGTTTGACAGAAAACATTTCCTTTCCTTTATTTAACCTTTGACTTGTGAATATAAAAGCGTTATCAGAATTGTAAGTGGAAGTGCAAGAGAGCTGGAAATCGACTTTGTACAACAAAGCTGAAGACTGTCTTCAAATGAAGGCTGAAATGCCTGACTGGTAGCTTAATGGATTAAAAGAATATGTTAAATACGTTTTTAATTAGTAATGAAATATCGGGTGTGATTGTTTATGTGACAGGTATGGACTATATTGGGTAGGATCTAATGATATTAAAAGCAATACAGAGCCACATCTATGATTGATTTTGCAGATGCTATTTCCAACTTTTGGTTTGATGTAGTGGGCAGCAAATTTGTTGAAACATTTGCTAACCTGCTGTAATTTATACCATCCGTTTGAACCAGTTTTGTGAGTTGACTTTTGTGTGATTATTGCTAAATATTTATCTAGATTCAGCAGTCCCTATCTTAAATTTATTAAAATCCTAATTGTGTTCCTCATCATTATGAGTTATCATATATGTGCCTCAACTCAACCCATTCCAGTCCTTGTAACCAGATTTTTAGAAAGGATTTATGTGTATAGTTGAATGGATGGAAGCTCCACAGTAAAAAAAAAAAAAATCATGTAGTTGAGGGAAATGAGGGGAGGAGTATGGCAAAATGTCTGACTGAGGAGGCTTCCAGAACATTGTTGGACATTATTGAGGGTTATACGAGGAATAGGTACCAGAGGAAGTATGCATTTGCCTAGCGTAACTCTCTTTAAAGGGATCCTTGTGTGTGAAAAATTGGTGCATTTTTTTCATAAAACATGATGGCCTAGTGAATGCATGATGATCCTAATCTTATATATGAAAATATTGAACAAATGTGTGGATAAAAATATAGAAGGTACATTATAATAGTTTTAGCTATCATTTTTTATAAGTATTCAATTTAAGGTTGCTTTTAAAAAATATTTAATGGTTGCTATTGAGGTAATTCAACCATAAAATGGAACTCTGATCTTTTTAAAATGTTGAAATTACAGATTTTTAAAGGATGGCGAATATTGAATATTGTGAATATTCTTTTGAGAATAAAAAACAAAATAATGTGTTCTAGAGAGTGAAGAAACTTCAGGCTTCCATTGAAATTAGTCTTGGATTTATTGTCACTAGACAAATATAGAAAAATCCACATATCTGTGAAAGCAGGTCCTATTCTTGAACCCTGACTGATGGGTTAAGAGAGAGCAGAGGTGGATTAAATGAGTGTATTAGCAGATATATTTGATTATTGTTTGCAGTACTGACTAAAGCTATATTTATCTTTGACTGTTTGCTGATACTGTTTAATTATAAAATATATTTAATTAAAAATCCTTTCCACTAAATATCAGAATACTTGAAAAATGACATAGAAGGAAATTGCTCTGATTTTTTAAAAACTTTTTTGAGTGTTTCAGGAATATGATGGCCTTAGGTAAGGTCTGGATTGAATTTTCTCCTGCCAATACTTCCCAGTGCACTAACTCCGTATCAATGTCATGTCAGCTAGGTAGATAAGAAAAACTGTTCCTTTCCCACAGAGAGAACTTGCTTAATCAAAACTTGAATTGAGGTCAAGAGTATTTTTTAACATTGCTTCTTACTATGTGGTTTAAAATATTTTCAGTTATCTTTTCTTGTGAATTTTCCACTTCTATATCATCAAACTTGCTTAAGGTTTTTCAAAAAGCGCATTACAGTGAAATAATTTTTAAATAATGCTTCCTTCTCTTACAAGTGCTCTGTTTGTCTTTTCAGCTATTTGCCATGGTTTGAGATGTACTACAAACTTTTAAATACGCTGGCGGAATATTTAGCTAAAGAACAGGTAATTTTGTTATTAAATAGAAATGATTTTCTGAAGAACTGCTAATCATCAATGATTTTAAGGTAGTAGTTCCTTTTTTTGAAAAAAAAATCAAGAATTACATACATTTTAGGTTACTGCTATTATTACTTTTCTTTAAAATAAATAGCTTAATAATTTAAAAACCTTTTTAAGTAGGGAAATTGAATGACATTTCTATGCTAGAAATTATACATCAAGATTACACTCTGGGATAGAATTTGAGTGTGGACAGTTTTAATACTTTATTATAAAATATTAAATTAATTTGCTGAAGAAATGCAAGAAAGTGACACAATTTATATTAATAGAGATAATGTTATTCAACCTTTGTCATTTGTTTATGCTTAGGAAGACTTACTATAAGACATGTTGTATTATTGAGGAAGAAACCAGTTATTTGTGAAACTGGAAATAGATGAACTGTAAAGATAGAAATCAAGACTTCAGAAGTTTGGGTGCTGGAGGCTTTTAAGAAGAAATTGGACAGCTACCTGTCTGAAGTGTAGTGTAGTGTCTCCTGCTTGAGCAGTGGGTTGGACTAGAAGACCTCCAATGTCCCTTGGAGATTCTCTATGGGGTTCAGGTCAGATGAGTTTGCTGGCCAATCAAGCACAGCAATCCAACAGTCATTGAACCAGGTTTTGGGCTTTTGGCAGTGTGGGCAGCTGGAAAATGAAGTCAGCACCCCCATAAATCTCGTCTGCAGAAGGAAGCATGAAGTGCTCCAAAATCTCCTGGTAGACGGCTGCGTTGACCCTGGTCTTAATGAAGCACAGTGGTCCAAAGTCCTGTTGCTCAGTGGTCCAAAGTCCTCTTTTCTAATGAGCGCAACTTTTGCATCTCATTGGGGAACCAAGGACCCAGAGTATGAAGGAAGAATGGAGAGGCCAATCAAGCACAGTAATCCCACGGTCATTGAACCAGTTTTTGGTGCTTTTGGTAAAAGTTGGTCTCATCAGAAAAGAGGACTTTGGACCACTGAGCAACAGGACTTTGGATCACTGTGCTTCATTAAGACCAGGGTCAACGCAGCCGTCTACCAGGAGATTTTGGAGCACTTCATGCTTCCTTCTGCAGATGAGCTTTATGGGGATGCTGACTTCATTTTCCAGCTGCCCACACTGCCAAAAGCACCAAAAACTGGTTCAATGACTGTGGGATTACTGTGCTTGATTGGCCAGCAAACTCGTCTGACCTGAACCCCATAGAGAATCTATGGAGCATTGCCAAGAGAAAGATGAGACACATGAGACCGAACAATGCAGAAGAGCTGAAAGCCGCTATTGAAGCATCCTGGTCTTCCATAACACCTCACCAGTGCCTCAGGATGATAGCTTCCATGCCACGCCGCATTGAGGCAGTAATTGCTGCAAAAGGGGCCCAAACCAAGTACTGAGTACATATGTATGCTTATACTTTTCAGAGGTCCGATATTGTTCTATGTACGATCCTTGTTTTATTGATTGCATGTAATATTCTAATTTTCTGAGATGGTGGATTTGGAGTTTTCATGAGCTGTACGTCATAATCATCACAATTATGACAAATCACAGCTTGAACTATCTTGCTTTGCATGCAATGAGTCTTATCTCATATATTTGTTTCACCTTTTAAGTTGCATTACTGAAATAAATGAACTTTTGCACAATATTCTAATTTTTCGAGTTTCACCTGTATAGTGTTCTTTCTAAAATGGGTTTGGATATAGAATGAATTCCTGGAAAGGCTACATTTTAAAAAGTAATTTAGATAGTTTGGGATAATTTTGGGAAAGTATTAACCTGCTTTGGAGACTAAGATCAGCTTTAGAAACTCTAATCGTAGGGCCATTATCAGATCGTTGAGCATCATTCAGGAATGTATTGATGTTTGTTGAATTACCTACCAAAAGAGACATGTTGGGCCCTATAGTAGTTTGTAGAAAATCTATTTTTTAAAGTGAAACAATGGACGATGTTTAATATTAGATGATATTTTAATTTTATTTCTGCTTTATCTAGATTATAATGGTGGGCTATAACGTTTTTAAATTAGGCACACGGAGCGCTCTTTATATTGTATGGTGTTCAATGATTTTGCAGTTCCTTAGAAAACTTTGTCCTGGAAATAAAGAAATCTGGCATGTGCTATACATATTTTATTTTTATTTTGTCTTGGTTTTTATATGGCTTGATTGCCCTTTCCATCTATAGTATTACTCTTTTTTGTACTGTTCATTTGTTTATTTTTGTTGCATTTTTGTACCAATGTTTGTTTCATAGTTTTATGCATTACTTTATAAAATGTTTTTCTTTGGATGTTCATATAGGAATATGCTTTATTATAAATCTAATCATAATCCATAAAGCTTTGATTAACAGATGGAAAGACTGCAGTATTTTACAAATTAACCATGGAATTTTTCATGTGTCCACTTGAGAATAAAAAGGGAAAGTGAGATTGTTTCTGTTTGCAGAGAAAGTGATTGAACTTATTTTTGGTCTTGATATACAGTGAATGCAAATGACGTCTTTGTGTCTATTGAATATATTTTTGAAAAAAATCTTATTTTACATAGGAAGCTGACTTGAATGATTTATTAGAAACATGGCATAACCATTCTGTGCCAGAGGCAAATACTCCTATCAGCTTAAATTTGGTAAGTATGGTTTATACTACAGAAAGTTGAATTTTAATTAAAATATTAAAGTCCTAACTGGATCATATAATAGGTCAATTCTGTAAATAGTGATGAATCTGGTTTTTCCATAAAATTCTTTTTATAGATATGAGTAAATATGTTGATTATTATTGTGGAGTGTTCCATTGTACTTATCCTCCCATATAATCTTGGAGGAGTAGCTGCTAATTACTTGATAAATGGCTCAACTTTAAAAGACTGTTCTACAAGAGATGCCAATTGTGCAGGAAATAAGGCACATATTCAAAACAGTTTTGCTAACTAATTCTGATGAAATAGAAGCTGTTTACAATCACTCTTATAGTTGTTTTCAAATAAAGCTTCTGAATAAATTAAACCCAACTTATTTGATTGAATAATGGCTATGTACTACAGCATTATCTCTCATTTGGGGATCCAGGGCAAAAGTCCAGATGTTGATATGGCCCATATAAATGATGGTACCGGTACTAATCTAGTAAGTGGGCCATTATACTTCTTTATCCTATTTTAGTTTTAGGAAATATTCTGATATCCGAAATACAGTAGTTTTGGATCAAGGAATTGGTGTCTCTCTTAAATGTGCTGTTTCCTTTTTTACATTTCCCTTAATTTTAACAAATACCACACAATACATGTATGGTGCATTCCATACACTTAAAGATAGGTCATTGGATATAGTTCGTACATATGGATTTACAAATTCTTTAATAAGAGACTATTATGTGAAAAGTTATACTACTTGTTAAATGATAACCATACTTCGAAAGGTACTTGGAATGCTGTCTTTAACTGTAATCAGTATAGAGTAAAGTAATTTAATTCTCCATAAATATATTTTATCCTTTCTGTCGCTTTCTCTAGGACTCAGTGCAAAGCTGAAATCTTTTCTTGGCTAACACATTAACATCATTTTTTTAATAAAGTATTTTGAAATTGAAATTTATTGCAGCCAACCAGTTTACTGGATGAATGAGCATGAAATCAGATGTTTGTTTAGCAGCCTTCTGCCCAGAAGCGATTCATGATACAAGATATAATTATTGTAGATGTAACTCATTTCCTGTTTGAATTCTTTGAAGAAAAAAAAAGAGATATAATATATTTTAAATTGATTTAACACAGAGATGGACAACCTACAGTGTCAGAACCTCATTTGCAGCTCCCATGTCTTCATTTTTTCAGCTCCTGAAACTCCTCATCATAATGGCTGAAAATTGGTTTCCTGCTATTTTGAGATAGGAGGCACATAAACCTATATTGAAGATTGCAAATAGGCACATTGGCAATAGAAACAAAAAAAATATGTCTTTAGAATTTTCATTCTCTTTAAAATCTACTTTTGCTGCCATATGGGTTTGGTTACACTGATTCCCCCCCCCCTCCAATGATAATTAAGATACTAGAAGATTGGGAGAGCAACAATCTGAGCTTTGTTATTGCAAATTTAAACTTAACATAGTAATGAATATAATTATTATTAATGAAGAAGAGGCTTCCTTTAAGAAAAATAATTATAATATATATCTTAGTTTTTCTTACCATGTCATTTGTTGCTTTAACAAAATTTCCTTCTTTAGCAATCCTGTTACCTTTTCTTCTGCAAAACAAAAATAAAATCTTACATGACTTGAAAGAAGAAGCATAAAAGGATGAAACAGTCGTTAAAAAGAAGGGGCAAATTCATTTAGAAAGGAACACATTTTAAAAAGCCAAATAAGCCTTGCTTCAAAAATGAATTGGTTGATCTTGTTGGAAAAATAACAAGTGTTTTCCAGTGAGCATATTTTGAATACTGAACCATATATGTTAAATAAGTACAAAATATTCTTCTCGGGTGCTTTAAAAAAACTGCTTGCCAAATGATGTCTATTGATTGCAAGAGATTTATAAATGTCCCCTGAGAAATCACTATGTTGTGACTCTGTTCTAAAGAAGGCAAACTATTTGAATATATTTTCCAAGAATATATATTGTCAGATTTGGAACTATATGTGTAAATTGCCTACTAAAAAGAGTCTTAATATTTAATAAAGTGACAATAGTTTATTCTTATACCTCTTTTGCTTATTAAAAAATGCAGAGAATGTTTTTCTCTATTTTAGTTGTTTGTGTATTTCAGAGAAGGGATCTTAGTAGCCTAGGGATCAAAACTGTATTATTTTCACTGAATATATTTACAGATGGCCCTGTTGAAAGTATGTGAGCAATGTCTTCCCATCACATCTTCATTATATTTCAGTGTCATTTTCATGATAATTGTTCAGCAAATTGAATTTTTGGCTTCTCAATGATTATAAAATCAAGCTCTCTTACATCTTGCCAAAAACCCAGGAAAGGTGTTTGCGATAGGAAATAATCCAAAGATGTAAAAACCCAAGGATACAAGCCAATTGATCAGATTAAACATACAGACTGTCCTCAACTTATGACCGGTGATTTTATGAGTTTCCTTTATGACAGCCTTAGAACAGATGCTTTATGGAATATAAACAATCACCAGCTGTTGTAAATGATTGTGTTGCCCCTAGTTATGTGACCACATTTCAGGGGCTTGGCAATCTGTTCACATTTACAACTGGTTATCAAGTGTCCTGCAATCATGTGATTACTATTTGCAATCTTCTCTGTCAACTTCCCCAGAAAGACAATGAGGAATTGGCAGGGAAGGTTGCAAGTGCAGGAAATGGAGAACTTGAGGTCTATTACCTTGGTACAGCAAGGTTTTCTCCTCCCCACTGTGCAGGGAAGGAAAATTCTCCTGTGTGCTGGAGGAACAGACCTCAAATCCTTGTGAACATCAGCCTTCTGTGCCTTTCAAGAACTGGTGTTCGCTACCATTTTTTCTCTGTCCAAAGGCGAATAAAAACCAGTGTTCTGAAAGGCACATAAGGATGCTGTATAGGTCAGGAAAGACGCATGAGGTTGCTCAAGTGATTGGCACAGTGCAAGTGCCAAGGGGTTGGGGAAATTGTGCAGGTGGGGAAGACTTATCCAGGCAACATGCAACCTTCTTTTCTTACTTCCTCATTACAAACATTCCCTGCTAGTTTCCCATAAGTAAAAGACTTGATGGACAATCATGACTGAGTTTACGTTTCCTGTTGGCTTCCCTATTAACTTGTGGGAAGCTGTCAGGGAGCATTGGAAATGACAGTCATTGACCATAGCAGTGTGGAGGAACTGTATCAGCCACAACTTCCCAAAATTCCATTACCATGGGAGTAATGGGTCCTAGCCTTCTATAAGTTAACCCATTTGAGTTGCCTTGGTTCAAAAAATTGCGTATTCTGATGCCCATTTTCCCCAGTTAAAGGTTACAAGCAGGCAAACAGACACAAGAGTTTTATTGGAATATAGATTGTGCTGTGCAGTAAAATTGAAGCTAGAGCTGCATGGCAATCACGATTATTTCTATTTTGAAATAAGGTTTCCCACTGCCCAACGTTAGAACAAAAGTAGGACATTCTGAAATTATAACTAATGAATGAAAGGAAAGGAAATTTAGTTCTATATTAAGCATCTATGTTGTTAAGAATTCTCAGTTGATCAAATGTTACTTCAGTCAGCTCTTATATCAACCTATCATGTTGTCTTGTTAAAAGCACAATAACATTTTGTACCTCATGTAATCCAATATCAGTCATTCCATAAATATAAAGTATTTCTTGCAAACAAAAGGGAGAGGTAATAGGTTTTTTCTCCTTTATCTCTGTAGTATTCATAAACTATATTTTATTTATGTTGATAGTGAAATATATGTTAATTTTTTAAATTAAAAAACCCTTTCTAATTTTGGGTATTTATAGGATTTTTTTCTTGTTTTCTAGTTCCATTTGCTTGCTTGCTTCTTTTTTGATTAAAACAAATGTACATTTATTTGAATAAGTTTGATTATTCCCTGAGAAGCCTTGAAAGCTACTTTCAAAAATCTCACAGTGACAAGTAGTTACTGTAGGTAGTTCCTGATTTATGACCATTTGTTTAACTTTGGTTCAAAGTTATGATGGCTTCGGAAAAAGTAATGGCTGGTCCTCAAAATGATGACAATCATATTATCCCCATAGTTACATGATCACAATTAGGGCAGTTGGCAACTAACTTGCATTTACGACAGTTGTGATTTGCCATCTTCCCAGCCAGCTTCAGACAACCAAAGTCAACTGGAGAAACTGAATTTGCTTAACAATCATGTGAATCGCTTAATGACCATAGCAGAAATGTTGCACCGTTGAGTCTGGTCCTGTGATGCCTTGCTTTCCAACAACCACGCTGACTTAAGACAGAAGTTCCATCCCAATTGGGGGTCATAAGTTGAAAACAGCCTATGTCTTTTTGTATTAACCATTTTGTCACTGTAAGATTTTTCAGAGTGGAAATAGTAGCGGGAAGAACCGTTTCCAGGCTACTAATTATATCCCAAATGAATGTGGGCAACTTTCCTCCCCCCCCCAAACTCCTTTGTAAAAACCTCTGTGTTTGGTTACCTCTCATTTCTTTTTAAAAACCATGGAGAACACATCTTATTTAAAAGATTACCCATAAATGTTTCACAATGAGAACCATACATGGTAAGGGTCGGTAACTATAATCCCCAAAACAAAATTAAGTTTTGTGAGGAATACCACATACCCCTTCCTTACTTCCAATTATGTGTCACTCTAGAGGTAAGAAAATAGTAACTGGATATGTTTTTATTGTTTTTATTGTAGTGCACATCTCCATTAATCCATTTTCTAATAAAACTAGTTAATCATTAGAATAGTAGTATGTGTTGGAGAAACTAAAAGGGTATTTTTCTTTTAATCTCTTCCAGTTGCTTTCATTTTAAGTTTACTGTGCAAAGCTATTTTCTGATCCTCTTTTGCATTGTTGGCTGTCATAAATCTGTTTAGTATGTATGCAGAATCAACAGTACTGCACGATTTCAGCAGAAGTTAATTTTTTTTAAATGGGTATATCAACATGGGTTGAATAATCTGGTGCTTCTGGTTGCTAATAATATGTCCTCTCAAAGCAGATCTAAAATTTAGTTGCTTATACAGACAGTATTATTTTATAATGATTTTCTCTTTTTGAATAATAATTTTGTATTTTTTTTTCTTGACTAGCATTCGTATTTTATTACTCCTGATTTAACTGGATTACCAACTGTTCCTGAAAGTGTAAGTTTTGATTATATTTGCAATATTTATAAAGGTTTACAAATTAAATCATTTAACAAACATCTGTAGAAATCTGAATAGTTATTGATTAAAGTCCCTCATTAATATGGCTTCATTCATCTATAGGAACTGCATAATTAAGTATTATATATATATTTTGGATAATATGTGTATATGTGCAGCAATGTGTGTGTGATTATGTCTGCATTTATACAGCTAATTTAACTAAAATTAATGCAAGGGTTTACTTAGGATTTAGTGTATGTATATATAATTGGAGTTTTAAATAAATTGTTATAGATATATAGTAAACTCAAAAACAAGCAATTCAAGAGGCGCCTTTCTGAAAATATAAGATTATTCTTGGACATGTTTTCAAAATATGCAAATGGTAATAGATAAATTTCAGTTAAATGCTTATTAAGGAGATACATTTCTTTAAAAAGATTATTTTAACTAGACAGAAATAAATTTATATATAATTCAGTTACCTTTATTAATGTGTTAACAGACCTTATTCTTCGTTTACTAGAGAAATCTTACTGAATATTTTGTTGCTGTGGATGTGAATAACATGCTACAACTTTATGCCAGCATGTTGCATGAGAGACGCATCATTATTACCTCCAGCAAGCTAAGCACTGTGAGTACTTCACACATCTCTTTTCAAGTAGACTATATTGAACATTTCACAATAAAGGCTTGCATATCTCTCTAGATTTAAATATGTGCCTTATATACTTATGAGACAATATCTACATACTCTCTTTAAAAGATGTAGTTTTAATCTGACTCTTGAAGCATGGAAGTCTGATTGATATAGGCTTACTCAAATACATTAAGACGGGTTAATTACTTTTTGTTACCCAGGGATGAGAGTTCTTTAACCCTCTAGAGTTATATTTCTATGCCTTCCAACCTATAAAGAATTCTTAAGGGCTATTATAAGATCTTTATTATTCACTTGTGGCTTATTCCATTGGACCTACTAGACAGGAATCAAAGGGCCATGATAATAGCTGCTATCCTAAATCTAGTAGTGTTTGGGGAAGATATACTGTAATGACTCTGATTTTGAGCAGCTCTTCAGACTGATAATGACTTACTATTCCAAGTCATTTTTTTATTACATCAGTTTTATGCCTCTGCCTAGGCTGAAATGGCTTTCGTGTGTCATTGCAGATGGAACTGAGATAAAGGGTCTGCTGTGTTTATCCATGCCTAAATCTTTTGATAGTCCTGTTTGTTTCAGCTTTTCCCTTGTGGTGTCATTTATAACTCTAAATCCATCACCTTTAATTTGAAAATAACATTGCCTTCATGCCAGTGAGCATCATTTATATCTGCATAGTGTCTGCTTAATTTAAGCCCATAAATAAATTAATTAAACTCCCTCAAACCCTTTGCTTTACTTAATACTTTAATACCAGGCTTTATTCATGCGGGTGTCTATTCTTCCCTTAACAATAAAGTGGATGTGTTAACATTTTCAAAAACTAATGCTCATTTGAAGATAAATCCATTACAAAAAATTAATTTAATTTAATTTTAAATTTTTGAAGGATTTGTTGGCTTTTTATTTGTGGAATTAAGTCTTTGGATTCCCCCCCCCCCCCAACAAACACAAACAACCTGGTGTATCAGTTAATTGCATTACTGTAACTTGCTTCTTATAAATTGCTTAGAAGGACCAGTGATACCATTTTCTCTTCTTTATATTCCTCTTTCTCCATTTTTTTTTAAAAAAAGAGAAATAAAAGTCTCCTTTAGGGAAAATAAAATTGCCACAAATTACAATGTTGATGTTGAAAGAGACATTTTTCTTCTCTTCAGCTAGCATGGCAATAATTTTTTTGAAAATGAATCAAATGCAAAACAGCATCAGCCATTCTGTGAGGTTATAGCTAGAATTGTTAGTGTACTCAATGCAGCAACTTTCTTACGTATAAGCTAACTTGCAGTACCTGGCCAATCGTGGCAGACTTTGAAAATAAGCTAAGAAGCTCACACTTGATCAGTATTGGTGTGGACCAGACTAAGAAGTTAAATAAAACTGGGGAATGTAAGAGCAAAACGCTTTTCTTGTTCCTCAGTGTTTTCTTGTTCCTTAAAATATATGCATATATTTATTTCAATTTGACTTTTTTGTTTCCTTGATCACTGAAGTAGGGTTTAAAAGCTTAAACTAGTAAGATTCTGCAAGTGTAACCAACTTATGGTCGGCAGTGCAGTCTAACAATTACAATCTTAGCTTACATTAAAATAAGCTAATAGTTTTATACTCTGAAGGTCCATCCTTATGCCCTGCTAACTCCAACAGATACTATGAGGATGCTCTCATTTTTAGCCCACGGTCATGACAGCTTACTTTTTTTATTTAACAGTTCCAATTTATAAAGGCCATTTTCCTCCTTCGTGACAAAAGTCTTGCTGTACAATCAGTGATACCACAATGATTCTGGTAATAAGGCTGTCAGGGCTAGGATCTGTGTCGCTCCAGTGTCCACATGGGCTGGTGCAAGAGCTCCCCTTCTCCTCTATCACCTTCCTGTTGTTTGGGCAATTCTATTTTTCACAGCAGAAGATTCTATGTTTTCCCCTTTGGCCTCAGTTCTATATTTGCTGGATCTCCAATCCCATGAATCTTGTCTGGTGGGCAAGGAGCTATTTCTCATCACATCTTCCGCTTCTACTCCAAGACCTGGCAGGAGGTTGGGAGGATTAGCAAAAGAAGCAGAGGGTGGTGCTAGTAGACCCAATTCTCTAGCTCATGGAATTGATCGGTGGGATGAATTGTCTCCATCGCATCCAACATCAGGGGACATTCCTTGATGGTGATTCTCAGCTTGGAAGGATAGCAAAAAATACACAGAAGAAGAATGGACTTTTTTCCTGATCTCCAACCCCACATATAACCTAAGACCAGAGGTATGAACCGGTAGTAGCAGCGTCGGGAGGCTCCGCCCACCCACCCAGATGCTTCTGCACATGCGCAGAAGTATTGTGTGTGCGGGAGCACAGCTGAACCAGTAGTAAAAAAATTGGCAACCCACCACTGCCTAAGACCCAGTGGGGAGAAAGGCAAATCTTTTCATTCTCCTGATAAACTATGGATGAGATTTCAATGCAATTATTCTCAATCTTTAGAAAAGGCAAAAGGAAAAAAAATTGAATATAAAACTGAAATCGAAGGTCAGTTATTTTTAATATTTTGTATCAATCTTAGATATTAAATAAGAATCTATTACCTTTACCAAGGAATTAATTTCCCATTAATTTCCTAATAAGACCAGGAGTTTGTTTTTTTTATGTAGGCTACTTTTCTGTAAGAGTGTTATCAATTCCTTTCTTTTGTTGAAGGAGTTGTCCTTTATCTTTGGATGTTAACTTAATATCAAGTGTTTATGAGAGTTCATGCAGACTGAATTATGATGTCATCTTCATGTTATCAGCTCAGTTTTGGTTCACTATCTAAGGGCAGTAGGACCAAGATCAAACCCATAATTCAAGCTTTCTCCTTCTCCTTTTTGGGGAGGGGGAGAGAAGGGAGGTGGGAGTGCAAAATTGCTGTACTGTAATCCACATTCTTTACATCAGGAAACCCTGTGCCACTAAATTGTGATAATAAAGCACTAAACTTACTATGCAAAAAAATTAAATATAGGAAATGTCTGGGATCAGTGGTATGTTAACCATTAAGCAAACTAAGCACATGCTTAGGGCACCAGACCCAAGGGGGGCACCACAAAGTTGAGAAAGATAAAACAACAATGAAGATTTGTACAGTATGTACAAGGGAGGGGGGCACCAATATTTGTCAGTGCTTAGGGCACCAGTGAGACTTAATACACCACTGTCTGAGACCACTGAGGGTTGTGTTGGTGGAAAGCAACACATTTCACTTAAAAAGTTATGAGAATTCCACTACCGATCAGCTTCCTGGTTGTCACTTTGCATTTGCATTTCTTACTTTATAATAGCATTTTAACTATGAATGAATGCATATCATGTGCATATTTATTTCCAAAACATTTATTTTATAATGTTTTTATTTTGTCATCTCACATACCGTTTGCCTGTTGTACTTCTTAAATCTGTGCTATTATATATCATAACTTTAATATTTGTGGGTGTGAATTCAGTGTATTTTTCCTCTCCTTAAACTAGAGAAGCATTTTCAGAAAGGCACTGCTAGCACATTGATTTTATGCCTGTAGTAGACAGGCCTGAGAAGTTTGGGCCCCAAGTGAACCTGCTGTGGTACTCTACCAGAACATCATGCTGTAGTCTTGTGTATTCAAAGCAAAGGAATAAATCATGATTTTACAACAGTGCATCAGTTGACTTATTGCTGTTTTGTGACCACTGGATGGGAAGGATTGCTGTTTAATGCCATGTCATTGGTTCTCAAGTCAGTCGGGCATGAAGGCTTGTCATATGCCTCTGTAATTGTACCTCTCCAGATTTCCTCTAACTAGTCAGCTGGGGCTGTGCATTTTGTCTCTAACACCCAGCTGGCCTGTGCCTGACAGGAGCCTTCTCATCATCCTGTCAGTAATATGTTAAGTAGTGGGTGTCTGTTTCAAGGCCTCTGTTAGAGAAGCAGGTGGAAAGGATGCTATGCTTTAATGCAGAGGTCGAAATATTATCTCTTTTCCCCATCCCTTAAACACACACACAGAGAGCATTTTTTATCGTAGAATGGATCAGCACATTTGTAAGTACATTCCAACTGCATAATCTTGGTTCTTCTCACAAATAAATTTTCATCTGCATAAAAACAGCAAAAGGAAAAGACTAAAAATTAGAAAGTAAACTGATTCACTGCAATTGGGAGGCTGTCCTTTCCCTAACCCAGTGAATCAGTTATGACCTCATGTTCTGTTAGATAACTCTTAACTAGTTGATATCTGCAAATAAGATACATTTCTTCTTATCAGTTTCTTCCTTTGACAGACATGGTATTTCATTTAATGTTGTCAAGGGAATTGAGAACATTTGAAAGAAGCAGAGCAACTGACCAGATGCTAGGGAATGCAAAGCAATCCCCATTTGTTATAATTGCATTAACCTTCAACATGCTCGTCTTCCAGCTGACTCTAAAGAAGAGATTCATGAATATTTGCCAGATCCAGATATCATAATTTAGTTACTTGTACAATAATTTCTTGACACTTTTTCTCCCATTCGATGTAAGATTTATTTGCATTGATAACCTTTTCATCAAAATTCTGAATCATACTTTTAAAACTTGATCAAATCCTTAGAAGCAAGGCTGGGAGGATGAGTAAAGAAGGGGGAGAAGAAATGTTTGGTCCACTCCACAATTTGCTGCCTCTCAAGGATCACTGAGATATAATGCATTTTCATGATCCAAAGTGATTTCCTCCTCTAATGTTCAATGCCGAGCCCGAAGATTGATCTTCCTTCCACTATTGGATTATGAATTTGCCCAGTTACATAAATACCCAGGTCTTTTTTGGATCAAGCATTATTGATAATTTGAAAAATAAAGAGGTTGACCCTCTTGTCAAAATAACTTTTTATGAGATTTCTTATCTGAGTGAGAATAAGCAGATCTAAGAAAAATAAAATAACTCTACCATAATTTGTGCACTTCTTGTATCTTCAGTTTCTGAGTCACTTGAAATAATAAATAATTAATATCAGGCCTGACAAAAAGCAAAGGGAATTTTGTGCTACCTTTAAAGTATATGCCCGCCCAGACTTCTGGGGAAGCAATGATGAATTGAAGAAAGTGCCATTGAGAATGCAGCTTCCAATCATGACAGAACAAGGAGGACCTGAGATTACCCACATATCCTCCAGTCAGCATGTCTCTGGAAGAAGGCCATAAGTGGCCTTCGGCAAGAATAGAACTCTAGGAGTCAAAGGATAACCATCTTTGCCCTTATCGCAGTCAGTGCTTTCAAAAGGATGCTAGTTTTGAATGCTTCTTTTCTCAATTACTTCTGGAAGTTGCTGGTTATTGGGTATTTTAGGGATATTAAGAACCTTCAGAATAGCAAATTTCATTGGATGAGTTTCCTTTAGCCCTTGATTAGAAACGATTTATGGAAGTTTAAGGATTTAAAAAATTCTTATTTTGGAATACAGCAAAAGGGCGTTTAGAACATTGATTTTGGAAAGTTATAAATGGACTAAGAGGCCATATTACTTTGAAGCAAGATTCTGAAATTAATTACAATAATCCTTGTAGATTGTTTAGAATGCTATTAAAATATATGGAGATTTTGAAATTATGTATTAAGACATCTTCTCTTGGAGGTGGACATCTGGAAAAATTCATTCAGAAGTTACTCTTATGATTGTCTGCTATCATAAAAGTTAAAATGTTGATGAAGCTTCTGAGAAGAGACTAAGAGAAAATGGAAAGAAGTCAGGTTCTGGGACATCATTAAAAGAGATTAAAGATCAAGATTGTTAAAAGCAAAAGAACATAACATTGGTTTATTTGATCAAGATTACTGACATTTTTTCAGAGAAAGTGATGTCACTATTGAAAGGAATACAAGATTGATTTATTTGATGAAGGTTAAAATGCTATAAAATGTTTTTGAGAATTCTTAAAGATTTTTTGCTGATTAGGACAGAATGATGAGGCTTTAAGAATTTGTTTATATATGAGATATGAGAAGGAAATATATTTATAGTAACAGAGAAAGTGATAAATTACTGAAAT
Source organism: Natrix helvetica (assembly GCF_964273705.1). Classification (NCBI taxonomy): domain Eukaryota; kingdom Metazoa; phylum Chordata; class Lepidosauria; order Squamata; family Natricidae; genus Natrix; species Natrix helvetica. The sequence continues at coordinate 76,384,730 of NC_138549.1, read as the reverse complement.
TGTTGGTACGTGATGAAAGGGAAGGAGTTATTCCTTTATAGAACGGTATCTCTTTTTAATATATATACGGATAATTATATATAGAATTATTATACTACATTACATTATATTAATAATTATATGAAGAATAAATAGTACACAAACTATTTTAGAAAGCAGAAGGAGTGAGTCTTCTTAGAAGAGTTCCTGAGCTTTCTTTCAAGATTTATCTTTATTCATTATAGGCATTTACGTATATTGAATCCTTTGAATGAACAGGCAACTTACCAATAGTTGAACCAAACATATTGTAGGGCACAAGACCAGAAATGAAATAAAGTCCAATCCTCTGTTTGCTTAAACCTAATAGACAAGGCCTGTCAAACAAGCGGCCTGTGAGCTGGATGCGTCATGTGCAGGCCACGGCCACCCCAGCTCTGCAAAGGCAAAAAGCATAACAATACATCATGATATGTCACGTGATACGATTGAGTTTGACACCCATGTAATAGACAGAATCTTTCCAAACTATAGCTATAACTTTTGAGCTGCTACACATATTGTGACAGATTCTAGGGTGTGATTACCCCAAACCACTTCATGTCTTCCTCTTCCAGCTTGGGACTGTGTAGACTCATGATTTGAGTGTTTTTCTGGGAAAGTTCTGGCAAAATTCTCTGTTTGCTGCTGCAGAGAACATTCCATTATACATACCACTCTGGTAGAAAATGTTGTGCAAAAGCTTCCAATTTGGTATCAAAATCTTAAACAATTCTTTCTCAAAAATTTATATATGTTCAGAAACTGCACATCCAGAATCTTCTGAAGCAGCATATCAGAGGAATTTGATTCCTCTGATACTAGCAACATTATTTTTATCTATTATGTATTTATATATTACCTTGCCATTTGGAGAAATTCACATTATATAATAGAGGAAAAGATAGATCTTGATTATTGCTTATCACATTTTGATACTTGATAAGACTTTCAGTAAAGGGTTTGCTTTGATTTCAACATCTATATATTTATTTAAGATATGGTTTATTATTATATGAGTGATTTATAATTAGATCCATAGTTAAATATAGCGAAAACCTAATAATTCAAGTCTTTACCAAGGAGTTAACAATTATTAAGATAGTGTCTGAAAATATGGTCAGCATAGTAGGTAGCATTTTTATAAAATTATGTTGTTTTCTGGAAGTTGATTTGTGCCATTTGAAACTAATTTTAGAAAACCAGAAAAAATTGATAAAAGAATTTCTACAATTAGCATACTATTTATTTTAATGACTATTCATCATTTCAGTATAATCTATCAAAGGAACTTTGACTTCTACTTTTTCTATTAATTTCAAATATTTATTTCACTTTCACGATGCTTTTAAAAGTACAGTACTGTTTGTATGTACGTTAGCTCCCTTACATTTTGCTGCATTTTTAATTTTTAAAAAATGAGCATTAATTAAATATTTAGACTGTAGACAGATGGTTACCTTCTGTTACTTAAAATGTTTTTAATGTGTTGCATTTCTCTCTGCAGCAGTTTATTGTTTATAGTTGCCAGTGTATTTATTTTGACATACTTCTGTTTTTTTTTCACCTGCAAGGTGCTGAAATACTTTGCTAATAATAACTTCAGTGAAAAAGAACACTTTCCCATATGTTTGTGTGTGTGTGTGTGTGTATGTGTGTGTATGCATGCATGCATACACACACACACACACACACACACACACACACACACACACACACACACACACACACACACACACACACACACACACACACATATATATATATATATATATATATATATATATATATATATATATATATAGTTTTCTCAGAATAGCATCCTCAAACATCATTTGTCAGCAGGCAGGAAGTAGAAGGCAAAAAATTATAAAGGTATCTTTAAAATAAGTTCAACTGTTGAGATTTCGTCAACATTTTATGTAGTTTTCCTGCCATTATTTTTCCTGGGATGTTTTTATAACTTTCAAGTCCAGACCAGAACTCTCAAAATCCGTCTCCCACCCAAATATCAGCTAGACCTAATCTTTGGCGAAGCATTCCCACTTGCTGAAATCTAGACTACCATTGAGGTAATTGCTACAATCCTTATCCCTAGGAGTGCATCCTTTCAAAATTAACTTTTTTATTCCAAACCTTTTCAATAAATTTTAAAATGGGATGAAAAATAGCAAGTGAGCCTGGCAATGTGTATAAACGGGCTAACTCTAGATTACACCCCTCAAAAGTTAGTAACTAAAACGTACGGGTACTTCTTGATTGTTCACTACAATTGTACCGGAATTTCCATCGCAAAGCAGTGCAGCTGTAAAGCAAGATGACATGAGTGCATTGCTTAGTGATGGAATCCCAGCATTCTCCATTACTGTCATTAATCAATTTATTTATTTATTTTATTTGATTTCTAGACCGCCCCCTCTCTCCGAAGGGACTCGGGGCGGTGTACAAGAATCAAGAATCATAGATCATTAAAAGCAGGTGCCCATCCTAATCCAGGGCATTCTGGGATTGGCCCCTCCCAACCTTGATCCTCAGCAAAGTAAAAAACTGCCTCCACCTTCCTATCTCTCCCTCATTTTGTCCAGCTTGCACCCTTCCTTGTGGAGTGGCAAGCAGCTCCCCTCTCCGGCTACCTTGCACTTTGCTGCCCCAGGTGGTCTTCGCCGTCTTCTTGCTTTCACTTCTGGTGTAGCTGGTATGGTTGCTGGACCAGGCTGGTGCTTGGTTCCACGCTGTGAAAAAAACAAAACAAAACAAAACCCAAAAGCAACCCCTGAATTGAGGTGCACCAAAAAACTCCTGGCTCCAGCTGGGCTTTGTACTGTGAAACAAAAGAAAAGATATATCTCAAACAGTCCAGAGTTGCAGCTTGCAAAAAAAAACCAAAAACAAAACCCAACCCTTTCACTTGGCTGATTTTGTTTTTTATTTTGGAACATAAAGCTGTGCCCCGCCCTGGAGCTTTTTGCAAAGGGACTGTTTTGGGCTCTTTTTTTTTAACAAGCTGCCTTTCTTTGGACTAATCTGCAAGAAAATATTATCTCTTTTCACTTATTCATTTCAAAATTTCTTTTGTGCTACATGTGATCAGTATTAGAAGTGAAGGTGATTATTTTATGTTAAAACGGGTATTTCAGAGAAATTTGTTTCAGTTGTTGTTTTGCAGCACTACCATTCAGTTAGAAAGTTAAGGTTATTTAAAATAAAAAAACCAGATGTTAATTTGTCTTTCAAACCTAAGGAACTATAATACACAGGCATACCAGGCAGGTATAGACATACAAGCATAGTGGCAATACGCTATTTTTCTGTATTTAGACATGTAATTGTTAATGAATGTGTTAATGTTTTTGCTCTAAATGCAGTGCATTTTTAAAAATCTTGATTTAATAAGGAAATTTATAATAAAATTCCCTTTCTGTTAATTTATGTGTCAATATTTTCCTTATCCGGAGATCACTTCCGGTTTCCGAAGGCGACGGACGTTGGTCTGCTGTTCGCTTCTCCGGTGGGCTCCATTTAGGAGCACAGGAGGTCTTGGAGAGACCACCTGCAGTAGGGCGGCTTGCTGGAACCCCCCCCCGATAGGTGGCAGCCATGGGGGGGGGGTCTCCAGTTTCGCCTTAGGAGCCGGGGAGCGTAGGGGGTGCATAACAGCACCTTCGCTGAATGGATTCCGGAAAGAAAGAGTTAACTACATGCAGCGGCTGAAGTGCTGGAGGTGAGAAATTCACTCCAATCTCCTTAATTGCTTTTAACTGACGAGTAGCGGCTTTTTTTACAAGTTGTGGATTCAATCTGTTTGAAGTAGGAAGATTGGAGGGGGGTTGCTTTTTTTCTTCTACCCCTCTCAGGCAAAGCGGCATTTGGACTGGCTCTCAATCTCAGAATGGAGATAGAGAGCAAAAAATTAAACTAGCCACTTGAACTAACTGTGTGAAAAGATTTATATCATAACTGCAAGAGCTGATTGCTGAGTTCTTTTGAAAGCTTTATGGAAGTTTTTAATGTTCTGCTCCTGATCCCAAGGAGGAGCCAAGATGGCCTTCTTCCTTCTTCTTCTTCGCACTTATAAATGAAGTCTGCCTTTTGAAACTACCTTTGAAGAAAGTCTGGCTTTATATTATCCCCCCTGAAGGACTCTTGGAGCCTCTCCTGTTACGTCGTCTTTCTGGATTTGGACTATTTGATTTCCTTTTTTTTGAGTGATTTCTTGGCTTGGAACTGTGACAGAGGGTTAATTTTCACTTTTGGATTTGCCTGTCTTCTCGGACTCACTCAGCTGCACGCTTCACAGACGCCATTTCTTTTGCAAAAGATTTTTACTCTTTCTGAACTTAGACAATGGGGCCCAGAAAACCACCTACAGGCAAAGCAGTTTCGGCACCGACTTCTACTGCATCCAGTCCAACGATTCAACAGACAAAAATTTCATCATTTTTACAAGAAAAGACTGGAGAGAGTTCAAAATATTTATCTGTTACTCAAATGTTTCAAGCTATTATGCAGGGACAAAATGAGTTGAAAAAGGAGGTAGCAGATTTTAGAGATGAGCTTAAAAGTGTGCAGCAACAAATAACAGAAAATAAACAGAGAATTGGTGTGCTGGAGGAGGGCGCGGCTGGGCTGAGAGAGGAGGTTAAGGCAGTCCAGAAGGGAAATATAGAATTGGAAAATTTTATGGCAAAGATAGAACTTGAAAGAATGTCCTTCTTTCTCAGATGCCAGAACTTACCGGAGACAGAAGATGAAGATCTTAAGGATATTATGAGTACAATTTTAGCAGAATATATTAAAAGAGATAAAGAACAGTTGTGGTGGGATATGGATCTGGTTTATAGGATTAATTCAGCATATGCCAGAACACATAATGTTCCAAGGGAAGTACATGTTAAATTTCTTAGGAAGACCACGAGGGATGAGATTCTAGGGGCTCAGAGGGGGGGACCACTAAAATATAAAGATAAAGAAATTGCCATTCTTAAGCAAATTCCGAAAAAAATAAGAGATAAGAGGAGGAAGTATTCCTCCTTTTCAAATAAATTATATAATAAGGGAATTTGGTTTAGATGGTTATTGCCAGAAGGAATGCTGATCTTCTGGGAGGGAAACAGAATTAGAATTAACACAGTCGTGGAGGCAGAGGCCTTCATTAAAAAACATAGTGCCCTCCTAGAGCACGGAAATATAAGAAGTAGTGAAAAAGGCGACAAATAATAATAATAATAATAATTTAAATTTATTAGCCGCTCCCTTTCCGAAAGGGACTCGGGGCGGCGTACAATGGAGTAAAAAACATATAACATTTACATAAATCCATGACATACATAAGTACAAAGACACACATGTTCGGAGGAGGTTAACAGATACAATACATAGACAATTAAAAACCATTAAAATACCCTAATTACAAAACCCCATGTACAATCCAAATTCAAAATGTTAAAAAACAGACAGTCAGGAGGAGTACGAGAAAATTACGGTTGAGCCAGGCCAGATAGTTGGAAGAGGTGGGTTTTCAGTTGTACACGGAAGGAGCGGAGATCGGAAGTAATCCTGATGTCCCGGGGGAGGTCATTCCACAGGGCTGGGCCCATCACAGAGAAGGCTCTGCTCCTGGGTGTCGCCCCCCGACACTGTTTGGCGGTCGGCACCCGGAGAAGTCCCTCTCTGTGAGAGCGGATTGGTCGTAGGGATGTGTGGGGCAGGATGCGATCCTGCATGTAACTAGGCCCTGTGCCATGGAGCGCTTTAAAGATCATAATCAAGACCTTGAAACGCACTCGGAAGACCACTGGAAGCCAGTGCAGCTCGCGCAGGAGAGGTGTTACAGGGGAGAATCTAGTCCTCCCCCTGATCACCCGCGCGGCCGCGTTCTGGACCAACTGTAGTCTCCGAGTGCATCTCAAAGGAAGCCCCATGTAGAGAGCATTGCAGTAGTCCAGGCGAGACGTCACCAGCGCATGGGTGACTGTGCGTAGGGCATCCCGGTCCAATAAGGGGCGCAATTGGCGCATCAGGCGAACCTGATGGAACGCCCCCCTTGCCACGGCTGTTACATGGTCATCCATGGACAGCCGGGCATCCAGGAGGACGCCCAAATTGCGCACCTGTTCCATAGGGGCTAGTTGCACGCCCCCAATGGCCAGAGATGGAAACACCTGGTTGAACCGGGGCGCCGGAAGCCACAGCCACTCCGTCTTGGAAGGGTTGAGTTTCAGTCGGTTGCCATCCATCCAGATCCGTACGGCCTCCAAACACCGGGACATCACTTCGATGGCCTCATTGGGGTGGTTTGGGGTGGAGATGTATAGCTGAGTGTCATCAGCATACAGATGATATCCCACCCCAAAACCACGGATGATCTCGCCCAGCGGTTTCATGTATGTGTTGAACAGGAGAGGCGAGAGTACCGAACCCTGTGGCACTCCACATGTGAGAGGCCTCCGGGTCGATCTCTGCTCCCCTGCCAACACACGTTGCGTCCGGTCAGTGAGGTAGGAGCCAAACCACCGTAACACGGTGCCCCTGACTCCCAACCCCTCCAGCCGGTGCAACAGGATACCATGGTCGATGGTATCGAAAGCCGCCGAGAGGTCTAATAGGACCAGGATAGAGGAACAACCCCTATCTCTGGCCCACCAGAGATCATCCACCAATGCGACCAAGGCCGTCTCCGTGCTGTGCCCGGGTCGGAAGCCGGACTGGCGCGGGTCTAGATAATCATTTTCCTCCAGGTGGCGTGGGAACTGCTGTGCCACCACACTCTCTACAACCTTCGCTAAAAAAGGAAGGTTGGAGACTGGACGGTAATTGACTAGGTCCGTCGGGTCCAGGGAAGACTTCTTGAGCAGGGGTCTCACCACCGCCTCTTTCAAGGCGGCTGGTAGAGACCCCTCACCCAACGAAGTGTTCACTAGGACCAGGAGCCAGTCACGTGTAACCTCCCAGGATGCCAGTACAAGCCAGGAGGGACACGGGTCCAATAAACATGTGGTGGGTCGCAGACGTCCACGCAACCTGTCCAAATCCTCGATGGCAACCGAATCAAACTCCTCCCAAAGCGGACCCTCAAGACTCGCCACGGGCGTCTCTACTGAACCACTGAAGGGGGTCCATCCCATCCGGATTTGAGCGACTTTGTCATGTAGATATTTCCCAAACTCCTCTGCTCTACCCTGTAAAGGGGCTTCCCGCGGCCTCTCAAACAAGAGGGAACGAGTCACCCGAAACAAGGCGGCCAAAACACAAGACATGAAGGAGGGAGGGGCTGCGGCTCCGCCTGGGGACAGGGGGGAGAGAACAATAATGGAAAGACTCAGGTCACAAAAATAAATATATCTTGAATATCATTTTAATTGTTGATATATTAGAAAGTGGCAAAAGAGATGATTGAACACATGGTTGATACAATGTATAATAAGATGCTGTTTCTGCTTATCTTTTATCCTTTGTTTTGTTTTTCTGTAAAAAGTTGTGAGAATTGGAGAGATTCCTAGCTCTAGCATGATGGAGCTGCCAATTTTTTTTTTTTTTGTATATCCACCTACCCTTTTCCCCCCCCAAAATTTTAAAAACCAATAAAATTCTTTCAAAGGAATATTTTCCTTATCCATCACTAATTAAATATGCACAATGCATGCATATTTAAATTTGATTATTTTATATTTTTAGTTACCTATATTTTAATAGTTTTTTTAAATTCTTCATATTATTATTTATTCATCTTTTCTTTTTCAAATAGCAGAAATGTAAGACATTTATATAATCTAATTACAGTTTTCATAAAATTTCATATGTATAGTTGGGGCCCACCTGCTTCTTAATTTGGAAACTATTTTGAATATGTTTTCTCTAACTCGCATGTTTTGCAATTATAATTGATACAATTTCCACTGATATGTATATTGCCATTGAATATACTGTATACTGTAGCATGATGGTTATTGATCTTGTTGTTCATTAATTAACATCTTTTGCACAGGTATATGGACAAAAGGCAACAAGCCTCCATTCTCTTCCTTTCGGCAATGCTTTGGTTTCTTGAGATCATTGCAATTTTTATGAGGACATCAACTAACTTTGTCTGTAGGAAGAATTCAAAATTATTTATCAAACATGCCAGACTAGAACAAACAGCCCCAATAGTTTACTTATCCTTTATCTCTTCTGCTATGTGACCAGTAATTCTTTCTCCATCCATCCCCCTTCCATTCTTGTAGTTATCTCTCTGAGAAGGTGCAAGAACAAAAGACACAAGGAACCGGCTAACACTTGTCCATTCCCAATTCATGGCGTAGAGATTTACCACCAGGCAAAGCTGACTTAAATGGGACAGGAATTATTTCTTTCTTTTCCTTCCTTGGACCTGTGCCTTGCATCCTCCTGTACGTTGAGTAGAGCCTCAGAAAGGGGCACCATCTGGGGATGGTTCACACATCACACTTAAGCCATTGGCAAGCTTAGTTGCCAGACCATGGGCACTCCAAGCTGTCCTTACCCAGTTAGGAAATAGAGGAAGAGGCATAGTGAAGGATTGCCTTGTAAAAAATTCAAGCCATGGGAATATCAATCTTTCAGTGTCCTGGAAGACACATAACACTGAGAAATCAGTATTCCCACTGCAAAAAGATTGAAAACAAGCTGCTATGAGTAGAAATGTGAACTGATTTGTACTTGATTTCAGCTTGAAGTTCGCCTTGGATCTGAGATTGTGAATATGCATAGGGCTTAGGTTTAGTGTCACAAATAGCTTACTGGAAAGTACAAATGGAAAAAGTAAGCAGTGAGCTGCTTCATAATACCAGTTCTACACCTCTTCACCTCAGTATTTATAGTAGCCTGAATCTGGAATAATTTATTAGTATTAAGACTTAATTATCTCATATAAGAGAAAAATACAAAAATACAGCATTCTGGCAAAGAACAGAATAAAATTCACAGGGTGGTTTATTTATTGCTGCAGTATATAAGAAAGTAGAAGGTTATATGTGGGGAACAATACAAGATGGGTTGGTATCTTCTGGATTTGGCAAGCATGGTTTTTATTAAGAAAAAAACTTAAACAAGTCAACCCCCTAGTTCTCTATCTGATGAATCCCACCATGGAATCTTAGTTTATAATTTGACACAATTATATATTGGTGTTTTCTTCCCATTCTGAGTCTGAGAACCAGTTTGGTTTAGTGGTTAAGGCACCAGACTAAAAAGGGGGGACTGTTAAGTTCAAGTTCTGCCTTAGCTATGAAATCCAGCTTGTGACTTTGGACCAGTCACTCTCTCTCAGTCTAACCCACTTGACAAGGTTGCATTTGTGGGAAAAATAAGAAGAGGAAGATGTGTTGTATATATTTGCTTCTTTGAGTTATTTGTAGCAATAATAAAGGCATGTTACAAATAAACAAATAAATAAATCATATGTTTTCTCAATCGACTGACCTGCATGCTTTCAATTGGCTTTTAGCTGAGCTGTTAATAAAAGTTTTATCTTTCTGCATCATAAAGAAAAGGAGCATTTTGCTTCTACTTTGTAAAACAAATAAAGCAATGTCATTTCAGCTCTTCTTTTTTAATCCAGAAATGAATTGTGTGATAGGCTATAAAGAAGAATAAATATTAAATTAACATGGGGATATTGGAATAACAGTAATATTAAACTTTTTTAAAAAAGTCCTTCAAAATATTTTAAATATCATGCTAAAATTGAGTGAGTGGTTTGCTAGAATGTACCAGCAAAGCAATTTAACAAGTAATGTGGATATAATTGTTGGGGTAAGAGTTATGTTAAAATCAAATTGTTGTTGCTTTGAGGAATATAATTAGAGAGTAATTGGTAATCATCTAAAGAAAATCATTATAGGAATAAATGAATCTTGCTGTCTTAGACCAAAATGATTTTAGGATTAAATATATAGTATTTTTCCAATATAAATATCGCATTTGAATATCTGTGTTCTGTAAGGATAACTACATATGAAATTAGCAATACCATGTTTCCCATTTGTTGATCTAAACTCCATTTCTAGTCATCGTTAAGCCAAGAAATATAAAAAAATGCTTTTCATTAGGTTTTAAGTTTCTTGAATAAGCTAAAAGCGAATTGATAATTTTTAAAAATATATAAATAAAACTGATTTGTTTAAAGCACTTTATTAAAATTTAGCTAATAAATCATGGGTGTGAATATCACCTTGTATTAGGCAGGATAATTGTTATCCAATGCGGTGACATAATTACAAAAGATAGGTATTTATTTTTTAATAAAGAAATACACTGTTTAAGTGTACTAAAATACATTTCTTTATTTTAATTGGTAAACTGGTTTATTTAATGGCAAGTTTAGATTATGCTTGTAACTTCTTTTTGTCCTTTTGCCATAAATAAAACTGATATCAATTGATTTCATATATATTCCTGAAGTTACTTATTTGTAGTTTTGCGTAACATTTCTAAGATGATTTAAATCCGTATTTGTGGAAAGCTAAACAAGTAATAAGGAAACTGTTTCAGCATGACATCCTGTTATTTTTCAGATTGTTCATTTGTATTATATGAATTTAATGAATAAACAGAATAAAGATAGAGCTTGACTTATGATCATAGTTGGGACAGAAATTTCTGTCACTAAACTATGTGATCATAAAGTGTGATGACATGTGAACACGTTAGTTAGTGATAGCAATTCTGGTAGTCCCAGTCGCTGCCATAATTCCAGACATGCAGGTTGTTAAGTGGAAGTGAAGGGAATCCCAGCTAAGGAGCATGGGTGCGCCATGGAGGGTAGGAAGTAACCCTGGTAGGCCGGGCACAGGTTGCATGTGAATTGGGAGAATATTGCTGTGTGATGCAAGCTGGACTTTGTGCTGGATTCAGGGAGGCTAGAGAAAGAGAATACAGCATATTTGTGTGCACTCACAGGGTGGCTGGGAAAGAATACACTGCAGTTCAAGGGCTTTTGAGCGTACCTTGGTTCTGGGGCTGCAAAATTACGTGAACCTCAATGCAAAGCCACAGCCATTTTCAAAGCCTCAGATGATCCAGCCCAGCCTCATGCACAAAGGTTTTTTTTTTTTTTTTAGTGAACTGCAAGATTCCTTGGGTGTTGCAAGGCAGCATGAAGCCCAGCCCAGCCCCAGCCCAGCCCATCAGCTCTACACAAAGGGGCTTCTTAGCATGCCACAGTTCTGGGGCTGCAAAAGCTCCTGAGCTGCAATGCAGTGTGAAGCCCTTTGTAGCATGAAGCCCAGTCCTAGCCTGGTGTAGCAGCAAGGCGCAGAGAGATTTCTGCCACCCCAGTCCAGCCCGTAATTGCCCTTGTTACTAATCAATCTGAGTCACTTGCTGTCCTGTGCTTTGCTTCCCCTGCTGACATTTACCATTTTCTTGTTCCCACTGCTAACAGGCATTCCTGGCATGGGCCTTTAGTGAGGGAGCTGCTGGCCGCATAGGCTATCTTCCTCAGGTCTTGCAAACCACTGTGTGCAACCAGGCGAAGAAATCCTGATACGGCCAACAACTGCCTTGAGAAGGGCCAGACTGGTCAGCATCAGGAGAAGGAAGATGGCAAATGTCAGCTAGGGCAGCAGGAGTTGCAGAGTGGGGAGGAGGAAAGGACATAGATGGGGAGAGATAGGTAGGTGAGGGAAGTTGAAGCACTCTTGTGGTTGTAAGTTCAAGTGGGCCGCCAAGTGCCCCAATTTTGATCATGGCACTGTGCAAGAGCCATAACTTCAGGAACCAGTTATAAATCCCTTCATTCATCCTCACTGTAACTTTGGCTAGGTGCTGAATGCATGGTCATAAATCTAGGACTATGTATAAGTGATCCCTGAAAATATAAAAGCTAAAAACATTTCAAGCATAGATAGTAATGTTTTTCTAATATCTTGCTCATTGCATATACAATATGTGTACATAATTATTATTAAAGATTTAAGCAAATCTAATTTGGAGTCACATTAAAAATAAAAAAAATATGCTTATTATTTTGTTGGTAGAAAACAAATGTCCTGTGGGGTATTTCTAGCGTACTCCTGCAGTTAACCATTGAGAGATAATGTTTCTTAATATCCTTTCAAGCATCCAGACTCCAAAGTGTCATACTTTTATGGGCTTTGTCTATCTTAAGCATTATGAAATGGGATTTTTTCTGAATTTCTGCAGCTCCAATTTAAAAAAATAACTGTCATTTGTGATGTTTCTTCTATTGTTCCCTAGTTCTGCTCCATCAAACAATCACATTGGTTCCCTATTTGCATCTTTTCAGCTATTTCTTTTGAGGTTGTAGCACATGTGAAAATGCTGACAAGATAGTGTATGTGCTGTCAAACCATAAAGTATCTAAGTAGTTTTCAGCTTACTGTTATTTCAAGTTGGGGAAAGCTAGACAAAAATATCCCCAGACAAAATATAATAGAATTGTAGAATACATTGAGCAATGAATACAGCGCTTTGAATAATTTTAATACCAATCAGAAGAGTCCTTGTTTTTTATGCTAATATCACTTTCCCAAAGAGCTATTTTAGATACCTAGCAAGAATTTCCTTTTTAGCTTTTTAAAAATACTACATTGCATATTTTAAACTAGTCATGTATAGGATTTAGTAACACGGTGCATGTTTATTTTTGTTTATTTCTTGCCATGAATGTATTCATCTATTTGGGAGGAAATTATTTATTTATTTGTGAATAAACGGAAATAGAAATGTAATAATTTGTGATAGGAAATCTTGATGGATACCAGATAAAATATACAGGCACCTTACCAATTTATTTTGCAATTGAAATTGTAGACATTTGCAGACTGATAGTTTTGGAAAAAATTGTGCCTTAGACCTTTCAATATGAAGTATCACATACAAGATCCTTCCCACTGCAACGTATTTTCTCCCTTTCACGTGTACAGAAATAATTTTCATGCATGACAAAAATGAAAAAAAATGTGTTATGTAGAGCACTTGCTACACATTAGTTATCTTCAGGAAAAATGTCATCATTTAATGGACATTTTTCTTTTTTAAAAAGTATTTTGTATTAAAGATTTTCACATAAGTAAAAGATGGACATGAAATTATGTAACATAAGATTTTTTAAAATGAGAGAAACAATGCAGATAGAAAAAAGGCTAGCAATATAAAGGAGCAATTTCCCATCTTCTTTACAGCACTTGCAACATTATCTCTCCTTCCTCTTTAAAATTGCCACATGGTTCCCTTTTCTCATATTTAATTCTTTGTAATCATAAATCCATAAACGACCAATTCATTTTTTCTGCTGTCAGTAAAAAGTCCATAATTGGTTTCCAGTCTTTTGTAAAAATACCTATTGCCTTACCCCTGATGAAATAGATCCGTTTTGTCATTTCTGTAAGTTCTTCACAATCCACTTCTCCATTGCAGGAATTTCAGTAGTTTTCCACCTTTTTGCATTTAGTAGCCTCATTGCAATTACCATATACAAAACCAGTCTTCCATAAGTATTTTCTAATTGGTTTTATTAGGAATGTAAGCTAACAGTTGGGTTAGCAATATGTAAACCAGGATGGTAGTAGTGTAGGTTTAAGTACTGCTGTAATGTGATTGGTTGCTGTTACCTTAAGCAGCCATAAGAGGGAGCCAGAATGACTGTTAGCTCTCTGTTTGTTAGACGCTGATCGGTATATTGTGAGGAACTGTGTTTTTGCTACTGTTTGCTGCTTTGTGTGCTAAACTGATTATTTGATACTGGACTGTGTTCGAAGGATCATTCCTTAACTGAGGACTTGATAACTGACTGACTGAACCATGTATGACTTGGACTTTAAATTGAATTCTGAATACCTCTATATTTCCACATAGTAAACTACTATATTTTATACTATTCGGTGTCCCTGTATGGTGGTTTGTGCGTGTTCTTCCATACCACTCTCATTACGCTTCTCTGTACACTCGCTCTCCTAACGGGGAGCTTACTTAACTAACAGGTTTTCCATAATGAAAAGGTTATTTTTTAATATTTAAAAAGTTTTCTCTTAATTTTTAAGACAATAAGACCTTTAATTCCTTTAGCCACATTCTTCCCCGGTGATCAATTTGTATGTTATAAGTGAAATTCTTAGCACATTTTATCTTGCACTGTTTAACTTGTTTTTCTGTTTCAAACCTCAGCAAAAGTTTGTACATTTTAGCAATCAAACATTCATCATTTGTACATAAATTCAAATTCCATTCTTTTTCAAAGGCGAATATTATGAGGTATGATTTAATATCCTTGGCGTACTTGAATATCAACAGTAGGCCTTGTTTCTATGCCAGAAAAGATGCAGGATACAAGTAGTACTTGTGAAGACCTATGGATGAGTTTTTGAACTATTTTTCCTTAAAAAAGAGATGAAGACTACCAAGCTCATCCTCAAGGCATAACCTGTCTCAAAAATAACTACTTCTGATTTATTAACCACTTCAGATTCAGTATGCAGATGTGTCCATTGTTTTATTTATTTTGTTTTAGGTGATGTGCATTTTTACTTCATAGACTGTAGAATTTTAGATTTAGCTTTGTACAATTTAATAATATATAATCTAATAATAATAGTAATAATAGCCTTGATACCATCAAACAATATCTGCTTATCTTAGGTCCTTGGGAAGAATTAGACAAGTGGATAAAAATGCCAGTTTAAACATCTGACATTGTTGTAGCATATGATACAATGAATCATCATCATCATCATTTGACTTTGTATATTTTGCAAATTTGGTCACAGAGTGAATGAACATCACTACTATAGTTTTAAGTAAACAATTTCTCTATTTTAACAGATATATAAAAACTGTACATTATATTTCTAACTCTTAAGAATCAATCATAAAGGTATTTTTTATAATAATCAGATTAATATGTTCTGCAATTGTGATTTAGTTGTACATTTAAAATTTATTGTTTTACCTCTGCAACATTTTGAACCAGTGTATGTATCTATAATGTCAAGTGTTCATCGGGGTATCCATGGGAACTAACATAGCTGTAGCGGTCCTAAGAGGAGCAAGTCGCACAACATGCATCATGACATTGTGACACAAACTCTGACCTTAAGTATTGCATGGGATGTTGTGATGCAAATCCTGTCTCAAATACCCCCAAAAAATATGGAGTTTACATCTTAATGTCACAATGCCCATTTTGTTATAGGTATGGATGCCCAAGCTAAGGGATCCTGCCTTGAGACCAGCTAAACTCCCTCTACCATTTCTTAAATTTTCTTTTAGTTAAAAGTAAAACACAAAGTTGGTATGCTACGAAACAAAACTTTTGTACTTTCCTTCCCATCACCCACCCACCCCTATTTGGAACAACAGGGATTTTTGAAAATTAAAAAGGATTAATAGTTCTCTAGAAGTATATCTAACTTGAATACACTCAGAAGTTGGCTATTCTTGTAGGGGAGAAAAACTAAAACAAACCAAGACTGAGATGGAGGGACATTATTATTTATTTATTATTTATTTATTTTATTACACTTATAAGCCGCTCCCTCTCCTCGAGGGACTCGGGGCGGCGTACAATAAATACATATCATATGTTACACAGGAGGAGGTATAAAAACTCACAACAACAATTTTAAAATAACACAATAATTACAATAATTAATGGAGTTAAAAACATTAAAATACCCTAAAATTTAAAATTGCCAGGGGGATTAGAGGATAGAGCTATGGTTGCACCAGGCCGGCTAGTTGGAACAGGTGGGTCTTGAGTTTCTTGCGGAAGGAGCGGAGATCAGTAGTAATCCTAATGTCGGGGGGGAGGTCATTCCAGAGGGCTGGGCCCATCACAGAGAAGGCCCTGCTCCTGGGCGCCGCCCTCTGGCACTGCTTCGTGGACGGCACCCGGAGGAGTCTCTCTCTGTGAGAGCGAATTGGTCGCAGGGATGTATGGGGCAGGATGCGATCCCGCAAGTAACTAGGTCCTGTGCCATGGAGCGCTTTAAAGATGGTAATCAACACCTTGAAATGCACCCGGTAGACCACAGGGAGCCAGTGTAGCTCGCGCAGGAGAGGTGTTATACATAGTAAGGAAGTAATAATAATAACAAAAACTACAATCTGTTTGTTTTTTTGCAAGTTTTGTATTTATTAATATATTTTTAGAACATTTAATATACTAATATGGTTCTATATACTTGTGTCAAAGCTAATTTGCATCTATGTTCCGTGAAAGACTAATATGTGACTTGTTCAAAATAAATTTACTCATCTTCGGGTATTTCAGTTTGCTCCACTCTTGAAAGTACTAGAAGGATAGCAAAGTTCAGAAGAATTCCTGAAATCTTAAATGCAATAATTATTACTAGAAGGAGAGACTGTAACATATAAATAAATGTTTGAGTTTTTGGATTTATGACAGTGATTATATTTCTAGGTTATTATTCAGAAGAGTAGTACAAGTCTAGCATTTAATAAAAGGTAGTTCAGGTTAGGTGAAATTATCTGTGCTTAACAGTGCTCCATCCTTATTTTAAATAGCTATTACTAATCAGTAGGCATGAGATCCATGACTAACCCATTTCCTGGGTAGAGTTGCTAAAGGTTTAATATGTAATCTCCTGTCTCTTTGCATGTAAAAACTACTAGAAAGCATTGCATTTAATGGCTTAAGAACTATGATTAGAATAGTGACTATTAGATAAATTGTGTGGGAAAGTAATTGGAAATGCATCCAAAGGAATACACATTATGGGGAATTGCAAGCTATTCATTTGCAGAAACACTAAATTATCTCTATAGCAAGAAAACAGCAATTAAAACAGCAAGCAGCAAAGGGGATAGTAATGGCACTCTGTAAAATTACAGCTGTTCTACAGAGGTAAGGAAACAAAAATTAATCAGAAATGGGCAGCTTAACTAAGAAATTATGACATCTTTGGCTGACTGGAGCATAACTGTCAAGGTTGGGCTGTTTGGTGGTCAATAGTGACATTCCATGTGTCAGTGAACAGAGTCTCTTGATACAGTAACCCCCAGTTCACACATTACTGAAGCTCCAACTGCCGAACATTTAAGTCCCTTGGTACTACTGTAGCCTCCAATTTTTCCTGACTGGCTCATGTTTCATTCTTTGGCAATTTGCCCTAATGATATCCCTCAGGAGCTTTCAGACTTTCTTCTTTTCCATATTTAATCCTGTTATATTAGAATATATAATGCTGTTCAAAATTCTGTTGCTTTATGGGTTGTTTTTTTTTAATAAAGCATTTTCTCTGTTCCTAATTTAGGCCGGAAATTCATAACACAAACAGTTTGCTTAATTCTAAAGTGGAAGCTGAATTCTCTGAAACATCTTTGGTTTGTTGATGGCATTCATATTTAAGAAATAAAAGCCTCTTAAAACATGAGGTAGGAATAGCTGACATTTGAGCTTTCTCGGCCACCTCAAGTACAGGTGGCCTGTGTCCCACCCCTTTTGGAAATGGCACTGCTCTTTGCTGAAGACAGCAAAGTATTATTTTAACCGAAAATCTTTCTTTTTATTGTATCATCTTATAGATTCAGAACTTGATTTGCTTATTCCTTTGCTTTATATGTCTGGGCTACCATACTTCACCGATAGCACTTGATAATCTTATAGCTGTGTGAAGGAGCAGTATTTCCTTAACTGTTGTATGTCACCCAAAGTCATATTTTTGTAATGTGGGCAGCCTTATTATTATGATATATTAATAAATAACAGTAACTTTGCTTGCTGGGGTGATCCACTTACAGAAAATGCACCTTCTCTACATTAAAAAAAGCAAGGCATTGAACCCCACAAGTTGGAATTGCTGGTTGCTTACTTTATTTTTACACACATAGAAGAATATTGGAAGCCAATAAAGTGGCTGATGCAAAGTACATTGGTGGCACCAATACAGTTCCCACAAATGGAACCCTATTAAAAAGTATGCTTTGAAATCTTTGAAATTTTAAGTGAAACTTTCTTTTAAGGATTTACATAGGTTCATTGTGTTTATGGATGTATATATATTTAATTTTGAATTGTTGACTTACATTACATTTACCTTTTTATCTGCACAGTGTAGAAAGATATGGGGCACATCTCCTCCCCTTTTCACCCCTGGGTCTCTATAAGGAACTACGTTTAAAGCATTGGTTATTTATTTATATTTACTCCACCTTTATAGATTAGTCCTCGACTTCCAATCACAATTGCTACAGGAAAAATTATTGTTAAGTGAGGTGGTAATTAAGTGAGGCATCACATGACCATATCCAATTTTACAGCCTTTCTTTTACAACACCAAGTGACCATGATTTGCAACCTCCTACCAGCTTTCCCATTGACTTTGCTTGTCAGAAGACAACTGTGAAGGTTGTATATGGCGATCACTTAAATCTTTGGGCACTGCAGATGTCATAAAAATGCCTAATACTTCTCCCTCCTCCTATTTCCCCCACAACAACAACAATCCTGTGAGGTGGGTTGGGCTAAGGCTAACTCAAAGTCATCCAGCTTGCTTTCTTGCCTAGAGCAGGACTGAACTCACAGTCTCCTGATTTCTAGTCTGGTGCCTTAACATAGACTGAACTGACTCTAAGCTAATACTTAGCTTCATTAGACTTGTGGGCCACATAGTTTTGCAAAATATATTTCCACGGAAATATATGAGCCAGCCAGAGTGGTCAACCTTGAGACATCATAGTTAGGTGCCTTGCTTTTCAGCGTCAAGACATCACATACAAGCAGCTCAACCCATCAATTGGAACCTCTGCAAAAGGGTACTACTTCACGTAAGCCTAATATGTGTTTGCATACATACAATATGTGTCTACATACATACCATTTCTCTTCCAAAGTATCCTACCTATTGCTGCTATTGTGCACATCACATTCGGGAGGAGTGTTGCTATTATTATTTTTTCTTTCTCAGTCATGTTCCTGACAGGCCTTATGGTAGACTACCTAGGGGATCTTTGACAACTGAATTGTGAGTTGCCAATGCATGAGGCAGGAAATGCTGTACTTAATTGTTTTTGTGCAACTTGCAGAATGTCAGGCACTTAAGTTACATAAGCAGAATTGATAGATTGGCTCTTTTGTTCATTAATATGGCCCTAGTTTGTATAGTAATGTATACGTGTGTTTTCTTTTGTGTGGTCCACTATGTAAATGATAAGAAAAATTACATTCTATTGCTTATATATCTTCATCCTCTGGCATGTTTGCTATAAAAGATGCTTAAGCAGAATTCTTAGTGCTGTGTAAACAAAAGTTCCATCCTTGATGCCAGGTTTGCGTTTCTGAGCTCATTGCAGTCAGAATGCTGTAATATGTACATTAGTATAGCATCAGGAAATATGTAGTTGATAAGCAGAGATTTACAAAGAGAAAGCAGAACAGTAGATTATATTCTGGCTATTGTGACCATACAGTGCCTTCTGAGAATTAGGATCTGTTTCATGTGAAATTCATCTGTTGGCTGCATCTGGCTTTCTTTGCAATCGGTTTGCCCTCAGAAACACATTGTTGTTAATCTCCTTCATAGTTCAAATAGCTCTCATAATATGAGCTAGTCTAACACTTAAGAAGTGCAGGGTATTATGTGCAAGATGTATTCCTTGTACCCTTTGTGAATTGTAAAACGGACTGGGGCTCCTGGGACAATTGTTAGTAGAGACTTAACTCCTCATTAAATTAAAGTAAGACCCCTGTTTAGCATTTTATTCAGGGAAGATTTTAAAGTAGTGCCAGCTTGGAGCCATTTGTTTGTCTTAATAGCATTTTCTCTCTGGGATATTGTCCTTGGCATAGTGTTTGTTCTCTGTACCTGGACCACTTCTACCATACCTTCTCCTGCATAGCAAGCACTGCAGCTGGTATTGTTATCTCAGATGTTATTCTGGCCTCAAACCAAACCAAGATAGATCTCAGGGGGCCCTCTCTTTCTTCCATCTAATAAAAAGTCCATTGTTTCTTTAAGATGGGAGTGGGGTGCACAATGTTGGGGTGGTTATTGCTGCAGTAACTGGGAAGGATTGAAGACCACTATGGGTAAGACATGAATATATATGCATAAGTCATCTGATGAGTTGGAAGCTTCTGAGGAGAGTGGTGCTTTGTTGCTTGGGGGAGGTTTAATCCAATTTTAGTCTTAACATTGTAGTTATTATTATTAGCTATGTGCACTATATCACAGAAGTGAGTACATCCCCTCACATTTTGTAAATATCTAAGTATATCTTTTCATGTGACGCTGAAGAAATGACACTTGGCTACAATCTAAAGTAGTGAGTATACAGCTTGTATAACAGTGTAAATGTGCTGTCCCCTCAAAATACACAGCCATTAATGTCTAAACTGCTGGCAACAAACTATTATAGCAAATTATAACAAACAACAATTATCACATAGAATTGTCATATTTCTGCCCTTCCATTTTAAATGTCTGCTGCCTGACTGATACAAAGTATTTGTAATACTCATAAAAACTTGTATTTCTTTTCTAAAATGACCAGTTGTGTTTCTGGAAATCAATAACCAGTTTGGAAGCTTTATCTTGATAATTTAGCTAATCTTGTACCAATTCTCCCTTATTTCTATATCTATCGCACTCTTTATGCGTATAAAACTGAAGTTTATAAACCTGTCAAACAAAATGATGTATAAAAACCCAAAGTTCTGCTATGAATCTAATCCCTTAGCATGAAAGATTTTTCAATACAATTTACTTTCTAATGTTCTGGTTCACATTACAATGAAGAGAGAATGTATAATGTGCTTTGTCACTGAGCGACAGCATTCTGCCTATGAATGAATATTTAAAAAAACATTTATAGATTGAAAAGTGGCTTCCTTTCAGTAGAAGATAACTATTTCTACATCTCTTTATAAGACTGTGATTATTACTGATATTTCATTATGTGACTGACAGTAATACAGCCTTTCTGTTGTACATTGAAATTCAGTACTAATCTGAATATTGTATATACATAATTGCAGGTTTATTGTTGCTGACATGATTAATACAATGTTTTACTTCTTTCTTATAACATTACACTTTTGCTGTGTCTGCTTTGAATTCTAGTTAACTGCTTGTGTTCATGGGTCAGCTGCATTGCTATATCCAATGTACTGGCAGCATATATACATCCCGGTGCTCCCACCACATCTCCTGGATTATTGCTGGTAAGAGGCTATATGTATTATTCTTTACCCTTCTAATAATTAAGCAAGACAATATGTTGTTGCCTTTTAATTAAATAAATAGAATCATTTGAAGATTAAATCCAGCTGTAATAGTACAGACTCAAACTGAAAACATGCCATATTTAGCACTGCTTTATACAGATAACAAATATTTGAAACTGTACTTCTGCAGGACTAAGATAGGAAACATGACTTACATGACTTACACGGCTTATTTTTAGATCACTAGGTTTTAGAAGTTGGAGAATTACTGACATGAGACAAAATCCAAAATTTTGTACTATCTCTCTTTTTTTATATGTTCCAAATGGATGTAGAGATACCAATGTGATTCAGAATGTTTCTCTGTTGAGGGAAGGTAATCAAAAGATCTTGTACAAACTCATTGAGAGCTATTAAATGTCATCATCACTAATTATACTTATTAATATTATTACATTTATTTGCCACCTATCTCGCCATGGGGCTACTTTAGGCGACTTACAATAATTTTTAAAAATGAAGAAATAAAAGGAAAGTTTAAACAAAGCAAAAATAAATAATAGAACAATAAAATAAACAAAAAGAAAACCAAGACAATCCATCAATATAACTATGGTAGTAAAAAAAAAAAGAGGGATGAATGGGGAGCAGAGAGGGGAGGTGAGCTGGAGTCTACTGCCAATCTAACAGCCACCTCCAGAGTAGAACTCCCCCATTGATAATCATTACTAATTTAACATTGCTAATCATTACTAATCTAGACCTGATATTGATATTTTATGTGTGCTACATGTGGTATCTCACAGTTTATTTCACATATTTTAGTATCTTACCTTACACCACAAAATAGTTCTATAATTTAAATAACTCAAATGCTTCTTAGATTCTACAACGTCTTCATGATTGTAGTTTATCTAGATTTCTTATCAGTTAATATACTTGTCCTACTCAAGAAAGCAATGATTTAATGGGCTTAAAATCACTGAAATCAAAGGGCAGAGAGAGAATTTCAAAATAACATAGCTGAAAGAAGGAGCATTCCCCTTCCAGGATGAAATAATTTCTATTCATTGCTATATCCAATATACTGGCAGCACATATACATCCTGGTGCAAAAGTATACATAACAAAAGTTTAGAAGAGCTGAAATGTTAGAACCAGTATCCAATCATATAGCATTATTTCATAGATATAAGGAGGGTAAACCAGTGATGCTCAGACTGCAGTAAATTTTATGTAAATACAGAGTGGATGTGTCCAACTTTCAGGGCCAGAAAAAGAATGACCAAAAGTCTATTGTCTTGAAAAGATATGTGGCCTTGTGGAAAGGTCTAGAATGTAAACCCTAGATTTATAGACAGCTTGATTTCTTTTGTTTATCTGGAGTAAAGCAACTTATCAAGTTGTGTCATGTATTTGAAGGTTTCGCTTAATTGCTGCCTAGCGAATTAAAATTTATTTTGGTACCAAAAGTACCAAAACGTCTGACAGATTTTGGATTTGCTTAATTTTTAAACAAGAAAAAACAATCCTATTAACTTCTTGGTATAGTTTCTTACCTATAACATTATGTAGTTTATGATGAAGCATCTGTTTTAAGAATTCTATTAACATTCTTACAGGATTACAGCATTCTACTTAAAGCTACTTAATTATTCTTTATTAAATTCTCCCTGTTTTTGTTGTAGAATAAACATTTTTCACAATAAAACCATATTAATTTTCTAGTTCATACTTTATGTAAGATAACCAATTATTTTAGGAAAACGATGGACTAGATTAAAATATATATTTCATAAGTTGATAAGTGATTGCCAGAAGAAAAAATGCATGTGTCTTAATTGTCATTATTTTTCTCCTTTTAAGTGTGTGACACTTTCTTTAATGATATAAATTACTAATCAGAAACTGATTATGCCAAACTATCCCCAGTATTACTTTTCTATGAAATATGAAGAAAAAACTGATTCATGTCAAGCACTGTTTTTAAATAAAAGTTGCATTTTGATTTTAATGCAAGATAACTTGTCACTTTACTTTGGACACACTTAAACCAGTACCCAGTGGTTTAAAAATAAATGCTATGTTACTAAATTAATTAATAGAAGAAAAGTATTTGCACATTCAAGAGAGTTGATAGTATATAACTTATAAATTTAATTTTTTTTAATTACAATTAAATGAAAAAGTTTCACCAAATTAATATATAAACACACTACTTCAAAAGTCTATAATGGCAGACAACATGTATCAACAATGCACTATTGTAAATGGGATATAGATTTGTACTTTAGTGAAAAATGTTAATTCTAGAATCCAAGCCAGAAAATGCAGATTTTCTGATAACATAATATTGTGAATTTGAAATATTGTGTATATTACCAAGAAGTACATCCTTAACACAAAACAGTTAATACAAGTCATAGTGACAATCCTATTGATATGATCCTCAAATATGTTGATCATAGAGCAAAACCAGACACTATAGGTTAATATTCCAATTTCTAAGTAGCATCCCCAACAGCAATATATTTGGTACTCATCACTTAGTAAACATTCCCTGACATATCCAATAATATACATAAAGCATTTTTGTTAAAGTCGTACCAAATGTATTTTAAGATTATAGGAATCAATTATATAGTATTTAAACTGCCCATAAATTGATTTATCAAGGCAGGACTCTGAGGGTAGTTATTTCAAAGGTTGCATGAATAACTAATACCAATTTGTTTTACTTCATTTAAAATATGTATTGGTTTATGAACTGTATTTAATTTGAGTGTTTGCTTTACAAATAGAAGAATTCTACTAAGATTTCAGCTATGGCACGGGTTGGCAACCTAAAACACTCAAAGAGCCACCAAGGTCCTAAATGAAAGACCCCTGTTCAATTGTGGAGCGGACCGGAAGTCCAATTCCCTCATGATATAGTCTTCTCCTAGCGTAGCTCCTTTTTCCTCTGCCAACCAGAAGCCTGGTTCCCCCACCATAGTCTCCTCCTAGCCCGGCATCCTTTTTCCTCTACCTGTCCTAACCAAGAGCCCTAAACCTAACCCTATCAATTGTGGAGCCAACCGGTGACAGGGAGCTGCAGCAGAGGGATGAAAGAGCCACATGCGGCTCCAGAGCCACGGGTTGCTGACCTTTGGGCTATGGAAAGGAGAAAGATATGATTTTAGGGTGCAGAGCTAAATTTGCTCTGCTACTCCCTGCTCTATGATTTATAGATTTGGAAGAGTCTTCAACTATCTTCATGTATCTCTTAGAAAGATACAATGAAAAGAAGGAATGTGTGGAAATCATATTTCCATTCTTGGGTGGGACAATTTCATGAATGCAGTTTTGCTCAGTGGGTTTCAAAAAAGAATTTCTGGCATCTTTTCTATTGTAAATTTGTATGCTTCCCAAGAACCTTAAAGTCTCATTATTCTTAACACTAATGTAGTGTCAGTGTATATAACTACTCCTAATAATTTCAGTAAATTGTAAAGCAGTATAAAATACAGAGTTATTTGTATATCTTTCATCTGTATTCTTTGTCATACATTACATATTATTAGTTCAGTTTATACCAGTATGAAAAAGGCTGATTTACCTGGAAAAAAGTATCAGAGCAATCCACCACTGTTCTTAGGGCTACAAAAATAAGGGATTTGAAATGTAAGTGATTTATGGACTGGTCATTCTGTTCAACCCACTTGCAGAATAAAATCCCTAATTTTAACTTTGTAGTTTCCAATTCACAAGGTTGGAAATATCATTGGATGGGGGGGGGGGGGATAGTATTGATACAGCCGCCTCAATGTGTTTGGTGCCATTTTGAATAATAGAATATTTAGCATAATATCACTCTGGCAGTCATAACATTATATTTAGGTTGTATATATCTCTATTGTATTTATTATAAAAATGTGCATTAGAGAAGTATAAAGGAAACTTTTATTGCCATATTTGAGGGAAAGCTTTTTCCTAACTAGCAATTAGTTAGTCTGGCTTCATCTGCATTAACCAAGAACCTCATGCTGGTTTGTGATACTATATCATTATGTCTCAGGTGAGTCTGATGTTAGGTCATCTGTGCCTATGATGCATGTCATGAATGAGGGACATAAATTGGTCCCAGTACACATTCCCTATGTTGCAAATCATTCCCTTATTGAATCCTTCTTATGACCCTTGTATTTTGTTGGCCACGTGCATCTGAGCAGAAAAGACTATGCCATGACAGATAATCAATACCATCAAAATGGGCACCTCTTTGGTAAAATTCAGGGCAAGCTTTAGGAGATACAATTTTTTTAAAAAACCAGACAAACATTTTAAGAACATCCTGGGAATGCTTCCAACTTATTTCAGATCATTTTCTTTTCCTACCCTATGTTGTGCATAAATGTGAACATGCAAACAACAACAAAAAGAATTATATTTTTTCACGAGAGGCAATGTTTTTAAGGGATGTTGAATTTTTTTATCAGATACTGTAACTAAAAGAAAAAAAACAAAGTTTAAGCATATATAGTTATTGTGACTATTGGCTAAATTACCTGAATATTTAGCACTGGCTGCATTTTCATTCCATTGAGGAAATAGTGAGTAAATAGAACCAAATGGAGAAATAGAACCAGATTTGATCAAACTTTGGCCAAAATGTTAGATACTGATGAAAACTGAAATGGAAAGATATAATGCTGTGTTTTTCTAAAAATCTCAGCAAGTAAAAGAATACTATGTACTAAATCTACAAATATACAGTTGTTATTTTTGTAAATCATGGTTGCATTTTAAGTCAGTCTTACTCATTTAATATGCATCAAGACTTCATCTTTTTCCTTGCTGTGTATTGATCAAGTCTAAACCTTTTATAATCCCTTCCCTCCCCTTCCTTCCCCTTCCCCTCCTTTCCTTCCCTTCCCTTTCCCCTTCCCTTTCCCAGCATTTTTTTCTTGCATAAGGTTATATGGCAATAGAAGACACAATACAATTCCTGAATAAGATGTTCATGGTCATTTTGCATTTTGTTATTTCAGTGTAATCTACTGCTATTCAAGACAAATATATTAGTCATGTAGTAGAGTGGTTTAGGTAAAGTAAAATAAAACCCAACATTTTGATACACACAGCTAGATTTCAATATGATTTAACTGTATGATCTTAATAATATAAACTTATACATGGAAACAGAAACAAACAATTGCAGATCAAATTATTTACCTCTTCATTGTAATATTCCATATTTCCCACATACTGTCTTTATGTGTTTCTTTTTGCCCCCTCCCATTTAACAACTGCTCAGGTTTGGGGAGGGGTCACATTACAAAAATGCCAGATCATTTTAGGTTTCTTATATGTACTAGTAGATATAAAGTAATAGAAGCTTTGTATCTTTTAGGAAGGTCATGTGAAGGCCATTCATTTTCCCTAATTTTTTTAATTTTTTGTGGTATTAATGCAAATGATCTGGTCTTCTGAATTGTACTTTAGCTGGACCCGGTGTAACAGATTATTCTATGAATAAAACCAACAAATAAAAAATAAAGCCACTTTTACTCCATGTGAATTTATTCAATTAACTTGCACAAATGACATTATTTGGGGTTTTCTGATCTGCTTAAGATTATTGAGTTAGGAGATAGTATGGAATTCTTTTCTGTTCTTCATTCTATTAAAATATAAAAGAATAGATTGGAGAAGGGTATCTGTGGTTTAAAGTCAGGTGTTATCAATGTGCTGATTATACCAATTTTATTTTTCCCGGTTTTTGGAGTCATTGCAAGACCACTATTACTATTAAACTTTAGTCTAGATGTTTTCATAAGCTGTATCACAGCCAATAAAGCAATGCTATCTGACAAGATGGTGTCTATATGGATCAGTGATTCTTATTTTTGCGACTGGGCAAGCAACATGCACTGAAATGGATGTATTCAGTCCTTCAGGGAGTTTATTTTTAGTGTGCTGCTAGATTCATCTTTGTCAATTACAACCCTAATGCTTTAATTATTTTGAACAGTTTGGACTTACTTACTCATTAAAAATATAGGAACATACATTACTATAGGATGATTATTAGCCCAAACTGACCAATTTATCTCAGTTTTACAGGAACTGAAGTCACTTTCAGTAGCTTCTGATCTGAGTTCAAGGCATTTATGGTAGCTTTAAAACAGCTGGGGACATTGATATTTAAAGGACAGCCTCTGTTGTAACACTTGCCTAAATATTAAATATAAAAATTTCATGAGGGGTTTTCCTCCACCTTCCCTTTATTCGAAGAAATGCAAATGTAACACATGGGTTTTCTATTTGGCTTATGAAACTTTCTTCTCTCAAAAGCCTGGCTGGGGCATGCTTTTGTTTTCTTTTAACGTTACATAGAGACCTGACAATTTATCCAAGTTTGTTGGTAGTTTAGCTTGGTTAATCTGTATTATCTATCTTGGTTTATTTATCACGTGCTAACAAGTACTTTCATATTGATTTGTTTGTTGGTTTTATCTTCACCCTGAGTTCTTTTGATCCAGTGCAATTATCAACATTTTATTAAGCAAATAATTAAATTGCAAAGATGTAGGAGATACAAAATAATAATTAATAGATGGGGGTGGTCCAGTTGATTTCTTCTGAATATGTACTGCGACTCACCAAGAGAGATGGATACTGGTCGTATAATATTGCATGCATGATAAAAAAAAAACTATTGGGAGAGGACTGCAATCTCCATTTGGTAAAGTTCACACCTTGAAGATTTGCAACTGCTCTGCAAGATAGTCTTGTGTTATTCCTTACTTTAAAGCTGGAATTATAGTTAGGTTTTGAACCAGAATTTTGCAGCTTACACGTTTTGGGGCATTTTAATATTTGGAGCTGGCAAACATCTTACTATATCTTCCTAGTATGTGATGTATTTCTTTTATTTCCCTTTAATTTCAGTGCACCGATGCCTTATTTAATCGGAGTTCACTTCAGTTTAATGGAGGTAAGTAACTTTCTCTTTCTCTGTGGCTATATGTTAAGGCTGTGTAATGTGCAAGCATTTTAAAAGCCTAACTGGATGTCTTATACTATTCCTGAAAAGGCTTCAATATTTTAAAATAAATGCAACTTATGGATAATTGGAAGGATAGGAGGGAAAAAAGAAGCAAGTTGGTTAACCTTGGATTCCTCTGTTTTATATGAAATTCTCTATAGTTGAGAAACAGAATAGGAGAACTTCCCATCTTCATTAGCTACAGCAGAGAACAGTTTCTTCCATGTGAGCCCTTGAAGCAGTCCTAAACATATCAGCATCAAAATGGAATGCTGAACATTCTCCCAAGCTTTTCTGGCAGTGTGCCATTTAATTATATCTAGCCTTCTTCATGGAAGGGAATAGAATTATGGAGTGGGGAGGAACCAGGCAGAATCACCTGCTTGTTTCAAATATGCTTGCAATTATTTGAGAAGTTCAGACTGAGTGAGAACTAGTAAAGGAAAGAAAATGGCCAGAAATTATTATAAGAAAAATAATCTTCCCCACAGTATATCCATATGTGATGGGGCATTTCATCTAACATAGACATACATACAACTCTAGCATATCCAACAGTATCATGGAATTGCTTCCCTGATATCAGTGGGGACATGCCTATATATTAAATGTACACAATCATGTGAGAATATAATATATTATCTGTTTCTTACTGTCTGTCTGTATCCGCTGTGTTTTATCAGTCTATGCTTGCATTGGTCAAAAAAAGGAAGGTTTAAGGAATGCCCTGCTAACCAGACCAAATATCCACTTGTTCTAGTATTTTGTTTCACACAGTGACGAGGCAAATATTGGATAAATGTTTTATATAGTGACAGAAGAATAGGAGATTCTATTCAGGCATTGCAAGAAATAATCTTGATGGGTATTATTTCTAATACTCTAAATTTCATTAATTATGGTAATGATGCATTATGTAAGGGAATTCTTAATACACAATGCTGCCATGGAAATATTTATTTGTGACTTAGATTGCTTCATCCCTAGTTTGTTTGCTGGTTCATTTACAATTTAGATTTGTATGTTAAAAACATGTGTATGTTTTTAAATGAAAATCAGAAAGAGAAGCACTCAAATGCTTCCCTGTATATTTTTTCTTATTCAGAGAGTCAAAAGTAAATCACTGGAGGATGTGGTGATGCTAAATGTTGACACAAATACATTGGAAACACCATTTAATGACCTGAGCAATCTACCAAGTGAAGTGGTAAGTATAGTTGGTTTTATCATCTTTGTTATTTGAATTACTTATTTTTCCCTGCTAAGTTAAAAATAAAAGTACCTTCCCTCATCAAACATTATGTTATCAGCTATATATTTCCTATTTAATGGTGTCTTGTTTTGTTTGTTTGTTTACTTGCTTTTGACAGTTGAGGAAATGTTGAGTGGAACATCATATTTTTTATTGTGAGGAAAAAGGGAAGATCATAATTATAAAGCTTGCTGCATTCATTAGGCATAGCAGTTTTAAATGCAAGAGTCTTCATCTCATCTTAATCATTATATTACAAAGTAGGCATTTCTGTCTGCCTAGTGGCATATCTTGCAAGGGAAAAAAAGGAGTTTTTGAAGGCAAAAAGAAGGGGGCCAATTATCGGCTTCTGGTTCCCTGCCACCTGCCAGCACTTCTCCTTTTAATTAATGATCTGATGACATTGGTCAATATAATAAGAAATGCTTGTAGAGTGGGGTCAGAAAATGCATACTTTGATCTCCTTCAACTTTCTGAAACATTTATTTGTTTTGTCTAAATTATTTCAGTTTTATTTTAATCTCTTCCATCCTGCTGAGGATGGCATGAATTGAAAACTCTACTCTGTTTGTCATTTGCTTTGGCAGAGCAACGATGCCATACTTATAATTCTATTTGTGAATTAAACTGCAAAACCTGTTTGTCATAAAAGACATTGGATCCCTTGAAAATGACGAAAACTGTCTTTTGTCTGCAAAGGCAGATAAATTAACTGGCACTTACATTTGGACTTTGATCTCATGAAGTTTTTTCTTCTTTTGGATGCTTATAATAGGATGTATTCTACAGTTCATGTTATATAGACATCCCAAAAATAGCATTTTACTTTCTTTGGGTCTTCTGCAACATGATTCTGAAAAAATAATTTCCCCACCACCACAGTTTGTTCATTTTTAAGACAGAATTCATATTAGAACATTTATTGATATATGTTATTTAAAACAATAAAAGCATAATAAATATTCAAATTAATGTTTTACTACTTTTCATTTGAAAAGGAACTAACAAACATGAGTAATAGGAGATTACATGGTTCATTTTAAAAACTATTTTAAACAAATTAACATCTAGAAATTATCAGAATAAATTTAAATCTCAAAATATTGTGGTTATTGATGGAAATATATATTTTGATTTTGCACTAAGTGATCATTTATGTATATCCCATATAAATTCATAGAGCTATAGTTGGGTAGTTTCCAAGAATACAGAGTTCTGAGTACAAAAGAGATTTCTCTTTTTATGCACTCAATGTATGAAGAGGTTCACATTTTTGCATAAATCTACTAAAGATGATCTGGGCTGCTTGCATTTCTATTTTGGATTCTTCTGTCCTGTTTTTCTGCAAGACAATATGATTTGACAGATTGCCTAAAATATTTAGTAGAAAATATGTATTTTCATATGTTTATTAAAGAAAATTGGGTTGAATAGAACGTCAATTCAAAGATTTCTAGATACTTTTATCTACAAGCAAGCTTGTATATTAATATTGGTAAAATAGAAACTTATGCATGAAAAGAAACATCAATGAATTGGGGTAAGTTGTTAGTGAAAGCATACTGATCTCTTTATCAACTTACTCTATATGAAATCCTACAAACGTCTTATATTAATTAGAGCTTGTCTTTTATAGAATAGGCAATGGAGCTTTTACAAAAATGAACATTCCATGTAAAATATTAAAATAAAACAATATATTATTTGTATACTCTAAAAAGTTTTATTTTTCTCTTCTGGTAATACATATTATAGTTTATTCCTTTTACCAGTTGTTTAACTGTCCTGATTGCTTCCATTCTAAATGTGCCTTTTTGTAGATCTCAATTGTTAATTAAAATCACATATAAGCATAAATTGAAAGTGAAGTGCTTATCTTCTCTGCAATTTTGTGAGTTTATAGACCAAGAAAGGTTGATATTGCATTATGTACATATACAAATGTTGTCTGTATTTGGCAACAATTTTGATGGTGGTTTTAATAATATAAACAATAAACAGGATTGAGAAAGGGATTTAGTTTAATTTAGTCATTCAGTTCTTCTTTCCTTATATGTCAGATTGGAATTTTAGTAGAAATCAGGAAAGCAGTCAGGAAAAACTCCCCTTGAGTTAAAATTTTATCCTAAATTAGCCATTTTAGCCTGATACCCTCTAGATGTGTTATAAGTGTAACTCTCAAAATTCTTTGTCAGCATGGCGTGCTGACTAAACGATATTGATATAATAGGCCATATTGCAGAGAAATTCAGCAATCTGGCAGATTCCACTTTAGTAACAATTAAGATGTAGGATCTGCAACTGGGGTTTTTGTTTTACCTGAGTTTTTCATGGCTAGAAGTGGTTGTCCCAGATGAGGAAGGGAGAATGACTGATTGAGATTATTGTTTGGGCTATTGGGCACATTAGGAGAACATATTTTCTCATCATATAATGCTATGGCGAGTTTGGGCAGTAATAAAATTCTGATCTTTTTATTCCCACCACCTCTTCCCCTTCCTTTTCCACATTTCTGGGAAACATTTCTGTGACACATTTCTGAAATAAGCATTATGTTGCAAATCTCTCCTCCACACACACAAACAGTTTCCATTTATAAACATGCTATGATTTGAGAGAATTTGTTTTGCTGAGTAGTGGGGGAAGCTGTGCCTGTTGCTGGGTATTTTATGTTATAGATCAGCGATGGCGAACCTTTTTTGGCTCGCGTGCCATAAGTGGGGGGAGCGCAGGGGGGTCGTGTGCAGGCGTGCCGCACCCATAATGCAATGCGCAACACCACCCAGTGTGCATGCATGCACTACAGGTGCGACCCCCCCCCATTTTTGCATGCTTTTTTCACCTTCCCCAGCCTCCAGAGGCTTTATAGGAGCATGGGGAGGGCGAAAACAGCCTCCCAGCCCCCCCCTGAAGCGCTCCCCCCCTGAAGCCCTCTGTTCCGGAACTTCCGGTTTGCCCATAGGGCCAGTTTTTTGCGCTCTGGAGGCTTCAGGGAAGCTCATGAGGCCTCGGGGGGGCGGGGGAGGCTCTTTTCGCCCTCCCCAGGCTCCTATAAAGCCTCTGGAGCCTGGGGAAGGCGAAAAATGGCTTTAAAAAAGGGTTAACTCAGCTGGCCAGCGCGCGCATGCATGCTGGCCAGCTAACAGGGCAGTGCCTCACGTACCCTGACAAATGGCTCTGTGTGCCACCTGTGGCACGCATGCCATAGGTTCGCCATCACTGTTATAGATGCTGATTTCCCATTTGATTAAAAATACAGAAATGATGAATCAAGGGTGGTGCATTCCAAGGGAAGACTTAGCGGGCATGTAGGATTTCAGGCCTTGGAGTTTGTTTGTTGGTTGGTTAATTCAATTTCTTAGTTACCCATCTCAGTTAATGACTGTGGGCAATTTACAGTTCAAAAAATATTTTTTTTAAAAAAAGCTAAAACATTTAAAAACAACAATAAAGCATCCAGAATAAATATACATAGCAGGCAACATACTTGGCCACTAAGCAGCAAAGCCAGGAAACGTATTGACACATATTTAGCATTTCAGGTTCAGGTACATAACCAGGTTTTAAAGAGTTTATGAAAGACTAACAGGGTTGGGGCCATTCTAATCTATTGAAGAGGGGATGTTCCATAGAGCAGAGGCTCAGGGCATCTTTTAGCCTGTTTAAGTTCCCTCAGTTCTATCGTACACTGCGGGGAGTATCGGGAACTCTGAATGTGGAGAGGCTGGTCAGGAGCTATCTGATGCCACTTTGCTATTCCATGTAGCTACAAAACTTCAATTGTTCTGAGTAGCAGGTTTTCTGGAATAACCCCAAGCTTGCTCCCAACCCAGTTGGGTCTATTAGTCACCTGGGGCTGGCTAATCAAAAAGGTCTGCCTTCCCTGCAGAGGAGAGTGGCACCCAAGAACTTGAGGCCCACCAATGAGTGATCTGTCCATGGCAGGGGAGAAATCACCCCCCTTCCCCAAATTCAGAACATGCTGCCATTGCTCTGACAGAAAAAAAAAACAGATTGAATGCATTACCGCTGCTATGAGTTGGGTCCTGGATAATTTGGCCAGCTCCACTGTTGCCATGGTGGCCACAAACTCCTGAGCTATCTCTGACCCCATACCTAGAGATTGCAAGTTGAAATTTGTTTGCTACAAAACAGCGAGGCTCGTACAATAGCAACAGTCCTAACTGACCTGTCCATGTCCAACTTAAACAGTGTCTCACATCTGGCAATCTATGGAGCAAGGCGCCTGGATGCCTCCCAAATATCCCAGACAATCACCTGGTGCCAAACCGGAAACTGGCTGGATAGATCTCAGTCCCAGCCAGGATTCAGTAATGCATGTTAGATCAGCATTTTTTTCAACAATTAAATTGTGGTCAAGGTGGCTTTATCACAGATTGATTTAGCATTCATCATCAGCAGAAGACAACTTAGAACCTCGAAAGCCTGCCATTTGGGGCTAGGGTTGAGTCTGAGAGACTGGAATGTGTTGTTGGTTTGAGCTCTGAGCTTTGCGATTTGATTGCAAATGTTTCATCCGCATTCGAGGAGAGATCTTCAGTGCTCTTTGGATTGTGTTTGTCTGAGGGAGCACTTTAAATACCTTTCTGACTCCTGGTCTGATTTCGGGTTATGTGATTGGCTGGATGTAGTTGCTGAGTACTTAAGTATTGTTGAGTTTTAAGTATTGTCTGTAAATCGATGCTTGTGTTTTTGTTGTTAGGTCTTCTGATCATTGGTGGGTTCCTACTGGTTTGAACTGGTTCAGCTGAACTAGTAGTGGTTTAGTGGCCTAGGTAGCTTGACCCAGGCCATCCAGGCCTGCAACGCACCTGAACTGGTTCTCCGGGTGGCGCCATAGGCTCCACCATCTTGTTTTATGCTTCCGTGCATGCACAGAGCAATTTTTATTGCACTGTGCATACACGTACAGTGTGCATCAAGCACACGCGTCTTGCGGTCACGAGCAAACCAGAAGTAGTGACTGCTGGAACCTACCCCTGCTTCTGATGATGTCATGGTCTGGTTTTGAGTTGATTTGATCGGCTGCGTGTGATGTGGTCCAATTTCTTGTGATCTGTCGAGGTATAACTTTGTTTGCAGTGTGGCTATTCGTTGGTCTTCAAATGCTGCCTTTGGAATCATGGTTGATGTTGTTCTTTCGTTTTAAGTGGTTGGTAATGTCAAGGTGTGTGTTTACTGATTTATTGGTGGAAAACCAGGCTTCCAGGTATTCCCCTTCTGGAGTGTGCCACAGTAGCAAAATACCTGTGGCTTAGTTATTGAAGTTGTCACTGCTTCCTCTGTACGTCTTTGCAGATGGTTAGATTCTAGAAAGTTTGGGCAGAGAAGATGAAACTGCAACCAAGGAATAATTTTATCTGTTTTAATTGTACTGTATGGTACTATGGAATATTTGTTTTTATTGTCTCTGGCATATTTTTTTGAAAATCTGCTGTTTCACCAGCTGCGTGGGAGTTGGTCGTGGGGCAGGGGTACAGGACGTTGTTTTTATTTCAGACCAGAAAAGAAGATTAGGTTGGGAAAAATCTTCACGAGTTTTAAGTTTTTTTTTTAAAAAAAAAAACCTGGTAACTGATTTCTGAATGTATAAGCTCTTCAATAGACTTCTTTCTATGTGAGCAATAGGCTTTCAGCATTCCAAATATATCTACTATCTTCAATTATCTTTGGCATAAGACATATCTTAATTAATAACATAAATAATGTTGGCTAATTCTGCGATATTAGGAAGGTGATTTCCATTTTGGACAAATATTATTAGATAATTTTGATTATTGATGCCATTTCTTTCTAAGGAGCAAGGCAGAGTCCATAAATGAACTCCTTCTCCTTTTGAAAGAATGTGTTCCTGTGAAGAATGGTCAGTCCAAACATCCTTTGGACATAAGCCCATGTTTGATAATAGTGCTATTCTTTGGTTATCATACCTTTATTTCCCAAAAATCTTTCAAGTTTGGTATCTCATTGTAAACACAATTACTTGTTTCTAGATAAACAGATGATGGATGTTGAAATATCCAAGGTCAAAAGACCTGGTTGTTTTCTATTTAATAAGCAAGCTGTGTACAGAAACTTAAAATACACATTTAAACGGGGGTAAAGGGGCATGGATTTATTTGGAAGTTTCCTGTCATTAGTTCTTGCCAGTGCCGTCTGACAGTCACTATTTAAGTATCATTGGTCTCTTATTATGATTATATACTAGAAAAGCATCTTTAAAGTTATTTGGTGCAATATAAGGGTAATATTTAATTTTTTAATTTAAGAATACATTTGTTAGTTGAGTTGTATTGATATTTTAAACAAATTTGTGTTGTCATAGAAAAGAAAAAGGTTTTTAATGATTGGAATTAACAATATTCTTCTGTAAGATATAATTATGAGGAAATGAAGTTAGATTTGTTGTAGCTGCTAAATATATTAATACTATGCTGTATCTATAATATTATTTCTGTGCTAGCAACTTCTCCACTTGTTCCCATGTTTCAGTTTTCAGTTTCTTTTCTATATCCCTTTTCCCTGCTTGATGTTTTCTTAGTTTTCTCTTTCATATAAATAATACAATTTATTTAATGTGCAATATTTTCAGTCCTCTATTGCTAAGCTATATTATTTTTTCTTTCAAAGATGTATAATGCAATTAGAAATAATACAAATTATCAAAAGCTTACTCTTAAAGTGGTAATAGTTCCAGTATATATAATGTATCCTTTGCATTTTCTGAAAAATATTTGTGTCCTCTATTATTTCTCCTTTTTCTTTCTTTTTACAAAATACATAAATTTGTACAATAGAAGCAGTCATGTTTAATACTCTGTATTAAATTTATCTTATTTCATGTATTTAAATACTTACATGTTACCTTCCATGGTATAACAATTTAAATATTATATTTTATAAAATTTAAATAGTACATTCCAGAAACCAAATTTTAAAAAGCAGCTTTGTTAGTACTGCAATCAGTTTCAAATCTTCATTGCCAGACATGCATCACCAAGATTCTCTGCCAGTAACTGCTTTTTTGAACTCTCATTGTTTATCTTGTGCCATCAGTAATAGCATCAAGCTACCCTGCCTTCTGTCAATCTCTTTTGCAGTTGTTTTCATTTTGTCCAAACATCAAAGACTTCTCCAATGATTCTGTCCTTGGCATTTTGTGTTTCATTCTTAGTGTTTCCAGGGAGCAATCTGATTCATTTTACCTCATATTTATTCTTTATTTATTAAATTTCTTGTAGCTCAAGTTATTTTCAGAAGTTTTTTAACCATACGATATTTCATAGGCATTATTTTTTTCTTCATTCTATTTTGTGTTGATTCAGTTTTATCAGGCATATCTTATAGCTTAGAAAATCGTGTAATGAACATTATTTTTGTATTTAATGTGAAGCTTCTGCACTTCAATATTTTTTCATAATCCTTCTCTCAAGTAGCAGATAGTCTTTCGTTCATTACCACAATTGTCATCCAACTAAATATTTAAGCCCAGGAAAAAAAGTTTCTTACTATTTCAGTATCTTTACTGTTTACCTGCTTTGGGATGGTTTTGCTATTAACATAATCTTAGATTGTTGGATGTTGTTATAGTTTAAAAAAACTTTTAACCATTTGGCTTTTGCAGTCTTTTATTTTACATTCATTATTGTTTTCAGCCACCCAAGTAATATTTCCAATTTAACTTATTTTTATTAATTATTTCTTCCAGTGATTTTAATTTCAATTTCTTCTATTCCACCATTTCCAAGATATGTTCTGCATGTAAATTAAATATTTGGTGGCAATATATAACTTACACATTTTCTTTTCCAAGTATTTATCATAATTAAGGTGCTTCATATTAAAAACTGTTGATTCCTAGGCATCGTGCATATTTTTTAATAGGGAGTTATTTTAAAGACTATTGACAATTTATTGTGGCTTGGACATCAAAAGCCAAATTAAAAATAAACATCAGTTTAGTATTTCTGTGCTAACATCCATTATACATTAGCAATATGGCCTTCATTGCCTTTGCCTGAATTCAGCTTGTACGTCTGGCAATTCTTATTTCACATATTGTTGAATCTTGATTGCAAAACCTAGAATATTTTCATGTTAGATGTGAGATAAGTGTAGCTGTTCTGTTGTGTATTCCTGCATACTACTCTTTGTGATATTAGAACACGGGTCATGTGATGCATCACATGATACATTGTGTCACATGACATATCGCAATGTATTGTGACATTTTGCCTTTACGGAGCCAGGGTGGGCGTGGCCTGTGTGTGATGCATTTGGCCCATGGGCCACCAGTTTGACAGTCCTGTATTAGAATATAAATTGGTCTTTTCCAATTCTTGGGGATTGTTACAATTTTTTAATATTAATTTATGAACTTCCAGTAAAAGTTTAATGTCATCATCTTGTTTTTAAACAGAACACTTTAGTTCTTTATCCTAATTTCATTCTTCACATCCTTAAACAGAACAATTGTCCTTAAACAATACTGTCCTGAAAGCAGACTTTTTAAAAACCTGAAATGAGGTTACAATATTCTAAGTTGCTGGTAGATAGAAGAAAAGCATATCTTTCAGAAGATTGAAGATTGTTGGCAATTATCTATTAAATATTATTTAATGTTTCATTTACAGTGCAGAAGTCCAAAAGTATATTCTCATAGAATATTACATATAATGCCTTGTGATTTTTTTTATTATAATTATCTTTCAAACAGACTTATAATTTACATCCCATCATAAAAAGATAATTAGAGTAAAAGCTAATGAGCATAAAATTCTCATTAAATTCAGGTCCGTCTGATTCATAAAATCTTTTAAAAAGGGAAAACCAAACTCTATGAAAGTAAACTTTTTTTGACAAACCCTTTCTGTAAAGAGAATTTATTAAATCGAAAAGCAACTTCTGGAATTAATAATTCATGTGTCATAGTGATCCTCAAAAGACCCTTTGCAGAAAACCTCAAATCACCTTGTAGTTTGGTAAGGGAAGCATAGGAAGAAATGTTCTTGAGTTATCCAGGTTGCACTACAAAATAGATTTTAGAACAAAAAGCAAAAAACAAAAGTGATATTTTTAACTGAAATAAAATGATAATTAGTACAATTCAGAACTGGAGTAATGGATCCTTCAGATCCTTCGGAACATCACTTTTGTATTCTAGAACTTTGATCATTTTGAATGTATTTCGAAATTATACTACTGCTGGATGAGCTGCACTTCTGCCCCAGTGATCAGGTTGTTGAAATTCTAGTACTATTAAGTAAGTGGAAGTTTATTATTCTCCTGTGCACTGCTTGGAGAGTCCAAGCATGGGTTAAATTCTGGCCCTCTGCCCAAGGACTGGATTGAATTGTTTTGGCTACGCTTCCTGGTCAGTTGAGGTCAGTTTTTCAATTCAGTCCAGCCCTTAAGGAGATATTCTAGAGGGTCTCCTATATTTTATGGTTTTTTGATTTACGTATTTTTTTCCTTTTATTTCTTTGGCTTGGAATTGGTTAGTTAGGTTTTTTCCTTTACAGCACTTACCATTTCATGTTGTCCCTGCGAGAGCTGACTTCATTGGGGAGTACCTGCTCTGCCACATGTCCTGAGCTAAGCTGGGGCGCTGGGAGCAGTCTTCTCCCGCAAGGTTCTACCTCCAGGATGGTCCGACTTGGCGACCTGTGCGGTGAGCCCCATACTTGGTTTTTTTTCTTGCCGCGGCTGCTGGCTTTCCCCTCTTGCAGCTTTGACCACGTGGGCAGTTATGGGGCATGGCCATTTTGGAGCGGCCATTTTGCAGCAGCCATTTTGTTGGGAGTGCGCGGAAGTTCTCCCGCATGTTGTGGCACTGGTACTCTTTCTGTATGGCAGCAACTAGCGGCTGTCCAACACAGTGTTCTTCTGAGGCCAGACAAAGGGACAAACGCAGCACACTATTGGAGGTCTTGGCAGCAGCCACTTTCCTCGAGCCTCCTTGCTGCACGGGCAATTTGGAGCCCCTCTCAACCTGGTGGTGCCATGTCTTTTAGGCGCGGGCCTGCTCCTCACTCCAGGATCGGCAGGAGGAATGCCCAACACCACATGCACTCTTTTTTTGGCTGTCGGACACTCGGGCAGCTCTGGATTTTGGCGAGGGCAGACCTGGAGATCTTGGAGGAGCCAGAGGTTTTGGGACCCTCTCCAGCCAGCAGGCCAGACCCTTCCTTTGCAAGGTGGGCAGAGCGGCTAGGGAGGCCATCAGTGGTTCCAGATTCCAGAGGCTTCCAAGGGGCAGAATAAGGATTAGGCACCAGAAGGAACTTGAAAAGCAGTTTGCCAGGGCTCAGGGGTAAACTGTAGCCCAGGTCCAACAGAAGGACCAGCTGGGTTCCCCAGTGGGGCTGGGGCCTATCCAGTCATGCCAGGCCTCCTCAGTGAGAGGGATCCACAGGGTTTTTCCTCAGGTGGCCTTTCCAGGGGATCCAGATCCACTTCTTCCTCCTTGGGTGAGGATGCAGACCTATTTGATTGTAGAAGCTTATCAGATGGGGAAGTTAGTCCTTCTCCTGTCCCATCAGCTAGGGGCCCCTCTCCGGTCCCCTCTGTGGCAGGGCTCCGACCAGTGGAGGACCAAGGTATGTCCCTTTCTGCTGAAATGCATGAGGTGATTGCTAAGGCAATTTCTCAGGGTATTGCTGAGGGCTTGCAGCAACATGCAGCACCAGAGCCAGTGGCTGTGCAGGCTCCAGCTCCCACCCAGGGCCACAGGTGCAATCTCGTCCCAACAGGCCCATTTTGCCTCCTCCTTCTGTGGTTAACACAGCTTCATTGGGAAGGATGAAGACCTAGGGGAGCAAGACTCTCTGAGGATCAGGGTATAGTTCTGGATAAACCCGCTTTTGCGGGGCTGTTCAAGCCTATCTGTTTAAGGCCATTTTATTTAAGGCTAAAGTGACGACTTGTATGGAAGTCGCTCCCCCTCCAGAGAAGGCCACCACAGACCCAAATGATCACAGCGAGAGTCTGTTTAATGACCAGGTTAAGACACAACTTCCCCTAACTTGTTTAAAGACGTGGTTTAGCGTCAATGGATACAACTGGGAACCCTAGCTACCCCAGGGGGCAGTGACAAGAAGTTGTATTCGGTCGAGTCCAGCATGGCAGCTCTCACCTCATCTTTGGTCTTACTACCTGACCTTCTAGAGCAGCGGTTCTCAACCTATGGGTTGAAACCCCTTTGGGGGTCGAACAACCCTTTCACAGGGGTCACTTAAGACCACCGGAAAACATATTTTCGATGGTCTTAGGAACCAAGACACCTGCGTTCCAGTGTTGGGAGCCAGGGGAGCAGAGGCGGCGGACAGCAGCGGCGCTGCCTTGCGAAAGGGAGGGGCTACCTGACAGGAGCGGTGGTGCGAGGACAACCTGCGCCCAGCCAATTGCAACACGAGAGGCACCAGTGAGCGGATTGGATGGCTGCGCTTGACGAGGGTAGGATAGGAGGGAGAATGGAGCACCTGAGCGCTGGTGAGGCAGCGCCCTGAGAGGTGGCCGGGCTGAGCTTGGTCTCCTAGCAGCGAGGGGAGCGGAGGGATGTCGGGAAGAAGGAGCCGAGAACCGAGGCAGGAAGGATGGCGATGATGTCCCTTCAGTCTGCAGCCTCCTCTTCGGAGACTTGGAAGTTCACGCGGGCGCTCTGCAGCAGCTGGCTGCAGACGTTCAGGTTTTTCCTTTTCTGTAAAAACTTCCGTCCATTCACAAGGAGACCCGCCTTGGTTTCCTTCCCACGATATCTATGAATGAATGAGTGGTTGGAAAACTTGGGAGCGAGAGGATTCCAGGAATTTAGGGGCAGAAGGGAAAAAAGGTAGCCATCACAAAACATCTTCAGCAGCCGCTTTGAAAAAAAATAAAACACTACATCTTTTCATTTTACGTTTTAAGCTTCCATGCTTAGAATAGAATGGAATGAAATAGGAAAACGGAATGGAATGGGAATGGGAATTTATTATATTATATTATATTATATTATATTATATTATATTATATTATATTATATTATATTATAATATTATATTATATTATATTATATTATATTATATTAATTATATTATTATATTATATTATATTATATTATATTTATTATATTATATTATATTATATTATATTATATTATATTATATTATATTATATTATATTATATTATATTATATTATATTATATTATATTATATTATATTATTATATTATAATATTATATTATATTATATTATATTATATTATATTATATTATATTATATTATATTATATTATATTATATTATATTATAGGATGAGGATAAGGATAAGGATAAGGATAAGCGGAAGGTGATGCCATCCATGTCTCGTAAGCATTACCGTAGGTCCTTATCTTCCTATCACAGGCAGCCCTTTTGGTCTGCGGACCCGCAACCCAGTTATATTATATTATATTATATTATTATATTATATTATATTTATTATATTATATTATATTATATTATATTATATTATATTATATTATATTATATTATATTATATTATATTATATTATATTATATTATATTATATTATATTATATTATTATAGGATGAGGATAAGGATAAGGATAAGCGGAAGGTGATGCCATCCATGTCTCGTAAGCATTACCGTAGGTCCTTATCTTCCTATCACAGGCAGCCCTTTTGGTCTGCGGACCCGCAACCCAGTACGTTCTCCTTCCAACAGCCATACCAGCAGGGAACGGACTGCTGCAGGACAGCCAGCCCTTTCGTGACAGGGGTCATCAACAACCCTTCTCCCATCAGTCTTACCGCGGAGGGTATGGCAATAAGCCATTTAGATGCAACAAGTGACCACCATCTCAATCCTCCCATAGGGGGGTGGCTTCAGATCTTTGCCGCCCAATGGGAGGAAATAACATTGGATGTGTGGGTTCTACAAACCATTTGCCTGGGTCTCATCTTAGAATTTCTCCCCCCCCCTCCCGGTCTGAGGCACTTTATCCATTGCCCAACCTCTTGTTGTACCACTAAGAGAGGTCTCACGGAGGCCAAAATCCATCATGTGAGCGACATCAGGGCCATAAAACCAGTTCCCTTGGGTCAGGAGTGAAGGGGTTTCTATTCCTTTCTGTTCCTAGTGCTCAAGAGCTCGGGGTAGTGGAGAGCAATCTTAGACCTCAAAAGGCTCAAAGAATATGTTATTTACAAAAAGTTCAAGATGCAGTCCCTACAGTCCATCCTGGGCTGTGTTCGAGAAGGGGACCTGCTAATGTCCATCGACTTGAAGGAGGCATATCTTCACATTCCCATCAGACCAGCGCACTGAAGGTTCCTGAGATTTTATTTTGCAGTGTCCCATTTTCAGTACCAAGCCCTGCGGTTCAGTCTGTCATCGGCCCCCAGGACCTTCACGAAAGTTCTGTCAGTGATAGCTGCCCATCTCAGGTCGCACACAATATTCCTCCAGTGCTATCTCAATGACATTTTGATCCAGTCGTCCTCCCTGGCACAGCAGCTAGAGCTCTCAGAACGACTATGCATGTTCTTCAGCATCACGGATTCTCCATCAACATCGAAAAAAGTCATTTGTCTCCTTCCACTAGACTGTTACATCTCAGAGCAGTGATAGATACGTCCTCTTGCCAGGTGTTCCTCTCCCAGGACCGCATTGCCAGCCTTCGGGATCTCATGCAGCAAGTAATCCAGTCACCCAGCAGTCTATCCAGTCTCTCTCCCAACAACTGGAGAAGATGATTTCATGCCTGGCAATTATTCCCTGGGCCAGACTGCATGAATGGGACTTCCAGTGGTTTCTGCTCCCGCTGCAGCGGGCCAACGCCAACAACTTGTCAACCAGGGTTCACCTCCCCACCAAGGTGTAACGTTCTCTTCGATGGTGGCTGTCTCTGGCCTTGACACAAGGGACTCTCTTCAAAGAACCGGCTCACCTCACCATCATGTCGGATGCTAGCTTGTATGACTGGGGTGCTCATCTTGGCAACCAGATTGCTCAGGGCAAGTGGACCAGTTGGGATCTTGCCCACAACATAAACTGGTTGGAGCTGAGGGCAGTGAGAATCTATTCAGGCGGAGCACATCTCCGGGGTGAACAACGTAAGAGCAGATTGGCTCAGCAGGACAACACTACATCATTTGGAGTGGCGCCTGCATCCGCTGTTGTTCCATCAAATCACCTTGAGGTTCGGCCTCCCCCTGATCAACCTCTTCGCTACACTGGAAAATACTCAACTTCCGTGATACTTCACCAGGTTCCAGTCACCCCAGGCAGAGGGAGTGGACACTGTGTGATGCCCCTGGCCACCGGGGCTTCTTTATTCCTTC
Source organism: Natrix helvetica (assembly GCF_964273705.1). Lineage (NCBI taxonomy): Eukaryota > Metazoa > Chordata > Lepidosauria > Squamata > Natricidae > Natrix > Natrix helvetica. Next base: position 76,340,921 of record NC_138549.1, on the reverse strand, counting down.
CATTGTTGCTGAGTCCCAGAGTAATAAGGAAGATTTGAGGGGAGCAAGCAGAGATCCTAGTAGTGGCACCTCATTGGTCCAGACGGACCTGGTTCGCCGACCTAACCAGCCTCTCCATTGCCCGCCCCTGGAGGATTCCCCAGGAGTTAATCTCTCTCAGCAGGGGACCTTCTCCCATTCAGAACCTCAGTGGCTGTGGTTGGCCGTCTGGCGCTTGAGAGGGACCTCCTGAGGAGGGATAGACTCTCCAGTAGGGTCATTGATACCATCCAAGCCTCCAAGCATCCTTCCACCACCAGAATCTATCACGCCACCTAGTCCATTTTTTCTTCTTCGCACGACGTTTGCCCTTCTATTTCCTCGATCCCGTAGGTTTTGGACTTTCTTCAAGAGGGCCTTGACAAAGGACTTGCTACTAATACTCTTAGACGGCAGCTAGCGGCGTTGTCCATGATCATATCTCCGCACGCTCTGTTGCCACTCAGCAGGCACCCTAGGGTGCGCTCCTTTCTGAGGGGAGCTTCTAACCTACAACCTCCAGTAGTACATCACTATCCTTCCTAGGAGCTTCTGCTGGTTCTCAGAGCTCTTTCAGCTGCTCCCTTCGGACCCTTACACAGCTCGTCCTTGCGACATCTCACTCTTAATACTGCCTTCCTCATTGCCATTACATTGGCTAGAAGGATTTCAGAGATGGCAGCATTGTTGGTTAGGGAGGATCTATGCACCATTCACACTGACAGGGTGGTTCTGCGACTAGATCCCTCTTTTTTGCCGAAGGTACCTCTTACTTCCATCAAGCGCAGAAGGTGGTGCTCCCGGATTTTTGTTCAAAATCTACTCATTCCAGGGAGCGCCATTGGCACACCCTGGACATTCAAAGGGTGATCAAGAGATATCTCAAGTGTACATCCTCCTTCCAGCATTCGGAGGTGTTTTTTGTCTCTTTTCAGCCTACGTCCATGGGCCGTAAGTTCATGTTGTCTACCATCGAACACTGGATCAAAGCTTATATCTCCATTGCTTACGAACATCAGGTTAGCCTCCCGCCCCCACTCTACCAGGAGCGTAGCCACCATGGCAGCCTGGGATACCTAGGCTTCGATTTAAGAGATCTGCAAGGCCGCGACCTGGTCTGCTCCTTCATTGTTCATCAGACATTATAAAATAGATGCCATTTTTGGCAGGAAAGTTTTGCAGTCAGTTCTATCTGCAACCTAGGGTTCAGAGTTGGGTCGTTAGTTGAGTTATTGTTGGTTGTTCCTTCCAGTTGACCCACCCTAGTGATATTTTTTGCTTGGATATGTCCCATGCTTAGACTCTCGAAGCAGCGCACAGGAGAATGACCATTGGCTTACCTGAAGGGTTGTTCTCTGTGCGCTGCGGAAGAGTCCAACCCCACCCTGGGGTTTCTTTGCTGTGTTGTTTTTCTCTTGGATTGCACCGAACAATCTGTATATGAATGGTCGAAGTTCTACCGGCTTCATCAACAGATCTGTCTGTCGGGACCATGCCTTCATTGAAAAACTGACCTCAAGAGGAGACCAGTTGGCCAATTGTTTTGGCCAATTTGGAGAATTGGCCAAAACAATTCAATCCAGTCCTTGGGCAGAGGACGATAATTTAACCCATGCTTGGACTCTTCCACAGCGCACAGAGAACGACCCTTCAGGTAAGTCAATGGTCAATTTCAAACAAGTAGTTCATAGTTTAGAATGAAATATACTAATCAGTAGACATGAAAAGGAAGAGGAGAGACAGGCAGTAGAATATATTGGTATTGTTAAAAGAAAAAAGAAAAAGTACCATTTTTCAAAATTTCCTCTAAATTATTTAATAACTTGAATTATTTAAATTGCTCCAAAAATGTAGGTGCCTATGTATATTAATCATAATTATAATTTTGTGTGCGCCTAACACCTCATTTAAAAGACATGTGTTTGGTAAAATGATTACAGGTAATACTCGACTTAAAACCACAATTGAGCCCAATATTTCTATTGTTATTAAGTGAGTCTTGTCCCATTTTATGACCTTTTCCACCTCATTTTAGCAAATCCTTGTAGTTCTTAAGGGAATCATGTGGCCATCAGGCAAATGTGCTTCACCCATTGACCATTTGCTTGTCAGAAATCAGCTGGAAAATGGTGATAACATGACCTCAGGACAGTGCAACTGTCATAAATACATGCCACTCAACAATCACTTGAATTTTAATCACATGACCACGAAGACACTGCAATGGTCATAAATGTGAAAACTGGTCATAAGTCATTTTTTCACTGCCATTGTAATTTTGAACAGTCATTGAATGAATGGTTGTAAGTCAAGGACCTGAATATGAACCACATATTATTTAACATGAGTTCTTTAAAAAGCACCCATAAATATTCATCCTCTTATATATATGGAGGTGCATTCTTTTATTATATCAGAATGCTCACTCTCTTAATTTTCTGAAAATCCAAACACTTTTCTTTCATTAATATTAGTATTCAACAGATTTAACTGCTGGAAGTTCCTTTTCTAGGCATAGTGTGGAGATGGGGATCTATTGTGACGGCAGATCCTCCTTCTACTTATTTAAATATTTACAGGCAAGCAGCATGCATCTTGTTGTTATAAAGCTGTGACCAGGGTTGAGCTAATGAACAGAAAAAGTTCGTCATGAAGTACCATTGTATTGCTCTCTACTTTGTGTTTTAACTATATCTTTCTGCCCTCCTTTTAAAAAGAAGTGTAATTGAAAATACATGGGTACATACCCCATGTATAGCAGCATTCCTTCTAACATTTGGGGACTGAAGATCAATTTCAGTGCTCCATTCTGTTTATAGTTAGTACATTAGTTACAGATTTAGTGCCTTAATTTTTCACTATGTCAGATTTGACAATTTCCAATATTGTATTTATGTGTGTGTGAACTCATTCACATGTATTCCCTTTTGATCATTCAGGGCAGTACCTGCAAGTATGTCCAATCACACTTGGCCAATAAAGAATTCTATTCTATTCTATTCTATTTCTCTCACTGATTCCAAAAGTTGGTGATTCTGGCCTCTGCATGTTTCCCAGTTTATCAGCATCACTTTGTAAGAATAGTGTACTTTTTCCTTATGCTACAAGACAAAGAGCAATGAGAACCCAATACAATTGAAGTGATCTTAGAGTTAGTATGTGCAATATCTTTTCAATAGCAGCAAACTGTCTCTTAGGTTTAAACAAATTGAAATGTTTTTCACACCTCCGCTATGCATTAGTCATCCTTGAGGTTAATTTAAAACATTGTTAATCTGCGAAAAAAATAGCAGATAACAGGATAGTGTTCATTTGTACCATATTCCATTTTTTTTAATTGGAGCGAAGACCTGTTGAATTCAGTGAAGTTTGTGCGTTAAAAATGCTTAAGATTATTTCTTTTGCTTTTACATTGTTCCAATAATCACCTTATAGAAAGTTGACTGGTTTTCTAAAATTTATACAGGTTCCTATCCATTAGGTACCTTGCTTCCTTTTTAAAATATTGTATATGGTACATCTCTCTCTCTCTCTCTCTCTCTCTCTCTCTCTCTCTCTCTCTCTCTCTCTCTCTCTCTCTCTCTCCCTCCCTCCCTCCCTCCCTCCCTCCCTCCCTCTCTCTCTCTCTCTCTCTCTCTCTGTTAATAACGAGTGAATCGGTTACTTCACAAACTTCTAATTTCAATATTTTTTTAAATAAATTGGGATTTTTTTAAAAAATGGGTATGGTTAAACATGTATCAATATTGGAATAGGTTCTCCGTGGTCTAAATGAATTAGACTCTAAACTTTTATCTGAATCCATGGTGCTTAAATATAAATGGAAAAGATCACAACTATAGGGAGAGGACCTATACTATAAAGGTCTTTCTGCGTAGATTATGAACATAGTAACTCAGTAATTCTTTTCCAAAACTATAGTTATAATTAGACCCAATGGGGGTCTCTGTCTTTGATCATATCACAGTAACTGTGACTTTACATTGGAAAATGTCACTACTGTGAAGGTTTATCACCTGTAGAGCTAGTCTTTTCTCTGATGCCATGTTCAGCTCTCATTAGCATTATTCAGAGTTTCATTGTTAATTAGACTGATGCTTCAATTACAATAATCATTGTCAAGAATAATAATGGCTGCTTATCTGAAGAAAAAAGAATATTCACGGTTGCTGATTTTTAAAAAACCTTGACATTTGTTTTTGTAATGTCTTTTGATTTACATAGATAAATACAATACTCGCTGAGATGAGGCATTTTGCATGCGCTGCACTCAGTGATATTTGCAACCTGTGAACTTATCTGCAAAATAAGAACTATTAATTCACTATTAACTCTAATACAATTCTTCTGTAAAAGCAAACATGCTCTGGTTCTGAGAATTATTGGCAGAATACTTTCTGCAGTTGTGGAGCTTTTCTTCAGTTCCCATAGTTTTAATCTAGGCCAGGGGTGGCGAACACGCGGCTCTCGAGCTGCATGCGGCTCCCGGCCAAAATGAATGCAGCTCTTTGCCTCTTATCATTATTTTGTATACTGTGGCTCTTTGCCAAGTTTGGATTTTGTCCCTTTTGGCGCTAAACCCAGATCGCACGCTCCCTTTCGGCGCTAAACCCGGAAGTACGGTCTTGCCCCGCCCCTGGCGACGCGACGACTCTTGCCTGCGCTCCACCAGCTCGGCTGGGAACGGAGACGTTTCTCTGCTCAGCAATGTCTTCAGTGGAGTGGTGGCAGCCTGGCAGGCTGAGCCTGCGTCCCTTTCAGGTGCTCCGCTCCACTGAGGAAATGTCTCCGTTCCCAGCCGAGCTGGTGGAGTGCAGGCAAGCGTCGTCGCGTCGCCAGGGGCGGGGCAAGACCGTACTTCCGGGTTTAGCGCCGAAAGGGAGCGCGTGGTGTGGCTCTCTGACTCTCACAGTTTAAAATTTTGGCTCTTTTTGTCGAACTTGTTCGCCACTCCTGATCTAGGCCATTGAGCAAGAACTTCATATGAGTTCCATGTGTATCTGTATAGAACTTATTGCCTTATATGCTAACTGCCTGAAAAAATACATATAAATGGAATGTGTACACAGTCTTCTGGGACTCAAGAGCCATATTAGGCGTAAAAGCATATGGATCTTTACACATTTATTCGCACACAAATGTTAGTCTCTCTTCCATTCATACTTCACTTAAACATCCAATTCAGTGTTTCAACTTTCACTTTATCCATCCTGACCTCCCATTGCGTCCTTTCTTCTTTTCCCAACTTTGTGATAAACCCTTTGAAAAGCAGATTATGTTTTAAAATATACTATGGGCAGTTATTTATAACGTACATTCTTGGGTATACTATCTTAACCTGGGCTATATAACATGAGTTCTGACACTGAACTGCTTCAGAGATAGATACAACTCATAAGCTGCAGTATGGTGATTTTATAAAAGCATTGTCATTACCATTTAGTTGAACCATTTCTGGCTCATGATAAAGTACAGCATTAGTGAAATATCTTCTGGCAGGAGAAAAAACACATGGTTCTGAGTTTGGTAGCACAGAATAAATGGGGTTACACTAAGAGATAAGCTAAATTTAAAAACCAAAGCAAGGTTTTGTAACTCAACTGAAAGATATCTGTTCCTCTTTATCTGAGACACCCAAATACATAGTATGATGGTAGCAAGAAATCTACAGAAAAAGAAACTCACAAACCACTTACTGTAAAATAATTAAAGCTTATTTATGTCAAGAGGCTTGGGAAAAAAAGAGAGCATAAACCAATTTGCATTAGCACTTATCAGCATCCCCTGCTTTCATTTCAATTAACAGATCAGCAGGTGTACTTTGCAGTTAAAAAGATAAGCTATCAAGGAAGAGTATGATTTTTTAGGCTGACCTGCAGACAACAGAGCTTGCCTGCTGATTGGGTTTGTACCTCCCTTTACCAATTTCTGAAGTGTTAAATTAACTGTTCTTCTCTGTCAATGCAGGTCTCGGCCTTGAAAAATCAACTGAAGAAGCAGTCCACGGCTACCGGTGATGGAGTAGCCAGGGCGTTCCTCAGAGCTCAGGTGGCCTTGTTTGGTTCCTACAGAGATGCACTAAGATACAAACCTGTAAGCTACCATTTATCATTCAGGGATCTATTTTCTAATTCTAAAGAATGTTTGCACATTTGAATTTTATCTATCTCATGGCAGTTAGAAAACTCCCGTGTTGTGCCATGTTATTTTTAGAAAGCAATATACAGTGATCAGATGAAGAAGAAAAAATTTAATTTTAATTCTATCATGCATTTATTATTTTTATAAATGACTTAATTAAATGACTCGGGAGTATTAGTATGTTTGCCAACTTGAGTCATTTATAAATAGTCTGCCTCCTATTTTCCCCAAAATAACCCTATGAGAGAGTCAGTGTCACCCAGCAGTCTTTCATGCCTAAGGCCACTCATGTTCTCCCAGGTTCTAATTTGGTGTCTTAATCGCTAAACCAAACTGGCTCTAAAAACACAAAATGCTTAATTTGCTCTTCATTTGTCTCACTTCTAATGTCAGTGGGTAAATCACTTGAAGAGTGGAGAGTACAATGTCAGATTTTGGTTCTCAGGTTGCAGTAATGAAGTTCATGTAGTCAGAATTATGTCAGTGAATAAACCAGAATTATTCTTAACATATATACTTCATTTATTTAGTTCCCCATTGTTGGATATTGTATTTATTTTTCTTTATTTTTGATTATATTTTATTTTATTCACACAGCAACTGATTTAGTTTTTTTTTAATTAAGTGGGTAAATAGTCTATATTTACATGCATGGTACTAAAATGAAACATTCTTTAAAATTATACATAAACACAGTGATTAAAAGCTCTTTTAGTTCAAATATAAATATAAGCGATCCTGAAATTTATATCGTTACCACCGAATGATCTTCATTTACCATACTATCTTTCAGTAAAATGATGCTTTTTAAGTTGAATCTGTGATGACATTGTTACTTCATAATTTAGCACAGAACAAAAGTTACACTAATATCAAAGAAATGGTGGAATAGAATCATTAAAGTAAGGATGCAAGAAGAGGGACAGAATAAAATGTGAATGGCAAAAAATAAAAATATTTTTTTAAAAAAGTAATTAACTAGAATTGTTAAATTGTCCCACAGTGAACTATCTCATGGCAAGTTGGCCACGGTGAGTTGGCTGTGGTTAGTTGACTGTGGCGAGTTGGCTGCAGGGAGTTAGCTGTGGCAAGGTGTCCCATTTCCTCTACTCAAACATGATTGTATTTTAAAAGTATGTTAATTAAGTATATTACAAATATATTTCCAATGTATGTAACATTTTACCCATCTTACAAAACATACAGCTTTTTGAGCTTGATTGTTAAAGTTTCTAAAGGCCCTTTAAGATTTCCTTAATCTAGTTTCTCTTAATCTAAAAATTTATATTGCCCCTTCTTGCATCATATCCTTGGACATTAATACTATAGGACATTAAATAACTGAAACAGAAGATGGTACTCTTTTTGGCTTTGAAATTTCTCCAATTTTTCAAACTATAATTGCCAAGCCTTAGTATTATTTAAACAAAACTCTTGTTATTTTTTTTTTCAAGTTAAGTGGTGGGTGGTTTTCACCCTTGCAGAGGTTCCAGTATCTTTTGTATGGCTTTATCTTTTTCTTGGCTTGGTTTCTGAAATGCTGCCAGATTTTTTAAAGTGAAGTATAAATCAAGTTAGTTGTTTATGTTCTTTATAATCTTTTAATGATATGGTTTTTGAGAAAGGTGATTTGTTTAGTGTATTACAGTATTTTTCTTCTTCCTGCTTTATCATGAAGAATTACACATTTATCGCACATAATTTTTCCCTTCCCAAAATATTTCTCGTAAGCAACTGGATTTTAACTGCTCTTGTTTTCTTGATACGTTTTGTACATAATAAATGTGGGCATACTTTTGCCATCATTTTTCGTCTCCTAACTTTAAACTTGGACTGTCATAAATAGGATTGGGATAACTCATTAAAGCAAAGACTTTACAAATGGGAAGTGTGATATATATTGTCCAACTATTTTGCCTTACTGGAAGATTCTCTGAGAACACCTCTTTTCCTTCCCCAACTTCTGTGACTGGCAGAAAATCTTCCTAGTCAGACAGAGGCTTTCACTATTCTGGCATTAAATTTCTTTTAAAAGTTATCCTTGTGACAAAGGAAGAATTGAAAATGCTTTGCTGCACTGTACAATTTATGAAGATTCATAATGTGTTTTACAATTTAAGTAAATTGCAAGGGCATTCAAAGCCATACTAAATGCAGCTATTATAAGTTGACTAATATGACTTAGTTTCTTTGAATATGGGCCAATTCTGTTTTACTGTTTGTACAATTTGCTGTAATTATGTTTTTTAAAATTCCTTTTATTTTGTGTATTTTAAACTTTTGATTTTAATGGAATTCTGGCCAGTGAGAACAAAGTTTGTAGTGTATTTGTTACTGTAAAATGGCCTTTAAATATCTTACTGTAGTCCACCTAAATTCAACCTTTGCGAGATGCCCTTAAAGAATACCTGTTGCAACCATTTGACTATGGTATGTTAGTCAAAGGCCAAAACTCATAAGTAAGCTAATTAATAAAATGATTATTATAAACCACGTTCTAATTGTGAATAAAAAGAATCATAATACATACTGTTATCTTTTTAAAGCAAAGATCTCTACTGAGCCAGCTTTGCATTTGCTTTTAGTATAATTATAGGATTTAGCTTATTTTATGTTCATGATAATGATTTACTCTGAGCTTGTGTGTCAAAAGTTATTTACAATTATATTAAGCAGCTAGTTTAAAATGTGGATGGAGCTTAAAAGGTATGTGTCCTGCTGTGCCTGCTAGCCCATGAAAAGGAGATGGGGATGTACAGAGTTCTGTGATAACTGTTATCAAGCGGACAGATATATTGTCTGGCCAAAAAGGGAAAAAAATCAGTCTGATATTAAAAATATTAGCAGTTAGCTCTTCAGTGCAGAATCCCCAATAGACTTTGATCAAAATATACTTTGAGAGTATGTTGGAAATAGGCAGTTACAGGAGATGATTATGAAATGTATCCGAAACACCATAATTGGATCTCTTCTTTTCCAAAGAAGATGAATCCCCTAATCTGTTTCTAAGTATAAGGGTTATGTAGCAATATCCCAAGATAATATAATGGTTTCAAGGCCTGTGCAATTTTTCCGGTTCACATATGCCAAAAGGATCTGAGTGTAAGATGCAGGGAATGAGTTGTGATCTATTGAATTCCTATCCCTGGCAATGTAAGGTATCCAGCGGTCCAATAGTTTCCCCTCTCTCTTGTATTTACTTGCATTTCTGATCCCAAAAGCTGCATATCGAATCAAAATGATTTGCTGTTATCAGTAATCCAAATAGACCATAAAAGGTCAACTTGATTATGAAATAGTTAATCCTAATCAGATTTCTGATCCTTAGCAAGTTTTGTACAGACACTCCTAGAATAATCCTCTTTTAGGTATTTGCATTTTAGCACTAGGATCAAGAATTAAGAAAATATCCATCAAGGAGTAGGAAGGAAACATTGTGGAAGACCCTTACAGTGGCATTTCTTTCTTTTTTCATATACTGTAGTGCCCAAAAATTGTAGACCAAAATGTAGACTAAAAGTCAATGTATGTAACAAGTCCAATATGTTTAGGAAAAGTGCATTGAGAAATGATTTGATGGTTACAGTATGACAGATTGCCATGATATTAATAGTTTGTAAATGTTCATTTGTACATAATCTTGGCTTTTTTCTTGGAGATGTCTATGGGGACATAAGAAAGGAGAATACTAGTCTTTAAACATAGGACTTTATACAAGTGCCTAACATATAACATCTTTGAATTACTTTTAAGTGTTTTAAGTTACAGCTGGTTTTAGTCTCTATGACTCATCTCAAATAGATCTCCATGTAGAGTCAATTAATTACTTGAGTTTCTGAGATATTGAAGTAATATAGTTTCCAATGATGGAAGGATTTAGAGGAGGTACTAGGTATGCACTAGTATCTAGCCTGTTTCAAAGAAGTTCAAAGAAGTTTCTGTTAAAATAGCCATTTTCATTTCTTAAAATTATTCATGTTATCTGTTAATTTCCCATCCACCAGAACCCGAGGTAGTCCTTACTTTACTTTTGAAGTTTCAGGGGTTGTGTAAACGTTATAGGCCTAAAATAATTCTCTTTCATTTCAGTTTCAAAAAGTTTCATTCAATTACTTTCATAAAGAATTCCAGCAAATCATTTGTACTGTAGCAATATACCCTCAGATATTAACAGTCCATAATTAATACAGATTCACTGCAATGCGATTGATACATAAAACCCTAAAGTATTCTGAATTATCTTTAATAGTTTGGAATTAAAGAATACTGTATTATTTTTAATACATAAAGTACAAATGGAAGGCTCAGTTTTTAATTCTAAGAGAATTGTCCAATGCAAATTTTCTCATGCTAGTCTTATTGAAAGTTAATCGAGGATTGTCATAAACTTGTTTCTACTTGACTGGTACAAAAGTATTCTGATAGTTTTTATTCAAATTATTATAGTAGTAGTAGTAACTTAAAGTCTTGGACTTCAAATATATAATTTTACATTTGTGGTGTTAGAAAATCACTTTGAACAACCCTTTAAGCTTTGCCTCTATTCTTACTGTGGTATGGTTTCTTTCTGGCATGTGGGCACCCATCTTAAATATGTTTAACCCTATTTTTAACCCATGAATAATACAGTTTTGTTTAGCTTTGTGACTTAAAAATAAATAAACCTTAACTGGATTCTTTTGAAAGTATTTACTATGGTACTATTTATATAAATTATTTGGGGAATATTCAACATTTCTGAATAATTAAATCAGCTAAATGTGAATGCATCCAGCAGAGAATTAAACAGATATGAGGACTTTATGGAAAATCCATAGTTAATTTGCATCATCAAAATTTAAATAATCCATTCTGGATTATTGGGCACGCTATATTTTGTTACAGAATCACAAGAAAAAAAGATCCACTGAGTCACATAAAGCAATTTGTGGATGTAAAAATGTGCTTTTAGTTTTTTTTAGTTTTTCAGTATTTCTGATATATTCCCCAAACCATAAAAACAAGATCCTTCATTTGCAGAAAAGATGAATTTTTAATTGAAGTAATGGAATTTTTTTAAATAATTAAAATGGATGTTAATTATTTCTAACCTGTTTGGTGCCCATGATTAGCTATTGATTGACTGTTTTTTTCTGAGATACTATAGGCATGACGGATAATGATTTTAAAATCTAACTTTTTACAAAATAATTCATTTTGGGCATTTGGTTTTCCTTACATTTAAAATACAGTAGTAGTCTGTGTATGTATCATAGGGAATCTATTTTTAGTGTGAAAAATAAGTTAAATTTACCAGGTTTAAAAATATTGATTGTGAGTACTGCTATATGCAAAATAATTGGTGTACTGCAAAGAAATATTAAATAGAACTGTTTATAAAAATGTATATTTCTTACCTTTTTCAAATTTAGGGAGAGCCTATCGTTTTCTGTGAGGAAAGCTTTATCAAGCATCGTTCCAGTTCTACTAAACATTTTCTGGAAACTGCGGTAAATCTCCAACTTTTTAAACAGGTATTTCTAAGATTTTTGATCTAATGCCATTCTAATGCATGTAGCATATGCGTATTCAGGGACAGAGAAATGGATACAACATTGTCAATAGCAGTTTCTGAATTTTGATTCGAGTTGTAAAGGATTTTTATGATCTGAGGAGAAACAAGAATATAGCCAGGATAAATATTTGTACATTTCTATTATAATCCCTAAAGGTTCTTTCTAGTGACAACTTTTTGAGGAAATAAGAGATAAACCTGCTTCAATTAAAAGGTCTTGGGTTTCTTCTAATATATTTAACTGTATTTCTATTTGGAATCATCTCTATTTTCCTGTGAGCATCCAAAATCTGTTTTGGCAGATTTTCTAATCCTCTAGAACAGATCTGGCAGGTATGTGGGAAAGTATTAATAAATAGTTCTGATACAGGTAAAATTCAACCAATCATAATTTAAGCCATTATTCAATGAATAGCTGTTTTTTATATATAAAGTTTTGTATAAATATGTACATTTAATCCTGATTAATCCACACAACCCTGAAAGAGTGCAGAGAAGAGCAACAAAGATGATTAGGGGACTGGAGACTAAAACATATGAAGAACGATTGCAGGAACTGGGTATGTCTAGCTTAAGAGAAAGAAGGACTAGGGGAAACATGATAGCATTGTTCCAATATCTCAGGGGTTGCCACAAAGAAGAGGGAGTCAAACTATTCTCCAAGGCACCTGAGGGTAGAACAAGAAGCAATGGGTGGAAACTAATCAAGGAGAGAAGCAACTTAGAACTGAGGAGAAATTTCCTGACAGTTAGAACAATTAATCAGTGGAACAGCTTGCCTCCAGAAGCTGTGAATGCCCCAACACTGGAAGTCTTTAAGAAGATGTTGGATAGCTATTTGTCTGAAAGGTATAGGGTTTCCTGCCTAGGCAGGGGGTTGGACTAGAAGACCTCCAAGGTCCCTTCCAACTCTACTATTGTATTGTATTGATTATTACTAATAAAAATTAGCAGAAGTCCAATTTTCAAATGTCTGCTAGCTTCCAGATCGTCTCTTAAACAGCTCCCTTCAGGACTAGGAAATTTGCTGGGTGAGGTGGGTATGATGCAAACATACGTGGAGAATAGAAGTGGGAGTCTATTCCCAGCTTCTTGATGCTCATACTTGAGGTCATGGATAATATAATTATTTTGGTATTCTTTTAAGAGGCTTTCTTATGGATGAACACATTGCTGTCAGGGTAATACAATAAATAACAAAATTAACAAAACAAAACAGTACTTTATTGACTTTTACTTTCTTTAAAATGGAAAATCAATTTAGTAGGACCATACCATTCAGGCATATTTCCAGTTGTTGTTGTTTTTTCAGATGTTACAGCTAAATCTTAGTTTGACATTAATTGCCCAGAAGGACATGTCTTTTAAATTATGCATGTCTTTACTTTCCCATTACACAGAGGGGAAAGTTAGAAGCTTTTTTAGTACTCTGATGTATCATATTGAGGGGAATTTGTGTTTGTCATATCTTATGATCATGGGTGATTTTCAAACATTTTTTAAAAACTAAACCTGTCTCCAGTTCAGATGTTATGAGGAACCTCTGTTCTTTAGAAGTGGGTGCTTTCTTATCTCTTCATTGTAGCAGAGCAGAGGAAAGGGTGAAAGTGCAGTGTTTCAGAACTGTTTTATCTGATGAATCTCAAAAGCTAGAACTCAAATTGTGTATCTGGAATTGAGAAAAAAAATCTTAGTTTTGAACGGTCTTGATATATATAGGGTTTAGAAGGCCTACTTCAATTGTAGGTATTAGCTGCCACATGCCGTTGATTGATGGCAGAAGATTAGTTTCTCTGCTGGCCTGTTGGAAACCATTGTTGGATAAAGAGAGAACAAAATGATACAAATCGGAACAGTCCTAAAAGCTTATTCTAAGCATTGGATAAACATTGCAGTCCAAGCTCCAGCACAAAATAGAAAACATTTTCTCTGATTAAAACAGGCAGAACCTTAGGTTGAAACACACACACACACACACACACACACAGAGAGAGAGAGAGAGAGAGAGAGAGAGAGAGAGAGAGAGAGAGAGAGAGAGAGAGAAACCGACCATGTTTAACTAATCTTCTGGCTCTCTTTGAAGATATAGTGCAAAACAGATAAGTGAAATTCACATGATGCTAGGTAATTTTCATTTTTAAAAAAGTTTTTGTTCTTGGAATTTAATGGTTGGTATAGAGATTTATGGCAGTAGAAGTGAAAAGTGCAGTTTCTAATTGGAAAGAATTCCCTATTATTCTGCAATAGGGAAAGAAATGTTTTGAAACTATTTCATGCTGTTTTAGTATTTTATATAATTCCTCCTCCTTGTCTTCCACTTCCCAGCTGCATCTGATCCACAAGAACTGTTTGTAATTAGGCATTTTTCAAGGTTACTTGAGCCGAAAGAGATTTGAATTTAAAGTGTTGCTTTAGGTTCAGTGGCAAATACTGTTTTTTAAACAGAAAAGAGGTTCAAAGAGAGAGGCAGATGGATGGATGGTATATGTGAAACAGCAGCAGGGCAAACATTTGCATTATTGTGATTCTGAAACATTTGTTTTGGAAAGTGAAATCTTAGTAATCATACAAATAGGTAGCAAAAGCAGTGTGTAAAAAGTATGCATTGCATATTACACCATAAATTTCTAACATACACACAGTTTCGAGATGTCTACTTAGATTTGTTAGTTGAATATAAAATGCCTCAAATAGAATTGGTTGATAATTGAAATGGAGTATCACACACAAATACATAATACAATACAATACATATTTCATTAGTTTCAGACATCTTTGAATGATTCGCCATATACTGTATATATGTAATTTCTCTAAAGCCTTGAATGTATATACTTCTAATAATAGCTATTTTGGATAAGTACAAAACTAAACTGATCAATAATTTAGTGACCTAAGAAAAGGGTTAAATCTTTAAACTTTGGGAAATATGTTTTACTGAAGTTGCTGATGGTGTAATACTTATGTGCATGGCTGCATTCTGCTAAGTCTAACAACAGAAAATGATTTTTTCTGGAAGTAGAGAAAACTGCTTTATCTGATTTGGAATAGAAAACATGATGTGTGTATGAAAAATGGATGAAATCCTTACCTGGTATATATTGTTAAGAGCAGAACATTGACCAAGTTTTTGCACCTCTATTCAATTTTTATAAGCCCCTGTGGTATGAATTGTTCAGGATAAAATCACTGAAGCAGTTCCAGTCTGGTAAAAACTAAAATATGACCTGATTTGACACATAAATTAATTTTATTATTAATAACTCTTGTATTCTTTAGGCAGTGCTCTGAATTGCTAATAGGACATATTTGTGTTTTTATACAATTCCCAATAAATAGGTATAATGTTTAAGCAGAGATATATAAAATCTGTTACTTAAAGTGAGGAAAAAAATAGGTAGATGGGTAAGAGTATTGTTCTTTGAGTTTGTCATTCGTCTTGGTGAAAACTGACAAATCCATCAAACACAATTAATGATGCTGCTGTTAATTTTTCATGAACTCCCAATTTGTATTAACATTTTGTATGTATAAGATTAGACTCAAAACAAATATCTCCTTTCAGTTCATGCTTAACACTCTGTTATCTTACGTTCATAAATCATGTGCTTGGTATGAGAGCAAGGAATGATTTCTTAACTCTCCCTGGATTGATAATGTTTTGTGGCTCAAAGAATGTTTTCTGCACAGTGATAGTTAAAGGTGCTTTATCTCATTCTTGCTGTGAAATAATCCAGTGATCCCTTTCCGTGGTCTGACCATGAACCAACCCATTTGGAAAAGGGCCAGTTTAAGGCTGAGGGGCGGGTGGAGGGAGAAGAATGTTAGCTAAGAAGAAGAGGAAATAATCAGTGATAGCATGTCCTTGGTTGCTACTGCTGAGTCTGCCTTTATCTATCCTCCTCTTAAAAATGTATTCATGGAACAGTTTGTTTCATGTCATCAGTCTATCCATTGACAAGCATCAGATTGTCACTGACAGGCCTGTTTGGATAATCTGTGATAGCATATGACAGCCAGCCAAATAATTAATTTTTATTGGCTCCTGTGTACCACTTCAGTTAGCAGCAATTTGGTATTCATGTTGGAAAATGTGCAGCCAGTCAAATGATTTCTTTGTTTATCTCATATTTTGGCTACCTAATCTTGGCAAAGAAGTATTACTCCTTGAAAGTATCCTAAAAATTCCAGTACTTTTGGAGGGTTGAGAAAGATTTTTTTTTTTAGCTTTATGAAAATATAATGTAAATTGAGAGTTTTTACAATACGTTGTTATTGCATTGAAAACTATACTGAGATTCTGATTGTCAATAATTTAAACTTGGCAGTTTTAACAAGGTTTCATTATTCTTTTCAGATTATGGATAGCCAGGTTTAAAGATGCTGGTGGATGGAGAATTAGAAACTTGCTTCTTCTTCTTTTTTAACATCAATTTATTTGTTTTAGCATTATCATAGTTTTGGCAAACTATGATAAATGCTAACTTCTGTTGATTGCAATCACTGTTTAAAATTATTAGCAGAAACTATTGTTTTAATTTTACAATGATAAATTTAAAAAAACGAAAAAAGAATTTTATTGTGAGAGAAAAGACATCCACATAGATCTTATAGTTTAGTTCTCTCGGCGAATGGGAGGGATTATAAATAATCATTTAGTAAACATTTACATTTTCAGTACATATAAATAGGTAGGATTTCATAAAAAATTTATAAAAATAAAGCTCTATAAAAATCCAGTATTTGTATACTTCTCATATAACTTATAGTATATATCTATCCTACATATCCTACTCTAATCTTTATTTCAGACAAATGGCTGTTTAGGATATTCTTGAAAACTTCCAATGAGCACCCAGAACTTCTGGAGGCAAACTGTTCCACTGATAAATTGGTCTGAAATTAATCCTTAGTTCTAGGTTGGATCTCTCTTTAATGATCTTCCACCCTTTATTTCTTGGCCTGCCCCCAGGTACAGAATAAATTGACCCCTTTTTTCTGTGACAGTCCCTCAAGCACTGGAAGACTGCTATAATATCATCCCTACTCCTTTTTGTTAGACTAAACATTCTTAGTTCCCTTAATCATTCAACATCTAGTTTAGCCTCCAGACCTATTATCATCTTTGTTGCTCTTCTCTTCACTCTTTCTAGGGGTTCAATATTTTTTGTATCATGGTGACCAGAATTGGATGCAGTATTCTAGGTGCAATCTTAATATAAAGCATTACTATCACTTAATGTGATATTCTTATTCGAATAGCAATTTATCAGGTCATAGTTCTGCTTTCCTGATTAAATACATTAAGATAATTTTATAAAAATCATAGCTAAAGTTCCTGTGAAGGCTTCCCTCAATATCCTTATGTCTCTCTGTCCCGTTGAACTTTAATTTTTTAAAAGATTGTTTTAAGACTGAGTTTCACAGAATAATGGGTGACTATAATCCAGCACCATGTGTAGAAGAAGTTAGTCTTCTGACTAATGAACCTTTGGGAAGTATAAAGGTAAAGGCAAAGGTTCCCCTTGGACATATGTGCTAGTTGTTCCCGACTCTAGGGGGCGGTGCTCATCTCCGTTTCAAAGCCGAAAAGTCAGTGCTGTGCAAAGATGTCTCCGTGATCATGTGGCTGGCATGACTAAACACCAAAGGCGCACAGAACACTGTTACCTTCACACCAAAGATGGTCCCTATTTTTCTACTTGCATTTTTTTACGTGCTTTCAAACTGCTAGGTTGGCAGAAGCTGGGACAAGTAATGGGAGCTCACTCCGTTACACGGTGCTAGAGATTTGAACCACCAAAATGTTGACCTTTCTGATCAACAAGCTCAGCGTCTTAGCCACTGAGCCAACGAGCCACTTGCATCCCTTCTTCGGGAAGTATAGAGGAGATTTTAAAAAAAACAATCTCCCCAGTTCCTTCTATTTTGGTATTGTTTGTGCCCATTAGCTTTTTATGCTCACAAGGTTCTAAATATATCTATCAGGCTAAAAAAGCTGCCATCTACTAGTATAAATTCTCAGGCAGCAAATTGTATAGAATTTATGAACTGGATTTATATCAATGTAATTAGAGATTTTCCTTTAAAAAAGTGTTCGAATGGAAATTAATTTCAGTAGAATATGTTTGGTACAAATGACAGACATTAACCTCTTTGCCTGTTTGGTACAGTATAAACTGGTATTTGTGCATTTCCTCCACTTTTGCATTCCTTGCATGTGTGAAATTCTTCTAAGTAATAAGGAAATTAAAGTTTTTGCTTTGTAAAAAGCACCATGTGGATGAAAGAAGTTATTCTTTATTTCTTTCCAAGTTATTTTACTCTGCTATCCTTTTCATTGATAGTGGTTTGTTAACACTTAAAGAAATTTCAAGCGCAATTTGTTGTTATAATTACAGATACTGCTTGTATCTAGCAATTGAGATTTAAGATAATTTCTATGAATTGTGATATAAGCATAGTATGAAAGTTAGGAGTTATTTAAAGAAAGTACTTTCCTTTCTAACCAATATTAAGTAGGCTAGAATTGTATGCTCTTTGGAGAGATTCAAACTGTGAATTTATAATAATTCAGTGGTTTAACAGGAAAATAGAGATTTTAGACATTGATTTCATGCTGATAGATTTGAATTTCTTTAATATGATTTGCTTTTACAAAAGATGCTTAGAATGTTCAGTAAGAACATCAAATATGGCACCATATAGTTGCTCTTTCCTTGTTTAAGATTACCATACTGCAATTAGATTAGGCTCATGTATATCCTGTAGGTGGACAATTTTTTTTCTTAACATACTTTAATATTGTAAAATGTGTCCCACATTTTAAAATGAATACACATATAGGAGTTAAAGCAAATTAGATACCAGTTTGAAGGGAAAAAAACATTTCTTTGAGTATCATATATATGAAGATAATAAATGTTATATTCCAACGTGAGATTAATTAAAATGCAATCAATGTCAAAAATATTTTGCTACGTAATCATTCTGTTATATTGTCATGGAGATTGTGACTCCCCCCCCCCCAAAAACCTGTAATTTTGTGAATTTACTTTACTTTTACTTTTATTTAGATTTTTATACCGCCCCCTCTCCCCAAAGGGACTCGGGGCGGTGTACAGTCAAATAAAAATTCTGGTTCAAAAATTGCTACAACCTTGATTAAGTTTCAAATCATCCTTGCCATTTTCAAATTCAGCTTTAAAACCTATGAAGAATAAAAGTAATAGTGAAGGGTGGATGGGCAGATGATTATGTAATGAAATGGAAGTAGGTGTGACCTCTCTAAATTTACAGTACTTTCTAATAAAATTACATTTATACAGTTTTCTTAGCAAAGTTATTATATCTTTGATACACACTTTATTGCAGTTTATTGAAGGTCGACTTGCAAAGCTAAATGCAGGAAAAGGATTCTCCGATATATTTGAAGAAGAAATCTCATCAGGAAGTGGAGGTAGATATATACTTTTTTACTTCTTGACTACAGGTTGGTTTTGATTAGGACAGTTAATGAATCCCATAAAATGGTGACATTATTCAAATTTGCACTATTTGAAGTTAATATTTCTATAGAAAATATAGTAATTGGTTCCAGCTCACAGGAAATAGGCAATGAATTTTTTTATATATTCTATATATGAATTATTACAGTAAAGGATAAAAAGAATATACTTGTAATTTAAATGTATGGTTAATACAAAGTCACAGAGTAGTTATAGAAAGCAAATTTTTTAAAAAAGTCTACCAGAGATTCAAGCATACCAACATCTCATTCTAATTTTAATGTTGCTATTGCCACATTCATATATTGTAATTCAATTACACCAAATTTTCATTCTAGGGTAATAACAAGGCTCTTCTTTTTAAAACTTTCCCTCTTTTCTTCTGACAGAATCTTCCTTTTCTCCATTTTGCACACTTGAAGATTAGCAGCATCTAAAACCCCAAACGCAATAGCTTCAATTAAATTTGTGCTAGCCTTTCATTAAGTGAATTTTGGGTCATATTAAACACAACCTGGCATCAATTTACAATTCTCACTAAATCAAATATCACATTATTCAAACTCACACTAATCACAACCTACCTTTTCTTTTATTTCTCCTGCATTGATTGAAATAGTGAAAAATGACAATACTATTTAAATTGATTTTTAGCAATCTGACTGTAGATAGAGTTTTTGATTAAATAACTGAAATAGAAATACTATTTAGATTCCATGTTGTTAAATACCCAAAATTTTAAAAAGTATTCTTGATTGACATTTTTGATCCATTTGTATAGTATATGAACCAACTTTTGTATAAAATATGTGTTATATATGATTCTTACCAATATTTTATTAAACAATTATTTCTATTTCTATTTCAAATAATTGCAGTTTTCATCATATATATCATAAAAGTTAAAGTAACTAATGTGATATTTGAGTAGTTATAAAAAAAATAATGAATAAAATAAACACTCATTATTCTTATGGATGAGTGGTGAAATTATTCTATGATTGTAATAGTTTTACCGTTATGCCTGATGTGAAATTTCTCCTATTAATCAATGCCAATTCTCTTAATACCAAAAAGCACAACTGAGGCTTGATTTAAAATCTTCTTATTGAATTGTTTCTTAAAAATTATGTTTCTTTAATTGTACTTCTGTGTGTTCAATATGTGTTGCTATGAAGGTTTATAAACTTCAGCTTCATATAATATCATAAACATTGTTACGGCAAATTGATAGAACTGAATATAATGGTTAATTAAAAATGACAGAGGCAGAAAGACTCCAGACTTATTTGTTCATCTTCCTTTTCTCGAAACTACATGTACAACTTTTATACAAGTATCTGCAGTTTTAAATGAAAATGCTTTAGTAATTATATATGAGTCAGTTTTATTCCGTGATTACAGTTCCAGGCTAAAAACAAAGACCATGAGTTCTAACCTCACTTTAGGTACAAAGTCAGCTAATCACTCTCAACTTCTCCAGCCTCCTGAAGCCTCTGGAGGGAGAAAAACCGCCCAACGCGCAAACAGAAGTACGGGAATAGATTTCCAGTTTGCATGTTGGACTGTTTTTCACCCTCCAGAGACTTTAGGGAAGCCTCCTGAAGCCTCCGGAGGGAGAAAAGCTTCCCAACGGGTAACCCGGAACTCTGTTCCCAATTTCCGATTTGTGTGTTGGGCCGTTTTTTGCCCTTGCAGACTTCTAGAAAGCCTCTGAAGCCTGGGGAGGGCGAAACAGACATACCGGACCCACCGGGAGGCGTTCGCATGGGCATGTGCAGAGGTCACAGCACAGGGGGGGGACATTAAATTATGCTGGTGGGCACGCAAGCATGCCCGACAGCATGCATGCACATAGGTTTGGCACCTGAGGCAAAAAAGGTTCGCCATCACTGATCTAGCACTTTGAATTGCCAGCACCCAGAAGTGCTCTTCCATGTAGTGGTGTTACATGAACAAATCAAAATGCTTCACTACAAGATGCCTCATTTGTATTGCTGAGCTTAAGAGGCTTTAGAAACTATTATAAACCTCATATCTTCTATGAAAAGCCATTGGCTAGGAATTGATAGCAACTATCATTCCTCATACTATCTTAAAATGAATAATTGTTTTAAAATTTAACCCACATTTACTTGTTGTGCTAACTTTTAAATTTATTTGCACTTCAAAATAAATAGCATTGCTACTTTTTATGGAATCCAATTTCCCCTGACCATTATGAATAATGTATTAGAGTAATACTATTGAACACACATTGATTTTCTCTTCTCCCCCTTGCAAAATTTTGTTCAACTGTAAAACTGTATAAAGTGTAGTATTATAACCTGATATAATACATATATATTAGTGTGTATATGTATATATATTTTCAATCCCTAAATAACCTTCAGACATTGTGGGTGCTTTATCACTGGAGGTTCTTATGAAGAGACTGAACAGTTAGTTGTCTGAAATTGTATAGGAACTCCTACTTGAACAGGGGGTTGGACTAGAAGTTCACCAAGGTCCCTTCCAGCTCTATTCTGATTCTAATTCTAAATTTACCATGTTTTTAAAATTCTGTTCATATCAGCAATAGATTTTCTCGGGGAAAATAATACAACCTGATGTTCTGTGAAGATAAGAACTGTAAAACTCTTGTTTATTGTGAACATGAATTTAATGTTTTATGAAGATTATGCATAAAAATCTAGCAAAAATGGTTCTAATTTTTGTTTCTCTTTAATTTAAATTTTTAAAGGAAATTTAAGAACATACCATCAATGGATGCATACTGTGAAGGTATGACAACATGTCAGGAGACTGGAGAATATCTTGTAGTGCAAAAAATGTCACCGTTTGAATGTAATCTTACTTTGAAATATGCAGAATGATTGCTCAGAATTGCAATATATACAAGTGTACATATGCAGTGATCAGTGCAAATTTCTCATGCAAAACACCCCTTTCTATAATCAGAACATTATGAAAGACAATTTCCTGGTGGATTGTGCCATGCATGAGTACATTAGAGTACACTGATAAGTGTGTCAGCCATAGAAATGATGTATTGTAAACTCTGGGTGGTACTAGACAAAGCTAGACGAAAGGCAGCTGTAGAAGTGGCATCTTTGGGGTCATGCTAAGGGTTGTAATTTAAATTAACCAGAGGTGTGGATTTTCATGTTATTTAAATTTAGAATTAAACTATGTTTTCCATGCATCAGAATCTCTGTGTTTATGTGTGTCTATGTATATTGCATTTCAGAAAGGAGGAGCTTTGATCAACACAGCAGTGAATAAAGCTACTCCAGCTGTCAAAACAGCATACCAATATGTAAGAACTATTATTTTCCTGTTGCACTTTTACAAAACTGCATGTACAGCTAGTCCTCAACTTACAACCCCAATTGAGCCCTATATTTCCATTGCTAAGCAAAACAGTTGTTAAGTGAATTTTGCCCTATTTTACGATCTTCCTTGTCACAGTTGTTAAGTGAATCACTGCAGTTGAGTTTGTAACAAGGTTGTTAAGTGAATCGGGCTTCCCCATTGACTTGGCTTGTCAGAAGGTCACAAAAGATCATCACATGACCCCCAACAGGTTGTAACCATTATAAATGAAAGTTGCCAAGTATCTGTTGTGGCCCACCAGCAGAACTGGTGGCAGATTCAAATGCTGAGGAGGAACATGGGCCAGTACTGGAGTGGTGTTTGCAGGAGACAATTAGTTTGTTAGTGTGAAGATTTGCTTATCTGAGAGACCTTGCCAAGTATTTCCTCGTACAATGTTGTGTCTTGAAGCTGTCGGCCTGAGAACTATTCAAGGACTGATAAGGTACGTGTTTACAATTTACCCTTGAAAGACTATTTGCTGGGACTTTGCTGGATGTGAATGCTAGGAATTCACATTAGCCAAATAAAAAGGGTTTTTTTCAGGACAAGGAGTCTGTTCTGTGATTTGGTGAAGCCTAAGTCAGAACAATATCCGAATTTTGATCACGAGACCATGAGGATACTGCAGTGGTCATAAGTGTGAAAGTGGTTATGAGCCATTTTTTTCAGTGTCCATTGTAACTTCAAATGGTCACTAAATGAATGGTTGTAAGTTGAGGACTACCTGTATTCTCCTTTCTTTCAAGATGCTAAAGAATATTTGCTCTAACCCTATGTTATACTAATATGTTGTTTGCTTTAACCATAATTTGAACAATTTATTGTGGCCTAGTTTATATGTAACATGAAATTATAACCATGGTTTACAATTCTCAGTGAAGAGTTTAAGTCACTGAAAGCCGAAATCAAGCACATTAAGTTTAGTGAGAGTGATGTCAAATCTACTCATTATGTCGTATACTTGTTTGCAGAACCACCCATATAGTGACTGAATGTTCGCCACTTCTTTGTGCTAAGATTCTCCCCTCTTCTGCCTAGGAGTTGTTGCATTAGTAGCATTAGTAATACTAGAAATAGAAGTAGTATTTTTATTTGGTAAGTGTTTATACCTGAGCTTCCCACAAACAAAACTGTAAAAAAAATCGCAATACAATAATATAAAATAATACTTTATCAATTAAAATTATCTCAAAGCATCTAGCACTACCATAATTTTTGCCAGTATCAAGTTCTGGTTTAATACCTCCATTTTGAAAATAGAAGCATTTTAAAGGCTTTTTAAAACTTAAGACATTTGACTCATAAGTAGTGGTTCAGCGGGGGAGTTAACTCCAAAGATGGGTTAGGTTTATTAATTCCAGACACCATGGTGACAAAGTGGAGGATTTTGCAGTAGCAGTGTTGCTGATTTGATCTACGCACAAATGAAATTTCCATGTGGGAGACTAGTGTATCTACATTTATTTTCATAATGGACCTTTTTTTTTTTCCTGTGAGAAAAATGTAAGATGCTTTGGAAGTATCTAGGGATCATCCGAGAGGGACTCAGCAATTATGCCACAATAGAAGTAACTTCAGTCCTGCCATTTTGGAGGTTTAAAATCCCAGGTCCTCTGATTAAGTTTAGTCAAGACCTTATCTGGGTCAAGATATTACATAGCCAGAACATAAGAGCCACAATTAGCCAAGTCAAAGTCAGTTAACTTTGTCAGGGATCAGGTAAATCTACTTAGTAGAGTAAGATAAACTAAGGATGCTTCCCCGAAAAATTGTTTTGGAAGTAAAACTTATAAGATACTGGAATTTTAGGTACGCCTCAGAAGTTGCAGCCAAACTCTAACCAAGTTAGAGCATTTGAGGTTGAGCAAGAACCCAAAATTTAGCTCCTAAAAATAAAGTAAAATTAAGAAATAAACTGGATAGCTTCCAAAGTCAAAGCATCCTTAATAAACACACAGCTGGGCATCACAGCTGGTTACCAAGCCCCTTGGATCTATTTAATTTAATTGCTTCGGGGATGTGATTATTGCTTTGATGGCTCACACATTTTAAGGATCACATCGGAGGCTTTCTGGGCCCTTACATAGAGCTCAGTTGTTTATTGCAGCAGGTGGAAGGTTCAAAATGGTTACCTAGATATTTGAAATCCTTTACCTGGTTAACTGGTCTTTTTTAAATTCTCCATCTGATCAGAAACTTTAAAGTACTTTCTAAAGTAGTTTCTAAATATTTTTATTTAAACTAAATAGCTTTATTTAGTTTTAACAATTAATTTAATAAAAACAAATAAATAATTAAATAATTAAGTTCAAGAAATTCCCTGGAGCAGTAGATCAGTAAAGGAATTTGGCAACTGCCAAGTCCCACTTATGTTACAGATAAAATCATTTACATCATCTACATAAAGGCAAATAGATCAAATAGCTAGAGCTGTACAATGAAGTTCCAGCTTAATAGAATGACGTTCTAGCTGTGGTATCATTAATATAGGAATTAAAGGTAATAAATAAATAAATCCCTGTTTATCTCCTTTTAAAAGTAGGGGAAATGTGGATAGGTCATTATAATTGCCATTAATTTCTGTGATAGTATTTTAATATAAAAATTATCAGCTTGAAAAGGTGATAGTCAATGGGTATTATGACTAATTTCTTATAAAGTCTCCAGTGAGGAACAGAATCTCAATCAAAGCAACGTAAGGATGCTTTTATGAGGGCTGAAACCTGCCTATTTGGGGGGCAAGATGTTTTCCAAGTTCATCCAGTCTAAAAGTTTATAATAGAGAAATATAGCATAACAATTGCCAATTATTGGCAAAAGGCTGATTGACTAATTGTTGACAGGATTGTGCCTGCCATCTTTCTTACATATACTGGGGATGACACCCACCTCTTGGGAACTAATAGTGAGTTGTTAATAGCAGTGAATAAAATAATGGAGAAGCCTATCAGCTAGTAATTATTTTCAATAATTCTAAGAGATCATATCTCTTTATCTTAGGCTTTATGAAATAAATTAATTTTTGAATATGTTTATAAAATTGAGGGTCATTCAGGAATGGATCAGATAATAGAGGCCTATGAAAGTTACCACCAAATGGACCTCTTATTAAAATATTTGGTCCCTAAGAAGCTGGATTTGACTGGCAAGCAAGAGACAAGACACCAGAACACATACTTAATTTTATTTTGTACTTCTTGTTGAAACCAAGGCTAATTCACTAGTGAGTGACTTTGTTTTTTCTCTTTCAATTCCTTTTGTATTCTTTGATTCAGTGGTGGGTTCCTACCAGTTCAGCGGAACAGGTAGGGGTATAGCGGTCTGGGTCGCTGGAACTGGCAACAACCCAGGCCTGCCAAACCCACGAACCAGTTCTTCTGCTGTCGCTGGCATGTTTCTGTGCATGCAAAACGCCCTGGTAGTAAACCGGTTAGGAACCCACTACTGCCTTGATGAATAAATATTTCTCAGAAGGAAGAATCATTACAAAATGTATTTTGGTAAATTGAAATTATCATGCCTTGGCTAAGGCTTAGAGTTTGTTAAACCAAGGTTTGGAATATTGATTTGAGTTGGATAAAATGGAATTTGATTCATAGTTAAATGATCCAGTACAGAGTTCATGATTTGCAAGAATCATCTTTACATTAATAATTTTATTATGCCGATAATGGCTTCAAAGGATTGGCCAGCAATGAGCCAACAAATTGTAGAGCAGTGATGGCGAACCTATGGCACCCGTGCCACAGGTGGCACGCGGAGCCATTTATCAGGGCACGTGAGGCGCTGCCCTGTCAGCTGGCCAGCACGCATGCGCGCGCTGGCCAGCTGAGTTCACCCTTTTTTAAAGCCATTTTTCGCCCTCCTCAGGCTCCAGAGGCTTTATAGGAGCCTGGGGAGGGTGAAAAGAGCCTCCCCCACTCCCTCGGAGGCCCTCCGGAGGCTTCAGGGACCATCGAGAGGCTTCCCTGAAGCCTTTGGAGCACTTAAAACGACCCTCCGAGCAAACTGGAAGTGACTTCCGGTTTGCTCGGAGGGTCGTTTTGAGCGCTCCGAAGGCATCAGGGAAGCCTCTGGACGGTCCCTGAAGCCTCCGGAGGGTCTCCGGGTGGGCGGGAGAGGCCCTTTTCGCCCTCCCCAGGCTCCTATAAAGCCTCGATCCTGGGGAGGGCGAAAAAGCATGTAAAATGGGGCTGTAGTGCATGCATGCGCACTAGTGCATGCATGCGCACCCCTGCGCTCCCCCCACTTGTGGCACGCGAGCCAAAAAAGGTTCGCCATCGCTGTTGTAGAGCAATGACTAATTAATTAATGGACCACACTGAAAGACTATTTGTTGAATGAGGGATTAGGGTGAATTAACAAATAACTGAGTTTTCTTGTATATATTGCTTAAGGATATGCACTAGCAATTTGATTTAGTAACACTTCTAAGGTCCAGTTAATGGGCCACACTATTCTGAACTTGAATCAGTGTGGTGAATCTAAACATTATACAGTGACTTTATATTATCTTGTGAGTATTGTAGTAATATCCAATTTCGTTACTGAGGTGGTTCCAGATGGGTTTAATCCATATACTTAAAACTGAAGAGCTATCTGATTGATGGAATTTAAACCTTAGTCTCCCTGATGCTATTCCAACATTTTAATCAGTACATCACATTACAACCTGTT
The DNA here is from genome assembly GCF_964273705.1 of Natrix helvetica. Lineage (NCBI taxonomy): Eukaryota > Metazoa > Chordata > Lepidosauria > Squamata > Natricidae > Natrix > Natrix helvetica. The sequence continues at coordinate 76,313,645 of NC_138549.1, read as the reverse complement.
TCCTTAATACATGAAAATTATCTTAGTGTTGGGAAGATGCTATGGGTGAAGAAACACTGAGAACCAAAACCAGGGAGATGTCTGAAAATTGCTTCCTTCCTTTGAGCTTCAATTATAAATAAATGAATCAGTTCCTTACTTTCAATTTCAAAAGGGAATTTTTAAATTTACATCATTCAAAATCACACTGAAGCCATATTTCAGGTAAATACATTAAAAGTACTGTGAATTCATGTGTTCATTTATAACTTATATACAGTTCTTTAATGGAATAGTAAAAAATGCTCTCTTTTCTCACCACTGGGTTTCTGTCTTATTTTGATCATTATAATCTTGTAATGATGAGTCTATTCCTGTATTCACTGCTGACTTAAATTTTTGAAGAGAACCCTGGAAAAAATGCCTATGCATTGTCCCATTGGTTAATCTTCTGGGCATTTCACTGGTTTAATAAGGGACATCTTAGTTTCCAGTTTCCATCTTGGTGTCCTGTCATGACTTTGCAGAGATGTGAATAGATAAAATAATGGCTTCAAAGACATACTGTCCAGATGCCAATGGAAAATCAGATATGGTGATTATCATAGTATTCTCACCTAGGCAATTAATGGTGGAGGTTGCCTTGTACATACTCCAACTAAACATGCATACATACCATACATACATACATGTGTATATACTTGTAACACAATACTGTAGTCAAGCATATTTAATATGCACTTGCTGGAGAAAACTTCATGCTTTCTATTGGGAGACATTCTATCTGTGTATACTATACTGTTGAAATGTAAATTAGTTTGCTGAAAACAATGAAGTTTAGAGACCTTTTAAAGCTGCATGTGCAGTTAGAGGATGAGATTATGTACACTGTATGCAGACATTTTGCTTACTCCATTTCCTTGCTCCTACCACCCATTGTTTTGCCCTTATATGCTACAAGGAATATGAGAGCAGAGAAAACAGAGCTTAGCAATGCACAGTTTGGGGGAATTTGGGGAGTTGCAGGGGCTTGGTGAGAACAGTACAAGGGGGATAAAATTCATGTGTGAGTCATTAGCCTGCTGGTTGTTTTTCCTACATAGTCCATCCTAAATTAGATTAGTATTTAAGTGCATTTTCTATTAAGGTTCTAAGGCAGAGGTTCTCAACCTGTAGGTCGCGACCCCTTTGGGGGTCGACCTTTTCACAAGGGTCGCCTAAGACCATTGGAACTCTTTGACTCTTTAGACTCTAAAGCGTGCTGTGTCGCTCTCTCTCATGCGCACACACAATGCACACACGCAGGGAAGTAGGAGGAGAAACGCAAACGTTAAAAAGGAGTTTATGTGTGTGTGTGTTTGGAGGGGGGGAGAAATTGGGTTCCAGTTATTGGGTTCCAAGCCAATCGGAGCCAAGGGGCGGAGTTTTTGCATGACGGAGCATTGGTTGGGGGTCACCACAACATGAGGAACTGTATTAAAGGGTCGCAGCATTAGGAAGGTTGAGAACTGCTGTTCTAAGGAGAGTAGTTCGTAAATATAAAGACCATTTCATAATCTCATAAGTAACGGATATATGGAAATAGCAACAATAGCTTCATTATCTTTAATTTGGCTTTTAGTTTGGATAGAAAAATAGCCAACTATTGTAGTTATTTGAAGAATGAGTTGCAAGAATTTGAAGTTGAATAATGAAGTGAATTTAAATACTATTTGTTCCTCTTTAACATTAGAATTGCCCCTGAAAGAAAAACCACACTTCTTTACAATTATTTTGCCTCTAGAATGATTATTTCACTGTTATAAAAAGTAAACTATAATTGTCATTTTTATTCAGGCTGATGTGAAGAGGTGGCATGAAACTTTAATGTAAATCTAATAATAGTAACTATGAAGAACATAACACTTTGACATGGCTTTGCATATAAAAAGGGCTAGGTTGGAATATTATCGCCTGAGTTTTTTTCCTATTCAACATGTGGCCAAACTAAGAGTTTATTTCTACAGATACACCATTTCAGAAGAATGTTACATTAAAGAAATACCAATTTAAAGAATGTGTTTTGATAACACAGTTAGGCCTATGCCACAATCCATCTCTTAATGCACACTTTAGCAATTAATGTACACCTTAATGCACACCTAATGCAAACCCTGTTAGCAATCCAGTATCAAATTAACAAAGTGATTTCTTTTTGTTATACCATATAATGTGAAAGTTTTAATTTTAAATTCTATTTGACTTCATCTAGGGCAGTATCAAATCCTTGTTTTGCAGTTACAGTTAGTTTTTTCCCCTTCCTCTTCTTTCCTCCAGGCAAAAAATCATGCAAAACAGGGAATAAAAGAGGTGAAGAGTAAGTTGAAACACAAGGTATGTGGCAAAATTTGTACTTTCTTACCTTGTTTCTTGCTTCAGTTTGAAGTATATACCTTATGAATCCCACAAGATTTGTGTTTTTAATGACTTTTGAAATATGCTTAGCCCTTTGTTCAACAATGCATTTTTTATAGCAAGCCCTCTGGCAACTCTCTGTCATTCTGTGCATCTACTTGAATAATCTCTTTATTGTTTGCATATTTATCATGAAAAAAACAGAAGTCTTCAAAGATCTATTAACAGGATGTATGTTTTCATAAAGCTGATTACTTTGATGTCACAATTGAAGCCTTTGCTTCTAGCTGAGAATTTAAGGCAAGTGACTTTTACCAGAGAAATATAATTCAGCAGGAATAGTTGTCTGTTTAGATTTCATTGATTCAGTAAATGGTGGCATTATCTTAGCACCCTAAATCACATCCAAGGATGTGATTTAAAAGTATGAGAGGTATCATATCAAGACTCCATATATTCAGTGTATTATATGTTTATCTCCAATATTCATTTTTAAATTAAGTAGTTTGAGCACTATTTCACTTTCTCCTCAGGTATCAAGGCTCAAATATATGAAAGGAATTTTGATTTACTTGATAGCTTCATCATATTTTAAAAATATATAGTAATTTAAATCTTTTAGGTGACAGTTTTTAAATGGTGTGTATGTGTTTAACTTGATATAGAAAGGTGTAGACACAAACGTTTTTCAGTCTTAATTTTCTCTGTAGGAAAGAGAAGATGGCTATGGAATTTGTAGCTCAGGTTTTTCACAATACGCTCCATTGTGTACCTTTCATAATTCTCCAAGAGAGAACACAGAAAAAAGGCGACTTGCACAGGTAATTAAAAATGTTCTCCCTTTGGATGTTGGTAACAAACATAAGATATTTGTTAATCAAGATGGAGAATGTGCAACAGTAATAAGCATTGTGAACCCTCTTGATCCTTGTTCCCTGACTCCTGCTTATAAAACATACAATGGGAAGCTGGCTTTCTCCAAAGCAAAACATGTTTTAGCATTATTTTTATTTATATGAATGTATCTGGGTCTCACATGAGTCAAATAGACAGGTCTAGAAAATAAAAACAGATCATAGTTTTAAAATTTGTCTACAAACTCAATAAGTAGACAAAAGTAACAGAGATGTTATAAAGCATTGTTGGAAACACTCTCACCTCTTTTCTTCTGTTAATGCATTTAAAAATAAATAGACTACTCTTTTGTAGCCATTGAGAAATGTTCTCAAAATTGCAAATGTACCCAGTGGTCCACCAAAGTTTGCTTAACACACACTCACGCACACACGCGCACACACACTGCCCACTCCAAGTCATTAGTAGCCTGCCTACCTCAAATGTATCCAAGCTGACATTCACCTTATGAATAAAGGTGAATCAATTGTTTAATAATGGAGTTGGCTTTCAGAGTTGGGCAGCATGTAAATTTAAACAAACTAACAAACAAATAAAAGAAACTGTAATGAAAATGTAATTTACCTAATTACTGTGTGCTTTTAAAGAAGTGTTTCCTCTTTAAATGCTAGAATTGTATTTGCCTAGGACATGGAAGGTTGCCTTACACCTTTTGCAGAAAGTATCTATATTAAGGGTAATTCCTATGCAACATTACCATGAATTTCTAAAATTTGGTAAATGCTGCATTTACATATACATGTTGACAAAACTTATTTTAGTGTAATCTGAATACTGAAAAAGAGTATCCTTCATTTTAAGAGATATGAACATTAAAAAATGACCCTTTGATATTTTATAGTTTATGAATTTTGGAATAGCCTGCCTATATACAATATATCTGCCTGCCTGCCTGCCTGCCTGCCTGCCTGCCTGCCTGCCTGCCTGCCTGCCTGCCTGCCTGCCTGCCTGCCTACCTACCTACCTACCTACCTACCTACCTACCTACCTACCTCTTTTAGAGCTTTATAATATTTGCAAAACTCCTGTAGGATTTTCATATGTATATCTAGCAGCATCAGATCAGGGGATTAGGTTCAATGATAGGTAGAGCATGAATAGCTTCCTATAAAATTCTTAGTCCAAAAACAATGAACTCAAATGTAGACATATTAGAATTTTAACTAAGAAGTTGCTTATATGTACTGTAAAAGATTTTTTTAAAAAAAACATCCTTAGTGGCAGACTTTTGCATTTGTAGTTTTCTTGGTGTCAGTAAAAATACAATACTGTATTTTTTGGAGTTTCCCTCCCTAAAAGAGGGTGAAAATTTGGGTGCGTCTTATACACCAAATGTAGCCCCATCCACCCACCAACCCCCTACTCTTTGGCCTCTGCCTCTTTGCAGCAAACAGGAAAAATGGGGCTTGCAGAGGCGGCAATAAGCTATGGCAATCCCTGCAGCCTGAAACAGCTGATCATTAGGAGGCCATACTGAAATTGAAAGTGAAACTTGCTGTTTGCTGCAAGGGGCAAATTGCTGGGAGGCAGAGACAGATTTTTCTTCTTCAAATCAGGCTAAATTGAAACAGGCTGTTTGCTGTTTACTGCAAGGAAGTAAGTCAATAGCTACAATATAAATGCCTATAGAATGTTCAAATTATTAGACTTATTTTTTAAAGACTGATTTATTATTGTTCTAGACAATTTAACAAAATGAAAAACTTTCTAAAAAATGCTTGATCTGAAGAGGCCCAATGCTATTTGTATCTTCTTTTAAATAGCAGAGAATAATATATACTTCCAGAAAGCCACATCAATTTTAACAGTACAAGTATAGTCTGAAATGTAACACCACAAAGAGTGTATATTGTCTGTACTGTTTGCTGTTTGCTCAAGGAGGCAAATTGCTGGGAGGCAGAGCAGGTTTTTTCCCCTTGTTTTCCTTCCCAAAAGCTAGGTGTGTCTTATACTTCGGAGAGTCTGATACTCTGAAAAATACGGTATATCATGTTTTTCAGAAATCTAGTTCTATAAATATGAAAAATATTGAAAACTGAGAAAGCAAATAATACATGTAAAAAGTACAGAAGTATAGTTAACACTTTTTAAGCATTGTGACAACTAACACACCATTTTCTAGAACAAGTTCACTATGTTGTATAAAAGGAAATGGCAAGTTGTATATTTTAAATATACAGCTGTCTTCTATAGACATAAGGAACAATTTCTAAGTTTAATTTGGATTTTCACATGGGTTTATTTCTATATGTCCCTTATATCCATGAAAAATTATTTATCTATTTTCCAGTTTGTTTCTGGCACTTCAATCATTAATTGTTTAATAATGGAACCTGGGCATGCTACATTAATATTGAGAGCAAAATGTTTCCAGAATAAGATGGGTTGACATGGGAGTTGGTTGTGAACAATTTATAGATTAGAACAGTATATGCTAGTCCAGCTAATAATCAGTTGATTGTACTGCTAAAGTAATGAGCTGTAATAATAGATCTCAAATAACATTGGTGAGTTGAATTCCTTGATATGAATTTTGTATTGAAAAATGAAGTCTGGAAATCTCAAGTAGCTAGCTAAATGATCTTCTTACTCTATTGTATATATCAACTACTAATTAATGTATTTGTGTCACTTATCGTAATGTAGAATTCTATTCAGCCACATTTTAATCGTTCTAATGCAATATTTACCTATGTAGATTCTATAAAAGTACATACTGTACATTTTTCTATGTAGTCCTGGCTCTGCAATTACATTTTAAGGCACAGTATCTCTCCCTCTTATATTTGTTCAAATTAATATATATATTAGTAATTTAGGGCTGGTATGTTGCCCTTTTAAAACAGTGCATAAAAATCAAACTCATCTTCCTGCTGGAAGATCGTATTAATGCTGTTTTTGACATTGTCATTAGTAATATTGTCGTTTTCTAGAGCTGAATATGAATATGCTTTCTACCCCAACAAATAATAGTTTGTATGCCAGTCTGCTAATTAGTTTGGTTATTTCCTATTTTTTTGATGAGGTTTAAATAAATGTCAAGGGTACAGACATGGAGATCTCCCAATTAGGCTTTGCATTTGTAAAGCCCAGCCCCTTTGCTTTTGTGTGAAGATGACAGTTCCAACTGCAGCGTCAGTCTAACAGGGCTCAAGGGAGAGGGTACTTCACTGCTTTTATTGAAAACAAGGCTAGTTTGGCCCAGTGAGAATATTGGCATTGGTCAGAGTGCAGATCAGTTGTTAACAATGAATATTTACTAATCTCTGTCACAGCCAAGATCAACTGCTTTTTTTCCCTCCATTTCGCCCATTCAACACTAGAGCTCAAAAATCAGTGCATTAAAATATGCATAGATTTTACACAGGCACATAAAATAGGCATAAATAACTGTATTGCCAAGGGTTTTCATTGTACTAACTTCTCAATTGTACATACACCAGATTGCTCCTACGTGCAACAGGGAAGAGATCCCACACCATGACAGCACAACTGATCTTCACCTAAGAGATTCTGAAAAGAATTGTTCTATTTCTGTAAGACATGTGCCAGCCTCCTCATAGCTATTCTAGTCTGTTTGGTTGTGGGTGTGCAGAGGCGGGAGAGGGAGAATAAGAAGGAACTGCATTGCAAGTCAAAATTAACAGATGGATTGCCCTAAGCAAAGGAAAAGCCACCACAACAAAATCTAGTGAAAGCGGCAGGCTGAGGCTTTTTATTATTAATCCTTATTAAAACCTTGACGTGTATTTTACAGTTAACCCTTTCATCCCTTCATGGTTAAATAATAATCCCTCTCCCCTTCACATTAACTTAGATTGAACAGAATACTTTAAAAAGAAAAAAGAAAAGAGAAAGCAAATGGCTGGATTTTTCACATGTCAACAGTTTTCTCCCACTTTGCCTTTCCTTCCTTTTAATTTTTTACCTTCCATTTTAATGGAGCCTGTAGAAATGCCTTCGATTGTAAAAAGATTATTTGAGTTTGGGATGATTTTCTTGAGTATCCATGGATGCATCAGCTAGATGGATCTTTTAAAATACAGGTCTGTTTCCACAGCGTTGCTTAAAAGTAAATATTTCAGGCAGAACAAAGGCAGATATATTTGAGGATGTGCTAGTTATCCTGAACATCATTTTGGCTATGGTTGTGGCCCATTTTAAATGAAGCCTTTCATGTTTTAAAAAGATACTGGCTCATAAATCTTTGTCACACATTTGATAGCATCCTGTACAACTCTGCTAGAAACATATGTTGCAATGAAGAATTAGCTGTGCTTCCTTGTTTTTTTTTTTTTTTTTTGTGAAATGTATGTATATGTACGGTTTGTAACTCAAAGTATACAGCTACTTATAAAACTCTTTTTTAAAAAAAATCATTTTGTACAAAATACAGGTTTTTCAGAAATCCCACTATCTTAATTGCAAATGAACTGTTTTTCACAAATATGTTATATTGTATAGGCAATATAATTTGTTTCTGGAATATAGCTCCAGGGATGTTCATAAAGCTATGTAAAATATATGAACTTAAAATAAACATGTGAAATATTCTTAGCAAAATCTACTTTGTGGTATAGAAGCCATCAAAAATGTGGTTGAATTACTTGTGTATGTTGCTTTACTACTTTTTTTCTTCCTGTACGGTTGCGCTGAATAAACATTTTCAGGTGGTACTGTTGAATTAATCATATGCATAATCAAATTATGGTATGTCTTTGAACCAATACAAACCACTTGGCTTGGCAACCCTGTGTGTTCATTGTCGCTGCTGTCTCACTGTGGCTGTGAGTCTCCTGTAGGCTGACAGGTTGACTGTTTCCTGAAAGCAGGCTGTCCCCTACAGAAGAGAGTCCCTGTTGTGCTTTTTCCACCCCCACCGTTCCCAACTCAGAGATACGGTATAGGTTGTGTCCTGTTCTATCTGTCAAGATGGAATGAACTGAGCAAAAAGGGCTTGGTCTTGGCAACATTCAGCCCTATTGTGAATTGAAGGTTGCATGCAACAGATTTCAAAGCAAAATTGAACATCATTATTTTTCTGAAATGAAGAAATACCTGTTTGCTTTCCACAGAATGAGATTCAGCAGAGCACGTGGAATTGTACTGAAGTTCAGGCACCCAGCATTCCTCTTTTTCCTCTGTTCTGGCCTTTTGCAGGAAATTCTATACAATGCTAGGGCACCATTGAGCTCTATCTACCTATTTAAGTAATGTGAATAAAATATTGTATGTGACAGATGTCATGCAGAGTAACAGTGAGCAGGGTTGAATCGACAGTTTGGTAGTCTGTTTTAGCTTAAGATTTCTCATAAAAAAAATGAAAATTCAGTCAATTAGCACATTGTTTTAGACAAAAGAAAGCATAATCCATAGATGTGCTTGGCTCTGTTAGTTTTTGTTTGAAGAGACAATCTTTTGTCTTTCCTTGTCAATTATGATCCATCTATATTGCAGCCTGCATATCTTTTAATTAAAAATAGAAAATGTAGGCTGCACAAAATTACGAGACTGCCCTCAAGTGGTATAAATGACTTTTCAGGAAGGATGTAAAATAACTCTTCATACATACATGCAGCCCTGTATCTAAAGAAAAGCAAAACATTTTTTTAAAAAGCTCATAATAATTTTTCAACAATTGCTTTCCCTGTTTATCTAGTACAGATGTTGATCCCATTCTAGGCTTTGTACCCTTTTTCCCCCAGTTGACGCAAACCTTATCTTCTAACATAGTGATAGGAAGGGGTTGCTTTTTGATAAGCACAAGTGAAACGACATCCTTTTAGTTGAGTGCAAGAATTAATGAGATTCATTGGTTCCTGGACATTGGAATGTAAGAATCCCATATCAATAAATAATAGTGTTCTTCCTGACCCACTTACATATTTTTAATTTCTTTTTCTTTTAAAATAATATGGAATAGCTTGTTTGTCTATTTATTACTATTACTTATTGCTATTACCAAGTAAGATTTCAAACTTTTAAGGGAGGAGGCAGCAAAAGGTGGCTTACAAGAGGTACTTTCTGTTCAAATGCCAGGCCACCATTTGATAGCCAGAAGGGGAGTAGTAATACATTGACATCACATGAGATGAGAGATTGGGTTTTTCTGCAGCAGTTGGGAAGTGGTTCCCCCTGCCCCCTGTCTTTCTCATGTGTTATTTCTATTTGATGGCTAACATGCCATCTTTATTTTATTTCAGTTTTATGTGCATCTCTGTTGTACAGTATTTTGCAACAGAATCTTATTAGCATGATTTCTATGAGGTCATGAAAGAGTTTGAAGACAGTAAAGGGATAACAAGCAGTAACTGATAAATGTTTTCAAAGATAGGGGAGAGGTGGGAAGTAGTAGTGATATATATATGTATGTATGTATGTATGTATGTATGTATGTATGTATATGTATATGCATATGCATATACATATGCATATGCATATGTGTTGTATTTGTATTGATAAATAAATAAAGGGAGACTAGTATATATCTATTTCGAGCTAATTAGCTCTCATCAGCTAGCCATACCCTTACTGGGATTTGAACCTGGGCTGTATTATATCTTAGGCAGGAGTCTTAGCCACTAAGCCACAGGCTCTCCTCCTTATCAGTTGAGCCAGGGAAATAGGTATGTATTTGTGTTACAACCCCTGGTATGCCTAAATATGGGAGGAAGGTCACTACTCCCTCTTTCTGTCCTTCGGCTCATCACAGAAGACCATGCAAGCAGAAAACCATATTTTTATTTTTAATGTTGCCTTTTTATATTTGTATTGTATTTGTAGTGATAAATAAATAAAGGGAGACTAGTATAGATCTATTTCGAGCTAATTAGCTCTCATCAGCTAGCCATACCCTTACTGGGATTTGAACCTGGGCTGTATTATATCTTAATATAGTGGCTAAGACTCCTGCCTAAGATATAATACAGCCCAGGTTCAAATCCCAGTTTGGTGGGAGGGGATGGGGTGCTGACTTTGTTTCAGTAAGTGGAGTGATTGGTTGTGTGGTTGTATCATGATTGATAGATTGGTGCTGATTGGTGCTAGCTGTATCTGCATTGTTGTTTTGTATTGTAACGGCTTGGGTGGTGGGTGGTGTTCGTTTGTTGGCTAGGGCTGGTTTCCAGATGTTTGGTAGGCGGGAGGTATCATCACGTTTATTCATATTGTGGGGGTGTTTCTCTATTTCGATGGCTTCCATAATTATTCTCTTATTGAGGTGTTCTGTTTTGGAGATTAACCTGGCTCCTTCAAAGTTGATTTCATGTCCTGTAGCTTTAAGGTGCTGGAAAAGGGAGGAAGTTTTTTCTTTTTTTCTTACTGCGTTCTTGTGTTCTGTCATGCGTGCATTTACCCTCCTGTTTGTTTGATATATATGTATGTATGTATGTTATATTTGTACTGATAAATAAATAAAGGGAGACTAGTATAGATCATCACAGAAGACCATGCAGGCAGAAAACCATATTTATATTTATATATATAATGAACAATTCAACATGCTGATTTTTTTAAAAGACTGAATTCCATAAAATCGTGCATAAAATTATGTAAATTTTGTCATTTATGAATTTGTTTTAAAAATTCAGTTGGTAATATGTTGGACCTATCATTAGTTATCTTTAGAATAGATGAAATCACTGTGATGGGTATGGGAATCATTTCTCACCCACTTAAAAGAAATAGCCTGAGTCTACATCTTGACATTACCAAAAGAAGGAACAGATACCAATGGTCCATTGTAGTCTTTAAAAAACATCACTTCCATTTCTTCAAATACAATCACTGGGAGAAAGAGGCACAACAATTTGAATGTGGGTTACAATATAATTAGAATTTGTATTTGATTTAAAACATAGCAGCTGCTAGAAGTCTTACATAATGTCTTACCTTTTCTACAATAAATCAGAAGTTTGTATATTCTTGTTATATCTGTTTAATTCTGCAGTCCAGTTTTCTGGAAAGAATTCTGAAACAAATTAACTTTAATAGGCATAGGCGTTATTGATTTAATTGGATCTGCTGACGATATCAACTCCAATCTACTTTTCCAAAAGGTTTTCCAGTTCAGTATAAGAAATGAATATGTCAATTACTTTCCACTTTTATGAATTAAGTCCACTAATGTCAATTTCTGCTTTTTCTTATAAAAATAACATTTTAACAAGATTTCCTTTTATTTTAGCCAATTTTAGAAACGTAAGTTATTTATAAATCAAAAGATAAATAACTCTAATTCTGTAGGAATAGTCCAATACTAATAAACACACTCTTTTATCATAAAAATAAAACAAGCTAACTGCAGCCTTAATTTTTCCTCTATAGCAGTTTTGGCTAACCGTTTTGTAAAGGCATGCCAAAATTCTGTGTGTGCACGCTATCGCGCATGCCCAGACCCCAATGGAATCTGCCCCACCCACCTGAACATGCACCCCCTCCCCGTGCATGCGCTCCCCCCAGATGCAGTGAGGAGTTTTCACCCTCCCCAGTATCCGGAGACTTTCCTGAAGTCTGAGGAGGGCAAAAGCAGCCTCCCCCGGCCTTCCAGAAGGCTGAAAATCAGCTGGCCAGTACTCGCATGTGCACTGGAGCTAAGCGCTGGCATACCAGCAAATATGGCTCCGCATGCCATAGGGTTCGCCATCACGGCTCTATAGTATTAGATATAGCTTGAATAATCTGAACTTAATGCTATACTAATGGGAACACAAAATGACTTTATGCTAAAACAAACCACTTATAATCAGTCCTAGGATCAATTCATGCTTTCACGTTACAAAAAATTCTTCTTTGGCAGTTGCAAAAACTTTATCCAGTTTTTGTTCCACGTCTTCTAAGATCACGCATATGACTAAGAATAAAACAAAATCTCACTATTAAAATCAACAATCAAAATGAATTCTATCCTTTAAGTGTGGGAAAAAGAAGAATATTTTATTACTCTTCCAGAAATTATAACTGATTTGGATACTGACATTTTTGAAAGAATTGAATTCTACAATTGTGAATTTTCTCCTTTTTCTACATAAAAATGTGATAATTGTAATAATATGGCAATAGTTACCTATTTATAGTGGAAAAATCAATTTCTGGCATCCATTTGCCAAGTATCAAAGAAATGAAGACCTTGATAAACCATTTTTAGTTCTTAAAGCAAATGCTGTATTTTCTATTCCTGCTTAAGCAAAAAGAAGAGGTCTGGTTATTATTAGAATACTAATCAAGAAGGAAATAGAAGTCCACTTCTCTTCCGCTCTCCCCCTTCCTTTCCCAAAATTGGCAGGGGAGAAATGTACGCATTTGAAAATAAGTATAGACAGAAATTGAAAGGCTAAATATCTGCAAACAGCAGGGAACATCAATAAAATATTACTATAAATAACTGACAAATTTTTCAGGTGTGCATTCAGTGTATCTCCTTTTTGCATTTATTTGAGTGTCTTCCCCCTCCCCAATTTCTTATCATTTTATAAGAAAAATAATCTTTAAAATTTGAGGTGCAGATTATCTGTAACTGATATCTATTGCATACTGTCTATTATATCACTGATTATAAGTGACAGAAATCATCTCTCTTGCCCACATCTCAACTATGGCCTCTGCATACTGAAAATTGAGCTTAGCCAGAACATTTGTCTTTGATTTCATTTTCACTTTCATTAGTACTGAAAAGCACCTTAGTTTGTTTCCATGTGTTTTTAATTTCTTCCTTTAAACTTGGTCAGTTTTCACCCTGGATATTAGAAGAAAGTGTGCAATACCTTTACACGATGATTTAGAAGCCCTGGGGACCTGCTCATTCATCCCACAAGCAATAATTCTGAGGAGCAACTGGAATTTGGGAAGCAAAAGAGTTGTAAGCTAGTCCTTGAATACCTGAGTTAAAACATAGAAACAAAGTTGGGAGGGGCAATTTAGTCCATCCACTCCAATGTCTGGCTGAATGCAAGAATCCAAATTATAATTTCCATGACAAATGATCATCTGCCTCATGGTAGAAAGTATCCAGTGGAAGTGAATCCATTGCCTGTCTGAGTAATTGATTATACTGTTTTACTACTTTTACCATTAGCATTTGTTTTTCAATCAGAATGTGCCCTTTTGTAACTTATATCCATTACTCTGATATTTGTTGCTTTTGGATAAACGAAAAGTGTGATTGTGTCCTGACCCAAAGTCTACTCTTCTCAGAAATAAATATTACCAGTTTCTTCAGCCTCACTTCATAGGACTTCTCTGGACCTGTCCCTGTTTATTTGAATCTTTCTTAAAATGCTTTGCCAGATATGGACCAATACTTAAAGGGAGGTCTGCCCAACACAGAATAAAGTGGACCTATTATGTTCAGTGATTTGTAACACTATATTTTTGTTGCTGTAGTCAAAATGTGCATTTACACTTTAGCTATGACACACTGTTAAATTATATTCACTTTGATATCAATCACTATTAAATTATATTCACTTTGATATCAATCACTGTTCCAAAATATTTTCCAGAAATACTGTTATCAAACTAAATATCTTCCATCCCATACCATACTTGTGCATTTGACTTTTACTTTTTAAGTGAATAATTCTGCATTTGACCTGTTAAATTTCATAATATTATTCTTATCCCATTTCTCTAATATAGCAAGATGAGTTTGAATTTTCTTCTAGGGTGCTGGCTTTTCCACCCACTTTTATATCATTTTTAAATCTGAAAAGCATTCTCTCATTCTCTTCATAAAAGTAATTAATAATGTTTTAAAGGATGCATGGCTCAAAACTGAAGCACGCAGCCCCTTAATAACTTTATTAAATTATTTTGTTTATCTTTTGAATGTCAACTGTCTCACTATCTATCCATGTTTTATCTATTCTGAAACAGAGCAGAAGGAAATTTAAAAACAATACTAACAAAATGCTGGTATCCTCCTTCCCTCCCATAATTTATTTTACCCATTCAGCTGAACAAAATGTTATTTTGAATAAAATAAATATCTGCATTTTAACAAGGGTGAGCTATAAAATAGTTTTAGCATAGTAACAAGAAGGAAGAAAAAAAGGTGAATATTTTTTGTACTTCCCCAATGCATGATGCAAGCCCCACTAATTTTATTACTACCACCGTCAACTACTACCATCACCACTGTCAACTACTACCATCACCACCGTCAACTACTACCATCACCACCGTCATCCTGTATATTGTGGCCTTACGCTCTTTCAAAGGATTGGATATGGGTCTGTCACTGAAAATGACAGGTTTAAGTTTGGTTTTGGAATGGTCTTTAGTGTGTCTGTAGCTTCCCCAGAAAGTGCACTTTTTAACATTAAGGGAAGCAAGCAAACCAGTTTAAAAAGAGTTTTTTAAACAGTTTTACCTAATTAAGCTGTAATTAATTTCTGATGTCTGTGGGAATAGCAAAGAAAATCTCCCAGTGATTGTCTAATCTGTTTTGGTTTCCTCTCAATAAATATTTATATAAAAATACAGATCTGCAAACATTCTATTGAAATGCCAAATCAGTCTGCAAAGAAGGTTCTCCCTATGGCGGATATGGAGCAATCCAATAATTCTAATATTTTTCAGTTGGAGGCTGATTTAAGACCTTACTATAGGTATTTTTCTTCACAAAATGGCATCAAAGGTAGTAGACGTAAATGGGTATATTAAAAATATAGGTTTATTTCCCATGAAGTACATGATTGAGTTGTTCTGAAACATTCTTTCTAGAATCTCTCAAGACTTTCCCACCCAATTTAGCTTTGCCTTTTTTTCCTGAACAGGCAAACATTCTTCCAAAAAACCCATTGGGTTTAAGCCAGATCTCTCATTTTCTAAAACCTTTTTATTGAGTTTGGTTGCTTTGCAGAAACAAAGGTCTGTACTAGATGATGGTACCTGGATTGTAACATGCCAACTAACTGGAGTTATCTACAATTACAATGGGGAAAGTTCTTGCAAAAGTTGCTTTCTTTAGAAATATCTTCTATCCTGTATATATTAGCATAGTGAGCATTGGCCCACCACAATTTTATGTCGATATTATTTTAAGAAATGAAGAAAATAAGTAAATGGTACCCCTGATGGAATTTAGTCACCTTGAACTGGATTATTTAATTATCAGTGTTTTCCCATCGTGCCTTATTTACACACTAAGTATTCATTGTTTTCAGAATTCATTCTTTAACAGTAATCCCACAAGACAGTATCCTATTGTCCTAAATATCACAGTGATGTTTTCTTTAAAGAAATACTGCCAGCATATTTTTTCTTAGGTAAATTTAAGAGATAGCATCATCAGGAGCAGAATGAGTTAATAAGAATTCATGATGCATATATCAGCCTGAGCACTGTTACGGATAAAAGGAAAATAGTTTTAATAAGTAAGGATTGAAATTTTTTAGAGCTCGGTAGTTCCACTAAAGTGTGTGTTTACATATACACGCGGTACTTAAGTGTTGGACTGATTCTGAATTTAAAAAGTGCATTGTCTTGTCAAAATACATATCTTGCGAGTGATTACTATAAGATTTTGTTTTTTATAAATGATATGAATACAGGTAGTCCTTTGATTTACATCCATTCATTTTTGAAATTGCAACAGCATTGAAAAAAAGTGACTTATGGCTGTTTTTCACACTTATGACTTTTGCAACATAGGGGGGGGGGAGAGAGAGAGACTCATGATCAAAATTTGGACATTTGGAAATTGGCATGTATTTATGATGGTTGCAGTGTCTCACCTTTTGCAACCTCCCGATCAGCAAAGTCAATAGGGAAGCCACATTCACTTAATAAACCACTTTACTAACTTAGCAGCTACAATGATTCATATAACAACTATAACAATAGCAATAGTACTTAGACATATACTGCTTCACGAAGCTTCACAGCCTTCTCTAAGCAATTTACAAAGTCAGCATATTTTCCCCAACAATCTGGATCCTCATTTTATCGACCTCAGAAGGATGGAAGGATGAGTCAACCTTGAACTGGTGAGATTCGAACTGCCAAATTGTTGGCAGCCGGCTGGCAGCAGAAGTAGCCAAGAGCAGTGATGGTGAACCTTTTTTGGCTCCCGTGCCAAAAGCGGGGAGGGGGGAGTCATGTGCGAGTGTGCCGCACCCATAATGCTATGCATGCGACCGAGCATGCATGCAAATCCCCCCCCCCACTTTTGGCATTTTTTTTTGCCCTCCCCAGACTCCAGAGGCTTTCTAGGAGTCTGGGGAGGGTGAAAATAGCCCCCCACGGAGAATCTCTGGAGGCTTCAGGAGCTTTCCCTGAAGCCTCCGGAGGGCGAAAAATGGACGTACAGGGAACCCCGAAGTTTGGGAATGGTGACTTCCGGTTTATCCCTAGGGCTGATTTTTGACCTCCCGAGGCTTCAGGAGGCTTTCCTGAAGGCTTTGGAGGGTGAAAAAGGGACCTACGGACAAACCAGAAGACACTTCCGGTTTGCTCTTTGGGCTGGTTTTCGCCCTCCGGAGGGCAAAAAACGGACCTAGAGGGAACCCGGAAGTTCGGGAATGGTGACTTCCGGTTTGACTGTAGGGCTGATTTCCAACCTCCGGAACCTTCAGGGAAGGCTCCGGAGGGCAAAAAATGCCCTCAAAAAGAAGGCTGAAGTCAGCTGGGCAGCGTGTGCATGTACGCTCGAGCTGACAGGGCAATGCCTTGCGTGCCCTAACAAATGGCTCTGTGTGCCACAGATTCGCCATCACGGGCCTAGAGTATTGCATTCTAACCATGGTTCTATGATGAGAGATCGTAAAATGGGACAAAGCTCCCTTTGCTGTCTTGCTCAGCAATGGAATTTTTTTGGCTTAATTGTAGTTGTAAATCAAGGACTACCTGCTTAATTGTAGTTGTAAATCAAGGACTACCTAAATACCTTTTAGTTAACAAGTAGCAGTTTGGCTGCTTTAAATGTTCAATTTTAAAAATTTGAAAGTTCAATTCTTAATTGTCTAAATATTTTGGAAGCCATTTTAACTATTTAACCAAAAAAAGTTTCATTCTTTTCTTGTTGTATCTTGTTGTGTGTGGTGGCTCTTGATGCACTGACTCCAGCCTCAGTCCACTCCTTGTGAAAGTCCCCAACACTTTTGAATGGCCTTTTCCTGACAATCCTCTCCAGGCTGCGGTCATCCCTGCTGCTTGTGCACCTTTTTCTTCCACACTTTTCCCTTCCACATAACTTTCTATTAATGTGCTTTGATACAGCACTTTGGCAATTACCTTTTGAGGCTTTCCCTCCTTATGGAGGGTGTCAATGATGGTTTTCTGCACAACTGTCAGGTCAGCTGTCTTTTCCATGATTGTGATTCCTACTGAACCAAACTGAGAGACCATTTAAAGGCTCAGGAACCCTTTGCAGGTGTTGTGGCTTAATTAGCTGATTAGAGTGGGACCCTTTGAGCCTAGAATATTGCACCTTTTCACAATATTCTAATTTTCTGAGATTGTGGATTTGGGATTTCATGAGCTGTAAGCCATAATCATCACAATTATGACAAATCACGGCTTGAACTATCTTGCTTTGCATGTAATGAGTCTATCTCGTGTATTAGTTTTACCTTTTAAGTTGCATTACTGAAATAAATGAACTTTTGCATGATATTCTAATTTTTCGAGTTTCACCTGTACATCATGATCAATAGCATTTCATTTTCTGATACTGCATATCTACATTTCTTTTAATATGGAATTTTGAATATATTTTGTGTGCTCCTTTTCATAGTTGGAAGAGTTGTCATGTGAATGAATCTAATCTTGGTAGTAAATCTGCTGGAAGCATATTGTTAATAGCATCTGTCAGTTGATTAGAACTCCTGGGCAGTCTTGCTTGGAAACAGGGCAGTCAGGATCTTGGCAAGCTGTGTGAAGATTGACCATGAATTCCAACCTCTCCACAACTAAAATGAATGTTTCCCTTTTCAGACACGCTTTGGGCATTTCCCAACCAATATGCATAATAATGACTCTGCTTTGGATGAAGATGTTGATGATGAACTAGACCCAGGAAGCAAGTAAGATCATTTGGGTGTGATTTGAGCTAAGGTTTATTGACAGAATTATACACCCAGGACCAATGGGTAAACCAGTTGAGAATTTTAGGGAGTTTACCATTGTAACTTTGATCAGTCACTAAATGAATGGTTGTAAGTCAGGATTGCCTGTATTGAAAGTGTTGATTAAGTTGCAGCTGGGATAGCAGGTATAGAAAGTAACTGATGAACTGAAAGATAAAGTGGAACAATATATATACAGAAAAAAATAATGTCAGGCACTCCATCAACCAGCAATTCAAAACCTGTATCCAAGGGCATGTTTTTGAAAAAAAAAGCACCTTGCTATAATTGTGTGGGTAGGTGGGTGTTTGCACACGCAGACACATGCACACACACAATTATAGCAGGTTTTTTGTATACATGTGTATATATGCTGGTTTTGTTGTATTCGGGTCTTTTCCCGTGTAAGGTTGTATACTATTTCTGCTGTTCCTGCATGTCTGCACCAGGCATACTTAGATGCAATCCTATATACCAACCTTAATCAGTTTGGCTGTCTCTAGATGTGTGGATTTTAAATCCAGCTTATCAGTTAGTGGTCATACTAATTTGGGAAGTGAAGTCCACACATCTGGAAGGGCACCCAGGTTGAAACATACAGCTATATATTTTTACGCCTGAATATTGACTCAATGAAGTCAGAATATTGCTCTCAAGGCAATATTCTGTAGACGTTTCCAACCCTTAGAAAATGGTGCCTTTGCAAGGCTACTGCTTGGCATTTTTCAAATTATAAATTATAAAGTAACAGCAGCAGTTCAAAAAGAAACAAAGGTCACATACCTTTCAAGTCTGGGCAACCTATTAAAATTAAAACTATATTCGATAATAATGTAGTAGGCCTTC
Organism: Natrix helvetica; assembly: GCF_964273705.1. Lineage (NCBI taxonomy): Eukaryota > Metazoa > Chordata > Lepidosauria > Squamata > Natricidae > Natrix > Natrix helvetica. The sequence goes on along the minus strand of NC_138549.1, from coordinate 76,294,446 downwards.
AGTTCTTAAATTCAGAACAAAGTACATTTCAGCTATCAAAAGCTTAGGAGATAATAATGAAAGAGAGATCATACTGAAATCAATCCCATCCACGTGGATTTGAAAATCCTGTCAAACAGGACTTGCAAATGCAAGGTTTTGAAAGAGCTCATTCTTGATCTATTTTCCAAAGTGAGATTTTCACACACAAAAAGCCTATACACTAAGGCATTGTCACAATGCATTACAGGTATGCATTTTTTTTAAAAAAAATCTCCCTGCAGCATTTCCTTGTTTTCCATCCCAACCTGAGGACAAAAATGGGCATAATTTATCTCCCCCCTCCTAGGTTACTGGAAAAGAGAATTTTCACAAGTGGCTATTTCTCACTGCTGCTGGCCAAAGCCACAAAGCTAAATAATTGTTGTTGTTTTTCATAACAAATGCAAGGGCTATGAGGCTTAATTTTGCCAAAATAGATATCTGTAATAACTGTCAGCTAAAGCTTCACGAACATTTAGATTCATTGTCATGGTCATAAACTACCACTGTTGTGAAAAGACTTTATATTTTTCTTTAGATTGTCATCGGAAGACAGTGAGGAAACTTCTTACTATTTATATGACAGTGATGACTCTGGGGAATTAGCCAAAACGTCTGTTCCTCCTGGAGAAATGGACCTGCTGGGAGAGATTTTGGATACACTGAGTACACATAGTTCCGATCAAGGGAAACTCTCGGGGGCAAAAAGCTTGGACTTTTTTCGATCGATGGATGACATTGACTACAAGTCAAAGGTTAGTTGTTTTATCTTGTCTCTGTCTTAAATCTGAAATAACTTCTATGTAGCATTGGCTTCTATATATCTTCAAGCAAAGCTGTCTATATAAATCAGCTGATCACTCTTTTTTATCTAAATTCATGAGTCATTCTGATATGATATATTTGATAAATATAATTTTATTCCTTTAAACATTACAAGAGTTACATTGTGTATAAACTCTGCTTATAGCTAGTTAAGTAAATATCAATTATTGTAAGTATCTTAGTACTTTGTTTTGATATAATCCAAGACAGCAATAAAATAATTTATTCCTCCATCCATTAAGTCATGTATATCTTGTAATCATTCATTCCATTTTTCCTATCAAATGCAACTAATTTCATGCACAGAATTTCATGCACAGATTTCAGGTCTATATTCCTTGTTATGCAATCCATTCTAATAGTTGCTGCAATTTTTTTTTATTTCTCAGCTGACACAGAATTGTTTACAATGTACATGTATACATTGTATATACATAGTATAGATACATATCCTCAACTAGCTCTCTTCTATGTTTATGATAAGCATACCTCATACATACAGTAATATTTAACAATCAAGGTAGGCGTGACACATTTCTGTTTTACTCTGCTTAAGTTGTTAACCATTTGCTAAGCATTCCATTTATTCTCATGAATGTTTTACTTCCGTTATCTGTCTCTCAGATCACATTTAGCAACCAACTTTCAACTCCATATTCCATAGAAAAAATCCTAATTCAAGTTTATTTAAATAATCTTACTCACATTCGTACATTTCTGATGATTTGTTAAAGAACAGAAATTAGGTGTACATTTTCCTTTTCAAGAGAAAAAACACTGCACTTTCCAAAATGTGTTCATTATCCCTCTTTCAATCAGAATTCTGTCAAACATTATGGTATCTTTCCCTTTGTATCCGGCAGCAATGATGGCCTTCGTCCATTCATCAGGGTTCACTTTTCTGTCAAATAAGCAAATCAAGTCCAAACTAGTGTAATTATTTATTTGCTACATCTGTCCTTACAGAATTACTGTTTTGAGTTCAGATTGACACTTGTCCATTGTTCCAGCTGCATATCTAATAACTGGAATTGTCCAGATATTAATCTCCTTGATGGTATTTTTATCACTGAGCTTGGACTTTTAAGTTCTTCATCACTCTTCTGAAGTATTCACTACTAATCATCTTCTTGACATCAGTGTATTTGGTCTTTTCAGCTTGAGGGCTTCCCAGATATTTATACTGATATTCATTCACTCTTGATGTTATTTCCATAGGAATATTGATTCATTCGGTTTTCACTATTTCTTCCCTGTTGATGATAAGGATGGCACAATTGCTTGGTTCACATTCATCATAGACTCTTGGCTGTATATTCGGACAATGTTGAGCAACAATTCTATTTCAGATGGTGTTTTTCCATACAGCTTCAAATTGTTTGTGTAAAAGAGGTAGGATAGTCTGGCAGATGTTTTTCATGTTTGATAGCCATGGCCTGACTTGTTGACAGAGCAATCAATGACAAACAGTAGTGGTGTTAATGAGTCTCCTTGAAAGATTCCTTTCATGATAGTAACCTCTCCCAGTCTATAACCATTGAACAGCAATTGTCTCTTCCATTGTGCCATTGAACTTTGCACAGTGTTTCTGATGTTTCTACTGATTCCTGTTATTTCTAGGGAAGTCTGCCTGTCTGTCAAACTTTCGCATTTCTGTACTTTCCATTTCCTTCCAATCAGGTGGCAGGAAGTTGAATGCCTTCTTGTAATCTATCCAAGCTATTCAAATTAGTCTTCCTTTTCTTAAAGTTTTCCAAAATCATCTTGTCAATTGGAAGCTGATCTTTTGTTCCTGCTTGAGTAGTTTTCTTTCTGCTGTGATCTCTATAATCTAATCCACAGGTGTCAAACCTGATTGCATCACATGACGTATTGTGATTTATCATGACATTTTTTGCCTTTGCAGAACCTGGGTGGGCGTGGCCTGTCCATGGGCAGCCTGATCTAAGCTGACCAAAATACTGTGATTAAGATAAAGAGAACCTCTAAATTTTACAACATTAAGAATTGTTCATTTCAGTTCTTTATGATCTAGAAAGGGGTGCCAAACTCATGGCGTCATGTTGTTGTCACGTGACGTATCATGACTTTTTCCCCTTTCGCTAAAATGGGGGTAGGTGGTGGCCAGAGCATGACATATCCAGCCCTTAGGCCATTAATTTGACACCTCTGACCTACAATATCTTTACATCCTGAAACTGAATTAACTCAAATTTAAAACTTTTGTGGGGATAGAAGTAGGAATCAAAATTTGGAAGATTGTTCTGTAAGGAAATAAATGTTACATAATTTATACTCAGTTGAATAAAAACATCTTAATTAAGATGTTTTAAAATTCATGTAATTTTGTGTGCTATTTTTTATGTTTAAAAATACAATGAAGTTGTTATTTAGAGATACCAAGTGGAAGAGAATTCTGATAGGTTGCACATTCCCTTTTTTATTTCAGAATAAATCCAACACTCCAAGTGAGAGCAATCTTGCCCTACTCTGTAGTGGTTGGAATCAGCGACAAGATGATAGCATTTTCACTGAGAAGAAGCTTCCTCAATCACCCAGGAAACATGCTCCTTCTAGCGGTTATAGAGAATCTGTTTTTGTGCTAAATAAAGAAAACCCTAACCTTACCTCCAGTGCTGATGACTTGACCTCGCCTAATAATCATCCGAGATCTCCAGATTCACCCCAAGAAACTATGCAGGAACATTCTCTGCAAACTTTGCAACTGAAGAGTAAGTGGAATGAAACACTAAGCAGGACCTCTGCAGATGAGAATTCACCAAGCTCGAGTCCAAATCCATCTTTCCTTGTTCCGTGGGAGAGGGAAACCCAAGATGGAAATGAAATTCTTGAAGAAGGTGGGCTTCTTCAAGAAGTGGTGTCATTATGTAAACTGACTTCTGCTTTCAATCAAGGTTTAAACATTTCAGGGGACAGGTTTTCCAACAGCAGTGAGAATGAAACGTAAGGAATATTTATTTATTGAGAAGTTACATGTGTGGTAAATGACTAAAGGAAAACAACTCAGGATATCATAATAAAGGAAATAAGAGATCTTCAGGTTTTTTAATCTTTAGTTTTAGTTGGCCTTATTTTTGTGTTTTTATCCTTTTATTTTGAGCCTATCTCCTTTGAATATATTTGCCCCACTTCAGTTCACAATACAAGCTTGCATTTGGGATGGGGCTGTATAAGAGAACCAGTTTGGTCTAGTGGTTAAGGCACCAGACTAGAAATCAGGAGACTGAGTACTAGTCCCTCCTTAGCCAGCTAGGGGACTTTGGACCAGCCATTCTCTTTCTCAGCCCAATCCACCTCATAAGGTTGTTGTTGTGGGGCAATAAGAAGAGGAAGGAGTATTAGGTATGTTATTGAGTTATTTATAAAGGATTTTTAAAAATCTAAAAAGAAAATGTGTTTACAAAACATGTTTAGCATGCAATCAGTTACAGCTTCACCCTGGGCATTTCCAGTTGTATTTCCAGCTGCCATGTATAAAAACCTGAAAGTCACTGCCAGGCAGTATATGCAATACTGAGTTCAGATAACATACCATCTTAACTAAAACATTCTAGAATTATGGTACTAGCTTGATTTCACATTTAAGCCACAGCTGGTCTGTGTCATGAAACAGTTTTTAATAATTTCCTTTCCCTATATGCAAAAAGAAATGCATCAGACAGACACATTTATCCTTTTATAACAGAAACCAAGAAATGTAGCATGACTGTTCTGGAACTTAATACGTGATCTGAAGGCCTTAAACTGAGAAGGGTAGATTTAAATACCTTAAAGGCTGAACTGTAAATACTTGGGGGAAAAGCCACCATTATTTCATAGCTGCAAATGTGCTTGAGTAAAAAGAAATGCAGACCATTTACCAAACAATGGAACTCTTGAGTTTACAGATGATCACCAGTGTAATATTGTTTATGCAGTGATTTTAGTAAACTTGTGAGAACTTTGTTAAATGTGCTGACATTGCCAAGTACTACCTATCAGTAAGATGAGAATTCTAATATGTGTTTGTGCCACTTGAAATAGCACCAGTTGATAATGATTGCTTGGAATTTATTATAAAATATATGGTTTTTAATTTTTAACAGACAATGCCCCTGTCTTCCAGACTCTGAAAAATACTGTATATATAAAATATAAATTGATTGATAACCATTGATAATGGTTAAATGCAGCAAAAAGTTTACAACTGCTTTCAGAACTTATTCAATGCATATATGTTACATTTTGGTTTTCTTGAAATACATATTTTAACCACAATTGGAATTTTAATGGAATGAACCTTTGAAAGATGTAATATTTTTTAATTGAAAATAATCTGTTCTTCTGGAGATCATGCCTCTTTACAGATAGGTTTTAACATGTTTGTAAAGTCATTGGGTTGTTAAGTGTGCTGCTTAATCAAATTCTATACTTTTACTTTTTTAAACAACAAAGGAACAATTGCAGTAAAAAGAGAAATACATTAGACTCATGGAGCAAATCTTTTTTGGTTATAAGCAAATGAGTCAAAGAATCACCACACATTCTAGCATTTAGGTTCAATTTGTGAAGAGGATGATGTCCATCTATTACAATATCCCTACCAATCACTGACAGCTTTTTAAAATTGCCTTCTAAAGAATTTATTCAAAAATCAGTCATCTGGTGCATGCATGTATGTATGTATGTATGTATGTATGTATGTATGTATGTACATAATTACACACACATACACACAAACACATGTTGCATTTGTGCTGATAAATAAATAAAGGGAGACTAGTATAGATCTATTTCAACCTATTTAGGTCTCATCAGCTAGCCATATCCTTACTGGGAATCAAACCAGGGCTGTATTGCATATTAGGCCGATGTAATTGCCACTAAGCTACAGGTTCTCTTCCTTATCAGCTAGGCCAGAGAAATAGGTATGTATTTGTGTTACAACCCCTGGTATATATATCACTGTTTAAAAGCTCCTTCAAATTTGTCACTAGATCAAATATTTTGGAAATTGTCAGAAGTGGTTTCTAGATATATGTATAAAACAGCTGACAGACTTTTAGGTCCTATAGAATAGTGGTCCCCAACCTTTCCAGCTTGACCATCCAGCGGTGGGAGAGAGGAAATGGTTCTGTGTGAGGGGCAGGCGTGCATGCAAGTGAACACAGCTCTATTTGTGCAAGCTCACACGAATGGAGCTTCACACACATGCCCACCCCTCATGCAAATGGGGCTTCACATGCACACCCACCACTCACACAAATGGAGCTTTGCACACATGCCCACCCCTCATGCAAATGGGGCTTCACATGCACACCCACCACTCACACAAGTGGAGCTGTATGTGGGCCGCAGCCTGAGAGTTGGGGACCCCTGCTTTAGAAAGATCAATTGAATGTAGAATGTCCTTTTCCCCCCAGCACCTATTTTCTAGAATGTAAGGTTCTTTCTCTATTGTACTGTACCATTTAATCATTCTCCAAGTCTAAAGTTTTATCCAAAACACGTTTCACTGTCTCATATACGTTTCATTTTTAAAAAGAAGAAAAACTATGCATATGCAAACTTTCCACAGCAATTATAAAGTGCTTCTTCTTTTAAAAAGGTTAAATCCTGCATGGATATCTCTATGAATCTTACACAACAAGGTTATGGGGGGAGAGCGAAAAAGCTTTATCTAATAAAGTTCGCAGGTTTTCAGTGACTTTCATGGTTAGTGAATGTGATTTGGGATTCCATCTATATGGAATTCTCTCATGGTATGTATTGATGAATCTTCTTCATGAACCTTTTGAAACATAACTTTCTTTGGTCCTAGAACTTCCTCCTATGCCAGATTTTATTATAGTTGTCATATTTTCCAAGGGTAACAATTGTGCCTTAAAAATGTGTACTGCAATACTTGCCAACTCTTTTTATTATTAACAAAAGGACAGAGTATTTCCAAAGGATCAGAGTAGCAGTTTATAAAACTTTCAGCTATCAACTACTCTGTTTGCCACCGGTTATTGTTTAAAAATTTCTCTGTATAGGCCACATAAGTAATATTTCTATAGTGACAGAAATATTACAGTTCCCATATATGGTTGATTTTGTATTCACTGTTTGGAGGAAATTTAAATTGCTGTTTTTAATATGGTGAGTTTTTTTAAAAAATATTTTAAAAAATATTTCTCAGGAATCCCAGCAATTATTTCTATTGATCATGTGATTCTTTCTATAAAATATTGGATTATTTTACTGAAATTTAGCTTATTTATTCAATACCATTAGTCTGTCTAGAATGCAAATGAACAGCCTAGCGTTGTCTGGGACGTCAGCTCCCATCACACCATCCAGCATGGCTAGTGGAAAAGACAAAGGAAGTTGTAGTTTATAACATCTGGAAGGCAATGAATGGCTTATTCATATTTAGAACAAATAATATATTGTTCAGTCAGGTGACTAGCTGGCTATTCAAATTTACTTTTAATAGATGATATAAAATCACTGTTAGTTGCTTTATACCCACCATGGATTTTATCAGATATGCAAAAGGGAAATCTGTTTAGATCTTTATCTTATCCCCAAATCAAGCAGCATATAGAATAATTGCGCCAACAGCTTTTCTTAATGTCTTTTTCCAAGAATGGAAAAGATTATTTTGAAAAATCAACTAATTCAGTTCAGAGTTGATTATGCATCTAATGGATGAGAGATTGCTTTGCTATCATTTTCCAAACCCTCAGATACACGTCTTATGCCCTGATCGGCTTTTGGTTCATTACAGAAATTAAAATCGCTTAAACTAGAAAGATATTTGTTGAGGTACCTCTTATGCACAGAGAATTACATGGAATAATGTGTTGTAATGAGACCCACTTTGATGAATAGTAGAATGGTGAAAAGGACAGTAGTTTTTTTTTTAGACTGACTTTTTAAATATTTCCCTAGCATTTCAAAAAGTGATATTACTACTTTTTGATTGTTGTGAGTTAGATTAACAAAAACTGTCAGTATAGGCTAACTTTGCTTTCAAAGATGTCAACAGTGATTTTCCAATTGATTGAATAGATGGCTTGCACTGATGAGCACCTTTGAAAATGTTAATTTTCATAGCTAGACTAGATAAATCCATCAAAAGATCTGTTAACATAGTTTCATCCTGTTTAGCCTATTCATCCTGCTCATAGTTTACTAGTATATGTTGTAGGCTGTATTGAGCAGAGAATGAAAAATAGTAATGTTAGTTGCCAGTTGGGTGAGAAGTGTGTGTCCATTTCTGTAATCTCTTCCTTATATTAGTAATTTCATAAGTGAGTCCAGGCTCCTCCTTAGCTAAAGAATTAGAAATGCATTTATGCCATTGGGAGCTTTTTCTTATGCATCTTTGCTTCAATATAGCCACAGTGTAGATGCCACTGTTAACCTGAAACTTGTGTGCTATGATAGAATGTAATTTTGAAGTCAGCCTTTTCAATAAGAGGCATAAACCTTTTTAAAAACCCTTTTAAAAAAGTAAAACTTAACAAAATTGCCAAACCTCATATGGGTTCAGCATTCTTATCCCTACACATTCTTCTGTGTGAAGATGTTACCATTTTTTTCATATTGGGGTTTTGTTGGCACCATTTCAGGGTGCCCTGCTGCCAATCCTTGGTATAATTCAAGGAGAAAAAGGAATAAGATGTGTGACTATCCTCCTAATTTGTTACTCTAGGAAATGTAAGGACTACAGCATACATCCAGACAAGTGCCCCATGATGGCTGGGGATGGTCAGAGTCGTATTCCCTTATATCTGGAGGACACAGCCTTGAGGAGAGCTAGATCAGGGTTCAATTCACAAACAAGACATTGGTTGGCTTTGTTAGGTATACTGTTCAGTTTGTCCAAAGAAAAAGTTAACAATTTTAAAGCTATCACCTCCTAGCCAATAATAAACCCTGTTCCGAATTCAAAGAAAAACATCACTGCCAAGCTCCTTAAACTCACACCTGCAGGAGTGTGAGTTCCCTCTTCATTTTAATATAATTTGGTGTTAATAGGAGCCATTTCTTTTCCTCTTCAAGGAAACAAGGCTGAAGTTTTCATGCCTTATATGAACTTAAAAAAATAGCTGCCCATGAAAGAAAGTTCCAGTGGTGCTTCCTTCTGCCCAAGGTCTCAAAACTCTTTCAATCTGGGAATAAGAGTTGTGTAGGTATTCCCTCTTCTCCACTTAATTCAAACAGCTTCATGCAAGACATCATCTTGCTGGATTGTGTTGCCAAGAATTGAATGTGTCTGTTGCCATTCAACCATCCTTAACCACACTCTGTATCTGCCGCTGCTTTCTCTCATCCTTTTATCTTATAGCGGTGTTGCTTCTGTGTAAGGGATCCAACTAAGTAAATGTGCTAAAGCGCCTCTTTTATATCCAGTATCACAAAATTTCTGAGCAATAGACCCAAAGTTTTTTTTTTCAAAAGGTAACTGGACTTTGTTTTGGGAAAAAACTAGGAAAAATAAAGTACAGTTGACTTTTGAAAAAGCACTTTTGGGACAACCATGACCTGGATGACTGAGAATCTCCATAAATACTGAGCAATAAGAATTCAAATTATCCAAAACAATAGTTTGATGTTCTCAAGGATCTGAAATAATGCTTCAGGAAAAACATTATTTTAATATTAAGTATTTGCTACTTACTGACATTGGGGCAGGCTTAGTAGAAATATAGGTCCTACTATTAACGGCACCATATGTAGCAAGGCATGAATATAGAATCAGTATTAATGGGAGGGGAGAAGAGAGAGAAGTTAATATAAACTTTCAAATTGAAACACTGATCCTTTTTAAATGGCTTCTCTCAGCTCTGCCTTCTTCCCATCTCAGCTGTAAGTAAAGCATCAACTAGGATGTGGGAAAGTGCTGGATTAAAGAAAAGTGTTGAATTTTGTGCAATATTTTTCCTTATATTTGTGTGTATGCATGTATGTGTTTTGACAATTAGAAGCAGCTGTTGCTTTCTCAGTAGGTCTTTGAGATTGCTTTTCACTCTAGTATATTTCTAGTTTTGTTTCAAAATTGTGTTAAATTGTATGTAGCATCTCATTACAGTTGTATAGTAAAAAAAGACATTGTCAGTGGGCAAATAGCTTTTAGTCAATTGAATTTGAATAGGGACATCCTATAATTGTGTTATAATACAAATCTAAAATTTTGCCAGTAATTTAGTAGACCTCAGACACTTATAGCTAGAAATACCTGTATTGCCCACATTACATTATAAATATACAATAGAGTGAGATTTCTGTTAATTTACTTGTAATTGCTGATCCTGTCTGTCTCACTGTTCCTTCACCATGCAAATAAATGGCTGCTTCTTACAATTGATGCCAGATGGCAATGAATGGTCAATATGTATAATTTTTATGATCCAGGATATGACATCTCTGGTTGTGATAAATAATTTCTTGTTTCAATACATGTTGCCCTTACATTTGATTGTTTATTTGGTTAACTGTTGTATATTTCTTGTATGTTTTCTTCCCATGGCTAAACGTTGATCAAGAACTACTTTGAATTGACTTACTTGAGTTAATTGAAGCACTGTGTAATCTAGTCCTGATTGCAAGTAGCAGATAAGCACTGTTATGAATTTAGTGTTACATACCACATTCCCCGTATTGTAATAGTTGTGGTCCAAGAGTGTACTTTATTTATGTTACGCTGTGTACATAATTTCATTAATGCAACACAATTATATATTTATGACCATTTTCTTGAAGAAGAGAATACAGAAATATTCATCTGAACAGAACAAATCATCCAGTACCTGGTTTATTATTAAAAAAATTCTCAGAGTTGCAGAAATCGTTTTTTAAATTATGTTATGAATGCTGCAAACTAAGCAACAAAATCCAGAATGATTTGTCCCAGAATGTGTTTCTACTTCTCTTCTACCAATATAGAACTATTTGAAAAGGGACTAGAATTGTATTATTCATGGAACCAATATGGTTAAAGTTGCACCAGTTATATAGAGAGAAATAAAAATATTGCAAAAAGAAAATGAACAATAGCAGCCAATCACAAAAAGGGACCGGTTTTTTTTTTACTGCTAAACAAGTTTTTTTTAAAAAAAAAGATATTCAACATGTCCACTATCTTCCAAAAAGTCCCCTTTGATGCAGATATAAGGCAAACATCAGCCTCTAGCAATTTATTTGCATCAATGCCTTTGGGTCCACAAACTTCCTAGTGTAATTGCAGGGAGCATTCTGGGAGGCCATTGACATTCTTGTCATGTGCCCAGCCCACTACTTTATGAATAGGAACTTTTTAAAAATTCTTCTCTTCACTTGCTGTCCAAAAATGTATCTTGCCAATCAGAGGTGGTATTCAGCCAGTTCTCTCCGGTTCAGGCGAACTGGTAGCGGCGGCTGTGGGTAGTTCCGCCCTCCCACCCCGATGCAATGTGCAAGCACTGCACATGTGCAGAAGGCGGTACGTAGACATGGCACGTATGCTCCCACTTGTGAACCGGTAGGGAAGGTAAGTGAATCCCACCGCTGTTGCCAATGATATTGTCTCTGCAGGATGGATAGGAACCAGGCCTCCTGGCTCTTAAAAAGAAAGAAGATGAAGAAAGACACATTGTTTGAACTTAGCAGGCAGGTTGTACATGCAAGAAGTTAAATCTCAATCCAAGAAAGGTTGAAAAAGATTCCTGCCTCAAAAGCTCCAAGAGAGCTATTTCCCATCAGTATAAACAAAAGTGAAACTTTAATAGATCAACAACTTGATCGGCTATAAAGCAGTTTTCAAATGGACATGTGAAGGTAAAATTACTAGATAAAACCAGCCGCATTATAAATCGGTGTTAGGAATGGATCCTGGCTCTGAAAAAGTATAAAATGCTGCTCTTGGGGGATAAAAACTGGAACTTTATTTTTTTAAAAATTAGTAGCACCTCTGTATGCACTTTAAGTTGACCCTTTGGGCTAATGTTAATACAAAGTATTTGATCGACTTCACATTGCCATAAAGTGCCCCACTTGTGTAATATAAAATGAATTAAAAAATAGCAAATGTCAACAATGAAATATAGTTGTTGTTTTTTCATATTGCTTGGAACTCTAGACACAAAGTCAACAGGCTTGAAAACAGGAACATTGTTCTGTGATTTTTAACGTATGTCTCAATATATAGAAATCAAAATGAGCTTGCAGTTGGGCACATTTTACTAATCATGTCAAGTGGAAGAATAGAACATATATCAAGAATGCCTTAACTGGAAATTCTGTGCAGAATAGAAATGGGTTCTAAACACACAGTTTCCTATTTACAATTGAGGAATAAGGAAAAGGGTTTCTAGCAAAACATTTCTCTACAATGAACACTTTTCAGTACCCTCACTGTCTGAACAGCCAGGTCCTATGTGTTTCTGAACCATTAAAGATATCTGTGATGCATGTTAAAGAACATGAGATTATGAAATGTTGAAAATTAACTCCATCACTTTCGGTCTTGTCAATGGGAGAATGGCATTTCTGTGGATGTAGCCTAGTTTAACCAAGATGGTAATGCATCCAAAAGACATAACATATACAAATGGAACTTGACACAAAGTGGGCATGGCAAACAATGTGGCTGGTACAGAATTCAAACAATAGCTATTCACTGGAAACAAATGACAGGAGCAGCTAGCTGCCCACCATAAGAAGCCCCATCCAAGCTGCCAAATCCAGGTTAGCAGTTCTGATCATTGGGCAGTCTTCTGAGAGAAAGATAAATCACCTCCATTTAATCATAGTTTTAGTCTGACAGTTACAATGGGAAGCATTCTCATCTCCAGCTTTTATCCTGTGTGTGCATGTGTGCAGATAAGAAAGAGAGAAATGTATAAATACTACAAGGATAGAAATGCCTTTCAAATTCCACTTGCCAAGATCAGAGATTATGTCAGCCTTGTGCAGTCCTTTCTTCCACTAGATGTACTCTATATTTTTATTGAAGTATACTGCTAAAACATGTCTTATTTTTTAAACAATCTGTTGTGATTCTAAAAAATTGGCAGCATAGAAATATTCACAAAGGAATCAAAAGATCAAATATATAATAAAAGGCTTATTAGAGTCTGTCAAATACCAGAATCTTTCACTAGTCAGAAGCAAACTTTTTGGAGCTTCACCTAAAAAATTGTAACCTTCAGTCAACTCCTTTCTCTGATTCATTGCTTCTGTGTTAATGAGAATTAACTACATTTGTAAAACGGAAATAAAACACATGTAAAATCCATGATGCAACCAAAGAATTTAAGCACTTTCAGCTTGGGTGAATTTCACATTCAACCCTCCCATTTGAAATTATTTGGTGAAATACGCCCTCTCTCAGCCAGTCTAGGCCAGACCTAGTAGGAACAAAAGGAACCAAGACACACACTCAAACGTGGCAAAACTCAGCTTTAATCCCTGCAAACAAGCCAGAGCCTCAGAATGCAACGAGTAGGAAACATGTCCACTTCCCAACATCTTTTTAGGTCTCTGAACCCAGCTGCCTATACCCACCGGTAACCACCATCCGGCAGTTGGTGTTGGGGCTGCGCATATCTGGCCCCGCAGTAGCCACCAGGGCCGACACCCATCTGGTGGCAATGATGCTCCTTGCCGCCCAGAACAGCCCACCGGGTGGCGCGTGGCCACTGTAGAAGGCTGCCAGGTCCGCTGGGTTCAGAGTGGGATGCCTCGGCTGTTTGGTGGTGTCAAATGGGCCATTGCCCACCAGATCTGATCAGGTGGGTGACGCGGGTTTGGAGGGGAATGCCTTGGCCATTTGGCACCATCAGATGTTGGCCTGCCACCAGCGAGCCACCTCCTCGCTCATCACTCCCGCTGCATCTCACCCAGGTATAGCGAGCCCCAAGCCGGGGCTCAACCCCTACAGCAATTTACATCAATCAAACAGTAGCACAAATAATAGCAGCAACAACAATAATAATAATTTAACAACAGCAATAAATGGATAGATTTATGCATCCATACTTTTAGAAATATAGTACTAAATATTACGACTTTGAGGTTGTTCCTCAACCTTGTATGTAATCCCAAGCCAATTCACATTCTGCTGTTGCCAGGGTTTCAAATACAACTTCTAAAGACCAGAAGAAAGAATTTTCCATTCTGGATTCCCTGCGTTTTTATCATCATGATGATCATAACAGGAAAAATAACACTATCAGACCCTGGAATTTAGATTGAATGTGACAAGTAAAAATATCCCCAAATAAAAAACATAAAAAACATAGTAGTGCTTCCAGTTATGATGTGGGTTTCCTGGTATGCAAGGAAAGCTAAGGGGAGACTGTGGTTTTTCATCGTATGAGCAAGGGAAGTTGAGGGATTCCCTCCCTGATGGGGGGAAGGAGAAAAATTGCTAGAAGCAGAGTCTTTAAAGCTTTAGCAAAACAAGCATGTCCCCCCCCCCCCCACACACACACACACAATTTTACTGGATATGTGGCAGTTTAGTTACATGTAGGAGTCAACAAGTCCATTCATTTTATTCATAAACATCAGACCAGTGGTGGGTTTCAATTTTTTTACTACCTATTCTGTGGGCGTGGCCTATTTTGTGGGTGTGGCTTGGTGGTCATGTGACTGGGTGTGACTAGGTGGGTGTGGTCATGTGATTGGGTGGGCATGGCCAACTATGTCACTCACATGGACGGGGACCTCGGCTGGCTTCTCCTTGCCCCTCCCCTTCCAGCCCTTGTGTTGCGTGTTATGGTGGGAGAAGAAGCATTTTCAAAGTCATCTTCCCCTTGATACTAGCCAATAAGATGAGATTTTGCTGTAAGAAGACCATCTGATGTACATTTCCAAATATTGTTTATCACCATTCTCTTGGTAAGACTGAGTAGAGAGATTTATAAAAGATAACAGAGTTGGAAGGGACCTTGGAGGTTTTCTAGTCCAACCCCTGCTGAAGCATGGGATGAGACCCTATACCAGTGGTGGGCAACCTTTTTTTTCAACTGAGCCAAATCTCGCCAAAACCACGATTGAAATTTATTTGGAGAGCCACATTTTTAAAACCGAAAATACATAGGATGGTACACTGTTTTTAGTTTCAATAAGTTTTTATTGAGAATATTCTGCATGCAAGTATCCACATAGGTCGGGAGGATACAAATAACACAACTAATAAAACAAAAACTTTAGAACGATATTATTTATCGATAACGTTAAATTCCGTAAAATTTGCCTTACAATGTAGAGAAAATTACATCCTGACAATGACTGACAAAGTCACAACCACTAATGTGAACATTGGCCTTGCATTTCCTTGGACAGTTTGAGTAAGTCAGTTTTGTATGTTGTTGTTTTTAATTTCATCTTTCTCTCCCACTTTCTTTCTTTTTTTCTTGTCTTTCTCTCTCTCTCTCTCTGGCTCTTTGTCTCTCTCTCCCTCCCTCCCTCCCTCTCTGTCTCCCTCTGTCATTTTCTCTGGGTGTCTATCTGTCTGTCTCTCTCTCTCTATCTCTGTCTCTCTCTCCTCCTTCCCCCATCTCTGTCACTCTGTGTGTGTGTGTGTGTCTGTCTCTCACTCACTCTGTGTGTGTGTGTGTGTCTGTCTCTGTCTCTCCCTCTGTCTCTCTCCCCTCCCTTCCTCTCTCTCTGTCACTCTGTGTATGTGGGTGTGTCTGTCTCTCACTCATTCACTTAATCACTCACTCTGTGTGTGTTTCTCTGTCTGTCTATCTTTCTCTCCCTCCCTCCCCCCCTCTCTGTGTGTGTGTGTGTGTGTGTGTCTGTCAGTCTCTCTCTGATTCCCTCCCTCACTCCCTCTCTCTGTTCCTCTCTCTGTCTGTCTGTCTCATTCACACACACACACACACACACACACACACACACACACACACTGTGGTCACCTTGTTGAGTGTTCCAATCACATTTGAAACACTCAACAACTGGCCTGCATTGAGTGTTTCAAATGTGATTGGAACACTCAACAAGGTGACCACAGTGTGTGTGTGTGTGAGTGAGACAGACAGACAGAGAGAGGGACAGAGAGAGGGAGTGAGAGAGGGAATCAGAGAGAGACTGACAGAGACGAATCAGAGACATACTTTTAACTACCTGGCAGCAGCGTTTTGCCTTGGGGGGCTCCTCAGAACATCCCAAGACTTCGGAGGGAAGTTTACAGCCCTCCCTCGGAACGCTTCGGAGGGAAGCTTCTGCAAAGGCGAGTGACAACAAGTCTCCCAGGCTTTGATTTTCCGAGCTGTGCGCACGCGCCTGTTTTCCACGGCGTGGAGCAGCGGCGAGATTCTGCGCGGCGAGCGATGATCCCAGGGGCCATCCGGGAAGATGAGAAACACGAGGGGGGACCCTGCCCCCCCCGATGGCCCCCGGAATCATCGCTCGCCGCCCAGAATCTCGCCGCTGCTCCACGCCGTGGAAAACAGGCGCGCGCGTACAGTTCGGCAAATTACAGCCTGGGAGACTTGTCACTCGCCGGGGTTATGCAGAAGCTTCCCTCCGAAGCCCGAGAGGAGGGAGGGAAGCGGGCGCCCGGCACACAGAAGAGCCGCATTAAAATGTTTAAAGAGCCACATTTGGCTCGCAAGCCGCGGCTTGCCGACCACTGCCCTATACTATTATGGACAAATTTCTTCTTAAAAGCCTCCACTCATGGTATAGATGCAATTTCTGAAGGCATCCCATTTCTCTAATTGTTCTGTCATAATAATAATAATAATAATAATAATAATAATAATAATAATAATAATAATAATAAAAAAAAATTTTGAATTTATTAGCCGCTCCCTCTCCAGACAGGACTCGGGGCGGCGTACAATAAAACATATAAAACATAAAACATATGTGCAAACACATAAACATCCAAATACACACATATACAAAGACATACATGCACGGAGGAGGTAACAAATTACATCACATTTAGACAATTAAAAATCACCATTAAAATACCCCATTAGTAATACCACAATTTAAAATTTAAAAGGACTGTCAGGAGGAATAAGAAAAAATTTACGGTTGAGCCAGGCCAGATAATTGAAAGAGGTGGGTCTTCAGCTGTACACGGAAGGAGCGGAGATCGGAAGTAATCCTGATGTCACGGGGGAGGTCATTCCACAGGGCTGGGCCCATCACAGAGAAGGCTCTGCTCCTGGGTGTCGCCCCCCGACACTGTTTAGCGGACGGCACCCGAAGAAGTCCCTCTCTGTGTGAGCGGATTGGTCGTAGGGATGTATGGGGCAGGATGCGATCCTGCATGTAACTAGGTCCTGTGCCATGAAGCGTTTAAAGATCATAATCAAAACCTTGAAACGCACTTGGTAGACTACAGGAAGCCAGTGCAGCTCGCGCAGGAGAGGTGTTACAGGGGAGTATCTAGTCCTCCCCATAATCACCCGCGCGGCCGCGTTCTGGACCAACTGCATTCTCCGAGTGCATCTCAAGGGAAGCCCCATGTAGAGAGCATTGCAGTAGTCCAGGCGAGACGTCACCAGCGCATGGGTGACTGTGCGTAGGGCATCCCGGTCCAATAAGGGGCGTAATTGGCGCATCAGGCGAACCTGATGGAACGCCCCCCTTGCCACGGCTGTTACATGGTCATCCATGGACAGCCGGGCATCCAGGAGGACGCCCAAATTGCGCACCCATTCCATGGGGGCCAGTTGCTCGCCCCCAATGGCCAGAGATGGAAGCAACTGGTTGAACCGGGAGGCCGGAAGCCACAGCCACTCCGTCTTGGAAGGGTTGAGTTTTAGTCGGTTGCCATCCATCCAGACCCGTACGGCCTCCAAACACCGGGACATCATTTCAACGGCCTCGTTGGGGTGGTTCGGGGTGGAAATGTATAGCTGAGTATCATCAGCATACAGATGATATCCCACCCCAAAACCACGGATGATCTCGCCCAGCGGTTTCATGTATCTGTTGAACAGGAGAGGCGAGAGCACCGACCCCTGTGGCACCCCACATGTGAGGGGGCTCCGGGTCGATCTCTGCTCCCCTGCCAACACACGTTGCGTCCGGCCAGAGAGGTAGGAGCCAAACCACCGTAAAACGGTGCCCCTGACTCCCAGCCCCTCTAGCCGGTGCAACAGGATACCATGGTCGATGGTATCGAACGCCGCCGAGAGATCTAATAGGACCAGGATAGAGGAACAACCCCTATCTCTGGCCCTCCAGAGATCATCAACCAACGCGACCAAGGCCGTCTCCGTGCTGTGCCCGGGTCGGAAGCCGGACTGGCGCGGGTCTAAATAATCATTCTCCTCCAGGTGACGTGGAAACTGTTGTGCCACCACACTCTCTACAACCTTCGCTAAAAAGGGAAGGTCTTTTTAGATAATTGACTAGATCCGTTGGGTCCAGGGAAGGCTTCTTGAGCAGGGGCCTCACAACCGCCTCTTTCAAGGCGGCCGGTAGAAACCCCTCACCCAACGAAGCGTTCACTAGGCCCAGGAGCCAGTCGCGTGTAACCTCCCAGGATGCCAGTACAAGCCAGGAGGGACACGGGTCCAATAAACATGTGGTAGGACGTAGACGTCCACGCAACCTGTCCAAATCCTCGATGGCAACCGAGTCAAACTCCTCCCAGAACGGTCCCTCAAGACTCGCCTCGGGCGTCTCCACTGGACCACTGAAAGGGGCCCATCCCATCCGGATTTGAGCGACTTTGTCCTGTAGATATTTCCCAAACTCCTCTGCTCTGCCCTGTAAAGGGGCTTCCCGAGGGAGCGAGTCACCCGAAACAGGGCGGCATTTGGCCGCTCTTAATGCCACAAGGTACGTCCTCAAATAGGCTCGTGCCTGTGCTCGGTCAAATTCGGAACGGGAGGATCTCCAACGACTCTCTAGGCCTCTCTTGTGGCGTTTCATCACCCTTAGCTCCTCGGTAAACCAAGGAGCCAGGGTGGTTCGTCGCCGCAGGAGAGGCCGCAAAGGCACCACCCGGTCTAGGGCCCCGGTAGTCGCACTATTCCAGGCGTCTACCAGGTCCTCCACTCGGGGGCGGGTCAGGTCCACAGGAGGTGGCCCAAGCTCCGTCTGGAACCTATCTGGTTCCATCAGGCGCCTGGGGCGGAACCATCTAATACCTTCCGGTTCCGCCTCCCCGCAGCGGGGGGTAGCACCAGGGAAGTCAAGCCGGAGAAGTGAGTGATCTGACCATGACAGGGGAATAATAGTGGAATCCCCTATTCCCAGATCACTCGTCCACTGGCCAGAGACAAAGACAAGGTCCAGCGTGTGGCCTCCCTCGTGAGTAGGGCCCTGAATTAATTGGGTCAGGTCTATGGCTGTCATGGAAGCCATGAACTCCCGAACCCCCTCAGACGCTTCTCCCATCGACGGCAGGTTAAAATCCCCCATCACTAAAAGTTTGGGGGTCTCAACCGCCACCGATGAGATCAGCTCGAGGAGTTCAGGCAGGGCCGCTGATGTATAGCGAGGAGCCAGGTATACTATCAGCAGGCCCAACTGCCTCCCTGGGCCCCATCTCACGACAAGGGACTCACACCCTGATGTCTGCGGCACAGTGAACTCTCTCGGCTCCAAGTCTTCCCGGATAATCACTGCTACCCCACCGCCCCTTCCCTGGGCCCGAGGCTGGTGAAATGCTTGATAACCTGGCGGGCACATTTCCACTAGGGGTAGGCCTCCCTCGTGGCCCAACCAGGTCTCAGTTATTCCTGCGAGGTCCGGCTCCCCCTCCAAAATTAGATCGTGGATGAGGGGGGCCTTATTGACAACGGACCTCGCATTGCATAACAGCAGTCTCAGGCCTTGGGTCTGTAGATCCTGACCACCTAGTATGCAGGGGTTGGTACAAACGACCGGGTATGACCAAAAACCCCGGTCTCCCAACCGACTACGCGCTCTTGATCTGTCCTCGCACCTGCCCCTCCCCACGACCGTTGGTATCAAAGAGCCCTGCACAGGAATGCTATCTTCCCTCTCCTCCCCCACTCCGTTCCCTCCTCCTTCGACCACACCTAAATGCCTGGCTCTACCATCCCTCCTGACCTGTTCCCCCCCCCATCCCTGGAACCCCTTACAATTTTTAAAAAACAATTAATTAAAAAACCCCTCAATGTGCGCTTCCTCCACCTCTCTGGGTTAATGAACCCGTCCTCGAGGTGGGCCCTTGAGAGGGCAGGAGGCCATAACTGCGAGAGGGGGGACTCTCGTAGCTGTAGCAGGTCTAGCCTCGTGTATAACATATTGGACAGGGCCAAGTTCATCAAGTGGGAGCTGTCGATGTTAATATGCATTAGCAGCCGCAATTCCCACTAAGGGGATAGTCCTGACAAGGGGATAGTCCTGGCAAGGGGATAGGCTGATGAAGATAGTCCACATCTGGATGGAAATGATGGGCTGATGGAAATAAAATAGCCAGCTGGTGGATAAAAGGCTGCAGCTAAGGGGTAGTTCGTAATAGGCGGTAGGGCGGATAGCCCATAATAAGTAGGTGGTAAATGAGGGGGGGGTAATAGTGAGCACAGCAAAGCACTGGGTCTGACCTTCTACATGGGCCTCTGATGTTCCAAAGCCTCCGTTCCATGGCCTGCCATAGTTATAAATAGTCCTCCGTCCATTTGGCCGCCCATAATCGTTGTTATTGGGCCCGGGGGGGCTGCATCAGCCTCCCTGCGGCCTCCCTGCAGCCCTTCTGCCGAGCTTTCCACTCTCCATTTCACTCTCCATTTCCTCTGGCGCCTCAGGCCTCACTCTCCTTCCCTTCTTCCCTCCGGCGCCTCGGGTCTCTTGGGCCTCCCTCGGGCCTCGCACTCCTTCCCACGGCCCTCTCGCCGGTCTGGAATCATAATCGCCGGCCAGTTTGAAGCTCAGCGTCCCCTAGGTCGTAATTCGGGCCGCTCGGCTCTCCTGGGTTGCCACCATCTTTCTGAATGCCTCCAGTCAAACAGACCACCAGTCAAACAGACCACCGTCTCCAGTCCAACAGACCACCGCCGCCGTCCTCCAACCTCCTCTAGCCTTCTCCGCCCCCTCCACTCAGGCCTTTACCGCGTCGCTGCTCCATAAACCTACACTCAGGCCTTTACCGCGTCGCTGCTCATAAACCTACACTCAAGTCAATTATGCACAGGATTACACTACCCTGTGCTATATAGATATCCAATACAATAGATTGGAAAATACAGATATCTAGACAAATAAAAGGAGTCTGATTCAACCAGAGTATTATCTTATTATCAGCAAAACTCAGAACACAGGTAAGCCATTATGAAGATTCTCCCACTGAAGCTAAACACACCACTGAGTCCTTCTCACATTCAAGATTACAAGGGGAATTACACCCAACAAACAAGCAAATTAAGACTCCAGATGTGTGCTACTTTCATTAGAAAAACATAGGTATTTTGTCACCCCCTTCCATTATTGTTTCCATATTCTCAGGTTCGATAGGGTGACTTAACAGCCAATTAATATTAATAACAGCCACTCCCCCAGCCCAAGCCACTCCCATCTCTGGGTGACAAAAGCAACCCCCCTACCCCAGTACCGTACCAGCTTCACCTCACAGGTGGCACAAGGAGGCCTTATCCCAAGCCCCTCCCCTTTCCACATTGTGCCCTCGGGGTCTCACAAAAGCCAGACTTTTGGAGCTTCCCACCCACCCGCTTTCCCCGCCTTGGCCGCCCAAGGCCGTCAAAATATCCCTGAGGGCGCTTTACCTCACTGTGATCCGAGGGATGTTCTTCTTGCCTTGGTAGGACATCTTTCCCTCGAGGCCGCGCCTGCAGTGCAGGAATGAGGTCAGTGGAGGCAAAGCAGCCTTTCTGAAATGAGAGGAGAAGCGGTCTGCCGCTTCGCCAACCTGGGCTCATCTGAATAAGTCCCCCCTGGGCTTCCTTCTTTTTGAGAAGCGGTTTGCAAAGTCCCGGTTTTGAAAGCTGCTTCTCACAGAGAAGGAAGTGGTGGAGGAGGGCTTTTTCAGAGGAGCCCAGGCCAGAGCAGCGTTGAAGCCTGGTCCAGCCTGGGCTCATCTGATTCCCCCCCCCCCAGCTTCCTTCTCTTTGAGAAGTGGCTTTCAAAGTTCCGGTTTTGAAAGCTGCTTCTCAAAGAGAATGAAGTGACGGAGGAGGGCTTCTTCAGACGAGTACAGGCCAGAGCAGCATTGAAGCTCAATCCAGCCTGGGCTTGTCTGAATAAGTCTGTCTGTCCATCCCCAGCTTCCTTCTCTTCGAGAAGTGGTTTGCAAAGTCCTTGTCAAAGAGAACAAAGCGGCGGGTGAGGGCTTTTTCAGAGGAGCTCAGGCCAGAGCAGCATTGTAGCCTGATCCAGCCTGCGCTCATCTGAAGAAGTAACCCTCCACTTCCTTCTCTTTGAGAAGCAGTTTGCAAAGTTCCCGTTTTGCAAGCCGCTTGTCAAACAGAAGGAAGCGCAGGCTTCTTCCAACTGTCGAGTTCTTTGCTCCTGTTCCTTCCTCGGTTATTGGAAGAAACCCTCGCTTCCTTCTCTTTGACAGCTGCCTTGTTTCCAATGGTTGGGGAGAAATCCATGCATTAGAGGGAGGAAAGGAAGTCCCTAGCAGAAGCTCGGCTTTCTCTTCCCTCTAATGCATGGATTCCTCCCCCTCCCATTGGAAACAAGGTGGCTGTCAAAGAGAAGGAAGCGCGGGCTTCTTCCAACTCCCAAGTCCTCCGCTCCTGTTCCTTCCTAGGCTGTTGGAAGAAGTCTGTGCTTCCTTCTTTTTGACAGCCAGCTCGTTTCCAATGGGGGGGGGAGAAATCAATGGAAGGACCGTACCAGTACAGGGCCTCCAGCTGCCCCAGTACACAAACGGATGGCTGATTTCTGCTACCGGTCCGGGTGTACCATACCGTACCAGTCAAAACCCATTTCTGCATCATACCTAGAAGTGTTTTTTTTGTTCAACTACTGTGTTTCCCTGAAAATAAGACATGTTCTTATTTTCTTTTGACCCCGAAATAAGCACTTGGCCTTATTTTCAGGGAGGTCTTATTATTTTTAAGATGCAGGAGGTGGCGAGCGTGGTCACCTCATGGCTGCTGCTGTATTGCAATATTTTCAGGGAGGGCTTATTTTAGCACATGCGCTCAAAAGCCTGATTGGGCTTATTATCTGGGGAGGTCTTGTTTTCAGGGAAACAGGGTAGTTACCTTGACTTTTTACAACAATAAAAAGAATTGGCCCAGGACAAAAAGGGATAAAGGATGGATTTTGATGGGACCCAACTATTGTCGGTCTTGTTTCTGTTTGATAATATCGGATGAATTGCTGAGACATGGAATTTGCAAGGCCACAAATTATTTCCTAATAAAATCTGAGAAAACAACTACAATGAAGCAAACTCCTACTGTTTTCCATGGATTTAAATGATGTAATAAATTAATAAAAATTCCCCACTGAATTTATTATTTTTTAATTTTTTATTTAAATTTTATTTTTTTTTAAAAAAAGGCAAGAGCATGTTCTTGATGAATAAAGCCTTGCTTAATTTTTTAGACTAAAAATAAATTGCTTGAACATCTCTGTGTCTTACATGCATATACATAGCCATGCACTACACACACACACACATCTGCATGCTGCCTTGCACTCTTAGTTCTTATGTTAGTCAATTAAATGTATCTCTCTGCTCAGTTTGAAAATGCTGGTAGTTGCATATGGTTATGCCTCTGTCTCTACGTCTACAAGTCTTTAAGATGACAAAAACACTCCAAAGAGAAGAATGGTTTCAAAGTTTTATTTTGCTGCAAGAAGAGCTTTTTCCCATTATGTTGATTTAATTCCTATTTAAAGGATTTAAGTTGATGTACTGCAGAAAAACACCTCTACGTCTAAAGACTCTATATAGAAGTAAGTGAAGGACAAAGAGTGTACATGGAGCACTGTGTGACAACATTCTTCTGCAGCTATGGTCAGAAGGGAAGGAGACCCATACAAGTGGCTTTCAGTCACATCTGAAATGCAGGCACTTAACACAGATCCCAGGCATCATTACAGTCTAAAGTTGAATGTAGTCTATGTATAATGTTCAGTGCAATGAATAACAATTTCCATAAAATGAGATATGGCATCCAGCCACATTTATTATGAATGTTTTCCAGAATGAAATCTTGCATGCCAAAGTGCTTTCCTGAGCAAGCAAGGGCAGAGGGATAGTTTGCCTTTAAAAAAAAATCTCTTCCTTCCACGGGCACTGAATGTGCAAAAGGCTACCACCAGAAAGGCAAAGCTGAAAAGTCTCATGTAATCTTGAAGCCTCCTATGATTAATAAGCAAGGTTTCTGAGTTTAATGACAAAAATCCATATGGTCTTATAGGTTTCTATGGAGGTATCCAAAACAATCTTTTTGTTTAATGTTATTGATTGAGAAGATCATTATTAATTTCAGTTAGATCAGTCTTTCCAAGGGAGGAGGTTGCACCATGTTCCACATTTCAACTCGGGATCCCTCCTTCTCTTGGCGACTGGGGCTGTAAGTCCCTTGGGTAGCAAGTTTATTGGCCGTTATGATGGAAATTATGACTACCAGAAGAAAGATCAGTAACAAGACCAAGGTCATTGAGCCAATGGTGGTGAATATATTGAAAGACAGATCAGCTGTCAGCTGGAAGAATGGAAAGAAGGAACAATATGATGCCATTGAAGCAGAAAAATAATAAATACAATTTTATCATGGAAATAACTGGCTTACACTCATGAGTACATTTCAAGATATTTCTCCCCATAGGGAGAAAATCTAGCTGGTTATCTTTGTACAAAGAGCAAACTCTCAATATAGAAACAAATTTAGGAATAACAACAATAATATAGAAGACCCAGATTAAAATTTGTCTAATTTCCTGACAAATATAGCTGCTGTTTGTTTTTTCACCATGTTATTTAATTTTTCATCATAGGGTTGACTCCCCATTTTTTAATACTTCAGAGCTACTATGGTAAAAAAAATGTATCAATGGTATCTTTACCACAGGATGAATGGAAGTTCAGAGTGCCAAGTTGCTTGCAAATAACTACAGAGATAGAATAAACAGCAGGACATTCACATTACATTCTTCAGTCATCTTGGATCAAAGATGCAAGAATTAACCACCACAACTAAGTCAATGAAATGTTAAAATTATGATGCTTGTAAAATTTCTGTTTAATCATTTCATTTGTATTACTTTTTACTTTTTTCCTCTATTTGTGTATCTTTTCTTTCTCTTTAAAAATAAAAAGGCTTAATAGAAGTATTTTTAAAAAAGTTGACATCAACGTTATTAATTAATCAGTCAATAAATCAGTAAACAAAAATTCAAAGGTTACTCCAGAAGAAACTTTATAAATGCAGGAGTTTCTCCACTTCATTTTATTAATACAGCTAAGACCACATACAATTCTATTAATAATAAATGACACCCTGCTGCTTCCTAGTGTTTATTTTTCTTTCTTCATAAAGGCAACAGCATGCAAGAATAATTAATTTATTATATGAATCTTTTTTTAAACTTAACACTGCCCTGAAGGTAAATTAAACCTTTGCAAAGAACCCAGCCATTGGTTATGAGTTGCAACCTATGTCAAATATGTAAAAAAAATATGTTTTCCATAATGATATTGTGATTATATAAGATTTATGTTAAAATTATTGTTGTAATTATTAAATAATGCTGATGCTGATTGCAATGTATATTTTACTATGCTTCTTAGAATAGCGTGATTCAAGCAGCATAGAAGCTTTTATAATACAAATAAATAAAATATAAACAATACTAAATATTAGAATGGAGAAAGTTGTATTATATTCAACAATACAATATTTTATACAGTGTCAGGAAATGTTCATGGCATCACCACTAGCATCAAGTATTTTCCAGGTGACATTAATTAGTTGTTGAGGGACACTTGAATTTGAAGAGCTATGAAAGATATTAAGATATTTTCCCTATCTGTATCAAGAAGCACAAATGTAACTAGAAGTACCATGGGAAAACAGACGTGCTGGACAGCATCACCCTGGGAGAATTTTGATTGTCAATTCTGATTTTGTTTTGGTGCTTTTGATTTGGAATGCTAGTGACAATTGAATTGTCAAAAACAGATTATATGCTTGGGGCATAACTCCAAAAATATTTCAAAACAAAAGAACCCAGGAGGGCTTTAAAAAAAAAGTAAACCAGACCAAAGCTTTCAAAAGTCACTTCCTGAAGATTAAGAAATCAAATTTGACTATATCTGCAGAGTAAGATTTCTGACATTGACTCTTAAATTTTGCTTTGAGCAAAATTGTTGGGCTCAGCATCTGTAGGAAAGAAAGTAATCTTATTTTCCCATGATAACAGAATCACATGACAGATACCAAATAAATTGTTGATAATGGATCCAGGTAAAATTGGCTCCACAAAAAGTGCCAGGCTTTGAACTACCACATCAGCAATGGACAATCCTCAATAGGTTTTGCATCTTCCTGTATAAACTGGTCACAGTATCCTCGGCTCAGTGTGATTGTGGGGTCCCACATCAAAAGAGTATATCACATCATGACCAGCTGAGGTTCAATATCTGATTTGTTTAATATAAATGATGCTTCAATGATAGGAGCACAACACATTGATATTTGAACATAGATCTTTTTGACATTTATGCTTTATTGTGCTTTATTAATCTAGATGATATGTATATATATATTGCTGGTCTATGAATGATATACTATATGCTAAATTAGATAGATAGATAGATAGATAGATAGATAGATAGATAGATAGATAGATAGATAGACAGACAGACAGACAGACAGACAGACAGACAGACAGACAGACAGATGTAAAGAGATACTCGAAAGAATAATTCAGCCAGCATGTTGAAATTCACCCTACAAGTGAGTTGGAGACCACATTTTGAACTTCTAAGGGATAAATGGGAATTGTTTTTAAAGAAGTGAAGAATTCTAATGTGATGGAAACATACAAAGCTGCTTTAATCCCACCTGACAGTCCTTATAATTCTGTATTTACTCTGATTGATAGCAGATATCTTGGGTCCCTGGGAAAACCTTTCCCCATCACCTGCTACACTATATATATGAAGGATGGTAGAGTGTTGAAGCTGTGGGATTCTGTACCCAGCTTAGTGAATTTACTTAAGGAATCCTAAACTCTTTTTCACATATCAAAAAAAAATACTATTTCTTCATTTCTATAAGGGATGAGTTCCAAACTTCCACCCCACCTTATTATGAATGTCTCAGAAAAATTTATGTGGTTTCCTTAATTATTTATTAAACACACACACATTAGTCAACAATAATGGCTAATTTATACCACATATCAGTCCCCACTCCCTTTTAATCACTTTACTTTTCTTATTCATTTCATAGCTTTTATTCTTCCAAATTACATTTTCATTACTTTTGGATGATCTTGATAAATCTAACAAGGTACAAAAGCCAAATAAATCAAGTCTGATGGGATTCTTTCCTACACTTTTACCAGCAGTGGCCATGCATTTGTGCAGAGGTGTGCGTGGGGAAATAATGCATGGTGGCAGTAACGTGCGGTGAGGTTTATGGCTGGTGAGGCACTGACGTCATGAAATGATCATCAAATATGAGCCAGCAGTGTGCAGCAGCTGCCAAAAAAGCCAACACAGTTCTAGGCTGCATCAACAGAGGGATAGAATCAAGATCACGTGAAGTGTTAATACCACTTTATAATGCCTTGGTAAGGCCACACTTGGAATACTGCATTCAGTTCTGGTCGCCACGATGTAAAAAAGATGTGGAGACTCTAGAAAGAGTGCAGAGAAGAGCAACAAAGATGATTAGGGGACTGGAGACTAAAACATATGAAGAACGGTTGCAGGAACTGGGTATGTTTAGCTTAAGAGAAAGAAGGACTAGGGGAGACATGATAGCATTATTCCAATATCTCAGAGGTTGCCACAAAGAAGAGGGAGTCAAACTATTCTCCAAAGCACCTGAGGGTAGAACAAGAAGCAATGGGTGGAAACTAATCAAGGAGAGAAGCAACTTAGAACTGAGGAGAAATTTCCTGACAGTGAGAACAATTAATCAGTGGAACAGCTTGCCTCCAGAAGTTGTGAATGCCCCAACACTGGAAGTCTTTAAGAAGATGTTGGATAGCTATTTGTCTGAAACGGTATAGGGTTTCCTGCCTAGGCAGGGGGTTGGACTAGAAGACCTCCAAGGTCCCTTCCAACTCTACTATTGTATTGTATTATCATGAAGGGAGGACTGTGACAACTTTGATCTTTGCAAGAGTGCAAGCAAAATACCCCAGGATCATGGTGGCAGGGTTAGCAACTCCTTCTTCTGCACTGCAGAGAAGAGCCACTCCGTGCAGGAGGCTCCTCAGCACTAGCCTCAGATCAGCGCGAGCCACGGTCCCCTTCATGTTGGCTCAGGAAGGAGGGGAATGGGACCGCATTTGCAGGAGGCTCCTCAGCACTAGCCTCAGATCAGCGTGAGCCACGGTCCCCTTCATGTTGGCTCAGGAAGGAGGGGAATGGGACCGCATTTGCAGGAGGCTCCTCAGCACTAGCCTCAGATCAGCGTGAGCCACGGTCCCCTTCATGTTGGCTCAGGAAGGAGGGAAATGGGACCGCATGTGCAGGAGGCTCCTCAGCTCTAGCCTCAGATCAGCATGAGCCACGGTCCCCTTCATGTTGGCTCAGGAAGGAGGGAAATGGGACCGCATTTGCAGGAGGCTCCTCAGCACTAGCCTCAGATCAGCGTGAGCCACGGTCCCCTTCATGTTGGCTCAGGAAGGAGGGGAATGGGACCGCATTTGCAGGAGGCTCCTCAGCACTAGCCTCAGATCAGCGTGAGCCACGGTCCCCTTCATGTTGGCTCAGGAAGGAGGGAAATGGGACCGCATGTGCAGGAGGCTCCTCAGCACTAGCCTCAGATCAGCATGAGCCACGGTCCCCTTCATGTTGGCTCAGGAAGGAGGGAAATGGGACCGCATGTGCAGGAGGCTCCTCAGCTCTAGCCTCAGATCAGCATGAGCCACGGTCCCCTTCATGTTGGCTCAGGAAGGAGGGAAATGGGACCGCGGCTCGCGCTGATCTGAGGCTAGCGCTAGTTGTCACAGTCCTCCCCTTTTTAGAGGCTTTTTAAAGCCTCCCCTCAGCACTTGCCTTTTCCCTTTTACATTTTTTCTCTTTTCATGAGAGCGGTGAGGCTCTGCCTCCCCTGACTGCACGTCACTGCACGGTGGTCCCTATAATCTTCATTATTTTTACATGATTAAGTGAAAGGTGTGTGTGTGTGTGTGTTTGTGTCTTGGCATGGAAATTCCCCTGCCATCTCAGCCCAAAGAATGGCCTTGAAGGACAGGATGAAGAGTTGCTGCTGAGGTAATGGAAAGATAATCAAAGCTTGAACCCATTCCATGAAACTAATTTTGAGTAAACATCTTCTCTAGTTCACGTTTAAATAAAGTGAGAGAAAGATGACTCACATTTTCACTTACAAGATTTTGTTGCTATGGCTGTTACAATAATACCAGTCCTGCATCACCTGTATGACATTGTTTTTTTAGTGTGGTCTACCTTATAAGATTGTCACTTCCCATTTATTTTTGCATTTATCTAAACAATCTTTATAAAGAAAGTCTCTCTAGATACTCTCTAGAGTGCTTGCCAGGGAGGGCAGACAATTTTTATGTAGGCTTTCTCCTCCAGGACACGAACCCGGCTACCACACATGCAGTGGCAAAATTGTGTTGCTGCAATGTCCACAACAACAAAAAAATGGTTACAGAAGTATAGTTGTCATCTTGTACCAATTATTTGGACATATCTCTAACAAATTCTGGACCATTGTATTTACTCCCATACTTATCAGCTTTTCACCCATGTAAACCAGGGAGTGACCCGAACAGTTTGAGAACATGTATGTTATTATCCACTTTTAATGTCAATACTTTAATATATTTTAATGTCAATAAAGAAAGTAATATATTCTGGGACTTGAAAGATACCAAAAGATGTGTTTAGGTACATGTTGGTGGTATATGTAAATTGACTGTATATTTATAATCCTTTTCTAAGAAGAGCCGTTTCTTATTTATGTTACTTTTCTCACCGCTTTAAATTATAACGTATTTTAGCTTGGCTTCTTAATTGCAGGGTTTGCTTTGTTTTAAAGTCAGATTTAAAATCACTTTCATCCTCATTACAGGATTTAATCTGCCTTTTAAATGTTTGGAAATTTTTAGCAGTTTCTTTGAGGCAGCTGTTTAGAAAAATAATATTAGCTCTAGATCAAATTTGTTTCTATAGCATACACTTCATCTCTCTCACTCTTTCTCTATGATGATGTGGTAAAGGAGCATTTTGACATTATTCTAGACCTCGGGAATAAATGGTTAGAATATGTGCACAAGCAACAGGTTCTACACATTTAGTGGATGACCATAGTCTGTACTCAAATATATAGTTATTCAAGCATATATTTTAGTATAATGGCATATATTGGAAAGACCTTGGAAGATGAAGTGAACAGATGTTGTCTAAGGACTAGTCAAATAAGAGACAGCACAGCCTGCACCTGTATAATGGGCAGAGCAAGAAGCTCAGAACGGACCCTCTGTATGTTCTTGGGATATAAAGCCAATGATGGAAGAATTGTACTTTCAGACTTGTAGGATTGATAGCTTTACAAGGTACATCAGATGGGAAACATGACTTTTTCTACTTTGTTGTAAAGCTACTGCAGTTCGAAAGCATGTAAAAATGCAAGTAGAAAAACAGGGACCACCTTTGATGGGAAGGTAACAGTGTTTAGTGCTCCTTTGGTGTTTAGTCATGCTGGCCACATGACCATGGAGACTTCAGACAGTGCTGGCTCTTTGGCTTTGAAATGGAGATGAGCACCGCCCCCTAGAGTCGGGAATGACTAGCACATATGTGCGAGGGAATCTTTACTTTTACCTTACTGTTAACAGAATCTCGCAAGTTTGAAAGTATAATTCTCTTGCTGTCACTTTTGCAGTCTGAGAGAATTTAGGGAGGATTGCCTTCTGAACCTCTTGCTCTGTCTACTATGCAGCTGTGGAATATGCCATCTCTTACATGACAGTTCCTTGGGCAGCATCTCTTTCCTCATACCATTACATTTAGGAACAAAATAAAATGATTATCAGGGGAACTCTCTGGAATAGAAATAGAAATAGAAATTTAATTTGTTAGCCGCACCCTCTCCGCAAGGGACTCGTGGCGGTGTACAATAAAATATACATACATACATATAAACATAAAAATACACACATATACATACATATACATACATATACATACATGCATGGAGGAGGTAATAATTAAAAATACATTACATTAATAATAATAAAAATTAAATTAGTCATTAAAATACCCCGAAATAATAATACAATTTAAAAAAGGACTGTCAGGAGGAAAAGGATAAACTACGGTTGAGCCAGGCCAGACAGTTGAAAGAGGTGGGTCTTGAGCTTTACACGGAAGGAGCGGAGATCGGAAGTAATCCTGATATCAAGGGGGAGGTCATTCCACAGGGCTGGGCCCATCACAGAGAAGGCCCTGCTCCTGGGTGTCGCCCCCCAGAATGTTAGGCACAAGGACAAAATATTTCTTCATCCTATCCTATCCTATCCTATCCTATCCTATCCTATCCTATCCGTATTCAGTCTTTTTGGATCAAGCCTGGATTCATTTGTATTTGGGAATTGAGAACCCTTTCCTGCCTTTATCAACAAGGCAGTGCCTCTTTTTTTTGCATTTCTTGAGCAACCGTTGTCCCTCATTTGATTAACTGGGAATGTGTGGATTGAATGTTAAGCAGGGAGACCCCCACATTTTCACCTCAAACAAAATGAAAAATGAATTTAAGGGCTTTGCCTCAGGCAAAACATCAGAGGAATTTGGAGGGAAGCCGAAAGAGCTCTGAAATCTTGAATAAAAGCTATAGGGACTTAGGGATCCTTTTTAAAAATAAAAATAAAATGAAGAATGACTGGAGAAATCTGAAGCAAACTTGCAGATTCCTGCTCAGATAAGGCATGTGAAATTTTTTCAAAAGAAAAAAAAGGGAGATTTGCTTATTTAAAACTCCTTAAGTAGCACGTGCCTATTCATACTTAGAACCAAAACTCATTCAGCATTTTGATAATTTACTCTTTCTTAGTTGAAGGTTGTAGTGATCTGACTCTTTGGAGAATAAATAACAATTGATACAATATTATAAATTATTTTGCCATCATTTCCCAACCTCGTTTGTATGAACTGTTTTTTTCCCCTCACAGATATAACTTTGAATTTAAAAACTGATAAAATTAACCATAGTCCACTAAATGGGAAGTTAAGAGGGTGATCTGAAACCAAGGGTCGCTAAACTCATAAACAACTTTATGACTTGTGGATATCCAACTCCCAGAATTCCTCAGCTAATCATGCTGGTTGGGTAATTCTGGGAGTTGAAGTCCACAAATCTTAAAAGTTACAAAATTTGGGTCTAGACATTAGCTCCTCAGGTTTGTTGTGAGAATGAAATGGTGGGGATGTTGTGATAATAGGGAGGGGGGGATTATGTTATTTATTATTTTATTTATTTATTCACATTTCTAAACCGCCCCCTCTCCCAAAAAGGGACTCGGGGCGGTGTACAGTCCACAATAAATCACAGATAAAATTCAAATATAAATAGGGCTATAAATATATGTATGTATGTGGAGGAGGTTAAAATTAAGAGTCCTGTACAGAGGAATAAATATGAGGCTAAAAGCCCTAAAAACAATTAAAACTAAAACATTACCCTTAAAATAACCAGATGGGAATATACTACCAGGAGTTCATAGATGTAACATTTATAATCATGCCAGGCCAGCTAGTCGGAACAGGTGAGTCTTCAATTTTTGACGGAAGGAGCGGAAGTCCGAGGTGGTTCTAATGTCGGGGGGGAGGTCATTCCAGAGGGTTGGGCCCATCACAGAGAAGGCTCTACTCCTCGGCGCCGCCCGCTGGCATGTTACTTTGCCAGTGGTGCAGTAGAATGGTTTTAGGACTGGACTCAGATGGACTTCTAATGGATGTTGTGAAATATCATCAATGCTTTCCTCAAGAGCTGTCTACTCTATTCTATTGTCTTGTCCCAATGCTGCCGCTGAAAGAAAAATAAAGCTTTTGGCTCAGGGTACACAGACTGAGTCCCCAAGGGAGCCAGAAAGGGCCTCTTCAACTGGAGATGTTTATTGCTCAAATGCAGTAAATGCATCTCCCTTTCATAATCTTTAAATTAAACCTGGCAATTGTTGGAGATGAGAGATGTGAATTGTTGTTAAGCCTGTTAAGACTTTATTTAATTATTAAAGTTTAATGTAATTTTAAACCACCCCCCCCAACCTTTGGCCAAATCATCTTTTGACTTTGTTCAAAAGGTGGTATGAACATTGCTTTGCAATAAGGCTTCCTAAACTATTCCTATGGCTCCCTTTTCATTTTTTTTAAAGAAGATATCCCATCCTCCCCGTCTGGATGTCCATTCAATCTGTCCATCTATTTGCATAATGGATA
Source organism: Natrix helvetica (assembly GCF_964273705.1). Lineage (NCBI taxonomy): Eukaryota > Metazoa > Chordata > Lepidosauria > Squamata > Natricidae > Natrix > Natrix helvetica. The sequence goes on along the minus strand of NC_138549.1, from coordinate 76,261,055 downwards.
AAAGTAAACATATTATCCAGATGCTCACCTCCCATCAGCTCACCTAGTCCCAGTCTTCTTAAACCTCATGTCCACCAATTTCCCCAGCTCATATCTGCTAATCTTCACAGTGCTTTCCCACTTTCTGTTAATCTGCCCACCGTCATCACCTATCTTCTCTGTATATTAGATTTTCATTTGCAAATCACTGCATGTTTTAATGCAGAATATTTTCTAAAACTTTCACAGATTCGTGATATTTATTAATATTTCATGATTCAACCCCCCCCCCACACCGTCCTTAGAGAAGATGGAATATAAATGCAATATATAAACTATTCTATATTAAAACGAGAATAAAATAACCATTCACTGTATGAATGTCACAACTTAAATTGTGCTTTAGAATATGCCAACTGAGAGTGTAGCTGAAGCACTATTGCAGTTTGCACTATGAACTAGGAGGTAGCAAGTTCAAATGCCACTAAAACAAAGGATTTGGGTTCCTTATTGATTTTATTGGTTTTGGTTTTAAATTATAGGATGGTAGTAAAGTCATTTTTTTCTCTTCTTTAACTCTCATACACCAATATCAGGGGAAGAAGATTAATAGTACTGATTTATTTTATAGGTAGGTCTAATTAAAAAACAAGTGCTGTTGAGTTAAATGAATGAATGTCCTACGTAAATTTGCACTGGTATTTTCTGACTTTCATTTCATAAAAGTTGCTACAGTACTGTGATAATTTCACTCTAGCATTTGACAATATCTTTTAAAATCATCTAAGCATTGTGCAACCATAGCGGTAATGAGGACAGGTTTTAGATTGCTTTAGGGATGAATGGGAAATGACCTATGAGAAGTGTTTAATGGTGTCTTTCTTTTAGCTACTGAGAGTATCATTTAAGTAAGTTGGCAAAATTATCAAATTTAAGCCAATGGAATGGATAATGGAATGTTTGGGACCATTTTTTTTTCTTTCACACACATACTTTGTTACAATTGTAAAAATTGGTATGCCTTTCTTTATGATGATATTAAACAATGTTTAATTTATTTAACCAACATATATATGAGCCTGGTGCCAAGATTCTATACTGTTGTATTATCCTCTTTCTTTTTTCCCTACTATATATCAATTCAACAATTAATGAATTGGGGAAATTACTTCTGTGTAATACCACATGAAACAATGAATTTGTCCTTGTCTCCTTGTGTCATAGAGTAGGACCTGAAAGTCATTCCATTCATAAATATTAACTGTGAAAATCTCCACTCTGTAATTCCCGGATTGAAAAACTATATTTCAACCATTGCATCCAAGGAAGAAGTAGAGTATAAAGATACAAGACTGGACAAGGAAGATTAAGATTATTTTCTTTCATATAGCATTAAGAAGCCATATAGAAATTTACAAAATTAACAACATTAGCATTCACAATTTTTTGAATAGGTACTTCAAGCTTTTCTCTCTCAATGCCATTTAATCAGCATGTAATATTGCAAACTTCATCAGCATCTTTTTGAACAATCAATGTATGTGCAAATACCTTCAGTTTCAGGATATTTCCTCGGTAATCATGTCTGTGGCACAGATTTGTTGAACATATTTCAGAGAAAACTGTCCTAACCAGTTGGTGCCAGGATTCAGCAAATACCATTGAACATGTCTCTACTGCTATCATGAATCTCTGATTAGCAAAATACTTAAAAGATTTCATGCTGTCACAGCTGGATATCAAGTCAACTGCTCATGTACTGTACATAGCTGCCACACTTACAGTGCAATCATTTTCTGCTTCCAACTAAATATAGCAGAAGGCATTGGTCTTGTGTCCAACATGTGACTCCCTGCTATCTCATTGTTTATTGTCATATAAATAGTTAGCAAGCTTCTGTGAACATTATTGCTGTGAATAATTTCTTTTTAAAAAGCTGATATGATGTGAAAGATGGGGCAACAGACCCATCTGAGCTTCTCCACTAATTATCTGGCATGCTGGTCTGAACACCCTGCATCTTCCATATGCAAACAATTAGCGAAGGGGGAAAGAATGGTCAAGTAACAAATCCTTTGAGATGTTAGGAACTATGTTTATATTAATTCTAATTATTTCATAATGCAGGAGGGCACTAATGTTATTAAAGGTGTCATAGGTTAATTAAAATTAAAAGAGGCTTAATTCCCTTATTCTACATGATTTCACGCCAATATACAATAGCCTAGGCTAGAACCAAATATTGACCATGGGGACGTTCTTGAGAAGGCTGCAGAAAAAGAGGAATAGACATGTGATATCTGAAGTGGGATTGCTCACCTCTTTCAAAATACAAGGTTCTTGCATGTACTGTTGCATTACTGTTATATTATTCACAGTTCTTTGGAAAAGCAATGTCAAATGTTGTATGTTTTCCTATTCCTTATTACTTGGTAGGTCTTTTTCACATGAACCTGTTTTGGTGAGGTGTATGAAATAGAATTGTGACTCCACTGTTTTAGTATGGTATAGTAATTAAGGCATCAGGCTAGAACCTGGGACACTGTGAGTTTTAATCCTGCCTTAGGCACAAAGCCAGCTGGGTGACCTCTGGACAGTCACTGTATCTCAGCCTAGGAAGGAGGCAACAACAAACTGTTTCTGAAAAACCTTGCTAAGTAAACTGCAGTTCAGGCAGTCTAAAGGAGTCAAAACAAAAAAAAGGGGGGTGGGGGGAGGAGAGGAGGGGAGGGGAGGGAAAGGAAAGACTGTTGTGACTAGGGATGTAAATTAAACTTGTTACAGATTTCTCTGAAAGTGGATTTGTAAGATCCCTCAGAATGGATTCAGTGAGTGGCATGGAGAGCAACACTGAAAAATCTACTAATATGCAGCTCTTGTCCAAAATCACAATGTGAAGAAAATTTGCTTCTAAGAAGGGCATGCAAGGGAATGTTTACTTAAAAATAGCTGCATTAGGAAAAAGTATTTAACAAAGGACAGCTCCCCCCTCCAAATATACTTATCTTACTCTGTGACAAAAATAATAAACAAAACTAGATGCCATGGTTTTATGATTTTAAATTAAAAAAACATTAAAATTCCTGTTGCTTTCCACTCCATACTATGCATAATCTTTGGAATTTTTTTTAAAAAAAATTTAAATTTTTCAAACTTCTGCATACGTAGTATTTTAAATGTAGAACAAAACCATCTAAATTTAATATGCTGCAATTTACAACTGTAATGAAGGTGGCACTAAAATATTCATTCTTTACAGACAATAGGGGACTTCTGGATCTTTAAAAAAATTACTACTTTTGTAGAATCCCACCTACTTGTCTGAAATTTAATAGCTTTTATCACATAGGAATATGTCTTAACGTATAATTTATTTCTATATTTAAAAAATAACATTTGCTTAAAAACTTTATTAAAGCACCAATTATCTGCACTGATTTCTTTTAACATTAGGTTTAAAAAATTCAGGAATCTAGTAGCATTTTTTTTCCTAACAATACATTTTATTAAAAGACATAAGTTTGCATGAACTGCAGCTTACTTCATCAGAGTTGGCAGGAGTGCTTCTAAATTTCAGCTAGTTCTAGCAGATAAAATGACATTAATAGAGGTAGAAATAAAGACCAATTTATAAGGGAAACTTTGCTGTCATACTAAATAAAATAAAATTGCAAGTTTGCCATAATAGTTAATTTAGAGCATCTAGATCTCTACCTTAATCTGTCCTTAAAACACACCACCCTAAACAACCAACCTAAGATACAGTCAAATACAGCTTGGTTCACATCAAAACTTTGATTAGCTCACATCCATGATACATCCCAAATATGTTCTTCTTCTCTAGGAGAGAATTTTAAGCACAATTAATTATTTTCAAACATAAGAAAGGCGTGTATATTTAATTCCTTTGCATGCTGCTGATATAGCTGAGGGCAATGGGCAGTTCAAAAATGTGAAAATAAGTAAATAAATAAAATATCACACACCATATATGAAAAATTGCTATAGTTCCCATTTTTAGTTCTAATCTGAGATCAAGTTCATGGCATGGCATGGCATAACATGGCATAGCATAGCATAGCATAGCATAGCATAGCATAGAATAGAATAGAATAGCTTTTATTGGCCAAGTGCGACTAGACTCACAAGGAATTTGTCTCCAGTGCATAAGCTCTCAGTGTATATGCAAAGAACAAAGTAATAATAATCATAATAACAAATGATAATAATCAGAATAGTGATACTAATAGAGTAGGCAGTGAAACAGATGCAAAGGATAAAAGTAATATAGCTGTACTACATAGATTTTATTATAGATTTTAAAGAAATGCATATACTGTAGCCCCGATCCCCATTACTCCTATTTGAATATTGTTTATAATGTAAATAAAGCTCAGAAGTTTCCCATGAGTTCTCCTGGTGCCAGAAGTTCTTATTCCACTGGGAATGTTGTGTGAAGTGGTGGGATGCAGTGGGGAAAAGAACAAGATGAAACCCAAGGGAGAAGATTTCACCTAAAATATGCCGAGAAAGTTGAAATGATCTATTCCCATCTATCCATCTCATTATCTGTAATTGCCTCCTAACCAATAGAACTGTGCTTCTTTTTAACTAGCGGTGTGTTTTCATTTTTCGACTTTTCAACAGAAGCAAGAGGAGGTGTCACAGGCACTTTGTGCTTCCTTTTAATCTCTCCTTTTTATTTTGTGTTTGTTTTGCTTTTCAAAGAACGTGAACAACCGGTTTGACAGAAGTACAAACAAGACACCATGGAGACACTAGCCATACAAATTAAATATGATAGTTAACAAAATAATAAAACAAAACATCATTTACTACACTGATATCCTCCCACAGATATTGCTTGTTGTAATATTTAACATAGCACTTGTTCTTAGTACTTGCGAGTCTGTTGCAAACAGAAAGTGTTTTGAACTAAGCGTGTAGAAAAAAGGTGATGCCGTTTTCATTTTTATTATAATTTTTTTTTTAAAGAGAAACAAGATAAACCAAGGTTGAATGGTTCTTGCAGGAGGACCCAACAATCTGAAACCATGCTTTCTTAGCATTAGTGAGTTTATAAAATTTAATTAAACCTCATTAAGGAGTCACCAATTCCCAGAATTCCTTCTTAGAACATTTTGTTTCATTTTTACATAGTGTTGTCTCCAGGTTATATTTAGCATGCTATCACCACAGATCAGTCCCATTGCTCATCTCTTTGACATCTCTTTCCAGGCAACTCTGCACCACTACGCAGAAGAAGCAAACAAGGTGAGTGCCCAACATTTAGAAAGACAGACAGAGAGACAGACATACACGGATGTATAGTTAATGAATGCAACACAGCATCTGTTATGCTTTTAACATGATCAAGTACAGCACACCAATGCATCTGTTATAGCTATGGGGGAATCATTTAGCTTTATCATCTGCATTTATAGCAGAAGGATATGCCACAAACCAGTGACGTGCGGTGAGGTTTATGGCTGGTGAGGCTGGTGACGTCATCAGGAAGGCGGGGAATGGGACCATGTGTGCTGGAGGCTCAGGCTGCCTCAGCCTCCAGCACACGTGATCCCATTCCCCACCTTCCTGAGCGTGCTCCGCCGGCTCGCGCTCCGCAGTCCTCGAAAGTGACTGGGGAACGACGAGAACCTTCCTGCCTCTGCTGGACTTTGCGCGCTCCTCACAACTGCATATTGCAGTCGCGAGGAGCGCGCGAAATCCAGCAGAGGCAGGAAGGTTCTCGTCGTTCCCCAGTTGCTTTCGTGCCTTCGTCATCCGGGAGCGCCGACAACATTTCTGCTCCCGGGCGCGGCCGGATGGATGTATATAATATTATAATATTATATATATATAGTTTATATTATATATATATATATATATATTTATATTATATAAATATATATTATATATATATTTATATTATATATATATATAATATTATATATATATATAGTATATAATATTATATACTATTATTTCATGAAGAGAGGTGAGGCCTTACCGCATGTCCCTGCCACAAACATAGAAATGTAGTGCTGCACTTGCATGAAAATACAATATATAAATGGAAAAAAAATAGATTAGTGCAGCATGAAGTAGAAGTCCACTTCAAAAGAAGTTTGAAGTGGACTTCTTTTATAATGAAGGAAAATAAACACTATTTCAGTATTTGTAACTAACTGAATAATTCCATAAAAGAGATCCTTTTGAATTATTGTTATATGAAAAATGAAGGAACAAGAACTAGGTCTCCATTATAATCTGGACACTGTATGAAAATAACCCTAATATAAAGCAACCACAAGTATTTGTAATTACAGTTTAATCCTTCTCGCAGCATTAGTTCTTAGCCACAGCAAGCCACTAAATCTAACAGTTGTTGTCTCACCAAGTGAAAGTACCTCTGTGACCTTATTAGGTTCAAAGGCTAAGCAGAAGCTAAGTAGACCTGGTTAGTATTTGGAGGGAGAAAAGACAAGGTTATTGGTTAATCTGAGAAGTAGAAAAAACATTCTGAAAGAAAATACTTCTGCATTGCATGAAGTCATCTGGAGTCAAACTTCATTCAATGTAGCCTTTATATTACCGTTCAGTAGTAAAATCTGAAGTGTTGTCCAAGAGTACAATAAACAAATAAGAAATATATTTATACCAAGGCCATAATTTGTATTGGTAAATATACTACTCATTTTGGAGCTGATTTAAAATCCCTCAAATTCACATTATATTGCTGAGCTAAGGCCAAAGCACATTTTGCTTATTCTTTCTTATTTTACTAGGATTATTATTAATTTGTTTTGCTTTCACAAAATGAGCACATATAAGAATGACAGTAAGATCACAAATGAAAGATGAAAATGCAAGATGAAGGCAAAAGATATGCCAACGGAAGGAAAGTTTGTTATTCAGGGTTTGACACCTTTTTTGTCAGTACGATAATTAGTCAAGAATAACTGCATAGAAACAACTATGCAAATATGGAATAAATTATTTATGAAGTTGAAGTGGTAGGCATTTATTATTGTAATTTAAGTGCCATTAGAATGTATACGTCTAACTACCAATTGCAATTAATGAATACATTAAGGCCCCTCCAATAGGCAAATCCCAGTGTCATATTATGCAAAGGGGTATTTTTTCAGTTTTGAATTCATCATTACTAATATTTGCGATGCTTATTCATGGTTTCAACATTATTAGGAGAAGTGTAACTCTGTAATATACAGCTGTCATTTTTTTTTAAAGAATGCACGAATACTAACCCTGGAGATACAGTACTACTCAGGTCTGGATTTGGTTATTGCATACTAGAAAAAGGTAAGTCTGAAGGGGAGCCTGTAGGCTTTGAATCTGGACCCTGGGTGCTGCATTTTCAGACCAAAGAAACAGCACAGGGTTCATGCCTTGATTATTTAGATAGCTCTAGTTAAAGACTGTTATATTCTACTGTTTATTCTACTCTAATGACTGACAGTTAGAAAGAAAGTTGGTGATTCAGAAAAGTAATGGGTCGGAACCAGAGAGAGAATTTTAAATGTAAACAAACAAATTTCACGCAGTACAAACAAACAAACAAACACACACACACACACACACACAGAGAGAGAGAGAGAGAGAGAGAGAGAGAGAGAGAGAGAGAGGAGAGAGAGAGAGAGAGAATGTCTATGTGTGTATATATTTCAGTTGACATTTGGTGAAATCAAAATAGCAGGCACCAAATGTATTCTGAAATTGGAAAAGAAAGCTTTCTGTCCTGAGGGAGGGTTGATCCTCCCAGCTTTAGTCTTTAGTGAAAGACACTTGTCTCGAGATATGTTTAAGTAATCACACACCTCAGGGCTCAGGTGTAATACAGTTTGGAAACAGCATTGCTTCGGCTTTCAAAGGAGCATGGATCTTAAGTGAGCATAAACCTTTATAAATCATGACACCCTCAAAGACAATGAGAATAGCACAGAGAGACACAAATGAGAAAGATAGAGGCAGCATGACAAAAGCAGAAGGTTTATTATTTGCACAAAGACAGAGATGCTAATACAGACAGAATGTGGTAAAAGAATACAGATGTACAATGAATTTGGAGGATGGACTTAATAATCAAGCTGTTAGGAGGCATCACTTTCATGATTGGAGGACTTAATGGACTTAGCGGCATGTATATATGGAATAAGAATATGTTTTTATGCATTTAGCTGAAAACCCCTCAGAGTCACTCTGAGAATGAGGTGATATCTAAATTTTATGAACAAATATGAAGGAATGGCTGTTAGTTATTTTAATGACACATTTTAAATACCGATTTGCACTCTAGTATCTGATCCCACAATTTCAAAATACAATTTGAGGAGGGGTTATACATGCCTTGTCTATTCTGCAGAATAACCTCATGGGACAAATTTTTCGTTTCATTTTTATATTGTAGAAGATATGTTTGACAGGAACCATTCTTACAAATTCTGTAGTTTCCCCATATTCCAAACCTATAACATAATTTATTATTGCAACATCATTTGTGTTGCTTAGATATTTTCTATTTTTGGAGGGGGGGGGTTGACAAGATACTCAAAAAAATTATGTACAGCAATCAGAACTGTCTACCATAACATAATATTAGCAAAGCATCTTTCTTCTATGTTACTCAACTCAGTGCTACAGCCATTTTCAATACGAAACAAAGAAAAAGTGTTTATTCAGACTATTATGTGTCAGAATAAAAGTCCTTTTAAAAATATAGGTAGCCATACATTAATTTTTGCTTTGGAGCACAGTTAATGAACTGAATATTAAATTCATTCATTCTGCATTCATTCCATGTCATTATCAATTCACTTTCCAATTAAGATGGTAATGCTAGATACCATCCGTCCATCCATCCATCCATCCATCCATCCATCCATCCATCCATGGAGATGAAAGGATACCAAGAGTTTTGATAGAAAAATAAAAGCTGCACCTCAATACCAACCCATGGTGGTGCAATGTTTAGAATGCAGTACTGCTAACTCATGGCTCACTCCAGGAGTTTGATTCTGAATGGCTCAAGGTTGACTCATCCTTCCATCCTTTTGAGGTCAGCAAAATGAGGACCCAGACAGTTGGAGGCAATATTCTGACTCCATAAACCAAGTAGAGAGGGCTGTAAAGCACTATGAAGCAGTATATAAGTCTAAGTGCTATTGCTACAAGCCCAAATGTGGGCCTACCTACTAAAGATGGTGAAGCAGCAGTAAAGGAACTGGGTGGGACAGGCTAGTATTAAATCTTAGCAAGACAAAGGAACTTTATTTATAAATCAACTGAACCTAGAGTGACTCCATTATTAGGACAATTTGGAACAGCACTTTTCTGAAGTGAGTGCTTTAAGTTCATAGGAGCACCCAAGTATATCATTGATTTCATTATGATCTGTGTTCAGTGTGTAATTTAAAATACAATTGGGAAACATATTAATCTGATTATTACATTTGAATCAATCTGTAAAAATAATTGTGATTTTAGCTGCAACTAAACTAAACTATCTACTCTCAATGACATCACTCCAATAAATGTCTGGACTCCAGGAAGCCGGAGTAGTTTTAAGAATACTGAAACAAAGGGGTTATGGTTAAAAAATGCATGTGTACAATATATCTAATGTCATACAAAGGCATGCTTCCATCCAATCAGGTGTTACATGCATGCACACACATGTGCACAAATTAAGACACAAAATGTTATCAGTGATAACATTTTGAAAGTCAGAAATACTTGGTGATTTCAAAGTATTGGAAGAAAATGACCATTTTGTTTTTTAAAAAGGAAGGGAATAAATAGCCTCTTGATGCTCAAGCTGCAAAATGTAAAGGATCCAAAGTGAAACTAAATTGGATTTAATGTAAGTAAACTAAAATCAAAATTAATTTCAAACTGATAATATGATTAATCCCTATTCCTGACACACTTTTCCCTTTCTATCATATTAAAATTACAATTTGGCAGCAACATTAGGAAGCACTCCAGATACATAGGGGGCACTCTATATAAGTCTCAGCCTGCAGGCTGCATCCCCTGTTTTAAAGTCAAAGATGTTTGTTTTTGCATCTTACAAATATTAAAGGAGGAGACTGGATAAAAACCAGACTGCTGAACAAATCCAAACTAGAAGACATTATCAGCAAGTGAAAATGGAGATCTGTTTTTGGAACCTTTCCCTGACTTGTCTATCACTTTAAAAGTATCAAGTATCCCAAATCTGCCTCTCTGTTTACCATAACAATAATAACTCCAAATCATTGCAATGACAGACTTTACATCTCCCTGAAATATTGCAAAACATGGTTAGAGGTTTTAGATTTGTTGTTAGTTTTACTTTCACTTTGGCCAAGATACCTTCTGCTGTGTTTTGATGGCTTTAAAATAACCCCGGAGGATTTCACTGCCAATCATCTGGTTCACCCCATTCCACGGCTGGGTCATCATCCATGTGGAGAATGAGGTAAGAAAGTAGCTGAAAAAGATTCTGCCACAACAAGAGAGAGACAAAAAAGGAGATGTCGCTTACATCTATTTCACAGCGATCACCAGCAAAATTCACATCACAGATACAGTAAAATTTGTTGATATGGTTCTGGCAGAGGCCCCCATTGAGGCATGGATTAGAGTTGCATTCATTGATGTCCACTTCACATCTGCAAAGCAAAGATTAGATTAGTATGTAGACAGCTGTCCTAAAAGAAAGCGTAGGAAAATAAATTTGGCTTTCTGTTTTCAAGGGCTCTGAAATGGTTTAAGCCTCCTTTCCTCAACCTGATTCTTCCAGATTTACAGGACTTCACTTCCTGTTATCTCAATCATCAAGGTCCATGCTGGGTAGGGACGTGCAGTCAGGGGAGGCAAGGGAGGCAGAGCCTCACCTCTCTTCATGAAATAATAGTATATAATATTATATACTATATACTATATATCTATATATCTGTATCTATATCTATATCTATATCTATATCTATATCATCTATATCTATATCTATATCTCTATCTATATCTATATATCTATCTCTATCTCTATCTCTATCTCTATCTCTATCTATATATCTATATATCTCTATATCTCTATCTCTATCTCTATCTCTATCTCTATCTCTATCTCTATCTATATCATCTATATCTATATCTATATCTATATCTATATCTATATCTATATCTATATCTATATCTATATCTATATCTATATCTATATCTATATCTATCTATCTATCTATCTATCTATCATCTATCTATCTATCTATCTATCTATCTATCTATATATCTATATATATCTATCTATCTATATATATCTATATCTATATCTATATCTATATCTATATCTATATCTATATCTATATCTATATCTATATCTATATCTATATCTATATCTATCTATCTATCTATCTATCTATCTATCTATCTATCTATCTATATATATATATATATATATATATATATATATATATAATATTATATACATCCACCCGGCCGCGCCCGGGAGCTGTGGAGGCAGAAATGTTATCGGCGCTCCCGGATGACAAAGCCATGAAAGCGACTGTGGGAAGGTTCTCGTCGTTCCCCAGTCGCTTTCGTGGCTTCGTCATCCAGGAGTGCCGACAACATTTCTGCCTCCGCAGCTCCCGGGCGTGGCCAGACAGATGTAGCCAGAGCAACGCCGAGTCGGTCTGGGTGAACGAAAAAGTGAGCGAGCGAGCGATGGAGGTCCTCGGTCGCTCGCCCGCTGGACTGCCTCAGCACCACTCTGGCTACCTCTGTCCATCCGCTCCCACGAGCTGCGGAGGCAGAAATGTTGTCGGCGCTCCTGGATGATGAAGCCACGAAAGCGACTGGGGAACGACGAGAACCTTCCTGCCTCTGCTGGACTTGCGCAAAGTCCAGCAGAGGCAGGAAGGTTCTCGTCGTTCCCCAGTCGCTTTCGAGGACTGCAGAGCGTGAGCCGGCGGAACACGCTCAGGAAGGCGGGGAATGGGATCACGTGTGCTGGAGGCTGAGGCAGCCTCAGTCTCCAGGACACGTGGTCCCATTCCCCGCCTTCCTGATGACATCACCAGCCTCACCAGCCATAAACCTCACCGCACGTCACTGATGCTGGGCATTAAGAATATCTAAGTGTAAAACATCTTACTGCAGAAAGTGAGATAACAACATTGATCTTCTTTGGAGGTCAAGATTAATAGTTTTCCATAAATGAGACTAATGCTCTCCTTTTTAAAAGTTGCATTTGAATGAAAGGAAACCGGAATGGGACCAGAGAAGGACAAAACAGGCAAAAAAAAAATCAGAAAAGAGAAAGAGATATCAATAATAAAAACCAATGGATTCTCCTGCTTTGCTGGATTATGGGTCGATTGCAGATTTGGGAATGCTGAAGATGACAGTGATATGAAGAAATATTTAAAGTGAATAAGATATATTGTGCATGCAATGTAAATTCAAATACAAGCATTTATATGACATTACTACTCTGCTATTTGTAAAAAATAATAGCAACTATAACTAGAAAGTTGGGATATCTGTTAGTTTATGCTCTTTGAACACACAGAAAACAGATGAAATCTAGTAAGTATTGATAATGCTATAGCAAATTTTTAAATGTCAGATATATACAATATATTTGTATTTGTGTATAGGAAGTGTCTGAAGTGTTGTACAAGAATTCCAAGATGGCAAACACTTTGAGAACTTTAAACGTTAATTGTGAAAATATTTCAAACAGGAATTAAGGTTTAATTCATTTATCTATAGCAAACTAGAAGAAAATAATTAAAATATCAATCTGACCTAAAAAAAGATTTCAGGCCACATGACATGAAAAAATTTCTGGGCAGTTTACAATATTTAAAATAAACATTTTGGAATTGGTTTGGAATATATGTTCAGTTAGAATAATCCTAAAACATGCAGGCAGCCTTATTATACGCCAAGAATATAGGAAGTGATACACAATGTCATTTATTCATTACTGAAAAGCTAAAACTTTTTGCTAACTAATAAGGTTAAAAATATAATGATTTTAATTTCTTTAATTGTAGTAATTAGGTTTCTAGAGCAGCAGAACATGCATTTTCTTCCTGTTATAAAACCCTGAAAGGGGAAAATATGCACCATTGCTTTTTGAATATTCTTAATTCATTCTTAAATCTACATGAGCTGGTATTTAATGTTTTCTTTGGGTATTTGGGCCATATAGTGCATCATGACTGTGAGTGCCAAATTCTGCCTGCGTTGATAGCCAGAAATATTTTGTGTCATTCATCATTCATATTTCACATTAAACAATACATGCAGTTTTACTTGCATTTTTGTTAAAAGTGATTCAGCTATGAACAGGGGAGTGAGGCTGTGAAACATAGTTTTATTGTTCTCCTCTAAGGTTTTTTCAGGTGACATTGGTTACATTAGTCTTCCCCAATCTAGGTTCTCTTTATATTTGTGGATTCCAACCACCAGAATTCTTAGTTACATCAAAAATTTGAGAGTTGAGTCCTTATAACTAAGCACTGCTTGTAGGTAATATTTACAGGATGAACTCCATAGATTACAGATTATTTTGAAACTAGCAATGTAGGATTTGGGGAATCTTGTTCATTGTGTAAATGGAGTGTGCATGGAGCTAAAGTGCATGGAGCCATAAGGTAAAGCAAATCATGATTTGCGCTAATGTAGAGTTTATCTACATGTGCAGAGAAACCATGTAGTATAGCTTCCTGGAGATGGGCTTGATCCCAATATCTTCCAACCTTTTAGACGTTATAGCATTTTGTAACTGACATACTCTCATTCATGAACTAAGTTCCTTCGTGCCAATAATTTTATTTTACTTTTTAAAGAATGATCCCACCTTATACAAAATAGCTTGTTAATGTGAAACCTTCATGTTGGAGTGAGTACTTCCAAACACATTTGTGTGGGTTCTGTTTTGTTTTTTTCACTGCTTCTGCAATTGCATTAATAGCAAGGTGATACATTATTGTAGTAAACCAACCTAATATTTCTGCCAAGCCCAGTGTTTGCTGAATTAGATTGTAATAATCATAGTTAATACATGGCATTGTGCAGTTGCATGAAAAAAAATATACATTCATTCTCAAATCAGATATGACACATCAAAAGGTCTTACTGTAACCCTGAAAAGCCTGCGAGGCACATGCACGCTAAGTGTCCTTCAAACTCAGTACAGTTGCCATAATTGTAACAGGTGATATTTCTGTTTTCATTCCCACACCGTGTTGAAGGCATTCGTATGTGCCTATAGTGGGGAAAAAAACACAAGTCTGTAATAATGTCCCAATATTCTTTCAAAGCATTTCTATTTTTAATATATCAAAACCTTGATATGAAATCTACTGAGTCTTCTCTTGTATTCATACAAGACTAAATAGAGGTGATTACTTCCAAGTAATCAGATAACAAATATATAAATAAGAGACTTCTTCGGGTCTTGGGCACTCTTTTTCTAGAATGGGAGACGGAATGGGACAACTTGCCAAAGGCATCTTGCTGTGGCCAACTCTCCATGGCCAACTCATCATGACCAACTTGCTATGGTACAATTCACTGTGTGACAATTTAACAATTTTATTTAATTATTTAAAGTAAATAACATATTTTAATTTTTGTTATTCACATTTCATTCTGTTTGCCTCCTTTTGCCTCCTTTCTTCAATGATTCTATTTCACTATTTCTTTGATATTAGTGTAACTCCTGACCTGTAGTGAGTTGGCCGCAGCAAGTTGTCTCTGGGGAATTGTCATAGACCAGTGGAAAAGGTGAATTGGAAGAAGGACTAACCCAAATAAAAGGAGTGGCTAATTTTAGGAAGTGTCTCACTGAAATTAATTTATCTTCTTTTTAGGCTTTCATGAAGATTTCTTTAAAATGGGTTGCCTAAAATGAAAAGCAGAGAGGTGTGGTACTTTTTTTTTGTAACAATGGTTTACCACTACATTCTTCCAAAAAGCTAGTCCAATTTTCCAGTCTAATCCACAGCTCTAGAATTCTTTAATGGTCTCTCATCTAACAGCTAACCAGTCTGTGAAGAGTATGTTTTAAAATCTCTTTCAACCTTCCCTGGATTCCAAAATGCTAATTTTCCCTATAGTTTCTGCTGCATAAACTAAAGACTGTACTTCCAAATTCCCACACTTCCCAAATGTTGTTGGGTTATGACTGCTTGCATATGTATTCTCACAAGAGGAGGAAAAATTCTGTCAGGAAAAATGCCAATCCCCATCATCCAGTTTTTCTGATATATTTGCTTAAGATTATTCTTTTGATTGTGTATCTAATTGCCAAAACAGATTATTTATTTATTTTATTTAAGAAAATTTATATGGCCACCTAACTCACTCTCAGGGACAAGGATAAAAAGGAGAGAAAATAAAACAAAGCAGATCAGAATTAGAGTTTTGGAGAAGTTTTAAATACTTTAACTGTTTGCATTTAGATAATGCATTAAATGTAATATTAAAACTCAATGGCTATTTGTTTGTCAATGAAGAACCATTTGAGGGTGGAGGCTATTTTGAGCTCTGGCGTCTCAATGTGGTGACTTATTTCTTTCCTCCTCTCCCTATTTTTGACTATTTCTCCATGCCAAATCGCCCCCATGAACTGCAGTTATTATAGGTATGTGAAAGTTAGGATCCATTCCTGTTTCTATATTAAAAGCCTTTGCCACACGTTCTTTTTTTTTTAGTAAGTACTGACTCTTAGCAACTGCCTGGATAGGTCCCTGCACTTTTCTTGGCAAGCTTTCAGAAGTGGTTTGCCATTGCCTTTTTTCTAGGGCTGAGAGAGAGTGACTGACCCAAAATTACCAAGCTGGCCTGTATCTTAAGATGAGACTAGGACAATTTCCCAGTTCCTGATCTTGTGCCTTAACCACTACATCAAACTGCATCTCTAACTACTCATAGTGAATGACTATCTTTATCAAAGCTTTGTTACTATACCTGCAAAATCTTCCAGTGAAATTCCCAGTGCAGAGGCATGAATAACCATTAATGCCATCTACACATGTGGCTCCATTTCCGCAGAGATGTCCAAAACAGTCATCTATGTCTTCTTCACACCTCGTTCCTCTGTATCCAGGATCACATATACACTTGTAAGCTGACATCCCATCACTGCAATTTCCATGGAGACAAGGGTTTGAGGAGCATTCATCAACACTGAGTTCACATTGAGATCCAGTCCATCCCTTGGCACATGTGCAGCGAAAATAGCTGTAAAAATCTTCACACAGCCCGCCATTCAAGCAAGGATTTGAGCGGCAGGCATCCAGCTTAAGGCAACCAGTGACAACCGAATTGGCAGAGATCTTGAGAAACTGCTCTTCTTGTGGTTTTTTAGTATTGTCGAAGTAAGAGAGATGAATTCCACCAATCTCTACGGTGCTCATGCACCCTCTCAGTCCATCTTTTCTATCAAAAGCTTTGTCAGCCAGGTAGACATCTGTGCCTTCTCTTAGGAAGTTAAGGTTTCCAGTGGCAACAGTACTTGTAGCATGGTCTCTCTCATCATTTATGTCAATACGCCATTTTGATGACTGAGATAGTGGGTCTATCATAGAGTAGGTGACCTTGTGCCACTTCCCATCATTCACCGATAGGGAACTAGCCAGGCTCAATGTAAAAAAACTATTACCACTTTGCAGCTGAAACCACAATGTGGCATCCTGAATACTGACAGAGAAAAACTCTGGCTCCTTCTCAGCATAAAGTAGTATCACATCTGAGTCTCGAGTCCGAAAACCAAAGGTTATATTGGTGAGATCTCTCTTGATCTTCCCATTGCTTCTATAAAAGATGGCACTGCTTCTGCCATTAAAAATGGCATTGGAGATACCTGAGCAGAGATGGGAAGAATTAATTTACTGCATAAGGCTAGTGCTATCATCTCTATATATTTGTGGGAGAATCCACTGTGGTTTCCACGTGGCCTGAATCCAAAAGTACTTAGCAATTTAAAAAAAAACACTTATGTGAAACTTAAGGGTTAGAGAATTGATTATTTTCTCCCTATTGTCTAAAATATTGATATCCCATACTTATTATTCCATTAATTGTCCTGAGTTTGTAATAATTGGTGTGATTATAGAGCTGAAAAATGTGTTAAAACTTTAAGAAACTTGCAACTAATTAGCATGAAGATGCACATCTGAAATAATTTGCCAGAAGAGAAGAAGAGGAGGACATTTGAGGTCAGTTTAAAGGTTTAACCTCATCTCACTGTATCATCAAATAGAAGGACAGTGGTAGTGAATTAGCACCATGCTGTTTTTAGAACTGTCTTAGCACCAGCTAAAAGATCTGGGTTGCAAACCTGTACATAATTACAACATCACAAGAAAGAATTAGATTTTTTGGGATCACTTTGCTACCACGTAAATGTTCAACCAGTTTTATCAGTCCACATATAATAGTACTACCTTGAATAGATTCGGAAAAGTCAAAAGACAACATTCTGATATCTAAGCATTCCCCTTCCACTTTCTCCCTCTTAACAATGCAGTGATATAATTGGAAAATTTGTTGAAAATTTGGGGCTTTCTGAGAAAAACGAGTTGGCCTCGGTCAGTATCATAGATTCCTATTCTGTCCTGATGGCCCTACTGTAAATGATTTTATGGGCTTCAAATCTTAGTGGCATTAAGGATATTTGGCAATTTATAAGAAAAAAAATCTCTACAAAATTAATCTTTCCCTTCTCTCTCCATCTTTACTCCTTGTTCAAAATATAGAACACACATAAAATAGATAGACACGACTGTACTACCAGATCATTTCCGATTTATAGCACCAGGAATGTCTGATTCCTGATCATTTAACACAGTAACAGTATGTCCTAAATTATATCTCTAAAAGAAGGAAAATTTGGGCAATCAAAAATTGATTCTCTATTGTTACATTTATGTATTGTTTATTTTGATGAATCTTAGGGTATAAAAAAATAGAAGATCTCTGAAACAACAATCTTGCCTTGGAGAGGAGGATGGAATGTATTGTTAATTCATGCCACCTTCTCAATCCACCGTTATCTTAAATGCATATTGGAGCTCCTATTGTTTTAAGCATTTACTATGACCTTCAGAATAATGGAACTACATACAATTAAGTGGCAAAATTTGACACCGAAATTTCCATTAGAGCCACTCACATAAGTTCCTCTGAATGCTAAAGGCAAAAACAAAACCATCAGTTGAGGGAGCCTTGCTGATCAGTCCCATTTCTTCTGGTGAATTGCCCATTATCTCTGGAGCCATGATGCTTAACCCAGGGCACTCCTATTAAAACCCTCTATTTGCATTTTTGGACTTCGAGGCAAAATAGATTGTACAGTCTTAAGGTACCTGCCTCCCAAACTGAACTCAACTATGCTCACTTTTGGAGTGTGTGATCCTTAGCATTCTATACAAAGCCTTGTGTAGTCCATCAGCTGATCTAAGTTGCCTATTTGTAGTCTTCTGTTTTTTAAATTACTGGTCATGCTCACCTCAGTTGGAATTTTTCTATGCTATTGATGCCAATAGCTAGGCAACCAAAATAACACGCATGCGTGCCCTATTGTGCACGCACATGTGCCCACCCACCTGCACATGTGTGAGCGACTCACCTGCACATGCGCAAATGATCCACCTGTGCATGCACGAGCAACCCCCATATGGAGGAGAATTTGCCCTATCCAGGGTCCCAAGGATTTCCTGAAGCCCATGGAGGGTGAAAACAGCCTCCCCGGCCCTCTGGAAAGCTGGAGAAGGCTGTTTTCACCCCTTCCCAGGCTTTAGGAAAGCCTCCAGAGCCTAGAGAGGCGAAAAACAGGCCCAATGGCCCAACCAGAAGTTTGGGAAAGAACTTCCAGTTTTCCCATTGGGCCGTTTTCACCCTCCCCAGCCTTCAAGAAAGCCTCTGTAGCCTGGAGAGGGCACAAAATGGCCCAATGGTCCAACCGGAAGTTCATTCCCATACTTCCCGTTGGGCCATTGGACCTGTTTTTCGCCCTCTCTAGGCTCTGGAGGCTTTCTTGAAGCCTGGGAAGGGTGAAAATGGTCTCCCCCGGCCATTTGGAAGGCCAAAAATCAGCTGGCCAGTGCGCATATGTGTGCTGGAGCTGAGGGCTGCCATGCTGGCAAATATGGTGCCATCGGTTTGCTATTACGGCCCTATAACATTTCAGACAAATGGTAAACCAAACATAGCAAAAGAAGCGGATCACCCATTTACCCTGAAAGAGTGGCAGAAAACTTGTCACTCTATTACTTTAATTTTCAAAAAGCAATAGAAATAACGGAGGAACTGAAATACTTGCATTCAAATCCTTGATATACCGGCAGGCATTGGGCTTCAGGAGGGCAAGGACTGAGGTCACACCATTTCACTTCTTCGCAAGCTTTCCCAGCCATATTTGGTGGACAAGTACAAGTGAAGTCATCCCAGATTGAATAGCAAACACCACCGTTCTGGCATGGAGCAGACTAAAAAGGAAAAAAAAATGGGAATGAAAGGTGATCAAAGTTTTCTGTTTTTCCAATCAATTTTTTATTTTTCATATATTTTAATCAGGGATATATCAGATCTGGTCTTCCAGATGTTGAGTAATCGTATCATCAGGACGGCCAATAAACTAAAGGAAATTTTCCATCCAACATTTTGCAGGCCAAATGTTATCTGTTCTTTTACACAAAGTTTAGAGTGCCAGCAAGCAAACCCGATAAAAGGTGGCGGCTTTAATCCATTGGCTTCAATGCTTCAAATGTCAAAGAATTCTCAGTTAATTTCCTGACCTGACCAGCTAAAATATCTTAGGTAGCAGAGTTAGTGAAGACCTCTGATTTCAACCTCAACTGGGAAATAGACAGGAAGCAAGAAATCTGAGATCCAGTCTTTCAACTTCTCTGCCCTTTCCAACAGCCATGGGGGGGCTCCAGTTTTTATGAGAATAGCGGTACTGTGAGAGAGGAAGTTCAATCTTCTGTGCCACTTTCTCTAGATCTAAATTAGATCCTAAGGCTGCTAGGAGACCCACTTGGGAGTTGTTGTGGGGAGCATAGGTAACATTTTAGGGCCTGAATTTCTTTTCCTGCTCTGGGCTAATAACTTCAGGAGAGGAGAGAATTGATTAGATCCAAAAAGAGAACGGAGGAAGGAAAATAAATATTAACCTTTCTCTTGCTACTTCCCACAACACAAAGGTCTCCACCCCTGTGGATGATTTTATTATTATTTTCCAATAAAAAAATTAGAATCCCATGTCAATACAGACAATACTGCTTGGCGTAATAATGGTTTTGCCTTTTATAAAGGCACTTTATTGTATAGAAAACAGCCAATTTCTTTTTTCAACCTAATTGTAGAAATGCTGCTTCTTTGGGGATTTTGTTTTGTCTTTGAGTTACCGACAAATTGAAGAGAAGGGAACAGAAAACTAGCAAAACGAGAGCAAGTTGTTTCAATATTTGTAATTTTAAAGTCTTACTTTTATTTTATTTTTTTTGCACTTTTATACAATTTTATTAACTTCCTTGTGCATTCAGCTGTACAGAAAAACAAGTTTCAACTGAATGCATGCATGCCCGGATGCATAATTAAATGGATATAAAGGGTGGAGGGAAGCAAGAAGTTCGGATGAAGGGAAAAATAACTTTGGACTTCTCAAGTCAGAGGAACTGTCAGGCTATAAAGTTGTGAAGAATGAATGAAAAGTAGATCCTGTCTCCTTTTTATATATATATATATATTACTTTTGCCTTGAGTTGGCTTCTGTTCACCACTTAATGGTCCTGACATCAAGGAGCACATGTATGTAAGCCCTCATAGAACCAAGATTACAAATAGCATGCTTGTCAAAGGACTCCATTAATGCATTGAGGGCATTCCCAGACCTACTGTTTCTCTCATAATTTGAAGCAATCGAGACTTGTAGTTACTTCAGCAGGCTGGAAATACTAAGAAACCACTAGGAACACTAGGTAGCAATCTGTGCTCATCTTCCAGCCGAATACTGGAAAAGCAAAATTTAATCAATCTCCCAATTCCCTGAACTCTTGCAGATACCGAAGCAACAAAACCTTTCCACCATTGCATATAGAAATAAAATAAATTGCCAGCTCTTTTTAAAATCCATGTATTCAGGCTCCATTTGTCTGATTTCCATTAAAAAAAGAAAAAGAAACAAAATCTTAATAGTTACTGTTAAGGGACCTGAATGGCATTCCTATTGCATTAAAATGCTTCTTTCAAGTTGTGAAGAGAAATAATAGCTTGTCAACATTTTTTGGCAACCACATGTTTTTCCCTACAGTATTAACTATGGTTGCATCTTGCTCTTGGGCCTGGAATGGTAGGAGAAGCAAAAATGTCTATAAATAGGGACCAGATCTGCTTCTGCATTACTGCAAATCCCTTAGATCGAAGTCTCCTCAGCAGGCACTCATGAGGGAAAGACAGACAACAATAATGAGAAAGCACAAAGTATTGGTGAGCACTAGCCATAGCATTTGAAAGCACCAGAAACCATATAATAGAGAAGTACAGAAAGAGACTGGCCTAGAAAAGGGTTAGGAATGCTGCAAGGGCAAACTCTTGAGGAGAAAATCAGGCAAGCTTATAAGGAAATCATTAAAATGCTCCTAAATGTTTGAGATTTAAATGAATAGCTGCTTAATGTGAAACATATATGGTATAAACAGAATCCACAACATAATATATTCCATAAGCCTGTACATTCCCTTGCATATAATTCACAGATAATAGGTTTTTTTTAAAAAGAATGCCATGTTTCATAAAGTGTTAAAAGTTGTGAGGTTTTTTTTTGATACAGATACATCTAATTCATTTTTGGCTACTTTTATATTTCTTCAGCAATACAACATTCACTTCTTGTTTAACATTTTATGAATCTTGATGCCAGATCTAAATGTCTGTAACATGCCCCATGATTGGCTTGTTCTGTAAAGTGTGGTTTTAAAGTAATTATTAGAATATTTTGGTTTGGGAACGACAGTGAGTTCAAGTTGCTCTTAATGAACATCAGCTTTGCTTACTGGTTGTCATTACTCAAAGATTTAAGAGCTGCCCTTCCAGTCTACCAGACACTTTTTGGTATCATTGCCCACAAACTGCAAAGCAGTTTGGCAAAATCTGATCTTTATCCACCTCTTTCACTAAAAGCCTTGAGATATTCCTAATATTCTTGTCACATGTTGTTCTGACCCAGCCTTAGCAGAAACAGACTCCTTGTCCCGGAAAACCCCTCTTTATTTATGTCCTGTGAATTAATGGCATTCACACACCAAAAAGTCCAGGCAATAATCCTTCACAGAGTTAACTGCAGTAACAGACCTTATCAGTTCCTTGAGATAATTGCCAGTCCGGGAGCATCCAGCCACAAAGCTGTAAATTAAGCTCTGACAAGCAGTCTCTGAGGTACAAATCAGGATGAGCCAAATCTTCTGAACTCTGAACGGTTGTTTCCTATAACCACCATTTCCCTTTCCTTCTGTTTATTCCCCAGCCAGGGAGGGGCCATTCAGCATCCACCTGTGCCTTGCTTCCCAAGTCAACTCCTTGTCCTCAGTTGTTCTCCTCTCCTAACAGCTCTGCACATATGTGCATCTGGAACAGGCCCCAGCTGTTCTTCCTCCCCACTTATCTCAGCTTTCTCTGGTGGCTGGGAAATGGCCCTGGCTTTATTTCTGCTTCCAATGCAGAGCACCCATCAGAGCCTTCCTCAGACTCCAGAACTGGCCCAAGTTCCTTGTCAACCTCCTCCTCATTCGAGTCTGCCGCCAGCTCCACTGACAGCTGGTGAGCCACAGCACATGTTGCTTAGGAACCCTACCAGGTCAAAGTGAAACTCTTTTTAATCAAGGGCAACAGCACCTTAAAAACCAGATTCTTACCTTACAGAGGTCATCTCCAATGCATCCTGCAACTACATTGATCAGGGTGCTCTTGCTGCTGACAGAATTCAGTGAAGCAGTGACCGGGTAAAATTCAAGTGGGTGGTTGCCGAGTCTTAAATCTTGAACGCAGCCTTTGAAAAAGCCACCATTGAGAATGGTTTCTTGCTTGTCTGGTAATCCACCGATGTAGAGAATATCTCTTCTGTGTATTTTTATTAAGGGTGTAGAAACAGAGCCCAACTTTTTTGATGATTGAAACAAGTCTATCATGTTTGGCCCCATTCTTAAAGAAATGAAATAGAAATTTCCGTCGTTCATAATCTGCATACTTAAGAATTTGTTGGAGTGCAGACCTGACATTGCAAGTTTTCCATCTTCTAGCCAGACCTTGAGAAATAGGGACGTGTTTCTTTCTAGACCCACTAAGAAGCCAAAAGATTTGCGTGTTCGCACAAACATTGATATTGTGGTATTTTCATGACTTTCTTCTAGGGAAAAAGCAGCATATCCAGTGGTTTCCTCATGACCAAATCTTCCTGGAATGTATTCTTGCTTTCACATCAGAAAGAGAGAGAAAGTAATGACCTCTTTAATATAAAAATGCTATTTGAGTATTAACATATCATAGATCAGCAATGCCCAGCACTGAATTTATGCTAAATACTTGAAGCTGATTATACTTTTAATGGTAAAATAAAGATGAGCTTCTCTACCTGATTTTAGAGTTGTGATCTGTTGAACTGGTTTGGGTGTAGAGGTGCTAAATTTGATTTAAAATACAATGTCCCTTGAGTCAACCTGTGTTACCTAAACCTAGCCATGTGGAGCCAACTTTTCAAAACAAGGATGGAATTGGGAGGAGAAGAGGACTGGATGGAATGACTGGAGACTGGTTGAATCTGGGGCATACTCTTTTTTTAATACTACAAAGCTATGTTTCTAATAAATTCATGTTTCTAATAATTTATCAATAAAATCAATCTGATTAGTTAGCAAGTTTCTCTGAACAGCACATCAGCAAGAACTGTTCTACTAATATATGTTATATACTATAATGCATGGAAATAAGGCAATGGAAAATCAGATTGGGGTTGAGAGAGACAAAATGGGTTACATGAAATGGCTCAGTGACAATTAGAATACTGAACAGTCACTGAGTACTTTTCACTGATACTAAATTTTCTTCCTGGTTTAGCACTCCTGATACTTATCAAAGATATATTTCCATCCAGGTTGAAATGTTCATTAGATAGGCAACTGCATGGCTATTGGCTCTTTTCAGATTTCCTAGTTTTATTGTGATAGGTAAAATCTGGTCAATGACAAAAAAATGTCAATGATATGTCCTGGCAAGTAATCAAATTACTTCAAAACCAATTTTACTTTAGAAATCACATCTTTATCTTTAAATCATCAAGATACTTTGGAACAATTACAGTACAACTATAATGTAGAGCAGTGTTTCTCAAACTTGGCGACTTTAAGTCCTGTGGACTTCAACTCCCAGAATTCCCCAGCCAGCTATGCTTAAAGTCACCAAGTTTGAGAAACACTGATGTAGAGCATTTGATGCATTGTATATAGTATTTAAAGAAAAAAATTAGAAGATATCATATAATAAGCCTTAATGCCTATGCAACCCAGGGAATGGTGAAACAAATATTACTACACTGTGCTTTCTAAAGAATAGAATAGAACAGAAGAATAGAATAGAATAGAATTACAGAGTTGGAAGATAGCTATGCTTATAATTTGCTGGATTTCCTAATGAAATATATAGGAAGGCTGGATATATTTTGTGTAAACTATCTTTTATAAAATGGGAATTGCTAGGTTTCAACAAATACTGCAGCAAGTAAGGTCCAACAAGATTTTTTTTATCAGATGAGGAATAGATAAGGAATATATAAGCACAAGAGTCCCCGTGGGGAGAGGGGGCGACAAACAAGTTCAAATAAAGAAAGAAATAAAGAATAGGCTAACAAATTACTGTGTTTAATATTTAAAAAATGGAGTGTTTATGTGCATGCTTATGGTTTACAGTCCCAACTAAGGGCTGAAATCACTCAATCAGGTTGGAGAGAAGGAAGTGGACTACCCTCAATTGTTGGCCCAAGTAAACATCAATCAGTTTGGCGTAGTTCAACACAGAAAAAGCTTTGGTCTTCAGTTAGAATAGTGTTTGATCACTAATGAGTGTAGTGCCTCATTTCATTACAGTTCAATCACCTCGTTCCCTGTTAGATATCTCAGTGCCAGCATTCTCCTTGGACTTTCTCAATGACCTTTCTTTGAAACCCAAAGAGGACAAAGGAAAAATGAGGATTGACCCAGGTGGATGTTCTCCAGCTGAATGTCCCCAAGATCAGCCTCTAAGATGAGAAGCTGGAACTTGAAATAAAATAAACAGATAATTCCACTCTATTGATCAATGCAACATCATCATATTATTTATCAATTACACGAGCTAGTACTCTACTTCCCTGTATCCACATTTGTTTGAAGAAAGCTTTGATGAATAGAGTTACCATAATAGGTATCAATAGAGGGAATTTGGTTCAAGTCACAAAGCCCTGAGAGCCGAAAGAAATGCAGCTATTTACCAACCAGATATCTTGAATCCCACTAAAACTCATTTGCTAAGGAAAAGTAGGTTGACAGTTTCACAATGCAGAACAATCTTGGCCTAGAAGGACTTTTTATTTATATCTATGATTTTGTGACAGAAATAGATATTACGGATGAGTGCCAAATTCTCTTAATGTCACTCATGGCTGAATCATAGGTTTTGTCCTTCTATTCTTGGGTCAGAATGAGCATGAGCATGTGGTCCCATACACTTCTTCAATTTTAACAACACAACTAGAAATGGATCACTTTGAGAGACCCACAAATGTTTAGTTGGACCAACAATTGAGGCTATTTTATTTCCTTCATTCCTTACCTTTTTCCTGCATATAACTGGGAGTTGCCATAATTCATATACAATTTGATATGACATAGGGCTGGACTCTAGGGACACTTGTCCCATCCCATTGTAGTAATATATCATTCAGAGCAAATTATCCAAAACTTTTTAAAAACATGTGGTTTAGAGAAGGGCGAAGTGTAGTGAGAATTGGGATTCCACAAAAGGAAGAAACTAATACCTGAATGAGAGTGAGAATTGTTAGTGTTACCCAATTTTGTTGCCCAACCGAAAGCAACACACATTCACTGTATTCTCATGTGTGTCATTGCTCACAGCTACAAAATATTGAAGGCTAATTAGAACTAAGTTCTGCAACACACTCATCTTTCATAGAACAAGGAGTGTTAAGAGCATTAAACTATTTAAAATCAAAATCAATCCATAAAAGCAATGCCTCACAAACACCATTCCCAGACTTTTCTTTCATAAGCGGCACCAAAAAAACAGTGGGGCTGAGATATCCGCAGGCCATTTTTTATTTATTTATGTTTGCCTGCAGCATTTATTCTAATGAAGGAGCCTAAGACCCAGGAAAAAAAGGAGAGCGGTCACTGTGAAAATCCTTTTTGCAACTCTCAAAGGCTACCCAGCTATTTCAGTTTATTTCAGGAGGAGCAAGTAAATCCTAGAGCTTGGAGAGAAAAGTCCACTTAAAAACCAAATATAAAAATGTTTTCACTTTGTTAACGAAAGTACCTTCCATTTCTTTCTCTATGTGTTTGTTAAACCCATATGCATAAACTTTCCCTCAGATTGAAATGGGTATTTTTAACTATAAAATATCTTTCTTTCTCTATTAAGGGAGAAGTCATTTTTCTTGGTGAAGGGTGAAAGCTTACAATGCAGCAAAGCGAGCAAGTGACAGGAAGAGCCTCCACCTTACAAAGAGAAGAAGCAAGGGGAATCTTCAAAAAGGTAGCCAGACACACACATGTAGTTTTCAATTATTCTGCTTCAAAAGAAATGTTGAATATGATCTGCGATGTAGCATAAACCTTGATCAAAATTAACCTCTTGAGCCATTGCGTCTGGAGGCTGATCGGTGGTTGTGTCTTGCTTTGTTATGGTTCAGGGTATAGTGAAAAGGCTGCTCAGCACTTGTTAACCGCTTGCCAACTTTTCTTGATTAAATTAGAGTCCAAATAATATTCTTTCCCACCAGGTTAATAATATACTGGGTTGCACCAGAATCATTCTGATTTCAATTATCTCCCACTCTTGGTGCCACTTAAAACTGGCCTTCCAACAGAAAGATAATCACAGTAATGGAATACATGTTTCTCCCCCCCCCCCCCCAGGAATTCTGTCTGTCTGCTTAGGATTAGCCCTTGGCTCCTAATATAAATGTTTGAAATCCAGTAGTTTAGAAAAGATGGAAATCTGTGACCAAATCTCCCTTTCAAGCATTTTGTCCTATTTATGAAAAGTGAACAGGCAGATTCAACTGCAGTGCATTATTATTGGAAGTTGTATTTATTTTATTTACTTGAAACATTTATATAGCCACCCGTCTTCGAGCCAACTCTGGGTGGCTCCCTATTAGAAATTCAAGTTTATGCGAGGTCTTCCTGTGCTACTACCAGTATTTTCACTCTATCCAAGGAAAAAACTAAATTAAGAAATGCAATATTATGGTTATAGAGTTTTAGCGTCCCATGAAGTTTGAGCCTTAAAGAAAGTGAAAACCAAGGTACTTTAATATTGTAAACAAATTTTGATTTATCTCTTTCCATCACTGTGGCTGTGTATCTGACACATTTTTCACACACAGTATTCTAATATTCTAAAAAAATTTAAATTTAGATTTTAAATTCTTTAATTTTACATTGTTATTTTTCATTTTGACCTATTTTATCATTGTGATCTGGTCTCTGTTGTGAAATTATAAAATATGAGGTAAAATTGTGAAAAAAAGGTTTCAGAAAGTTGGGGATTTTAAACATACTTTCAAGAAAAATGTTTACAATATTTTTTTCTTATTTTTCTAGAAATCAAGATTCTTTTTGAACCAAATTTCAGGATGATTAGGAAAGTATCCCATTAATATTGATTTGAGTGAATAAAAGAAAGAAATTGTTTCCTCATTTCCTTCCTCTCTGTGCCTGTGTAAGTCTATTCTTAAAATGTTGGATGCTGCGAATTGAGAAGAATATTGTGGCCAGAATGAAAAAAAAAAACACATCTCAAATAGTTTCTAATCATTCACAACAGCTCTATTGGAAGCAAAAAACCCTCTTGGAAGACGGATGGTTTTAATTTTGTTTCATAAAGAAGCAAACGTATTTACCAGATGTAGTTCTCTTTTCCAAAGTTGCTTTTCAAACCTTTGGATAAATTACTGCCAAACTTCAAAGCTGTCGACTATAATTACGGCTCTTGCAATGTCATTTTCCAATAGGAACAACTGGGGGGGGGGGAATGTAGGTGTGGACCATGAAGAACAGCACAGAAAATATGGTACTTTTAAAATATAGGAACGCATTTTGAAGAGTACGTTTTCTAAATAACTAGCAAACTCTTTTACCAGACAAAAGCTCAAATGAATCCCTATAATTCTATAAATTACTAAATTCAGCACAATCGTGCCATGTCTACTAGCAGTGGGGTATCTGAATTGAAACAAAGATCTATAATGATATTTGTCATGCACATTCTAGCTTCCTACTTGTCCTGTCAGTGGTAAGTGGGACAACTCCCCTTTTTGTAGGAATTTTTTAGCTCCATTTTTTAGCATTAATACATTTGAAAGCAAATTCTGCAGGCAACTCAAACCAAGTCAGACATATTTGAGAAGAACGGTAGGACATATGTCTGCTCAATATGAATTGCTATGTACTTCAGTAGGATTTACTCTCAGGTAGAGAGGTATACACGTGCATGTTATAATATTCTTATTAAGTCTTGTCTGAGTGGCTGCTTTTATTTAATTTTGCATCCTTGCCTTTGACTCTGAGAACCACAGAAATTTGATTGGGAATTAACTCGTTATCAGTTACTTTGGCTATCATTTGAAATACCAATATATAAGTATCTATAAGAAATTAAGACTAAGGTACCTCTAGCAGAGAGATTTTATTTATTAGGGATATACAGCAGTTTGGAGTTAAAAGCAAAAAAGTCCTTTGGACATATAGCACTTGTCTCCAATCAGAGATAGTCCCACCTGCCTTGATGCATTCCCTGCTCTGCTCAGGAAGTCATCTTTAATCCAGCAGCATTGGATAATTTTTGACCTACATCCAACCTTCTCTTTCTGGAGATAAATTGCAACTCCGCATGGTTCTGGAAGGTTATCTGGATCCTTTCCAGTTCATCTTTAGATCTGGGTAAAGTATCAGCATGGCACCAATTACGCTTGCAGGTGACATCTGGTCATCTTGTGGGCCAATTAACTTACCTAGACCAAATGACACTTTCCATGGTCACTCATGCATCAGACAACTCTATATAAA
Organism: Natrix helvetica; assembly: GCF_964273705.1. Classification (NCBI taxonomy): domain Eukaryota; kingdom Metazoa; phylum Chordata; class Lepidosauria; order Squamata; family Natricidae; genus Natrix; species Natrix helvetica. The sequence goes on along the minus strand of NC_138549.1, from coordinate 76,231,716 downwards.
ACTATTCTTGAAGACCACTCAGAAGCTAAAGCTGTTTCAAAATGCAGTAGTGAGACGTAGTTATGGATTTTTCTTAAGTCATTCATATAACACCATTATCACTGTAATTTACACTCATTGCTAGTTTGCTTCTGGGTGCACTTCAAGATGTTGATTGTCACTTTAGGATCTGGATGCTTATGGGACTATGCTTCTTTGATTATTTCTTCCTGTCTAATAAAATCTGTCAAGATTGGCTTCATCCTAGGCTTCTTGGTATATCAGTTTCATCTGGCAAAGCTACATAGACTGGTCTCTTTTTGTGGATACACATGTCCTCAGTAACATTATTCTTCTTGAAATCTATAGTTCCAACTCTACTGTGCTTTTGTAGACTGTTGAAAATCTAACTTTTCCAAATGGGCAAGGGATTTTTTGGGGGGGGGGTGCTTTTTGAGAGATGTCTGTATAATTTTGTCCCCTATATGAGCTTTGGTAAATTATACCATTTTGGCTATTGTTGGTTTTTCTTTTGACTTCTTGATTTACTTTAGTTAATTAAAGTAAATTAATTGCTATCTAGGGTTGCAACTGGTGATTGAGGAGGCCTGCAGAACCAATAAATAAATAATCAAGTAATTTAACCAAGGGCATCTTTCTTCAAGATTGTACAGTACTTATTTAGGGTAGTTGCTGAAGAAGACATAGTTGCTTTAATGAGTTGCAGACAGCTTCTAATTCATCCAGAATATTTAAAAATGTGATTCTGGAGTGTCTCTTTGATGGGACTAGCCTGCCCCATTTGTTCCAGCAAAAAAGGCTGATTTCAGATCACATCTGTCAAAGAATTTAGGTATCTGTCAAAGAATTTAGGCTGGCGTGGTCCAAGAGAAGAGATTTTTCTGGCTTGGGCCCCTCTTTCTAGACTATTTTGCCCTGGAGGTGAGGTCTGCCCCCACACTCATGGTCTTCTGGAACAGCCTGAAAATTTGGCCCTGCCACTTGGCCTGAAACCCTGACAGGGGATGGCTGATAGGGCAGAGAGAGAGAGAGATGGGCATCATAAAAATTTAATAAAGAAATAAATACATAAACTTAAAAGTATTCCACAGAGTAATAAGTGACAATGACTTCTTAGGAAAGCTTCTTCAGTGAGAACATATTTGAACCAAGTATACATGTACATGTCATGTCTTCAAGAATGTCTGAGGTATATGGGTCTCATATGAATTTTTGGTGGCCTTTCCTCAGTTATGCAACAAGTTTGACTCAGTATATTAGGTTGTAGAGGTAAAAAAATCCATAAAAGAATAAAACAGTACCTTTCCATTTTCATTCATTAATGTACATATCACATAGACAAATAGCCTGAACTGGTTGTGGCTAATTGCTGGTGGCTTCAGGGTAGATGTATTGATATGCTCAAGATAGATGTAAAAGAGAGGCAGTATATTAATTTATATTGATATGACCTATGCCTGTATCACTCTGTACAGTTATATTAAGACAAATATAGTGGAAATGCCATGTTACCATCCAGGAGTCACTACTGCCAGTTTGCTTGTGGGCATTTAGCGCTCACACATGCATGTGCAGTTCAATAAAAATTACTCTGCGTATGCGTAGAAACAAAAAACAAGACGGTGGCACCTATGGCGCTGCCCAGAAAACCGGTTCAGAGGTGTGGCAGGCCTGGGTCACTGCCAGTTCCAGTGACCCAGGCCGCCAAACCACTGCCAGTTCGGCTGAACCGGTCTGAACTGGTAGGACCCACCACTGCTACCATCCCTTTAATTAAGGGATTTAATTACCATGTTACTCTGCAGTCTCTCTACAGTAGGCTTACAACAGAGGTTTGCAAACTTTCTCAGGCTGTAGAAATTGTTAGTTTAAATTAAACACAGTTCCCAGAACCCCTGATCAAGAGGCAAAGCTATTCTGGTATAAATATTGATCGTTCAATTGAAACTGGGTCCAGGGGATCCCTTAGTTGGACCTAGACTTCTGCAGAACATAGCTTGAAAAATCCTGACTGATAATACAATTTCAATTATATTGAAGCATCTTAGTTTTGAGATAATGTTCTTACCTGTAGTACAGTTTGGCCCAGTATAAGGCCGGTAGCAATCACATTGATAGTTCAGCCATAAGTTGTTGCAACGCCCCTTATTTTGACAAGGCTGGTACTCACACCAATCTTTTTTAACACAGCCCGATTTGACATTTAAAAATGTGTCAGATGATAAGTTTTCCAGGATAATAATGCTGAAATCCACTTCTACATCCTGAAGGCAGCCTACAAATGAAGGTGCAGAATGTGTACTATAGATATTTAGTAGAGAGCCATTGTTCCCTACCGGCAAGCCACCCAAAAATATGTTTCGAAAAGCAATCACTGCCTGCCTGCTATCCATTATGGCAGCAGTCTGACTAAGACATGATTCTGTGCAAGAGCTCTTGTGTAACTTCAGTGTTACTGCTCTGCCTATGGTGACCTCCACTGAATGCCATTCGCCATCATTGACATTATAGGCTATATGTAAAAAGGCCTTCAGTTGATTGTTGACTTGCATGGATAAGTATAAACAGCCATTCTGTAACTCCAGCTTCACAAATGTGTCTTTGTCCCCTCGGTAAAATATCAAAGTTGTTGGCTGAACAGTCAAAAAACTAAGGTTTATGTTATAAAAATAGTCCTCGGAGGAGGGTGCAATGCTGTTTACCTGAAGATACCCATTTCCCTGAAAAGACAATGTCGTCGTGGTTTCACAGTGTACTCCCGTGTAGCCAGCTGAACATATGCAGTTAAATCTATGTTGTCCATTTCTTAAATGAGGAATACACAATCCCCCATTCAGACATGTATGTTGAACACAGCCAAAGAGGATTTCTGTACAGTTCTGACCACCATAAAAAATCCCATCTTTCTCTCCAGTGAGACAATGGCAGGTATAACTCCCAAGGGAATTTTCACAGGTCCCTCCATTCTGACAAGGGTTCATGTGACATTCGTTGATGTCATTTTCACAGTGAATGCCTGCAAAAAAAAAAAAGGAACTGGATTATTTCACACATTTAATTTCTTGGCATATATACATACATTCATACATGCATATATTCAAATTGTATATCCTGTGAAAATTTACGGAAACATATATAGCTTGAAATGGATCTATACTAGTCTCCCTTTATTTATTTATTTATCAGCATAAATACATACATACATACATACATACATACATACATACATACATATATATGCTGGTTTTGTTGTATTCGGGTCTTTTCCCGTGTAAAGTTGAGATTGTCTTTGCAACGTTTCGGCAGGATCGCACCTGCCATCTTCAAGCGTGGGCTCAAATTATATATATATATATATATATATATATATATATATATATATATATATATATATATATATATATATATATATATATATATATATATATATATATATATATATATATATATTCAAGTTACAAAGAAATATGAACTATATCAATAATTTCATTATTCTGTGTATGATGAAAATGATACTTGAGGGCAAAATGTTAAAAGAAAAGAAACCTACACATTCATCTGGAACATAGTAATTTATCCTCAGCTGGAGCCTTAAGAAGAAAAGAAGAGTGATCCCTTAGCTCTGCTTCTGCTTGTTGCTAACCCTTGGCTTTGTCTGAAGTCATTAATACCAGTGTCTAGGAAACTGCAGAAATATAGAACAATTGCCTTTTGATTTTGAGCTCTTCTTTGATAATGGAACAGCTACATCCTCAGACTAGGAAGGCAGAAAAGGAGTAATGGAGGCTTTATCTCAACTAGTGTAATTATTGGTTCCCATATTCTTCCAGCTTTGTTAAGCTTTTGATCCTTTGCATATAATACTTAGTCATAATCCAGCTCTCTGTGACTTCAGGCCCAATTGCAATATATACAAAAAGATAGAAGGGACTAAAGTCTAAAGAAAGAAGGGACTAAAGACGGGGGAGGTGGGGGAGTTGGGGGAGGTGGAGACCATTGCAGAGACATTCAGTCTATTTAATTGGAAACAAAAAGGCTGCTGGACTGTCCAGATTACATTTAAAGTGATATTTCATATTGAGGAGGAGGATTCAGACAGATCATCCTAGCAAGAGTCCATACTGCTCAGAAATTATTTAGTAAACTTGCACAGGGGGGATCCAACTGTAAGGGAAGAGTCAGAATCTGTAGTTACTGGCTCAGATGGATGCAAAAGAGACACCATGGTTTTGTTTAGCATCAGTACAGGATACAGTACAGGGGCAGGATCTACTATCCAACAGTTATGACTTCTTAAAGGCATGGAGGCATCTTGGGAGTTTTAAGATGCAATGAGAAAAAAAGAAAGGTGTCCCTCACTTTTCCATTCCAGGAATGCTCTCCATGGCATCCAGCTGCTGTTTTCAAAGATTTTCCCACCACTTTGTAATTAACTTTTCTTCAGCCAACACTAAATCTATTCTTCTTGATCTATACTAAATCCTACCATAGAGTTCATAAATTTAACCCAGCTACCAATATTTCTGTCCGGTATGCTGACTCTTGCTTTCCTTCCTTCCAACATAATAGAGGGTTACCATTAAAATCACTCTTGCTTTCTGACATCTTTTTTTTTTTACTGCAGATACTGAGATTAGTGCCGTATCTTTTCTTGCAGGATAAACTAAATTCATCCTTGCCACAAATGACTCTCTCTCCACCAGTAGTTAGCCATGGAAGTGCTAAACAAATACTTCACCACCAAGGCACCTGCTTAGAGGACAACCTGTCATATGCTACAGTCAGGGATTTGATGTCAATGCAAAACCAGCCATACAGAGTGGCTTACAAATAAGTAGTTTCAGTTCACCTGGTGATGTCTATGTTGGGGTTTAATGCTCCCCATCTGCTCACATTCTGTAAAATTATATTAAGATTTATCTAAATTAGTGGGGAGCTCTGCCTAGTAAAGCAAATTCAGGGACTGTTTTACTCATTTTCTTTTTTTTTTAATAAAATTTTTTATTGGTTTTTCAACATTTATAGGGAAAAGGGTAAATGGACAGGTATACAAATTTTGGCAGTTGCAAAATGTGGCAGGCGTCCCTCCCTCCATACTCATAGTATACATTTATATATAATGCATTGGTATATAATTGATTACAATCAGCATATTAGTTCTATTACTAAATTCAATCAGATTAGACATTACAGTATAAAATCCAGATATAATTCCATTATCACTTTCGGTCAGTTTATAATAATATGATTTTCTTGTTTATTTTTGTGATCTGAGTCTTCTTGCTATTGCCCCATCTCCCTCCACTGGCAGAGCTCTGGCCCCTCCCGTGTCCTGTGTGTCCGTTGTAGTGTCTTGTGTTTTTTCTAGGAGTGTTTTGTTTTTTTCCATAAAGGCCTGCGCCTCTATGGGTGAATTGATTCTGATTCTTGTCTCCTCCCAGAATATCAGCATACCTTCAGGCATCAACCATCTAAACCACACCCCTTTCTGGTATAATTTATTCGCTAATTGCGAATAATTCTTCCTTTTTTCTCTAATCTTCTTAGGGATCTGCTTCAGAATGGTTATCTCCGTATCATGGTATGTCAATGCTTGCCCCCTTTGTACACCCAGAATTTCATCTCTTGTGCTTTTTCTAAGAAATGTAATGTGAACCTCCCTAGGTACATTGTGTGTTCTAGCATAAGCTGAGTTCACTCTATAAACCAGGTCTATATCCCACCCCATCTGTTGTTTTTCTTTGTGTGTGTAGTCAGCCAGGATGTTTGTCATGATGTCCTTTATGTTTTCCCCATCTTCTTCTATAACATTTTGAAATCTAAGGTAATAGGACATTCTCTCAAATTCTATTTTCATCTGTTGGATGTCAAGATCTTTGTTCCCTTTCTGCACAGCTTCTACCCCCCCTCACCTCCTCCACCCCCCCTTCCACAAGATTCAGTCTTTGTGAGTTCTTATATATTTGGGCTTGATTTTCTTTAATTTCATCTTTCATTTCCCTTAGCTGTTTCTTGATTTCCTCCTGGCCCCGTAGAATTTGTTGAAGCATTTGTTGAAAGTCCATCTCTGTAGTCTTAGGTTGCATCAGTTCTGATATCTTTGACTGTGTGGCTGGACTGGATGTCGCGGATGTTGGAGCAGAAGTGGCAAAGCCAGGTTTTCCAGGAGGTGGTCTTTTAGATGCCATCCTTTATAACGTTAGAAGTTCAGTCCATATATAAGATAGACAGTTAGAAAAGAAGGGTAGCCAGGTGAGTCTCGGGAGCAGAAGAGCCAGGCAGAAGAGAGTCTCTCTAATAAGTCTGGCAATAGATAGAAAATTTCCCCTAGGAAGTTTAAAAAATACCAATCCACAAGAGATTCCTCTGGGAGACACGGAGACAAAGACCGGAAGCCTGAATTTTAAAGGTGGAGTCAGGTTTCACAGTTCATAAAGACAACGGAAGTGTGCCATCTTGCCCTGCCAGTTTTGGGCACAGAGGCATAACAAAGTTTTAAAAAGTTCCAAAAGTCCTCAAATCACAGTAATATGTAGAAATAAGTTGAAGAGAAAATCATCTCAGCCTGGGTGAGGCTTCATTTGTTGGCTCTCCCCCCTCCTCCTTCCCTGGGGGCTGAGAGCAGAATTGTTCCTCGCCGCTTGTCCAAGGGGGGGAAAACCCCCCTCCCTCCAGCCACACCTCCAAAATGCTCCGAAAGTAAAAATCTTTTTAAAAAGCTGAATAGTTCTTCATGCAAAGTAGGGAATGAAGAGAGAAGCAACCTCACCGCACTGCAGCCGCTTCCTTCTATTGTTGCATTCTCCAGTCGGCTTATAGCGAGGCGCGAGGCGCAGAAACACGAAGCGCCCTCCAAGCTTGCTCCCCGGTGCCTTGGGCGCGCGAGAGACCTCCCGCCGGCCGCCGCTGCTGCAGGAGTCCTCCGCGATGCCGCCCCTCCGGCAGGACCCCTCTGCGGGGTGTCCTGTGCCCCCCAAGGAGTGGGGAAGCCCACCGGGGAGCCGGAGCGGGCAAAGAGCTGCCCGTCGCCGCTGCCGCCGGAACCGGAACTCTGTTTTACTCATTTTCTTGCATCTGGCCTAGAAGAAGCTGCACGAAAGAGCCAAGAAGTATCTCTGTGTTAGGAAGGAAACATTATTTATCCATTTTACATTCATGTCTCCCAGTGCAAATGACTTCCTTGAGTCACACGACAGCCATGAATGAAGCTGCATATTATTTGTTGTGTTGGAAAACATATCTGATAGGAAACAGTTCCAGGAGCTCATTTGTAAAGTCAGTACATTTCCTTTCCACCTTTTAAATTAAGCGACACGCTTCTCAATTATGAGAAGTAATCAAATGTGCCAATGCAGTAAAACACATTTGCTAAGACAGAGTTAATATATGAAGTATCAGTAGGGTTTCTTTGTTTGTTTTAAACAGCCTGTACATAAGAAAATGCTTTAAAAACAGGACCCCCCCCCCCAAAAAAAAACCCCTCTACCATCCATGAACACAATAAGACAAATTAAGCCTCTAAGACAAATGAAGAAAATGTAAGAATTTTTGTATTGGCTTTTAATGAGTCTCACTTGGGTTTTCAACATTCGTATTCTGGCATACAATGAAGGAACACTTATAGGAACTGATCCCTCTTAATACTACTTGATACAGCTTGGTATATCCCTCTATAGGTAAAGGTAAAAGTTCCCCTCGCACATATGTAATAGTCGTTCCTGACTTTAAGGGGTGGTGCTCATCCCTGTTTCAAAGCTGAAGAGCCAGCACTGTCCAAAGATGTCTCAGTGGTCATGTGGCCGGCATGACTAAACACCAAAGGTGCATGGAACACTGTTACCTTCCCACCAAAGGTGGTTCCTATTTTTCTACTTGCATTTTTATGTGCTTTCAAACTGCTAGGTTGGCAGAAGTTGGGACAAATAACAGGAGCTCACTCCATTATGCTAGGTATTTGAACCACCGAACCACTGAACTGCCAACCTTTCTGATCGACAAGCTCAACTTCTTAGCCACTAAGCCACCATGTCCATCTGGGTTAAGCCATGTTTATTATTATGGTTAAGCCATGTTTATTATTAAGGAAAACACTGCAATTGTTTAGTAAATCATACAGCCATTAAGTGAATCCAGCTTCCCCTACTGACTTTGCTGGAAGCCTACTGGAAAGGTTGCAAATAGTGATCACATGACCCTGGCATGCTGCAACCATTGTAAATGTGAACTGGCTACCAAGCATCTGAATTTGATTACGTGACTGTGGGGATGTGCAATAGGTTCTAAAAATTAATTTATAATTTAAAATACAAAAATACACTAGGAAAATAAGGGGGAAAGAAGGGAAGGGAAAAGTGTAGGGAAAGGGAAAAAGTGAAAGAAAAGGTGCTAACTTCTGATTCTCTTTGATGCAATAGAATAAGATAATAGCATTAAACCTCAACATTATTACTTTTCCATAGTAGTGTAAACCAGGGGTCGCTAACCTTGGCAACTTTAAGACTTGTGGACTTCAACTTTCAGAGTTCCTCAGCCAGTGAATCTGCCAAGGTTTGAGACCCCTGGTATAAACTAACTATTCTTATAACAAACCTAACTAGTCAGTAAAACCCAAAATCAAACCTGGGAATGTGCAATGATTGTAAGTCACTTTTTTGTGTGTGCTTTTGTAACTTCAGAAGGTCAATAAATGAATGGTGGTAAGTTGAGGACTACCTGCATGCTTTTGCTCTTGAATGTAAGGAAAGGTTGCAGTTCAGTGGCAGACTGCATAATTAATATACAGATGTTCCCAAGTTCCAGCCCAAACGTTTTCAAGTATCAAACATCTGTCTGAAACCTGGAGAGCCGCTTGAGGTCACTATAGAAATAATGAGCTCAGTTGGTCTGACTTGTAGGGAAGCTGCTCAGATTCCAGCTCAGATCTATCTGCTCAGGACCAAAACAATGACATTCTAAAATAAACATGTTTATGATATACCAGACCAGGGCTTAGAAACTAAGCAAAATTAGGCATGGTTTGAATTTGGATGGAGAAACACCAGATACCTAGAAAGCATCTGAAAAGAAGAAAGTGGTAGTGAGTGTTCATATTGTTCCCTAGGAAATGACATGGATATGATACTGTAGTCACCAGGAGAATTGTATTTTTCTAGTATTATATGCATGTATATAGACACATACAGACATGAAGGGGGACAGGTGTAAGAGTATTTGCAAATTAAATGAATAAACATTTAAAACTCAACAGAGCTCACAATAGATGTGAACTCCCCAAATTTACAGAATTTTGAGGCACTGAGATAAGAAAATCATTAATAGTTATAAAAGCATCTATGTTGTTCTTTTTTTTTTAATTTGCAGGGGACAGATGCGATTGAACAGTTATATTTAAAACCTAGAATATTTCCAGTCTGTTTTATATATAACTCTGGTTAACATTCTGCTGTTGAAAATAGGGTACTACAAAAACCGGACATTTGGCAATTTAATCTACAGTCTAGAGCAATTTAGAAATAAAACATCAGAATACAGTTGAGGGAAGGAAAAAAAACCGAAAATGAGACTCTATCGTTATAACATAACTCTCTTCTTTCTATAATCTATCTTGTCTAATCATCAGAACAAACCACAATAGACATTACTGGTCTTTCCCCCACAGTTCTCCAGATAGTATCTCCCACTTTTTGTATGCAGATGCCCTAATGTTCAGAAAAGAAAGGAAAGGAGAGAAGGGGAAGGGCAGGGAAAGAAGGTTCACTGAAGTTGCCTCCTCTTCAACACAGAATTTGAAGTTTTGTAATTGGAGAAAATAGTTGCAATACTAGCTTTGGATAGTTTGCTGCCTATTTGTGCATTAGTTCTGCAATTCGCAGTCCTAACATTATTTGACTTTTTTTTTCATTTTTGCTTTCTGTTTGTAGAGAGCAGAGGGAATGGCCTTGAAGGATAGGTCAGGTAAGAGGAGCTTAAGCCTGGGCAAAGGAAATAATTGGAGAAACCTTGTCAGACAAGCTCTTTCTTAGTTTACATGAAGATAAACGAAGGAAGCAGGGGGGCAGGAGAGAGCACGTTCAGATTTGCAAAATTCTGCTGCTATTGCTAATATAATAAAAGTAGTCTTAATCTATTTGACGTTAATGTCTTAGTTTGGTGTACTTTGTAGGGCTGAGATTCTTTAAGATATAGTAGAGAAATAATAAATGAAACATTGAATATCACTATCCATAGTTTGTGGAATGGGAATCTGACTATTACACAACCCCACAAGAGTCAAACTGATATATTTTATATGTCTGTATGCTGATAAGAGATATCTGCTGCTCATTTGAATGTTTACTACTGAGACGCCTAGTTGGTCTGAAAACCTGAAGAATACATGACAAGTTAATTTTAACTTCTTTTTAATTGTATTTTATTAATTTATTAAATAACATGTTTCTATATAAAATTAACTAGGCAATTTATTTACTAGGAAGGGACATAGAAAATATATTATTAATTAATAGAAAGCTTGTATTGCATTTTTAGTTCATGTATTTCATTTTAAGTCTGCAAGCTAATGTTTAACTGGAAAAACAAATGTGTGCATCTACTTTAGGTTTTCATGGATACTTCTGCAAACTCTTCTTGTATATGTGGATAATAATTCTTATTGCTTCACTGGAAGAAAAGGCCACTGTCATTATGTTAAGAGGGTTAAGAAACATTTATGGAACCACTGCATGTAATACAATCAAATTGAGACACTTATAAATGAGTTCCATAAAAAGACTTCCATGGAAAGATATTACAAGTTATTACAAATTATGTTTTCAAGACATTCATTGTTCTCAGCCATTATAGGCATCTGCTAATCCCCATGTCCTGTAGGTTCTTACATAGAAAAACCACCAATCTATGTATAAAATTTCTGATTTAATGTAGTTTAGGTATTTCATTCTTTCTGTAGCATTCTGTAGTTCTCATATTCCATACTGATTTTTCCCCCCAAATGATTTGAATCATCACCTATTTTTATTCTATTTATAAATATTATTTTCTTTTTGGCAATTCATTTAGATGGTTAATTACATGATACTTTAGCTAACCCATTTCACATAACCTTTCCTTCAACAGTTCACTTGCACACTAATTGTTAGGTTTCAGAAAAATAAATATTAGAATTATTTTTCCATAGCTTTTTCAAAATATATTCTGTTGCATTAGAAGCAAACTGATTTTCAAATTGTAAGTTTCAGATAACAGTGAGTTAAAAATGACTTAGAATGAAAAGGGAAAAAAAATACCTGTGATCATTGTCATGAAAAGACCCCAAGTCTGAATCTTAGCTCCAATCATTTTCCTCCAAAGTAGATGTGATTCCTCTATTAGCAATTTCCATGGGACATGCATTTATCCATTTCAAAATGAGGACTTGGAGGGTTTGTTAATATGCTTGTTTTGCCAGTGCAGATTGACAATGCAGCCAGATAAGTAAGCTTAACATAAATCTGATTATGAGTTTACGCAACGGCTGTGTGTTATATGTTTGGGTGTGATTCCAAGCATACCTGGATGTTAATTTTGGACATAATTTAGCAGCGAGATGTGCTTTTCTGGGAAGTGTGTCAATAGCCAAGACATATTATGTTTTTCCAATGCATTGTCAATGCATTCCATCACTAGTCAAATATAATACTGCTACCTGCTGAAGCTACCTGAACATGCAAAGTGAAAATAATGGAACACATATGAAGGCAACTGGCCTAGAACCAGCTATCACTGGCCTGAAATCAGCTATAGAGAGACAAGACATAACTTCTGGTTAATAAGAGAGATCTTTTCTGAGTAGTTTTTCAAGTTGAATGATGACTGCAATGGATGTGATGTCAAAGAAACTAAATTGCAAAACTATGATGTAACACAGTGGTTCTCAACCTTTTCTTCATCATTTTTAAATACCTTTTGTGGCCACAAACCCTCAAGACTTAGCTGAAGATTTAAATCATAACATTTTTTTCAAGCTTTCACGGACCCCCTGTGACAACATTGTGCACCTCCCCCACCCAGGGGTCTGCGGAACTCAGGTTGAGAACCCCTGATGTAACAGATTCATTAGGGAAGGAGGATTATACACAGAATTCTGTTGAATGCAGAGTAAGATGATCAAAGTAATATATGTCATTTCTATACTGATGCCATTTGTATTGTTTTATATAATACGCGTGATGGTACCTTTCTGTAAACAATGTGTCACTTGCATGATGCTATATTTCAGAAATGATGCAAACTGTTGTGGTAATGCAGCTCACTGCTTGTGGAGTCTTGGTATAGTAAGGCAGGAGTTGGCAATCTACAGCCTGAGGGCCAGATGAGGTCTACCACCAATTTTTATACAGCACACAAGTCAAGGCTGGGAGGGCAGATAGCAGACAGTCAGCTGAACTCTCAGGACAAGGGGTAGTGCAGACGGCTGGAAATATAGTGAACTGGTGGGATGGCCTATCAGCAGCATGCTGGTGCCAGCGTGATCCAATAGTTGCTATGTTCCACAGCCAGCAGACCTGTATCCATTGCAAAAAATTTGCCAACCCACTGAAAATCTGGAAACTCAAGATTTCACTGTATACTCTGTAATGGGTTTCTAGATTCTTTGGATCTTGAATTTAGAGCAGTAATGCTCTTATAAATTGTGTCTTATTTAAAATATATCATGGGAATAGACAGCTGCTATGAGGCATCTTTTGAAACTGGATCCAAAGATTTGCATTGTCTTATAACATATATATTTAGATGTTGCCAGTTCGTATTTCTAGTGTGGCCTAGAGTAAAATGCAGGTGTATTTGCATGCTTCTAAATAAGTGGTACAGTTTTACGGAGGCTTATTGCTAAGAAAGCGAGCACAGGTTTTTAGTATAATAATCCAATTAGGATTAAAGGGAGTTGCCTTTTATAGAATCTGTCTACTTTAGTATGATCAACACTGACTGATAACTCCAGAAACTTTTTTGTCCAAAATCCATGCAAAGTGCTTTATCAGTAGCTAAGATCCTTTTATATTTTTGCTGTTGTAGCTTCTAGAAACCCCTAAAAACAGATGTATATAAATAATTTGTTTAAAAATTATAGTTTGGAGAGAAAAATAAGCAAAAAAGGATCAGACATTCTGATGAATTAATCCATGAAAGTAGATTCTGTTGAACTCAATAGGAATGACTTTAAAAGCACTCCTCATACACACACAGAGAGTACTTCACTGTAATTTCCTACCCAATTTTAACACCTTATACCTTATATGTTCCTTTTTGAAAATATAATGAATAAGCAGCAGCATACTTTAAGGCTCAGTATATTCAAAGGCTTGTTCATTCTGAAGTGCTACATCAAATTTTATTGAATAATCATGGAAATTCAGATGTTACCACATCTATGTCACTAATTGTCAAGTGATAATTGCTCTTTGCTGTAAAAAAGGAAATGAACTTTCATGAGGGCTGGAGAAAAGTCGAGTGAGCAAGGAAGTAAACCAGTCAGCTAAAATAATGATAATTAATCCTTATATTTCAGGGCATAAGCATACAATTTTCTATAAGAATCAGCAATCATTTCCCAACCATTCGCCTCAACCGCTGGATGAAAGGAATACCATACACATAGAATACTGTCAAAAGCAGACCCATTATGGTGGCTGAATGGATTGATTTATTCAAATAAAATAATGTACAGTATCTAATTTTGTTTCCATTGGAAACCACTTCTAGATTTTGTATTTGTGATGGGGGGGAAAAATAAAACTTTGATTTTGGTTTTGCTAATTTAGATAGTGGTTGTTATAGAAATGGCTGGTATATATTATTGTCTAAAAGTAAAAAATGGAGGCTGTGATGTTATTAGCTTTTACTGTGCTAAAAAAAAGTCAGAAGTCAATGCCTTTATCCACCCCCTTTGACTCACACGCTTTCTCCTTTCCCCCTTTTCCTCCCCTAGTTTCTCATTATTTTCATTTTCTTTGCATTTTATATTCTGATAAACTGATAAACATTTTAGAAGTAACAAAGCAGACCTGTTATGAAAAGGCATGTGAACATTTGTCCATATGTGTAGTATATATTTTGAGAGAGATGAGGAAATCTGCCTGTGGAAATCCACAAGTTCTTGTGAAAAAAGTACATTTGAATTTCTATCAGAACTTTTTTTTAATGCATTGAGGAACTGTTGGAAATAGAGCTAGAAAACAATAAAGTTAGGAGAAACATATACATATTTAACGACAGGCTTACCACTTCAGAAGCTATATATTTCTTTTATTATACTTTAGGCTAGATATCCCGTTTTAACTGTCTTATACTTGACCTTAAGCAATCCAATTAGAATAGCATTGCTCATCACATTGTGCTTGTTATTGGGACTAGTATAAGAGATTTTCTTCTTCTTCTGTGGAATGGGTTCTGGTTCTGCGGAATTCTGCTAAATTCATTGGGAATCTACTCCTTAGTCCATAGAATTGCTACTTTAGCCTGAAATGTCATGAAGGTTTTTCTTTTTAACCTAGGCCTAAACCCCATTAAATTTTGCGAGATTTCATTCTGAGTTGAGTCACTCAGATGATTTAGATAATAGTCTCTTACTCAATATATGTTTATAGCTTTATGAGCTATGGTGATGCATTGGCTAGAGTGCAGCACTGCAGGCTACTTCAGCTGACTGCTAGCTGCAATTTGGCAGTTCAAATTTCACTGAAGATTGACTCATCCTTCCATCCTTCTGAGATTGATAAAATGAAGGCCCAGATTGTTGGGGGCAATATGCTGACTCTGTAGACCGCTTAGAGAGGGCTGTAAAAGCACTATGAAGTGGTATATAAGTCTAAGTGCTATTGCTATTTACAAGTTTAAATGCTAGGGACACATCAGGAAGGAGGAGGCTACTGTAAACTGTGGATTTTCTCACAATGGTGGCATTGTGGGGAGAGAGCTGAGTTTTCATAGAATGGCTGCAACAAGTTTGTGATGACATAAAAGCTAGTTTGGTCTAGTGGTTAAGGCACCAGGTTAGAAAGCAGGAGAATGTGAGTCCAAATTCTACCTTAGCCGTCAGAGCCAGCTGGGTGACTCTCTCTCAGCCCAATTCACTGCACAGGGTTGCTGTGTGGAAAATAGGAGGAGGAAGGTGTATTGAATATGTTCATCACCTTGAGTTATTTTTAAAAAGAATAAAGGTGGGACATAAATAATTAAAAATAAGTAAAGAAATATGGTCTGTAATGAAAGACTTATTGACCAGGTGGCTAATTGGAGAGGTTGCTTTTTATCATCCTCTGCAACTTTTCATGATGCTTCCTATCACCTCAGCTTACATTTTGGCTTTAAGCTATATCTATTTGAGAATCAATTCACTGTAGTGGTCAAGGCACTGGATTAGAAACAAGGAGATTATGAGTTCTAATCCTGATTTAGGCATGTGTTTGTGTGTGTGTGTGTGTGTGTGTGTTTGCCTTTCTCTTTCTCTCTCTCTCTCTCTCTCTCTCTCTCTCTCTCTCTCTCTCTCTCTCTCTCTGTATCTTTTTTATTTTAACATGCCTCTGCAGCTTAAAAATGGACTAGAAACAAGATGATATTGAAGTCTCGTGCTTTCCTTTGTGGCAGCATGCTAGCTTCCAATTTCTTTTCAAATTACACTAAATTGTACTTGATGGTCATTAACAGGCATCTTTAGATATATCTGGTGTTGAAGGAGACGATATTGCCTGGTGCAAGTTACGCTATTTATTTAGTTAGTTTGTCCAACGTGTAAAAGATAACAGGTATAAGTATAAACATATATATGAACACAGTAAATGGTATGAATAAATGGAGACAGTAGGATAGGGACAGTAGGCACACTGGTATGCTTATGCACGCCCCTTACAGACCCCTGTAAATTATGCAAGTTATGTTTATAAGAAGACTTAACATAAGCTTACAGATTCAGAATTTGGGCTGCTTCTTCCTCATTAAAGACTCTTGTACTGTTAATCAGTGCACCCTCCCTAAAAATGCATGATATAACAGGAATTAAAGTGAAACGTACATTTTAAAGAACAGACACAACATAACATAACAGAAAAAGGGCAGAATCATTCAGAAATGTGTGAATTTGAAGTCAAGTCAGCTCAGAATCTTTATCTTGGAAAAAGTAAGACAAATAGGCTGTTTTAATTTTATTTTCTGAGATGAGTGTACTTATTTATTTAATTTGTCTGTATTGCTTCTCATATATCTCAGAAAAGTTTAATGACAATGCAAAATAAAAAATATGTTATACATTAATGTTATATGTTAATGTTAAAACAGTCACTACTGTTTCATCTATTTTGTTGACAGTCACGATAAACTTGACTTATTATTTTGCTCTGAGTTCCTTAATGTATTTCTGACTGTGATGGCATGAAGTTATTTTGGAATTGAATTGCAGTCATGGCTACAACTAGAATAAATTGCTTACATGGTGAGATCCCCCCTTTTCTTCCTTCCTGCTATCACTTCCTGTTGTTACCCACATCTGTCCAAAGGACTCCCCAACATTTCAGAGTATATTAGGAGAATGGGTTGGGATGTAGAGAAGATGAAGCAATTTGAACTGTCCAAGATGTTTGTATAGAGGAATGTAAAGATAATGGTTTGTGAAAATATGCAGGAGCAATTAAGAGAATATAAAATATAACTTAGTCCTGGGAAAGGGATCCATGACACGGCAAAGAAATTCAAAATAACCCTGCTTTGTTTGATACAGTGCCTTCTGTTTGCTTTAGTGAGATTGCGCAAATGTGTAAGCTCAAAATTCATTGGAATGAAAATCTTGGAGGAAGATTGGTAAGAAAATTTCATCTTCACTCCTGAAAACACTTAAGGTTTTAAAGCATGCTCAGTTGCATGCAATTGAATACAATTACACAGAGGGCTTGGGCAACATCCAATCTGCTGTGAAAAGGTCTGTGTATCTTGTCGCTTGTTGGCTGTTTCTTGTTCACTCTAATTGAGATAGGCATGTATATCCATTGTGCTGTCTAGTGTGAAACTGCTCCTACCTTTAAATCTTGCCCAGGGATACAGCAGCTGGAGAAAACAGTTCAGTGGTTTTTGAGAATTGTGTATTGCAGAAGTGCAATGTGTATAAATAATATGTAAAACTGGCTAGGTTTACATAATCTCATTGTCAAATCATGTTATAATATAGTCTAAGAGCTAGCAAGGTAGAAAGTGATAGTTTTAATAGGGACGGACTAGTTGAAAAAAGAGAATAGCATTTGGAGTAGCATTGAAGATGGTCTGAACGTTATTCATCTGGAATGAACCACTATCTTAGTTTCGATATGTGTAGATAATATACTTTGGAATGAGGTAAGGAGGTCTGATGAATATCTAAACAACTCCATGAAATAGAAACTTTAATATGATTAGAGATGCAATAGCTGTGATTCAACTAAATTATGTGAACTCTGCCTTAGACACTTCATCTGCAAAATTTTTGCAATCTAAATTTGCTGTATTAGGATGTCTCAAATTCAGGTCAAATGTTATTCACATAATAGTTGGTGACGTCAAAACAACTGTAGCTTCCCTGAAAATATAGCCATATTTAATTATTCAGAAATCCTTAATTTGACTGCATCATTGGGTATTATGGAATTTTTTCCCCTATTGAATGATATGGAATGGATCAATTATTGCAGTTATCGGATGATGAACCAGGTGGTATCTTTCCTTCAACAAACTCAAGAAAAAAGAATTAGGGCTTTTCTATACACCGTGGGAGCCCTTTGAATTGGTGTCTAATTGCTATAATTGAGTTACATGAATAAGCTCACAACAGCAATCTTTTTTATAAGACATCCAGATTGAGGTGTGTTAACAAATACTGGAGAATGTATATTTGAAGTGGCAATGTCATCTCAATTATCTTTTTACCTCGGTGATCTCCTGTGGCATGTCAGCTCCTAATTGTAGAGTATTCACAGATAAATAAAAATGTGAACGGTAATGCATATTTATACTTCACTCATCAACCCTGATGCAAACATGCATCTGATTATAGGGTATTTTATCTGCTTTTCATTGATAGATAACTTTCTGATTGCTTTCAGGAACAGAAGGGCAAATTCTGATTGTTATTAAATATGATTAATCTATATTAGGCCTGTAGAAATGAGAAGCGTTTCATATTTCATCTTAAACCTTCTTAGAGCTATTTCCTATTTTTCTTGATTCCTGTTAAAATTTCCATTTCTGTACCTATTAATAGTATTTCTTTTTTTTTTCCATTTGGACATTCTCTCCAAAAAAACATGCCGAGAAAAGTAGCATGTTGAAGCATCTGAAATGGAAGGACAGATATTTCCAATGAGAACAATTTATAGTATCAGCTGATATTCATTAATATTCAGTGATTCTGTGCAGAGAATCATCTGGGTGAAAAGATTTTTTTTTCATATATCTTAACATACCTTAATCTTAGTGGCATGCTTGCATCAGGGCAGGTTTATGGATTGCTAATTGAGAACCTGTGCATGAACCAAATTAGACATAATGACCAGTTTCCTTGCTTTTTTTAACACCTCTCAGCTTCACTGTCATGCCCTCATCCCTTCGGAACTCAGTTATCATCCATTCTCTTGCCATATTCCTTAAACTAGCTATAATGAAGGAAAGGGCTGGAAGTAGTCCAGATAAAAGAGATGTTTTAATTATTTTCAGTTTTATAAAATTGAAATCCAGGTAATTCTGTCCAAAATCTGAATGCTATGATCTGTATAAATGATACCAAAAGAAGGGGGGGGGGGACGGGGACTATAATTTGTATTTTGCTGTAACAAAAAGTTCTTTTGAATTATTTATTTTATATTTCAGCTGCACGGAAATAGTCAAGAAGCTAAATACCATGTTTCATCGAAAATAAGATCTATCCTGAAAATAAGCTTGATTTTTACATGTGTGCCCAATATAAGCCCTACCCCCAAAATAAGCACTAGTTACAAACACCACCCGCCCCCACTCTGGGGTGGACGGGGTGGGGTGAGGAACACGGGTAAAAGTGAAGCTAGGATGGGGATTGGGTGGGGTAGAGCTTCCCTCCTTATCTTCGGACAGTTGCAGTCAGGCCTTGCACAACCCAACATCTGCCTCACCTTGCTGGCCCATTTCTTCTGTGGCCACTTGCCACTGCTCAAGTACATCACCTCTGACCTCTGTTTGCTATCAGAGGCCTTCAGGAAAGACATCTGCAGCAGAGGTGGGTTGCTCCCACTTTGGCACAGTAGTGGTGGTGGCGGGAGGCTCCGGCCACCCACCCAGACACTTCTGTGCATGCGAAGAAGCAGTGCGCACGGACGCAAGTGAACCTGTAGTAAAAATAATGAAAACCCACTACTGATCTGCAGCTGAGAAATGGGCTCTGGATTGATGCATGTGGTGCCCCCACCCAGGCCTCGTTTCACTGTCAGAGACCTTCAGGAAAGACCTCTGCAGCCAATAAAAGCGCTCCGGATTGATGCAGGCCAATGATCCTCTGTGCTTCCCAAAAGCATAAAGCTGGATTATCATAGCCACTCTGCACTGTCAGTTAGTGAAGCTGCATCCATGATGCATAGCAGTGAGTTACTCCTCGTCCATTCACTATTTTGGCTATGATGGAAAAGAGGGCTTCTGAAAAGGAGCACAGGTGTATTTACGACTTAGTACAAGAGTTGTATTTTTCTTGCTAATATAATAAAAATAAGGATCTTTCCTCTAAGCAAAAGATATAGGAGGCAGCACCAAAGGAAAGAGAGCCTAGCATGCCATTATTGGAAAATGAACGCAGCATCTTTCGTCACATCTCACCAGATAACTGCCATACCAAGAGGATAAGGAGGAGGGAGCAAGAAGCAGAGGAAGGAAGGTATGAGCTGGAGAAATATACACATATATCACAGCTTCTACAGTAGCTTTATCCAAGGCAATTCAGCCCAGCAATCAGTGGATTATAAAAGACATGATATAATAGCAGAGATTCCAGTAGAACCTCTATGTCTGGATGGAAAAACCTCAATGTTTTTAGACAACCAATTCCAGGTTTCAACAGCCAGGTGAACAAGTGGATAAATTATAAAAACATAAAGGCAGGTGAAGAATGTTCTAATGCAATAAAGCTTAGTTAAGCTTGAAATTCCATGTTCTCATAGATTACTAAAGGACTTCTTCTCTAATCAGCACCTATGAATTTTTAAAGAAAAATTGGGGAAAGAAGTCCCACTGAGTCGTCTGCACGTGATTTTCCAAAATAAATCCCCAGACCTGTGAAAAGTAGCTTCTTTTGGGATATACGTGCTGGCTGTTGATCAAAGCAAGTGGGGAATTTGAATTCGTGGTTAAAGAGGAGACAGTAAAGAAAGGAGAAAAATGAGAAACTTAGTGGGACTTTAAAAACATAGGGCCAGTTATATTCAGAGATAAAATTCTCTAATGCTACTTTAAATGGTAGATGGAACAAGAAGCCAGCATTCTATAATGAGACACTACTAGCTGTTTCTCCTGGGTAGATAGAAGTGATTGGGTCAGTTCCATTGTGAGAATGCAGTTCTGCAGATAACTAGGCACCAAGGTATGTATGATTTTATAGGTTAATAGCAGTTTAAATTAGAGCCTAGTGGTAGGGTAGGGTCTGAAAATGCCACTCAGAGGACAGGCCATGGCACTTTGTATTAGCTACAGCCTCCAAATTATCTTCGAAGGTAGCCTAATATAGAAAGCATTGTGGTAGTCTAATTAGGTAGTAATGAGGGCATGAGTCACTGTAGCAAATGTTCTCACCCAGATTGGGGTCTCTCTCTACTGATGCCTCAGCCAAAGTTGGGAAACAACTCCCAGTCCATTGCCTACACCTGCTGGAGGAATTGAGAGTCCAAGTTATGGATTTGCTCCTGCAGGAGTAGTTTAGAGATACCACCAGCCAGACAGAAAATCATGTTGGATCTTTCTAGGATTTAGATTAAATGTGTTCTCTCCCTTCCATATCCTCACATCTCCCAAGCATTGAGGCAGGACTTTAATGGAATCAACCTTTGGCCTGGGGCAGCAATGTATCCTAAGCATATTAATGATACTGAACCTCAAGTCTGGAGCCTTCATATCAATGTTAAATAGGAAAGAGTAGATACCAGTAGATACCAGGCTGATCTTTCATTCCTCTACCACCTATGGGATCTACCTACTGAAGGATTGAAACAAAACACAGTGATTCCCATTCTTAACCCCTGCAGGCAATCCAACTCAATTGTACCAACAGGTGTTGAGGTCTGAAAGAATCAGGATGGGTAGGCACTTCCCCCATCCAGATCGTGACAGAAATAAGTTATTAGTGCAAACAGTACTATTTTCATGTCATGTCTGGACTTGAAGAGCATTCAGATAGACCATTTTTTGTGTCCCTACAATATTTCTTATGAGGATGGAAAGTTTTAAACTATATGATGTTCAGTTGAAGCATTGGACTTTTACTGTAGCATCTTTCAGAGGGATGGGGAATGACATTTATTAATTTTTTTGGGGGGGGGGAGTTGAAGAGTAAATGTGTTTTAAATTATGAAGTTTTAATCTAGATATACTAGACCTGCTTTGAAAGCTAATAGGTATATTTGGTAATGAATGGTTATATGTTGAATCCAAATCACACAAGAAGCTGACAAATATAATCCAGATCTGAAAATAACAAAGAAGATGTTATGCTGGAATGCTTTGGCTAAAGAAGCTATTACTAAAGAAGTAATACTATACTTGAAGTCAATTGATTTAACGGCTTTCTAAAGACAAGTCAATGGCAAGTTAATACAACCGAAATATGTATCAACAGTATGGCTGATGGTTCAGCAATTTCTGAAGTACCTGCAATTCTGGCTTCTTTAAGAAATGCTGTGCTTGAATAGTAACAAACAACTCACTTTTATAAGATATTAAAAGGTGAAATGCAAACATCAGTTTTATATTTAACCAGTGGAAGGAACAATTAGAGTACCCACTAGATTTTTTAAAAAGAACCATGAAATATACTTCCAAAGACTAAAAATGAAATTCATTCATCAGAAAATATTATTTCAGATATACTGGATCCCTCAAAGTATATTTAAAAAGGAGGGTCATTCATTTTTTTTTAATGGTGGCAATGTAAGGAATTTGAAGATTTTTTTTTAAAAAAATCATAACTTAGAATAGAATAGAATAGCAGAATTGGAAGGGACCTTGAGGGTCTTCTAGTCCAACCCCCTGCTTAGGCAGGAAACCCTTTACCGTTTCAGACAAATGGCTATCCAACATCTTCTTTAAAATGCCCAGTGTTGGAGCATTCACAACTTCTGGAGGCAAGTTGTTCTAACTGTGAGGAAATTTCTCCTCAGTTCTAAGTTGCTTCTCTCCTTGATTAGTTTCCACCCATTGCTTCTTGTTCTACCCTCAGGTGCTTTGAAGAATAGTTTGATTCCCTCTTCTTTGTGGCAGCCCCTGAGATATTGGAACACTGCTATCATGTCTCCCCTAGTCCTTCTTTTCATTAAACTAGGCATACCCAGTTCCTGCAACCGTTTTTCATATGTTTTAGCCTCCAGTCCCCTAATCATCTTTGTTGCTCTTCTCTGCACTCTTTCCAGAGTCTACACATCTTTTTTACACTGTGAGGACCAACTTGCCCTATTGTACTGTAATATTTCTTTTGTTTTCAGATATAAATGTTAATATTATTTTAGGAAGAAATTAATGTGCTCAGTGTGAAACAGAGTTCTATTTTTAAAGCATGGAATCTGTTATCATAGCTTAAGCTTGAGGTACAGTAGAAAGGAGAGTTTTACACTTTCCTGGTTTTAAGGAATGGATCCAGGTTTGTTATCTGGTTTTGAAAAAGTATTTGTGTTGTAAAAGTGAGAGGATAGTACATATGGTCTAGATTTACTGATAAGCTTAAATTCATTCTGTGTATGTATTTATACCTATTATATATGGATCTTTCTGTTAATTAGGCTTTCACATTTCTCTGACATATGCATCTCCAATATCTTGTAATTAAATAGTTTGCCAGATCCATTCTTTTCACATTACTGCAGCATAATGAAATTGAACACTTTACAGATTATGAACCTAACTCTTTATCAACTCTGTATAAAGGCCTCAAAGCCATGTAACAGCTGCAAATGATTTTTAACATAGCAAATAAGCTAACTGCCCCTAATTTTAGGGGAATCTCTAGGCAATTTACTTCTGTCTCATTCCAGATAACGTAGGTCTGATGGTTTAAATCAGTGTTTTTTAACTTCAGCAACTTGAAGACATGTGGACTTCAATTCCCAGAATTCCTCTGCCAACATGAATAAGTTTAAATGAATTCTGCTAATCAGATGTTTGCACAGGAAGATGTACCAGACTTAAGTTTGAGGTGTTCAGTTCCTTCTAACCACTAGATAGCACTGTACAATTTGCTTTTGTTTATGGAAACAGTGTGATATTTCTGCATTGATCTTTGCTTAGTCAAGGCACTTGGTAGGTGATGGTGACGACTCCTAGTGTTTTCTATTTCAGGGTCAAAGGAACCACTATTCTCTTTGTTCCATAACAGAGACTGTAATGTAATGCTCACATTTAGGGACAGACATGAATGCCAAACTTCACAATTTTCAATAACTAGCTTAAGTTTTAGAATTTATCCTGTTTCATTTCCTTTTTGTTATTGTTTTATATGACCCTGCATCTGAAGGGAGAGAAGGGAGAAAGAAAGAGAAAGAAACAAAGAAGGAAACTCACTTTTCAACCGGGAGATTCAGCAAAAGAGAAAAAAAATGCTATCACTTTAAATTGGAGCATGTCTGGCTGTGGAATTCTGGGATTTTCAGCCTCTTTTTTGAGGGGAAAAGCTGCATCTTATACTCTGAAAAATATGGTATATAACAGCTGTCATGACTTACCTTCTTCCATTCTCCCTTTCTTGTATAAAGGGACTTTATTATTTTATTATTACTTATATAAAGGGATTTGAAATTTATATATAAATTTGTAGACTCTGTCTCAGCAATGAGAATGGCCAAAGGCTTTTAGAGCTTTAGCCCACCCTTAGAAATTGCACGCAACACTGGGAATATAGAGCTTTTGAGATTTTAACAGGCATACATCAAATTTTAAAACATTTCTTTAGATCCATAACTGCTAGAAACATATTCTTTAAAAAAGGAACAAAACGCTTCAAATTTTCAGAAATTTGTCTCTTAAGGTTAGAAAAAGATTACTTTTGTGTTTTTTGTGGAATTATACAAATGTATAATACTGTCTATCTCCTAGTATACAAGAGCCAAGGAATGAAAACTGGAATTTAGCAAAATGAATTATTGGTATAGATGCATAATAGTTTCTCAATAATTCCCATTTTTTTTGAAAGAGGCTTAAGTGATTCAGAGAGCACACTTTGTTAGAATTTACTCAAAATCAAAACAGATCCCATGAAAATCAACGGCAAAAAGAAAAAATAAGACTTAAAAATAGTCAGGCTCTTGTATATGCAATATAAGTCAACAGTTTTTCGTAATAAGGATGTGATGGATCAAACAAAGGCTTTAACACTATGACAGGAAGAGAAGTCTTAAGATCTATTTTGAACTTCTCCAAATGCTCTTTCAAGATGAAAGAGTTTTGGAAAGAGGGAAAAGTGCTTTAAAATGCTAATTGTATCTTTCTTTCTTTCATTTAAAAAAAAATACTTGGGAAGTGCCAAGAATTTCCATGATGTTCTTTAGAGGCTAACACATTATAATGCAATCAAAAGCAAGACTCACTTAGTTCAATTAATGTTGTTGATAGGTAAGTGTGTATATATAGGGGTGCCGTCTTAATCCTATAATTCTGATCACTGTGTCCATAATATGGGTTTATATACAGTCTAGAGAACAATTTCTTTCAAATAAAATCAATATTGATCTTTCCATTTAAATAATAAGGACCTGTAGTTTCAGCTATGTGTGAAATAAGATCTGCTAAAACATGGAACAGTGCCTTTTCATTTTATGGAATAATCTGCTGGGTTTTTCTCAGAGAAGCCTATCAGGAACATGCCTGCCCTTCATTCGTCTACCATTTACTTAATGAAAAATAATGAAGCTTTTTAACTAATTGGCCATTGCCTTTCAAGTAGTAGCTCAAATCATTAGGATTCATTAATCTTTTGGAACTCTGGGGTAGAGGTGGGTAAGCATAAAGAGCTCTCGCTTGTTAGAAGCTTGGGAATTCTTGAACTAGGTAGATCATCAATTCTATGTGAAGCTCTCAGAAGCCTGTTCTGCATAAAAGGTAACCTGCAGTATAACTGGAGAACCTTTTCATCTGGCATGGGTTGTATTCTGAGCTGTGCACATGACTTAGTTTGTGCCTTTAATACATGCATGCATGCATGCATACATACATACATACATGCATACACATACATACACATATACATAAAATTGCATCCACCTGTTAGCATAGCTGTTCTCACTTTGATGTTATATTCATTTATCCCGCCCTGCTTCCTGGAATTCATAGCACCTTTTACAGATTATTTAATTTTACAGATTACTTTACAGATTACCTTATTTCTTCCCACAATAAATCTTTGAGGTTAAAACAAGGTTTGCCCAAAGCCATCCAGTGAATTCTATTAATCTGCACCAAATCCTCAGTTTCCAATCAGACATCAAGATCAATGAATGGGTTTTGTTATATCTCATTCTAATCTACCTCTCAGAATTGTTGAACAAAAACAAATAACTATAGAAGTTCCTGCTAGTGGAAAACCCAATAGATCAATAATGGTGCAATATTTGTGACTGGAAATGAATGGTAGTTCCTATAGTAGAATGTTCATAGATAAAGTAAAGGTAAAGGTGCCCCTCTCACATATGTACTAGTTGTTCCTGACTCTAGGGGGTGGTACTCATCTCCGTTTCAAAGCTGAAGAGCCAGCGCTGTCCGAAGATGTCTCTGTGGTCATGTGGCTGGCATGACTAAATGCCGAAGGTGCAGGGAACGCCAAAGGCCCATGGAACACTTACCTTCCCACCAAAGATGGTTCCTATTTTTTCTACCTGCATTTTTATATGCTTTCGAACTGCTAGCTGGCAGAAGCTGGGACAAGTAATTGAAGCTCACTCCATTACGCGGCACTAGGGATTCGAACCGCTGAACTGCTGACCTTTTCTGATTGACAGGTTCAGCGTCTTAGCCACTGAACCACCATGTCCATTGTTCATAGATACTATGCCATGTCAATGACCTGAATTAATACTTTGTGAGGAGTGGAAGATCAAAGAAAATAGCCAGAGCTCTAAGTCCTTAAGGACAATAAATTAAAAAAAAATACAAGGAAGCTTTAAGAGTTTGCTTCCTTTTATTATGCAAAATCTGGTAATGAATACTCCTCAGTGATTCCTAATCTGCCTTATCTCTATTAAAGTCTAATAATGAAATCATAGCTAAAATGGAATCAACTGTCTTATTTCTCTTTTAAGGAAGATTTGCTGTTATATAGTCAATGATCTTGTTGAGCAAAAATAATAATTACATCATGGAGCTTGATTTGTCTTAATCAATGGCTGAAAGTAAATATGGACATCCATTGCACAAAAGCACTGATACCTAACACATCTTGCATATAGGAAATGAAAAATAAGGATGAGGTGTCTTCAGAATAGCCCAACAATTATGCACACGAATTGTTCGTTTGCTTGCTATATTTATAGTCAAGAGCTCAAAGCAGTTAACAATGAATTCTCCTACCAAACCACTCCTTGCAACAAAAATATGGTTAAATAGGTTGGACAGAGAAGTGACTAGCTCAAAGCCACCCAATGAGTTTATTTGTCCATGGATCAACTTGAACTTATATCTTCTCATCTTAGTCCAACATACTCACAATTTGCTAATCAGAAAAAGTTAGGAAGAAATAATTGTCCACACAACAGTTGTCTATATAAAGACATAGCTGCCAGGCTTTCCTCTGATTTAGCCATTTTACTACTTCTATGCATAAATGGTGAGTGAATGCTAGTGCAAGCTGAATAGATGTGGTTAGTGCTTGATCAGTGCATCATTGCTACATACAATCATTCTACTGAATACAGGCAGTAATATTGACAATACAGGGCAAAATGAAGTTGCAGGACCATGGAGAGCTCTGTGTAATTTGAGAGCCTTTAGACCCTGCTCTAGTCAACCTTTTCTTAATTACTCTCCATTTTTTTGTTTCAGAAATATAAGGCTTAATACATTTCCAGAATTAAAGCTTTTTTTTTTTTGCTATCTGTGATTTTTCTCGATACATGCTACTTATGCATGCTGAAGCAAGAGCAGATTTGTCTTAGATGAAAAAATATGTGAGGATCCTGAGCTCGTTATAAAGAATACAGTCCAATTCTTCAGCTAGTATTATAATAATTCCAGGTCTGGTCAGCTCCTTCTCCACTGAGCTAGACAAGGATGACAACATGGAGTCTTCATGGTATTTCACCTTGCAGGAATATTTGATTAGACAAAGATCTGAATGTTAAAATTTGTTCTGCTAGAAGGAGGCTGCTTATAGTACTCCTCAGATGTGCTGTGATTACAAGTCACAAAACTCCCAGATTCTGGCTCTCAATCCCAACACAACTGCAAGTGGCAGGGTGAAGAAGGCTGGGTAAGACATTCTTATCAGTGTTTTGATGGGCAATGGTAATTCTGTAGCTTCTCTCCTTGAAGCTTGTCTGCTGGTGAGTTTGTCACCTCTAGGAAATATCACTACATTTTCTAGCCAAGAAATTATTGCACATATGGTTCAAGTGCCATTATATTACATTTGTTCATGTTGGTTCCACATGGTTGGAAAGGAAAAAAGACTCTGAGGATCCCCTCTGGGGACTGAAGATGCCAAGACCAATAAAAGTGGAGGAAACACAGTGCAGGCAGAACCTTCCTTATGGAAGATACACCTCAAGTGCTATTTTGGACTGGGAATAATATACAAATTCTGAAACATCTATTTATTATAGTTAAGAGATCCCCCCACAACCACACACACTAAATGTAGCCATAATGGCATTTTTCTGTGAGAATTCTCTGTCCAAAGCCTTTGTCTTACATCATATTTTGAGACTGAATTATAAAATAATTACCAACAATTGATATTTTTGTAGCTAACTCTCACAAAATGGCATAATATTACTAATTTTGATACATGCATAGAATTTGCTACAAATTCGGTCTATAAACTGATTCAGCATATTTGAACTATATCTTAATCACGGTAAAAATGTGATTAAGTTGGAATTTTAAAAAGCTCCCAATTCAAATGTTGTGAACTTATTTTAGACCCTTCGTATGTGATGTCTTTGTAGGCACTCGAAAGTAACAAAAGTTGAAACAATTTAAAATCAGCATACATCAAAATTGAATAGACCCATAATAGACAATAGTATAAAATATGCTATCAGTTATCCAAATTGCAAATTGAAGAAAAATCTGCAACTAAAGTATAAGAAATCTGGGAAAATAAAAGTTTAAGCCTGATGTTTTGAGTCAGGTAACAACTCAATGACAACTTCTTGACAATGGATAAAGGTAAAGGTTCCCCTTGCACATATGTGCTAGTCGTTCCCAACTCTAGGGGGCGGTGCTCATCTCTGTTTCAAAGCTGAAGAGCCAGCACTGTCCAAAGACGTCTCCGTGGTCATGTGGCCGGCATGACTAAATGGGATATTCTTGTTTGACACTATCTTATTTGACATTGTTAAAAGTACACTGGCAGGATGTAAGCTGTTCCAAGTAAAGCTGCTTTTTGCAATTGACTAATAGTGATTTTGTCAATTCAATTGACTAATTTAAGTAGTGCTTCAGATGTTTTAGGATTGCACCCAAGGTAACTATTACTAGTGGTATTGTTTTTGCTTTCTTTCGCCATAGTCATTCTACTTCTATTTGCAGTAGAATAAAAATGCTGTTGTAATTTGTGAATGTCTTCAGTTATTTCTTGTCCATTGTGCTCTCTCCAGGTACCACCTCCACTGTGCAGATTTTTCTGTCTTTCTTATCAATTGTTAAATCTGGGATGTTTTGCGGCAGGTTTTTGTTTGTTTGAATTCTAATTTATTCAATTTCTGTTGCCGCCCGTCTCAAGCAAGTGATTTTATATGCCAATTGATTCCCAGTGACTCTAATGGGCTTAAAGATCTGAGACTGCAAGATGCCTTTAATTGCTTTATATTTTTGACAACATTGGATAAAAATACTGTACTCTTTAAAGAAATTAGACCTGCCATGTTTCAGATAGATACATCCAAAGGCTTATTGGAATAAGTTTTGAAATAATATTCTAGACCAATTTTAGAGTAGTACAAATGTATTCTATTCTGCAACACATCAGACAGATTCTCCAGCAAAATTCCTAGAATGAATGTTTTTCTGAATATGTTGTCAGAATTCATTAAAAAAAACACTTTCCATTTGCTTTTCTGGATGCCAGGCTAATCATGTCCCTAAAGAATGGCCACCAACTTCTTCTGTAATTTATTGTCCCATGTCACTTATTTTTTCTGGGAGGCTAATAAAGTTTATTAAAAAGGGACGCAGTGGCTTAGTGGCTAAGATGCTGAGCTTGTCGATCAGAAAGGTGAACAGTTTGGTGATTCAAATCCCTAGTACCGCATAACAGAGTGAGCTCCCATTACTTGTCCCAGCTTCTGCCAACCTAGCAGTTTGAAAGCATGTAAAAATGCAAGTAGAAAAATAGGAACTACCTGTTGTGGGAAGGTAACAGTGTTCTGTACACCTTCAGCATTTAGTCATGCCGATCACATGACCACAGAGACGTCTTCAGACAGAGCTGACTCTTCAGCTTTGAAACGAAGATGAGCACCGCCCCCTAGAGTTGGGAACGACTAGCACACTTTTACCTTTACCTTTACCTTAATAAAATGTATCATGGTTGTCAAATATGGTCAATTATAATATTCACTGGCTTCAAACAAAGGTACAGGGCAAAATGGCGAAAGTAGATGGCTTCAGGGCAGGCCTTTGGAAAAAGACAAATGACTTGCCCTTATGAGAGATACCACTTGTAGTTTCTGATTGTTTGGGTTTGTAGGATGCCCGAAGACCTGGTATAGCTGGTTGAGTCTCTTAGAAAGGGGCAAAACTTGGTAGTATCAGAGTTGTAGATTGGTGACAATATTCTACATTAATAAGCTAGCAAAGACACCAAACGTAATTGGCACAGTGAAATACAATGCCACAGAAAC
Source organism: Natrix helvetica (assembly GCF_964273705.1). Classification (NCBI taxonomy): domain Eukaryota; kingdom Metazoa; phylum Chordata; class Lepidosauria; order Squamata; family Natricidae; genus Natrix; species Natrix helvetica. Next base: position 76,201,447 of record NC_138549.1, on the reverse strand, counting down.
TGACAAGAATCAGTACAAAGAAAATGCCAGCACTGAGAAAAAATATTTTTAAACTTAAACCTTTATATTTAGAACAAGAAAGGTTCAGGCACTGCTTTTAAGTATTAACCTGGCACCAATTCACTCACTGTCAAGTCTTCAACCTGTCCAGACTGTACAAAATTGCAAAGTAAGGGCAACTATGCTTAAAATACTGAGAGCCGAATTGTGGTTGTAATTTTTGTGGTGGGATATTTTACAGGAACATTCCATTAGCACAAGTAAAGTGTTAAAGCTTGTAGCTGGCCACAAGCAGTAGAAAAGCCACTAAATCTGCAAAGCTCTTTGAAAAGCTACAAAGCATTTCAAAAGCGCCTGATTCAATTCACTGCTTCAAAGCAAATCATTGCTTTGATCTGTGAATCTGCTCCAGTTGGGTGATTTGACTGAAACTTTATCAAACTGAAGCACTTTTGAACCTTTGCATAAGCTCACTGGTCATAGCTATTGGTAAATTCATTCTAAACAAATCCTAAAATTCATCTGTCAATCAAAGAAGGCAACTGATTTCAAAATTATCACACAGATTGACCAATCTGTTGAAAAATGATCAACCCCCCCCCCCCCCCAACAACAATACGAGTGTACACATAACTGATCCTGCAAGAATTGTTAGGGGGGAAAAGCTTATTAATGTGTGGTCATTGTCAGAAGAAAAAAGCTGGTTATTGATAGATGCATTCACTTCATCTTCAGATCATTGTGGTCTGATACTGAAGGCAGCCTCTATTCCTCTCTGTGAAATAGAAAGAATTACTACTATCATCACTATAGTGTTTGGTTTGTCCATCACCAGTGTCCCTCAGAAGCTCTCAGGCAGTAGCTTTCAAACTCTGTTCTGGCAATAGGTCTGATGTTAGTATCAACATCTTCAGTCAATTATCATAGCCTATTTGTCTACAGATTCCTGGTGTTGACCTCTAGACTGAGAGGTTTGAGTGGGCTATTAGCTTACTTTTGTGTAATCTATTGGAGACTCCATTTTGGGTAGATTGAAAAAAAAACCTTTAAAATATAGCATGGCTGAAGATCCACTGATATCAGAAAAAACATTGCCAAGAGACCTCTCAAGCCTGCTTGCCAAGAGAGAAAACAAGTCTTCTTGTCAGAGAGAACATTGCCAAGGGATTCCTCAAGATCCAATCCTCCCTGGGAAGATAGAATGCCTGAAAATGTCTCAGGAGCTTCTCACTCAAAAGACTGGCAAAAGCAGATCAGCTGAAAGACATTTGTTCAGTAGTATTAATATATTTCAGAAGTATTAATTTTATGGAGTTCCTGGGCTGCTTCACAGAATGCTTTGATTCATGAAGTCAACAAGGCAAGTCCTCAGACCTCGCAAACTTCCTGGACTAATTGATTTTAAATTCCTGAGATTCCCTGCTGTTAAGTATAGAGGTTTTCCCTCACAAACGTGGAACGATTTCTATGAAAGATGAAATATCAGTATAAATCCTTATGTAAGGAGGAATGCTAATACCGATAGTAGTAATATGTTATGCCATGCTATGGATAATTCATAGCAAAAAAATAGGAAGCTGACTTAGCTCAAACATCCTATGTTTGAAGTAATTTAGTAACATCTATACAGGCTGTAACCAAACATGATTTCTCCATCTTTGTCAGAGGAATCTTCACAACTTGGAAACCAAATCAGTAACTTTGCACTTTCAAAGCATATGCTCTGTCCCAGATGTCTAAGCCTTTTCCTACATTCAAAATGAAGGAAAGCAGGACATGCCTGAAGATAAGGAAGTGTTTAGTAACAGGAGGAATTATGAGTACAGCATCTTCTTTATAGGGTTGATGTAAAATATGCTCTGTTGTCCAGTGTCCATTGTATAGATGATGCACACACATTATTCAAGCCCATAAGAATCCTGAAGAAATATGTAGCATTCCTCAAATGATTTCAATAGAAAAAGAACTGAACAAACGATATGATCATTACAAATGCAGTGAACATTGTTAAAGAATGAACCATTAGCATGCTTCTCTTTTTATACACGAAATGTAAGCAATTTAATAGAATGGCATATTCCTGAAGATTCTTATCTTAAAAAATGTACAAATACTATGATAAAAGTGACTTTCAGTGAAAATGTTTGGTGGCCTACAAATTGAATTAATTAACTGATAGGTTTTGGAAAAAGATGTGCTGTTCACTAACAATGATTGTTACCCAATAGAGTCCTCTGTTGCCCCATTTAAAAGCCCTTTCCTTGGTTGGTCTTTGGTGAAAGATTGAATTATTCTCTAAAATGAAATTTTGAATGTATTTCAGTGTGATATTTAAACTATACCTGGATATTTTTCCTAACTGCATTTTCATTTCAATTTGAAAACATGTTTTGTAGAAAGAACTCCTGAGTTATTTATATGGCATACAGACTTAATTTAGTTTATATCCTTTTAAAAAACCTTCAGTTTGAAGTTTTGAGTGCATAGAAACCTATCAGTTAATTAATTCAATTTCCAATACTAAGCAAATGAACCATATGTCAAATAAATAAATATATTAAATTACTTCTTGATTTAAGACAGCAGAAAATGTTTTGGGGAATTTTTCTATTTCCAAGTGTTTGGAAAATATTCCACTGTAGGAAGTAGCTAATATGCCATTGCTATATACAATAGATACCCTTTACCAATATCGTACTCACAGAGAATTGAGTATACATCACTATGTGTGATAGCCACTCATAAGGGAAAATTTCTTATCAATCGTATGTATAACATTTGTTTCTTGCACATCGCTTTGTATTATAGTCTATGGAAGGATCATTTGAAGTAATGAAACAACTCTCAGTCATTATAGTAGTTGTCCACCAGGGGGAACCTTTTGATTATAACACAAGTGTAGTGCACCGAATTGACAGAACTGAAGGCTCACCTGTGAATCCAGGACAGTTGCACACATAACCTGATGCTTTATGGTAGCTGAACACTGAGGGTAGTTCTGGAATTTTCCCATATCAATTTGGCCATGACAATTCCAAGCACTCACTCCTGCAGAGACATGGATTACTGCTACATTCATTGAAGTCTATTTCACAGGGAGAACCTATATACCCTGTGGCATTGAAAACAACAGAAAGAATTGTATATTACTGCCCTTATTTCTGATTGGGGGTTTTAGTGGTAACGTTGGAAGCAACAATGTGAAAGTATTACAACTTATGTGAAGGGCTTTAAAGGAGGGTCAAGGAGGAGTTAAGAAAAGAAGAAAATAAATTAGTTGTATATGCATTTGTTTGTGATACAATGTGAGTATGCCATAATTGGATGGAAATATGTCACATACAAAGGACACTTCCTTATGGCACCAGAACTTTGAATTGCACCCAAATCCTACTAGCATACAATGCAATACTAACAACAAAGAACACAATATAATATCTTTACAGCACCCAGTACTAGCTAATAGGCAGGTTGCTGAATTTTGTACCAACAGTATAATCTTCAAGTGGTTCTCAAAGATGGTCCCATCTGGAGAGTGTTGCAATAGTCCAAATGAGTAGTCATGAGGACAACTGCATACAAGATCCACCAACCCAACTACAGGCAAGGCTGCAATTGGCATACCAGTTGAGTTTCCCCTGCCCATTCAGCAGGAGTCCAGAAGGAGCACCGACACACCTGGTCATGCAATTGCTCCTCAAGGATACTTCTCCTCTAGGAAGTAGTACAGCTATTCTATCTTGCTTAGGTTCCACGATTTCAGTAACATCATTGTCAGCCTGAGTTAACAATGTATAATGCAATGTCTTCTGTTGAAAACATTGCTTCCCAACTAATGGATGGCTAATCCTATTAGCTCCATGAAGATGCTATTGAAGTGGTGTTCCAATATCTAAGGGGCTGCCACAAGGAAGAGGGTTCAATCTATTCTCCAAGGCACATGAAGGCAGAACAAGAAGCAATGGATGAAAACTAATCAAGGAGAGAGCCAACCAGTGGTGGGTTCCAGATCCCGTTGCAACCGGTACGGTGCAATGGGGCTGGGCGCCCATCACATGAACACGTGTGCATGCATACTTATAACCCGTGATGGTCCGTGATGCCTCCGTGACATTCCAGTGCTTGGCAAAGCATCACGCAGGTGTTGTGCGCTCTGTGTGGAAGCCCCAAAAACTTCAAATAGTGGTAAGGAGTGTGGGTGGGTGGATGGGCCCTCCAGAACACTGTACCGGAATGGTACCTAGTGCTCCCGGCAGGCTCCGGTACGCCCATACCGTGGTGTACCGGTCGTAACCCACCACTGGAGCCAACCTATTTATTACTCCATGGTCATCCTACACAGAATACTTATAAGCCTAGTTTGCTTCTTTTTAAATAGTGTTTACTAAGGAGGAAGGCAGAGCCATCTAAAGTCGAACTAGGTCATGGTCCTTTATCACAGCACATTGGTGGAAGCTACTGCTATTTTCTCAAGTTGGATTTTTTCCTTGCTGAGAACAAGCATCCCCCATCAAAATCCCTACAGAGCCAGAAAAATACTGATTCAGCAATTGAAACAAGCCAATATCATGGGGATAGTAAGCCTGGAGCAGAGGTGGGTGCTGCTGATTCGGCCCGGATCGGCCAAACTGGCAGTAGCGGTGGTGGGAGGCTCTGCCCACCCACCCAGACACTTCTGCACATGTGCAGAAGTGTTCCGTGCAGTTGCGTGGGAGCGCGCCCGGACCGGTAGTAAAAAAATTGGCAACCCACCACTGGCCTGGAGCCAAAATTGAAACAGGAGTGTACTTGGAGGGCCCCTAAGCTAAACACCATGTTTTACAAATCACAACTTGCAATTTTGTTATATTAATCCAATACTACAAGACAAAATCTGAAGCATATTACAAGTTAGAGATATCTGTAGGAGAAGCAATAGCAGAACCTAAGGGTGGAGTTAAAAGAGGAATCAGCCTAGAATTCCTATATAGCCGCAAGAAACTAACCAGGTGCTTATGCATAAGCTTTCAGCAAGAAATCTATTTACCGTATTTATCGGCGTATAACACGCACTTTTCCCCCCGAAAAATAGGGGGCAAATGATGTATGCGTGTTATACGCCGATATGATGTTAAGAAGCCATGTTTTTACAGTTTAATACGGCCCTTTAACAGCCCTCCCTGCTCTATGTAAATGCAGCCCGCCCACGGCAAGCAGAAGACCTTTCAAATTTCTCTCCCACCACCTCCGTTTCGCGCTTTTCCTTTCCCATTTCCTCCTTCAAGCTCCGTGCTCGCTGGAGGAAAAGGGGAGTGGGGGGGGGGATTTCCGAGTTCCAAAAGCAGAAGACCTTTCAAATTTCTCTCCCACCACCTCCGTTTCGCGCTTTTCCTTTCCCTTTTCCTCCTTCAAGCTCCGTGCTCGCTGGAGGAAAAGGGGAGGGGGGGATTTCCGAGTTCCAAAAGCAGAAGACCTTTCAAATTTCTCTCCCACCACCACCTTTTCACACTTTTCCTTTCCCTTTTCCTCCTTCAAGCTCCGTGCTCGCTGGAGGAAAAGGGGAGTGGGGGGGGGGGATTTCCGAGTTCCAAAAGCAGAAGACCTTTCAAATTTCTCTCCCACCACCTCCTTTTCGCGCGTGCGCACACACAGGAAAAGCAGACACGCTGGAGGGAAAGAGGAAAGAAGGCAAGCAGGCAGGAAGGAGGCAGAAGGAAGGAGGGAAGGATGGAACTGGAAGGGAGGCAGGGAAGGAGGGAGGGAGAAAGGAAGGATAGGAGGATAGGGAAAGAGGAAAGAAGGCAGGCAGGCAGAAGGGAGGGAGGTGCAAGGAAGGAAGGAAGCATAGATAAGCAGGAGGGAAAGAAGGCAGGCAGGCAGGAGGAAAGAGGAAGGAGGGAACTGGAAGGGAGGCAGGAAGGAAGGAAAGGAGGAAGGGAGGGTGGAAGGAAGGATAGACAAGTAAGAGGGAAAGGGGAAAGAAAGCATCTGAATGTACTAAACACGAGTCTTCAGGGAAAAGATGCTTCAAAGTTCTTTATTTGAAATTTATTTTTTTTTCCTGAAATTTCCCTCTTAAAATGAAGGTGCGTGTTATACGCCTGTGCGTGTTATACGCCGATAAGTACGGTAATTGAAGATTTATACGTGGACCTGATCTGTCATGCTTGACAATATCTGAATGTGGTCTAAATACAATCAGAGCAGTGTTATTACAGAATATTCAAACCTACTAGTATGTCATACATATATTTCTGTTCCCTTTTCCTTAATGTGCACTATTCATGATTACAGGAAGGAAAGGCAGAAATGCAGTGCAGTTAGGACCCAACCCTAAAGCTAATTTTAAGACCTCAAATAACAGCCTTCCTTGTTTGTTTTACAACTTCCCCAAGTGACTTCCAAAAGAATGGTATACTAAGAGCCAGTGGGACTGAGGCAGTGGTGGGTTTCAATTTTTTTAGAACCTCTCCTGTAGGTGTGGCCTGCTTTGTGGGAGTGGATTGCCAGCCATGTGACTGGGTGGGAGTGGCCAACTTGTAAAATGTGGTGAAACTCACTTAACAACACTCTTGCTTAGCAACCAAAATGTTGGCTCAGGAACTCTGGCATTTGAAGCACACAAGTCTTAAAGGTGTCAAGTTACAAGACCCTTGCACCCCTAACCCTTGAGAAAAAAAACCCCAGAGGTGTTCAAACTTGACGGCTTTAAGACTTGTGGACTTCAACTCCCAGAATTCCTCCTCTCACTCTTCATCTTGATGATGTGCAGATGGGAGGGAGGAGGGAGCTGGAACCGGTTCTAAACAGCACTGTAGATTTGTGGAACCTCTTCTATAGAAGAGGTTAGAACTGGCAGGAACCCACCCCTGGACTGATGCTACTTATTGCGGCAACCATTTCTTCTTACTACATTTAGAATTATTTTATGATTTCAGATGCTCCTTTAAATGCAGTTAAGAAATACATTGTTCTTTTTAACCCAATATAGTGTCCTTTTTCAATTAATCCAAGTAATTAATACATCCACAAAGAGCTTACCGGAAAGATAATTGAGGCCACAATTCTAAAATTAGTGAGAGAATCACAGGAATTCCGTGAAGGTGCCAGAAAGAAGGAAGGGGAGGAGGTGTTTAAAATAAGGCTTTTATTTTTTGGTGTTTCGATTTTTAAAGGCAACCTTCTCACACTTAATAGTAAAGGGCTAAGATTTATTTATTTATTTTATTTATTTATTATAATTTGTCAAACAGAAACAAAAACAGGAATAACAGGCCCCCTCTATGGACCTCTTAAGTATGAAGTGAGAGCCAAGTCAATTTGTGACTAAAACTGTGAAAATTTGTAGCTTAGACAACTGACAACTCTATTACAAAAATCATATTTTTTGCAGTCAAGTTTAGAACAATTTTCATTGAGTTTAAAGTGGTTGTTCACACAAGTATTATTGCGATTAAAACAGAAAAAAAACATGTACAGGTAAAACATTACTATGTACAATTTTGTACGCAATACCTAAGTCTGACCCAAGCAACGCAGTTCCAAGTTATCAAAACCAAGAATTTCGAGCCTAGTAGCATAGGGAATTCTATTTTGTATTATGTACATAGAGAATGCTATATTATGTTTTTTTTTTCACTTTAATAAAACAGAAAAAAATAAGAAAAAACTATAAAAATAATAAAAACGAGAAAACGGGAAGAATTTCCCCCTTGTGCATATAAAAGCTGATCATACGTATATAGATATATCCCTGTGTGTGTATGTTTTTTTTTAAAACAACAACAACAACTCATTCAGCAAAAGATAACCAGCAGAGATGGATACTTGTGAAATAATGCAGAGCTTACCTGGTCAGTAGTGACACATGGAACCCTTCACAGGTACCATTATCATGACACGGATGTGACCAGCAAAAGCGAAGAGGTATTTCACAATGCAGACCCACGTATCCACTGCCTGTGCAATTGCAGCTATATCTGCATTGCAATAAAAGAAACACAGAAATATTTTTTGGTCCCTACTCCTCCTCTGAACAACGGTGTAGTTTTCTCTATCCTGGGGGAAGAAACCCTGTATAGCTAGCAATGGGCCTCTAGGAATGATCTAATGCAGGAGCAGGAAACATATTTTGCTCCATAGGACCAAGTCACATTGCTTAGATCACTGGTTTGTGGGCTGCAATGTGTTTATATTTAATGTGTTATAAACCACCCTTAATCACTGTTCTGAAGCATCGCTTAAAAACAATACAAATAAACGGTAATAAAAATAAAAGGTATGCAATCCTTTTCCATTGTTTTACATTATTCCCACCAACCCTCAGCTGTCAGGGGAGGGGCAGATTAGTTTTACCAAAGTGACTTCAAAATTAGGAAGAAATCTTGGGGCTACATGTTACCGACCCTTGTTTTAATGGTTGTTTATTGGTAAAGCAAGAGTCTCATTTCCCTGAAGATTTCCCATCTAAGATATTAATGCTTCTTCTTAAAATCCTGTTTTCTTTAGCTAATTTCTTCCACTACCACCACTGAGAAACCTGCATTTCTTTTCTTCTTTCTTCTTTTTCATTTTACCTATCAATACAACTGTGATGGGTCGCTTCGAAGGTAGATTCTTTGTAATCATCTTTAATGCTTAGGTGAAACTTTTTCCATGTTTTACTAGTCATTCAAAGCTGAAATGAAACTGAGAACCCTAGTTTTATTTTTTATTTTTTTATATTTGTATTTCCAGGCATATTCCTGAATTTGCATCTCATTATCTACAAACATAATCCCTCTTCATTGATCCAACTTCAAGACCAGACTGAAAGCAAAGCTGCTGCTGAGACTAGCAGTGTTAAAAAAAAATTCTACTAGAATTCCTCTGAGACAATTTGGGGCTTTCATCTATTCCAATTTCCATAAAAATATTCATTAAAACAATACACTGCAGTACATAACATTAAGGTAGGATATATATTCTTCTGTGACAGGGTGGGAGATTATATATGTAGGTCAGACTTCAGAAAAAGATTGACAGAAAGAAAACTTCTTAATTTAATTGAAAATGCTCATTCAATGGATCCTTTTGAATACAAGGGTTGTACATTTGAGTGCTTTGGGACTGAAAATTTTGAAAAACGTAGGAGGACCAGATCAGACAATACTGTTTTTTTAAACAAAGCCTTTTTGGATTTAAGAAATAGTTATACGCCAAGCTATGATTATTTGTATCATATTAACTTGGCTTTCTCAGAATAGCTATGTTTTGTGTTGTATTGTATGTGTACATGTGCAATTCCACTGAATTTATGTGGTATTATAGTCGGTCTGCTACATGCATAAACATTTGCATGGTTGTAACTCACACTTGCAAGTAGCAGAACTGAACTATGTAATGTACTTTGTATTGTAGTTGTGCAATACTATTAAAGATAGATGAAGTTATGCTGAAGAAATTACTCTCAGAACAGTAGTAAAAGACATCCTGTTAAAACATCCTGTTATATACAGAGAACATCTGCAACTAAAGAGCACCATAAAATATTCTAGAGTGCTTTGCTGCAGTTCCCACATTATTATTATTATTATTATTATTATTATTATTATTATTATTATTATTATTATTATTATTATTATTTTGCAATTAATGCTCGATATTTTCTGCATGAGTTCACTAGAGGACTTGGGGACTAGTTGAATGAGTCAAAACCAATCAAGGAGAATATTCGTAATAGTCAAAATACTGAATGAGTCAAAAGGAACAACTTGCTAATGTCCATCTTTCTCTTCCCAAAAACTTAACCAAGGAGCTAAGATACTATTTTAGTTTTATTGAAATATCTGCATTGGGCATGGAATCTGAGTGGTGCAGTGGCCTAGAGGTGGAGCTCTTGCCTCAGAATCAGCTGAGAGTTCGATCCTAGGTAGCAGCAGATATTTCTCTCTCTGGGCACAATGAGTAAATATCAGCTGCAAACTCTGCATTGGCAACAGGAAGGGCAACTGGCCAGTAGACACTCAGCTTCATTCAGTTGCCCCCGATTCCACCCCGATTCAAGGGATTAAGGGCTCATTAAAAGACCCCCTAAAAATTGGCCATGGAATCTCTTCCAGCATGTTATATTTTTAAAAAATAATCTACCTACCTACCATCTGGATTCCAAAATTGCTCTGACAAAGAAAATAACAAAACAATTTGGATTTTTGAGAATCCTTGAGCGCTTGTATAAAGCTGCATTTTTTAATCTGCTAAGAGCAGAAACCCCGACCTTGTCACCAGAACCATTACTTCAGTAGACAACTTGGTTATCTCCCTCGTACAGCAGCATAAATAAAACCTATTTTTTAAATATAACTAAAAAAGGGTACCTTATCCCAGTGTGTCTGGTCTGTGTTGATAGGACAATGCACTGATTTATATTTTGAGGCTTGAATTCCCAATGGGACCCTATCTTTATTAAAACCATGATTTCTGTTTTGAGGTTCTCCTTATTTATGTCATTCATTGTTACACACACAAGCACCCTCCCACACACAAGAGGAAGAGAAGGAAAGGAATCATTAGGGGAAATTTCAGGTTTGCGCAATGCAATATTAGAGGAAGACATGAAACGAAGTGGAGGAAAACAATGGGAAATCATGTGTCCTTGATTATAAAGCAGCAATATTATTATTTTTAAAATGCAGCTATTTTGGAAAGCTTCCATATTCATTAATAGATGGGATATACACGGGTTTGGGAATTTGGGCTGTAGTAATACAGCCTACAAGTGGTATGGTACAGGTTTAAATATTTCTCAATATTTAAAAAATCCGGTAGAAAATCCTAAGATTTTATGCAGTTACAAACAATCAGCTGTAACTATTATACTAGAATTCATTTTTCCAAAGTTCAGCAATCCATTATTGTACATTTGGGTTTTTTTAACTTGAAATATGTATGATGCTTAAGATCGGGGTGAAATTCAGCAGGTTCTGACAGGTTCTGGAGAACCGATAATGGAAATTTGAGTAGTTCAAAGTACTGGTAAATGCCACCTCTGGCTGGCTCCAGAGTGGTGTGGGAATGGAGATTTTGGAGTATCCTTCCCCTACTACACTAACCAAGCCACACCATGCCCACCAAGCCATAGAACCAGTAGTAAAAAAAAAAGAATTTCACCACTGCCTAAGATGAAGTCAAGAGTAGCACCATGCTCCAAATTCAAAAGGGGAAAAAATTTCTGTTGTGTCACACCTTTCAATAAATCCTATATCTATTCTGGGAGTGATGGAGCTTCTGTTATTCAATACCAGGAAAATAAGTATTTAGGTACGTACCCTCATACTCAGAATCACATTTTCTCCTTTGAACCTGGATCAGTGCACAGCCTTACTAAAGTTTTTTTTTTTTGAGTTGAACTCAAGTCCTATTGATTTCATGGACACATCCATATTGTCTTCCAGATGGCTGTATGGAAGTGGTTATCTTATTATCTCCTTTCATAAGAGTTGTTGGCTATTGAGTCTAAACTACAGTGCTGACATTTCTTAGTCCAGTCCCCAGTGGTTTTCAAGTTCAGTGAAGTTGAGACAGTCGTTTCATTTATGACATCTGCAGCTGGCCTAATTCATGCCAGTTTATGCCTTTCTCTATTGATGATTCCAATTTCATGATTGTAGCCTAAACTCAATCTTTTCCCCCCTCCCTGTTGTTAGACCCAATTGCTTCTTGTCTGATGGAAAGATTTCAGAGTTTTGTTTATTATGTAACTCATGAGAATGTTTCCTGTGTTACATATTATATAAATATTACAAAGTCAACTAACATTGTAACATTGATAACATTGCAAATATGATGAAATAATCCATGTTCAAACTGAAAGAGACTTATTGAACTAAACTGTTGGGTCTAAATTATAAATCTAAAATAGATAAAATGGATCTTAAATACTAAACTATTGAAATAAGAATAAAGTTAGCTTGGGGTTTGGTTTGGTTTCTGGCTATATAGGTAGTTCTTGCCTTACAATCACAATTGAGCTCAAAATTTGCCCCATTTTAGGACTTTTAGGACCAATTGTTAAGAGAATCACTGCAGTTGTTAAGTTAGTAGCATAAGTGTTGAGTGAATCCTCCTTGATTTTGCTTGCCAGAAGGTTGCAAAAGGTGATCACATGACCCCAGGACACTGCAACCATAAATATGAGTCAGTTGTCTAACATCTGCATTTTGATCATGCAGCCATGGGGATGCAGCAACAGTTGTAAGTATGAAAAACGGTGATACGTCACTTTTTCCAGTGCTGTTGTAATTTCAAACAGCACCTTAAAAGAACTGTTGTAAGTTCCTTTACATGCAGACTATCTACATTTTCTAACTTGTCCAAATTCCAGTTGCAATTAGTGAATCAATGTCACACAATCCACATGTTTATCTACATGACCAACAGGTGTTTTCAGAAAGTTAGGTGGAACAAAAAAAAGGACTTGACATCTGCTATAAACAAGTCATCCAAAAGGTGAGAGGGCATATCCATTGATAGAATCTATGCACTGCCCTTCATTGAGGCATGGTTGACTTCATTGTTGATGGCACAGTGATCACCAAGGAAGCCAAGTGTGCAGGAACAGTAACAGCCACCTAGAGTATCATGACAGGCTTCATCAATCAGACAAGGCTCTGACAAACATTCATTGATTTCTAGTTCACAATTGATACCTGCAGTAAAAGTTGAAGTTGAAGACATGTCAAAAGTGCCTGTTCTGAAAATAGATGACAACTTATAGCTTTATACAATGATTTAAAACTCTTTTGGTTCCCAAATTTTACAATGATTATTTTTTGTTTCATATCTGAGGGAAGAGGCAGAAATCTAGATTTTAATGAGGACAAAAAGCAGAGCTCTCATTTTCTAACATTGTTGTCTGTAGAGTCTGATCAATGAGTTCCTTGGAGACAGCTTTAAAATATAACATTTTATCTAATAAATGTTCTCTGCTAAAGTTGGGAAGGTTCTGTGAATTGACCAGGTTCACACAATATTTAAGGGAGATCCCAACAACAGCAACAGCAAAATGCTGGGTGTGATGAGGAAATTAAGTTCCTCCACTTTTTCATGTGTAAAGGGGTGGGCTTTGATGGCTTAGTTATGTCCAACATGTTCCATGTCATTTACCTGCTCCAAAGAAACCCCTATATGCAGGTCCAAATGTATCAAATGTGTTTAATTTTTAGCATATATTAGATCCTTAGATTTTTAAATGTATCTTAGATCTTCAGCAGAAAACATTTATTGTGGCACAGATATTAACAAGGCTACAACCTAGTTTTCTACATACTGTGTGAAAGCTTCAGCTGACCAAAAGCAGTAAAGCTCTTCTCATGATAATAATGGCTTATGTCTTGTGACTTGGAAGATAACAGGATTATATTGTAAAGAACATTAATGTATCCTTGAAATGAATGATGGAAAAATAAATACATTGTGTGTGTAAAACTGTAAGAAAAGAGAAGGGTGTAATAGATCAGAATGAACGTGGTCAGGTCTTATACAGTAAAGCTGATGAATACCTACAGCGAAGTAAAGGATATAGATTTAATTCTGAATGATGATCTAAAATGCATGTCAAAAAGTATGAGAAAAAATAGGAAAGTATCCTACTTTTTTTTTTTTTTTACTAAAGGTATATTTCTAGAATCCATGTTTAGCCAAGGTGTTAATTCATTTGACTTTATCAAACCAAAAATGTTACTGGTGTGGTTAGCATCACTATAAGATTATAAGATTTAATATTTAGAATTCTTTGTGGAGTTTTTTTATAGACAATCTTTGAATGTATTACTGTGTGTTACCACTATGTATAAGTTTAATAGGAGACAACTTACTATTGTATAACAGTTAAAGGCACTAGACAAGGACTAGTAGACTCATGTTTTAGTCTTCCCTTAAGCATGAAGACCAATTGAATGGGAGATATAAAAACATCCTAGAAGAAGGTATTGGCAAACAACTTCTGAAAATGTTGTAAAAAGACCCCTATGGATCTGTCAGATAGAAAGTATGCAGATCAAGATTTTTGCTCTTTAGTAAGTCAACTGAACTACACACTAATGGCCATGGTGGTGCAATGGTTAAAATGCAGAATTGCAGGCTAACTTTGTCCACAGCCAGGAGTTCGATCCTGACCAGCTCAAGGTTGACTCAACCTTCTATCTTTCCCAGGTCGGTAAAGTGAGGACCCAGCTTGTTGGAGGAAATATAAAATGCTGATACTGTAAACTGCTTAGAGAGAGCTGTAAAGCACTGTGGAGCAGTATATAAGCCAAAGTGCTATTAATGTAACAAAGTTTATTATATGCTAATTAGAGAAAGTGTATGATAAAGTCAATTGGCTCAAAGTATGGAATGTTTTACATGAATATTAAGTTACAGTATATTTTATGACTGCAATATAAGAAATATTAGAGAAGCAAAGGCCATGTGAGAATAAACTGAATGGCTGGTTCATCATTGAACTGGGATAAGACGAAGATGGGTGACGTCTCATTGATTTTTTAATGTACTTATGGATAAGAGTATAAGAACTACTTGTGGGTTGTGGATATATGTCTAAGCAACAAATTCCCAATGATTTTGCTGCAAATGTCCAATTGTTTGTATGATGCAACAAGCTATATGACTCTAAAAAAATTATTAAAGACCAAAGTAGTTGTTTTAGACAAGAAAAATGAAGTGAATAATTACAAGTTGCACATACATTGTGAAAAACTAGAGCAGGTAGATGAGTTTTATACTTGGTAGAATGCTTACTAAAGATGAAAAATATGAGAAAAAAGATGTGCGAACACTAAGAGAAAAGCAGTATTATGTGATTTTTTTTGCAAGAAATGAATATTTATCAATTGAAGCAACAATTGCTATGTATAATAATGTTCTTCAGCTCATTTTGTTATATGCAAGTGAGAATTGAGTATGCCAGGAAAAACTGAATAAGGTGGGAGTGGGATACTTAACAAGTGTATGTGATAAAACTAGATGTGATAAGGTTAGGACTGAGTAAATGCTGAATTAATGTGGACTAAGAACAGAAGTGAGGGATGAAAGGAATGCATTGAGATGGTTTGGAGAGAGAGAGAATGAATATTGACTTCTAAACAAACACACGTAGGAAGAGTGAACTTATTGAGATGGAAAAGCAAAGTTAGCGAAATCCCGGAAAACAGAGGTAAAGAAGTTTAAGAAATAGCAGGCAATGCATGAGGTGATATGAATGAAGTGGAAACAAGGATTTTTGTTGCAAAGAAAATAATGAAGAAGCATTGTGAGAATACTTGAGGTAAACTACTTTTAGCAATGTTTCCTTTTCTTATCTAATGTCATAATTGTCGGGTTACGTTCAGGCAAAGAAAACAAACAAGATGACTAAGCAGATAGTTGGTAGTAAATGTAATCTTTATAAGCCTGTTCTGGTACTTCCAACTAACACACAGTGCAAAACACAAGTGAATTAAAGTCAAGCCTGCAATTCTGTACTTCCCTCCACCATTTAAACCCTCCTGTGTTCCACCCTCCATTGGCCCGCGCTCTCCTATGTGCACGCAATACACTTAAGATACTCTGATGACGTGACAGACCATGCTGGTTTACATTGCCACGCCTGCGCTGGTGCCATTCTGTATGAAAGTCACTGCAGGATCCAAAGGTCCTTCAAGCTCTTGGCACGGCAGGGAAACAAGTGTGGTGTTTCCGAAAGAGCCTTAACTGACAGCAGCAATCCAAGTCACGAAACGCCCTAGTCATGAATCTCCCCACTGACGGAATAGCAGCCCTGAGCTGCTGAGAGCACAGGGGCTGACAGTATGTTTTTTTTTTTTGCTATTTCTTACATCTTTTCTGATTCTGCATAATACTGCTTACCAGTGGTGGATTCCTACCAGTTTGGACCAGTTTTGCCAAATCGGTAGTGGTTTGGTGGCCTGAGTCACTGGAACTGGCAGCGCCCCATGCCTGCTACGCCCCCGAACCGGTTCTCCTAGGGCAGCGCCATTTTGATTTTTGCTTCTGTGCATGCGCTGAACGATTTTCATTGCACAAATTAATTTTCTCTTTTTGTAACGTTTTGCCCATGTGCAGACCTATTTATGTGCAAATATGCAGGGGCGCAGAGTGCGCATCTGGCGTGCGCATGAGCAAAGTGAGCGTGCAAAATTTGTGCATGCACCGAACTGGCAGTTATGCCAGCAGCAACTCAGCCCTGCTGCTTATCCTAAAAGAGAGGGGTATGTGTGTGTGTGTGTGTGTGTTATTCATCTTCATTTTTCCCCTTGAATAATAAATTGTTTTATCTACTCATCATTGAAATCTTTTTTTCATAACAAACAACAATCCAGGTGTTTAAATTCAAACTGCTGAAATAACCCAAGAGGCCACTTGGATTTGACCATTATTCTTTATATAAATTGCTTGACATGTAATTTAAGATGCTAATAGGTTCATTCTTCTTATGTCTATTTTCCTGAAGAGCCGTGCTCTTTTCAGGCATTTGGTTGTGCTGTTTGTTTTTCTAGCAATGGAAACAAAGCAAGGAAAACAGGACATTTGCTACAACTATCAACATTTATCACTGAATGTACCGTAGTAAACTTTGGCTACTTAACAGGATACATTTCTCTGGTTATACCAAAAAGTTGCATCAGGCTGGTTTGTTAATATATGAAATTTTTCAATACATATGATTTTAAAAAGTTGCTCTAGGCTCAGTTTCATCATGGCTGTTTCCTTGGTATAACTAGCTAATAAATTCCATTGAGTCAGTCATTCCAACTATACCATAAGTCAGAGTGAAGCAACTGTTTCACGTGAGTGAGATACCTGGTAATCTCTGGACAACGCGTCTGAGTTCCCACCTGTAAAATACAGCTACATGTACTACATGGCTTGTCTTCTAGAGTCTACATTTGTCTAGTATCTCAGATGTAATGGAAGACACCATTGCCAATGAAATACAGCTCAGTTGCTAGTCCTATCAGAATATAATTATGTAAAGATAAATTAGATCTTATTTGATAAAATATAATCTATTTTCCTGAGATAAACTGACTTTTGATATTTCTATACCACAAGCACAATATATCATACTGTTACATGATTTGGATCAAAGCATGGGCAAAAGGTAGTTGGATAATGGCATAAACATCAGAGATGTGCAAATCGGCTGAAATTTGATTCATAATTGAGATTTGAAGGCATAAAGATTTGATATAATCCAATTGAAGATTTGATTCAACAAAATATTCAACCATAGCCCATAAAATGTCAAAATAACTGCAACTATTTCAACTTTGAACAGAATGGGATGAAAATAGCAGGTGGATCCTTTACTGAACAAAGTGTCATCTCGATAGATGAAACAGTTTTATAATAAAAAGCTTCTGAAATATGCCCCACCACCACTTCAATTATGTCTTCTGGGAAAGATAAAATAAAAATAATGAAAGGACAATACTGCTATCTCCAAAGTGTCCAACAAAGAGCTTATAAAAATGCAGAAAATGTCCTAGTCCAACTTTTAAATAAATTTTTTTAACTATTTAAAGTTGAAATAACTCTTACAAAAAAAGAGTTCGCCTCCACTAGCTTTTCTGAGCTTACAAACATGATTAATTTACTACAGAGATTAACAGGAATTATACTGCAGATCATTTGCAGGACTGAGTTAAGGAACAACAATGAAATACATGCATTTGTGGAAATTCCAAGGATTATACAAAAAAGCGGAAACCAAACTTTTTAAAAAAAAAAGTAGTAGAAATTCTTTTAAACCTCTTGCTACCTCTGCAGCTGAACCTGCCTAAACAATTCTAACAAGAGACTGAGACATAAATAGAAGAGCAGAATTTCTCTAAGCACTTTCACAAGGAGGGTTTGTAGAGATGATGGTGAAATTCATTGGCAGCTGCACAGGTTAACACCAGCAAACACATTATACTGTTCAATATCCGGTCCAGTCTATGGATAGACAAATATTATCATCTTTGAATCGATGAAAACCAAGAAAGAGTATTACTGGTATATTATTATCTAAGAGCAAGAGCAGTTTGACAGTAGAGCTGATTACCAAGGAAAGGGGTGGGTTTCTATTCCATGGAAGAATTCAATAAGGGCTGGACAATGTTATGGAAACATTAATTACGATTTATTCTTTGAATTGAGGGATGAATTCAGTTTCCCACAAAGTCCTTTCCAACTTCATGATTCTATGAAATTCCAAATCACTTTTAACTCTCCAGAGTAATTCAAAACATTCCAACGAATTCCATTCAAAGATTCAAGTTGAAGATTGGATTCATTTCATTCGAATGGAGGTAGTGCATGGATGAGTGTGATATTTGCCCGGCATGTTGTGAAACATGAATGGTGTGCATGAAATACCATAACAACGGCTTCACACAGGTTTTGCATGAATATTTTGAGAGATACATGTTCTCGTGTTCCTCCCAAAGAACATACTTTATTCTCAAAACATGTCTGCAAACAACTGTATAATCAGACCACCATGTTGTTAATGAAAAAGATCTCTAGACATGCACATCATATTCTTTGCCCCGAGACAATGGGCAACATATTTAACCCTGAGAATTGTTTTCACGTCACAAGTGTACAGATCCCCATATTTTGCAATTGCTGAAACAATTTGAAGTTTAAGAAAAGAATAACAAAAAGATTATACCGAGGAACAATAGGCAGATATCGAGGATGGGAGGGATATGTTTCTCAATAAAATTGTCATATGTAACAGCTTTTTATATATATATATACACACAAATACACCCATATACACCAAACACTGTCTAGTGACCATAAATCTGTCATGACTTGTTAACAGCGGTTCCCTGTGAACATTTGATAACACAGTGACAATAATAAATACATTGTGTATATAAATCTCAGAACAATCATATTAAAACAAATATACCCTCCTCGCTCCGAACCCCCACTTTATCATTAACGTGAAACTACAGCTTGATTTTGCTGTGCTGGATCAGACCATTGGTCTGTCAAACCAATAACTTGCCTTAGGCTACTGAGCAAAAGGCTCTTTCCATCTGTAAAAATGTAGCCACTGCAATACACTGCAATGGAAAATATATACAGCTACAGACATACACATATAAAATAAACACACCATTATGTGTATGTATATTGCATGTGTATATGTTCTGACCTAGTCTTCCTCAAAAAGCACGAAGCAGAGTCCTGGTCCCGACAAAACCCCTTTTATTAAATGAATGTGAATTCCTCTCATTCACATTCAGCAAGGCCTGGCGAACCGTCTTTCAAAAGCGTAATTATGACAGACCTTATCTATCTTGGAAAGCTGCCATGTAAATATTTGCCAAATGAGGTGCTGTGCAAGAAAAAGATTGGGCACCGAGTCTCTGAGATTCACAAACAGATTTTCACACTCCTGAAACGAATCTAACAGCCGAACAAACGAATTGTTTCCTGCAAAAGCCCACTCCCCTTTCGCTCCTCTTTTATTTCCTATGGGAGGGACCAATCACCTTCCACCTGTGACTTTACTCCCAAGTCGACCTTGTTTTCTGAGTTGATCTTTTCTTTTGGAAACTCTGTGCATGCCCACACTGGGAACAGGCTCTAGATGTTTCTCTGCCTCATTCCTATCTAGCTTCATAGGCACCTGATCACTTCCAGGGGGCCTCGGCCCCATCTCTGCCTGCGACACAGAGCTCTCATCCAAGCTTTCCCCAGCTTCTAGGACTGGCCCATACTCCTCCCCAATCGCCTCACTGTCCGACTCTGCTGCCAGCTCCACTAGCTGGCCACAACAGTATACGCACATGTATATGGCTTGGATTATTTTAAGTGAGAAATTGCATTTTGATAATAAATGAAGTTGCAGCGTGGGAACTTGAGCAAATAATTATGTGGTGGCCTCAAGTTCCATCTATAACTGAACAATAATCTACCACCTATTCCATGTTAAGAATAGAATAAGATGAAGAAAATTGTCACCTAATGACCTCCTGCAGATAAAATAGCCTTTGTCTCCAGTTATTCAAAGAGAAATACTAAGTGTAATCCAACAAAGTTGGAGTGAGACCCAGAAAAGAAACATCATTAACCATTTAAAAAATAATAGCCTCTGATTTTCAATCTTTTAAAAAGCCGCGTTTAATCTCTTAGTCTACATGTTACCTAAGAAAACCCACAGTGTCCTTCTGTATAATGCTGACTTTGAAAGTCAACACTTTTCTTCAAGATAGATCTTAACTACACTTTGTAGTGCCCCATCAGGAACACAGGAAACTAGAATTCTCTGGAGAATTCTATATTTTCTTCAGATTAACAAATATTTACATAATGAAACACAACTGTTTTCTATTTCCTGTAAGTCCAGCACCAGTTGAACTCCATCAGCTCTCCAACAGAAGCACTATATACGAGGTATATCCATATATGTATATATAGAGATATAGAATAAGCTCAATAAAAATGCAGATTCTCCTCCCACTGCTCTCCTGACTGCCTAAATGTTCAGTCTTCCCTGTGATTCAGGCATACTAAGCTCCTTTCTTCTAGTGAAAATTGTATGAGGCATTTCTTAGCTCTTTGATGAAGGGGGACAAAAAAAAAATTCATCCAGATGATCAGTTGCAGAAAACCGTCTGGAGAGCTCACAGAGCAACTTGCAACCCAGAGCCGGTAACGAGAGCATTTGGTTAGCATTACCGTGGTTGATTTATTGCGAGCTCTCAGCATACATATCAAAAGTTATAAGCTTTTTTAACATCCCAGGGAAATGAGATGAGGGTGGATGATTTCCCACTGTGATTCATGGTGTCAGGCTGGGCTAATAGCAATAGGCAAGCTCCCTCTGACTGAGTAAATGAGGATTTTTATTACCAGCAGAGACACCTTGGGAGTTTCATGCAAGATTCCCTCTGGCTCATGCATTTAACACATCTCACTCACAGCGAGTTGCAGAAAACTAAACAACCACCCGAACAACAGCAGGAGCTGCTGATAAATCATTCTATTAAGTGGGCTTTAAAACCAACTCTTTTACTATTGGAGAAACAGAAAGCTGCCCTTTATGGAATTATTACTCTTATTATTTTAGGCATGGATGCTAGAAAACTATTCTCCGGTGGGTATCTCAGCACATCTCTTTGGGTTTATATTTTATGGCGCACTTTTTTTGCTGTTTTTAACCCTTCTGACAATTCTATGCTCATACGGATTCTCATCCTATACTTCCCTAAACAAAACTCCTGAACTGAAGAAGCCAAACAAAATAAACTTCAATGCAAACTGCATTCCTAGAATGTGCAAGAGGACTAGTGACTGGGGAGAATGCTCGTTTTTTCTTTTTTCCCTACAGGTGTCTCAACTTGAAATTGTGCTTAAACAGGAAAGAATAAAAGGCAGAATTGCCAGAAAGGGATTTTCTTAACGACCCAGGATTGGCTCAGTTTTCAACTGGATGGAAAACTGCAAACCATGGGAGAAGTAGAAGAAATAGAGGGCATTTCTTTTTTCAATGATTTGCATGGTTGGTACTGTCCTTTTGAATGGCTTAATTTGATTTCAACTATAGCTGAACTAAAAGTGTGTCTCCAGAAGCAGTCACCCGGTTATGATCATAAATATAATGAATCCATCCTAGAAAGATATTATGTATTATTACAAGATGACTAGTAATTTGAATTTCTTGGCACTACAGAGCTTGACCACATTTTAGGAATGCTTAAAATCCTATCCTGATCTACCTATTTATTTCAGGATATTGACCTTATTTTAGGGTATTTACCTCTCCTTAGAAGAAATTAAATTTTTTAAACTTTCAGTTCTACTGTCCTGGTAGGTAGGGTTAGTCAGTAAGCTTAAATGAGAACAGTGGGTTTTTCTTTTTTTCCCCAAAGATGTTAATTGTCATATAAACAAAGAGCAATTTGCTTGATTCCAGTGCTTGTAAATACATGAGATTGGAAGAGAAATTTTCCTTTCCTTTCCTTTCCTTCTTTCCTCAATCCCTACGTAACCAACTATCTGGATGGTAGATGATGCTGAATGAATGACAATCAGATTCACAATAAGGATAAACTTACTAAACATTCTTTTAAGTTTTAGACGAACAATATTAAGATCATTGCCACGCTCTGTAGGAATGAGAACAGTATGAATGCTACTGTAGAAAGCTTTCTGCATTTTGCAATTGGAGGAAGACACTTTTCTAGGTAAGGTGACTATAACAACAAATGGACAAGAAAACCCCTGTTTCCATCCATACATTTCACGCTACTGATCAGCCAAATGTTAAAAGGAAAACTGGGGGAGGAGGAGAGTTTGGAAGTAGGACAAAACTACTCTTTCTTCCATCTGATGTTCAACTTTCTCTTCCTGATATAGGCCACCAGCCCTGCTGAGCAATCCTGAATCCTGTCTGGATGATTTAATTTTCTTTTTTCCTTTTTAATACTAGTTTTCTTCTTGTTGTTGAATGGTGAGTCTGTCTTCCCCTTCATCAAGGAGTTTATTTCTGGGTTGCAGCTATTGCCTTTGGTTTGGCTAATACAGTCATGTCATGCCGCTTCCTACATACAACAGGAGGTCCAGGTTGAATATGATCATTTCAGAGCAGCCGTACCAGCAGTTAATGGGCTTTTCCGTCTCTCTCCTTTCTGTCTTTCCTGTGGCTCTGTAGTTCTTCTCATCACTTGCCCTGGACCGAGACACATACTGGTAGCAGCAGGGTGGCAGGAAAGCAACACATTTTTTATTTGAAATATTATTTGGTGCCCATGTGATGGATCTTAACTGAAGGCAGACGTCAAAATAAAGTCTATGCCACTCAAAAGAAAAGATCTACTTTTACTTTTTGACATAACTCCTATACTCCTTGACAATTTATTTCCCAGGGGTGGAGAAGAGATGGGATGCAAAGTTTACACTCCTGTAAACACCATCATATTTTTGTACACTATGCGTTATCTGCTACCAAGCTCCTTGTCTTTCTAGAAATTGCTTGCTAAACTTAATTTGTTGGAGGGTTATTTGTTTTGATATTTTTTACATGTCAGCTATGTTTCTGATTAAAATTTTCAGGATGAAACCACACAATTCTCCCTGACAACAACATGCATTCAGGAATGCACCCAGGGCACTTCAGCATGAGGATTGTGCCAGTATGAAAGTGGGTCCAAACCACTATGTCCCCAGGACATGAGTGGCGCTGGAGAGCTGAGCTGATTTATTTCCTGCTCAGCTGCCTTGCAGCTAAAATGGCTGCAAACTGATTTCCCACCGATGAGAACATTTGCTTTCCTACTCTTCCTGACTCCAAGATTAAGGTCCTGTGAGGTCTCACAGTTCCCCTTTAAGAGTTTGGAGAGATCCTGAAGCACTGAGTCAAATGGACTTCAAGGGTTCCTCCCTTCATTTCCCATTTGAGTGAAAGGAGAGGAGAGTATTTTTGTTGCAACAGCAATTTGGATTTGCCTCCTTTGTTTTTTAGCATTTCAAGTCAGCAGAAGTGAACGGCTTCTCACAATTTCGGGAATGAAAACAATAATAATGTGGAAGGCCCTACTTTCAAAACCTACTTCGCACACATCCTCTTTTGCTTTCAGCCTTTTCTTTCAATACTGATTCTTTTCCAAAGTAAATAGATAATTGTTCAAGCCTTCGGAGACTATGGGGTGAATGAGATAATGTAATACAAAAGGCCAATTAGATGATGGTGCCAGTGAGGTTCTGGAGGACAAATTTAATGAAATAAACACAAGGAATGAAATTGAACCAAGTTCATAAAAACACTGAGCAGTTTCAATTGAACTGCTTTGTAATCCTTATAATACTATTTTAAATGTATCAGCCTGTGAAATATAACCTTCTAGACCAGGGGTGTCCAAACTTGGGAACTTTAAGACTTGTGGACTTCAACTCCCAGCTGGGGAATTCTGGGAGTTGAAGTCCACAAGTCTTAAAGTTCCCAAGTTTGGACACCCCTGTTCTAGACTATTTAATAAAAAAAGCTTGCATTTTTGTTGAAAAGAGGCCCAACATCAAAACACCATTAGTTAATGCTATTGATTTCAGTAATGGTGGATAGTGCCCCTTATATACATCAGTTCCAACAATTTTAATGGAACCTACTTCCCAAGAAATTTGAGTTGCGAGTAAATATCTTCTGCCTTTTCAGCTGAAATGCAGGAATGGGATATTGAAACAATGTGCAATATTAAGAAATATTATTGGAAATTTCATGGTGAGATTTCACATGATTTTGTGTGAAGTGAGGTTAAACAAGAACATATTGCATTAATCTCCAAAGGTGCTTTTTTTCTTGGAATTTGTGAATTTACCCTATCAGTGATTCATACTGAACGGTGATTAGATAATCCTACAGTTTTTTTGACAGGCAAGACAATAAGATGGATAAAAATCAAAAGTGAATTTAAGATTCACTGAAATATTCTTATGTGCTGAAAAATATGCAGCTTTGTGAGAGATAAGGCAAAGCTTCAGAATGCATAACCGCCTTGTCGGGACATATGAAAATGTCTCTTTCTAAGAGGTGGAGAACGAGGTGGCCTTTGATGAAACTGATCTGAAAGTCTGATGCATAATTTAGAGTGATTCTTATAGAATCCCTGCAGCTTCAATCCCATGGTGAAATGGTAAGGGAATATTAGGTCCATAACGAGATTGCAGTCTACAGCTGGTAAAGTGAAATGAAGGGAAAGTGAAACCACAGCATATGTTATGTGAAAACAGTGTGTAGCACTGCTGAGTGGAGAAAGCAGCATGAAACTGACAGTTCCTAGCATGAGAGAGAGAAGGTTGTATGCAGTACGGTAGGTCAAGCAGATCGATAGGAAAACTGAGCAGGCATGGAGGTCCAAGAGGGGTAAAGATGGTAGAAGTGGAAATTATGGAAGGTCAGTTTCAAAGAGAAGGCAACAGAGTTTCAGGTAGTTATATCTTGATCAACAAACTTTCTCAAAAGGGAAATGGATGGAAAGGAAAAGGAACTCAAGGAAGACATGGAGACCTAAGAACTGTATTTCCCACATTATATCCTAATACTTTCCCTGGACAGTGAGGTACATGAGACACATACAACAAACATTAAATATGAAAACAAGTTTTTTTTGTGGGAACTTTGGTGTTATTTTATTGTTTGCTTGCAAACATTTCATTACCCACTTAGGTGACATCACCACTAATGTAATTTAACATCAAACAGGAGACTCTTTTCTCTATGCAGCCGAGGTGGTGCAGTGGTTAGAGTGAAGTACTGCAGGCTACTTCAGCTGACTGCTAGCTGCAGTTCAGCAGTTCAAATCTCACTGGCTCAAGGTTGACTCAGCCTTCCATCCTTCTGAGGTGGGTAAAATGAGGACCCAGATTGTTTGGGGGCAATAGGCTGACTCTGTAAACTGCTTAGAGAGGGTTGTAAAAGCACTATGAAGTGATATATAAATCTAAGTGCTATTGCTGTGTATTCCACAGCATGCTGACATACCCACTTCCAAATTACAGTGCCTGTTCATACAATTTGCATAGGTTTGCCAAGGCAAGAGAACTTGAATAACTGTCTGGAATGTGCCTTGTGGAGGGGGGACCCTGCAAAATATAGGTTGCATGCATACTAATTTTGTGAGTTCTTACCTGTGTACTCAAGAGGACAAATGCACTCATACTTCCCTATCAGGTTCAAACAAGTGGCACCATTCAGGCAAGGTTCAGAAGCGCATTCATTCACCTCCCGTTCACAATATTTCCCTTGGTAACCTGGGACACAGTAGCAGGAGTATCCCCCGATCTTGCCTCTGCACAAAGCTCCATTGAGGCAAGGATTGGAAAGGCATTCGTCGATGTCAATTTCACAGTGTATACCTGTGAATCCTTCAGCACAGAGGCAAGTGAAACCACCAGGTTCATCCTGACAGGTGCCTCCATGCCTACAGAAATATGAGTCACACAAACTAGTGGCAGTTTCACAAACAGTGCCAGTGTACCCCATGGGACAATCACAAGTAAAGTTGAGGTTTCCAGGAACATTTGCACAAGTAGCATTGTGAAGGCAAGGGGCAGAAGAGCAAGGATCATATGTTTCTTTAATACAATCTTCTGCAGAAATGTCCGCCGATGAGTCCAGACAGTGGCAACTAGTGGCCGTGGCAGCAGCGTGGCACTCAGAGTCCTTTTGGCAAGAATTGGACAGGCACTCGGGGCCATCATTCATGCAAATTGATTCTAAAAATAATAGAAACACAAAAGAAAAATTAATAAGACAACTTTCAGCAAATCAGCACAAGAGCTATGCAAGAAAAACTTGCACTCCCTTTTTCTAGTTTAATAGAAAAGGCTCCCTTGTTCAGGGCTTAAAAGCGCATATCTCATAATCAGGAAGTCCTCAAAGTATTTACACGCCAATATTGGGACAAACATATCTTACAGTTCTATATAGGTAATTTTTTTACAATTACTTATTTTGCCATACTTCTTCTGGGGTAAGCTGTTTTTCTTCCAAATGAGTAGGCACTCTCATTTCCACTTCTACTATTATAGGGATAATTCACAAACCTTCAAAGGCACTCAAAAAAAAAAAAAACGAGCTAAACTTTTATATTTGGCACCAGGATTCATTTTGATTCACTCCATTTTTCCTCCCCCATCCTGCCCCCAATTCCCTTTCCTTGGTACGATATTCTGTCTGTATTCAGTCTGGATTGCAAGACAGTAGAAGAAGATCATGGACCTGTTCTGCAGAACAGTAAGCATAATGCTTGATCTATTTAAACATAAAAATAATATTTCATGCACCTACTATAATTTGTTGGATGGTAGGAAGTACCAGACAAACTTTAAGTCACTTCAGGTGACTTTAAACATAAATAAAATAACATGTAATATATGAGAATGTGTGTGTGTGTTTAAAAAAAAAACTACAGTATCAATCATTTAAAATATAAATACAGAGTGTTGTGGAGAGATCTAGATAGATTATTGCTTGAAGAACTATCCCAAAGCAAGAAGCAATTTTTTCTAGTAATTTTTTCTAGTTTTTAAAGATGCTGTTTTTTATACAGCTGCAAAATTGAGTCTCCGTCCTCCCTCCCTCCCTCCCTCCCTCCCTCCCTCTCTCTCTCTCTCTCTGCCACATTTTTTTTCTAATCCTTACCTAGAAAAATATTTTATGTACCAGCTATCCAAATGATTAATTGCATGACATGAAAGCTGCAAGCATTACATCTCAAGGAAGAATAAAGCCTAACGAGATTATATCTTCACTGCAGTACTTCTTTTACAGCAACAGTAAAATATGAAATTAAAAAAATACAGGGGGAAATGCTGGTGATAGGTTTTAGGTCCGTGATGGCAAACCTATGGCATGCGTGCCAGAGGTGGCATGCAGAGCCCTCTCTGCTGACACGTGCATTATCACCCCAGGTCAGATCTCTCTGGCGTTCTTTCGTGAGCTTCTGTTTCCCTGCAAATGACAAAACAGAAGCTCACAAAAGAAAAAGATTTTACCTCTTGCCCCGCTGCCGGTGTTCAAATGCCCTGCCTCCCGCCGGCCAGCTGATCTTTGATTCTCTGCTGCATGCATCCACACTTTCAAGTGCACCTTTCAGTTTGGGTGTGTGCAGTTTGTGCACTGGGTGTTATAGATTATAAAAGTGAACATTTGTCCCTCGGTTGTTTTTAGCCTTTCACATACTTATAGTTTTTGAGCACAATATTTGGGGGGGGAAAACAATTCAAACCATATCAATTCCTGACCTAATAAACAAAAATCCATCTTCACTCAGTTGGTCACTTATATATTGCATGGACCTTAGTATGGTATTAAATCTCATAAGCCTTAGAATATAAACTGTGCTCACATTTACATCTCAGCTCTCTTGTTTTTAAAAATGTACTGAAAAGGCATGTGTGACCTAGTCCAAAATATATGAGCGTTCATTAAAAGTCTGGATATTTAGAGAATGCAGGAAATTCTTTTGTAAGTAGACGTAATTTCCTTCTTCACGGGGCTCGGTTGGCATATGTATCTTCCTGAAAAGGGAACAGAGATAACTTCCTGGTGTTTGGCCTTTTCACACAGGAAAGCGAGTATCTGATTCCATGGGAGCTACCTTTCCTGTATATCCTGACCTGTTTTGTGAGTAACCCTTGCTAGGGGGTAAAAGCATGCTGTGTACAGGCACAAGTGCTTCCTCATGCTTGAGCTACAAACATCTGTTCTTGAAATAAGAATATTGTCCCAATTAACACTGTCAGGAGGGAGTAAAGAGAGTGTGAGAGAAAGGATGGGGTGTAGGTTAAAGCCCACAGTGATGACGGGAGCTGGGTCTTAGCAGCTTCGTATATAGAATTAGAACCACACAAATTCTCTTCTGTTCTCCACCAATTAAGATCACATAGGAGTGACCTGCTCTGACAAAAAAAAATTAGAAAAAATTAACATCTAAAAATATTAAAATAAACTGCTGATCATTCTAAATTTAGACTGACTGATACATGAAGTAATGCTCGGAGTCTATTTAAAAGACATTATGGTGCTAACCTAATTACTCAAATAATTAGTGCCAAACATTTTACCCCATCGTTAAAACCTTTTGATGTAACTGAGAAGGTTGGCAAGAGGATTTTCCCGCTTAGAAAATGGAATATATTACAGTTGAAGTAATGAGTTTTCCCAGGAAGATTTTGTTCACATTAAAGATTGCCATCTACTGGCTAGTATTAGTATTAATCAAGATATAGCAGAAATTATTATTTTTTTAAAAAAAATCCCACAGAAAGATAGACATCTAATATTATAACACAACTGTAGTATAAATCAGGAAGCCAGATACTATGGAAAAGTGACTTTCCTTCAAAGTCTTGGGAAAGTGTGTACAGTTGATGCTAAATTGTAATTGTTAATGTGATTGAAGGGAGGACATTATTAAATACATGGGAGGTAATCGCATACACTGAAATTAATTAAGATAATAGTTTTAATTAAACAAAATGCAATGTTTTCATGTCTCTATATTTGGGGATGTGATCAATGCACACCATTTCAACACAAAAGACAGTAAGTGGCCTAAAAACATCCCTCAAGAAGTCTATAATATTGGCAAAAGATGGAAGGAAACAGACGTGGACAAACAGCAGAAAAAGTGAGTAGACTCACTGTGGCAATAAGTGTCCCAGTGGGAGACAGGAAAGAAGGTAGGTAGGTAGGTAGGTAGGTAGGTAGGTAGGTAGGAAGGAAGGAAGGAAGGAAGGAAGGAAGGAAGGAAGGAAGGACTTCATGATTATTCCCATGAAACCCTCTCTTCCTAGTTACATATACATGTCCCATCAGGTCTAGCAGAAAAGTTACAGGCCCTATCTAATAAGGAATATCATCTGATGGGACCCCAGAGGAGAGCTTTTTCTGCCATAGCACCTGCCCCTTGTAATATCATTCCCCTGGAGGTTAGATTTGCCCCAATCCTACTTGCCTTTTGAAAGGCTCTACAATAGTTGTGTCAATGTGCCTCAGTATCCAGTGACAGTTCAGGAGCTGTCCGATGGCTATGCTGAGTGATCCCTCACTTTCACTTGCCTGTCTTTTACATTTTTTGGTTTTACTTTTTGGTTTTAAAGAGAACTTACTGCATTATTTATTGATTTCAGTATTTTTTTTTTACTTCTTATATTATTTGCTTATCTTAATAATATGAGTCACCTACAGTAAGAAATGTGAGATGGGCAGTATACAAATTGAATAAATTAAAAAAAATGAAATCTATTTTACTCCAGAAAGTGGAGTTCACTTTAAGGTTTTGGTAATTTTTTTCTAGATCAAGAATGTGCTTTGTTGGCTCAAGGCTGCATTAGACTAATATTGAGGTCTGCAACCTTAAGTAAATTCAAGGTATTCAGAATAGGATTTGTGGTAGTTAGTGGGTTTTTTCCCTTTTAAATATGAAATGAATGCTTTAGATCTCTGTAAGTCTTAATGTTCTTCTTATATTCTGAATTTCTGAAACCTCACTCTATGAACTCATGGAGCAATAGAAGGAATTCTAATACAGTCTGTGGGATGTGTTTTATACACCTCTTTCCTAGATCATTGAATAGCCTCTCCCTTTGGCAGAATGCACCAGCCGCTGTCTCTTTCTAGCTATTTGTTCAGATTCAGCCTTAGCAAGTAATGATAAGCCACTTACTTGTGAGTAAAAACAAACCCCTTTTCAAACAGGCTAGGAACAGTCTTTTATTCACATGGATAAGCAAAAATCAAATGTAATTAGTCCCCAAAGATCTGGCCAATAAATCCGAATTGCTTGCTGTATCCTAAAAGTGAATGGCTGTCTGCAGCAACAGGCCACTCCCAAACTCCTACTATTTATTTCCCAACCAGGGAGGGGCTGACTACTGTCCACGTTTGCTTTTCCTTGAGAGCCGGCTTATTGTTTTCCTTTGTTCTCCTCTCCTTTCCTCTCTGCGCATATGCACATGTGAGATGGGCTCCATCTCACTCAGCTTAGGCCCCAAACACAGCTGCCGTTCCACTTGGGGGAGGACAGAAGGCCTCAGCTCTGCCCCTGAAGCTGTTTCCAAAGGCTCTGAAGCTGGTCCAGGTTCTCCCTCAATCTCCTCCTCATCTGACTCTGCTGCTAGCTCTGATGGCAGCCAATGGGCCACAACACTATTGGAGAATTTAGGCCTACATAGAGATATCCCTCCATAGAGAGGGATATTTTTAAATAACAGACAGGGATATCAGAATAATCTATAATGGATTCTTTTTGAGGGAAATGGTGTGATAAACCAAAAAGAATCCATCGTGCTATGCCAAAAAATGTGTATTGTTGGGAAGCGCATATCATAGTTTAGATATTAGGGAAAGAGAAACACATAAAATGTTAAGGGATTTTACACATGAAAAGAAATTACAGTGTTCCTACTCCCCCCCAATTCTCAAATTATATTAGTATTT
Organism: Natrix helvetica; assembly: GCF_964273705.1. NCBI lineage: Eukaryota > Metazoa > Chordata > Lepidosauria > Squamata > Natricidae > Natrix > Natrix helvetica. Next base: position 76,170,486 of record NC_138549.1, on the reverse strand, counting down.
ACATTTATTGAATTTAGGTTTGTATGCAATGTTAGCCTTCCATTTTCACTTTAGCTTCTAGACCCACATGTCTTAAGAGTGGCACTCCAGAATACAAGAATAGTTGCCATTTCCTTCATGCAAATCGTGTTTCCACAAAGATCATTAGAGTGACCAGTAAAATACAATACAGAACAACACAGTGGCCTTCTGGACTGTTGATGACTAGCACTGTACATCAGCCTGCCATAGTGCAAGAATTCTCAATGTGGCACCTGAGAGTGCCAATGTAGTCATGGACACCTCCTTTGTCACCTCCAAGATCTCAGATACGTGTGATTTTTCTACACTAAAAACTGATTTAATTTGAGAGCTGTTAAGGTAAAAGGATTTTCAGCTTCCAGTACAATGTTTCTGCTCAAGAGTGGCCCTTATGGTTTCCATAATCCATACCCTCTTTTAGAAAATAAAAATGATGGGTGGCTACTACTTAGTCTTTATTTGGCTATGGATCTGCTTTTTTGGGGGGGGGGGAATTGAGAATAATAAGGAATGTTCTGTACGAAGGTAGGCTAGAGTGGTTTGTGTAGCAAGTAGCTTTCAAAGCCATGCTTTGAAACTGGCTAAAAACATCATAGCCATGAATGTGTCCCTTACTGTAGGCAACGAAGCAGCAGTTGCAGCACACTTACTTTGTTCCTTCTTGTCAGATGGGACTCTCATTTACTGACTTTTGACTGAGAAGATAATTATCCCAGAAAGAAAAGTAGTAAGAGAAGATCCAACATTTCAATTTGATATAAATGGCATCTTACACTTGCCTTCTTGAAAGTGCCCCTCCTTCCTTTCTCTCCGTTTCTTGTATATCTTGTCTCTTTAAACTTAGCCTATTAGCTGACCTCTTTTTACCATCTCCATTATTTGAGGACTCAATAACTGTTTAACAAGACACACATTCAGTAAATAATAAAAAAATCTTTTGAAAGATTCCCTAAAATTAAACTGAGCCACAATTAGAGCTGATTTCTATGCATCAGCTAAGTTTTTCTTTCTTTTGTGCCTTAGAATTGTACAGATTTTTTTAGTACTCAAGTGGTTGTTTAAAGCAATCCAACCTGCCAATGAGATTATGCCCAACCATGCTCAATTCATGGTACCAATGAAATATCTTCAAATCCTAAATAGGAATTGAAATAACATATTTCATTGGACATATATTTATTGCCCAAGGTATTCAGCATGGCTTTAAGGAATTTGTTGCTATGGTATACCTAGGCAAGTCTCAATTTGTTTGCAATGGGTTGTGACAGATAGTGAAGAAGGCATTCTGTAAACCTACTAAGAACTCCCTGGCAAATCAAACCCAGAAGACCATGTATGCTATCTTGAGTTTTCTAATGCTACATAATGACTCTTAAGGGAATGCCAAAAAGAATAAGAACATAAGCATATAACTTTATGAAGAGCCTAAGAGACATGGAAAGCTTTTTCTCAGTCATATAAAATATGAAAAGAAAGAGAAATGGGATACTTGAATCATACAGAACAGTAGGCAACGAATTAAAATAAACCAGGAACAAAACATGGGGCAGAAATGCTATAGAAAAGCACTAAGTTTTACTTTTGGCACCCAGTCAAGGATATCTGTGGATCACAAAGCTGCTGACTTGTTCTGTTGTTCATTACAGGCAATACTCTTGATAAGCAAATGGTGGTGCTGTTGATTGTGGCATTCTATCGCCTTCCTATTCATTGCCAGTTTTCAAGAATTAAACTATGAGTTTTCATCAGTCCATTATCATTTTTAGCATGTTTTCCCAGTAATAAGGCTCACTTAAGCCCCTTGCTATCCATTCTTAGACAAAAATATAAATGCACTATCTGTTTCAGAAATGGATTGCCGCCGGTTCAGCCTGAATTGGCCGAACCGATAGTAGCAGCAGTGGGAGGCTCTGCCAACCTGCCTGGACACTTCTGCGTCATGTGGGAGCACGAGCATGTGCGGGAGTGCGCCCGAACTGGTAGTAAAATAATTGGCGACCCACCTCTGATCTGTTTCAATAAGGTACAAGCAAAATAATTGTCTAAATTGCGATAGATGAACGAGGAAGTCCACTTTTTTAACTTTAACTTTTATTTAATTTATAAACCGCGCCCTCTCCCAGAAGGGACTCGGGGCAGTGTACAGTCATATTAAAACACAATATAAATACATAACTTACAACTTACACTCATACAACTTACACTCATACAACTTACACTCATACAACTTACACTCATGTGGTTTAAATATATAGCTGCAGCACCGTCAAGCTATTTTGTTAACTTCTCCTCTCATCCTGCAAAGCATTCTATTTCTACATTGTTTTTATTCTTTTCTAAATGACCTCATAATTTCCTCCTTCTCTAGGCATGACTTGTCCAAATGCATTATATATAAGGCTCATAGCGCCCTACATCCCCATCAAAGAAGCGTTACCTTGGGGTGAGATGGACAGCAAACAAATTTAATCATGAAATAATAATAATAAGTGAAATGAAATCAAAATACTCTGTATCAAATTCCAGTCGAACAAATGGAACTCTCTGTTCTTCAGGGATGAAATATTGCTCTCGTTGCTAATGGAGGTAATATCTCCATGCTTTGTCCCAAATAAAAGTGAAGAGTTTGAGGCTATGGACTGCACTATAAGAGGGATAGAAGAAAAAATGAAGAGCAGCGGCGGAAGCAGCAGGAGGAGGACAGCAAATAAATAAATAATTTGGAAGGCATTCCTTGTATTTTCCAGAAGGCTAATGACAAATTGGATCACAAAAGAAAAATGAACAAGCCTTTAGGTCATACCTTGTGCAGAAGCAGAAACATTATGGCCGTAAAAACGCCAAGGCACTAAATATAGAATTTATTTACTCCAGGCCTGTTTTTTGAAGCATCCTCCTAAATTGCCATGGCAACCTTATGCGTGGCTTATTGCCTTGAATGAAGAATGTTGCCATGGAAACCAATAAAAACAACTGCAATGGCAACAAAAGGAAGACGGCGGTGATTCTGTTTCCCTAAGAAAGAGCCAATTATTTAGTTAAACCCCCCCCCCCAAAAAAAAAACATTTAAATCAGAAAAGAGAAAGGAAACTCCATAGTTGTATGAGTGAAAAAGCAAAGGAGCACCAACTTTCTGTAGTAAGGAAAAACTGGTATTATAACAGAAACAAATAAAGAAAAAAAGAAGCAGCGAATTTTAAAACCATGTTTGGCATTCAAATTGGTACGGTTCCAATTTGGACCAAGCTATTTATTCATGAATTTTGATTATGTTTTAGTTAATTTGCGACCTGATGTGTTTTTTTTTACCCTTGTGAAAATAGGGATTCACTGAAAATACTAAAAGCTGGGGCAATGAAACCCTAAGTAAAGGGTTTACACACATACAACACACACACACACACACACACACACACACACTGGACTAGATTAGTTTAATTGTAGCATTTACTTAAGAAGGAAGCTACATATAATCCAATTGCAGACTGCCTATTCATGCAATAAACCTATGAACATTTTCTAAAGCCAAAATAAGCTTAACTGGTCCTGGAATTATTCAAGAATGATTCAAGGTTGAGATGGACTGCATTTGGCTTCAATCCATGTATGGCCTCCTGAAGCCTGTTTTTGTTTGTTGGTTTGTTTATTAACATTATTCATATATGGTCCCAAACCACCCAAACTCTGAGCAGCAAACACATCTCCAAAATACAATCATTAAGAACAAACCAGAAGAGCAGGAGCAGGAGGAGGAGATGGAGATGACAATGGAAACTCTAGGGCTTCTTTTCTTACACTACTGTTTTATTTGTGTACTGTGTTAAGTCCTCAAGGCTACGACGCCATTGACTATCATTGCCGGCCCCTGATTGGTTGAGACGCGAGCAGCCAGCTGGCGGGAGAATGCAGCCATTCTATTGGTTCAGCATCTGACAGCTCTATTATAAAAAGGGCTGTCAGCTGTCAAATGCTGCTGTTCGCCGGGTCGAGGTTTGCCTTACATTTTTCCGTGTTATACTGTTAATAAAGGTTGTGTTAGCTTCAACCTGCCTTGCCTCAGTTCCTGTCTGCCTCGTTTTCCCTACAGAACACTAGCAACGAAGGTGGGATCAGGACTGAGGTAAAGGAAAAGTGAAGTCACTAATAAGAGCTGCCTCAAGTCACAGGCGACGAGAAGTTGTTCCAAGGCTAATTCTTCAAGTTCCGTCCTTCTAAGGATGGCTAATCTACCAGCATTCATGACATTCAGCAGGCATGAAACATGGGATGCCTGCCTCGAGCAGTTTGAGTGCTTCCTTGAGGCAAATGACTTCATTGGTTTGTCCAGTGGCCGTAAAAGAGGATATTTTCTCAGTGCATGTGGCCACGAGATGTTTGGAACAGCCGGGGCTTTAGCAGCTCCTCAATCCATCCATTCGATGCCTTGGGAGACTCTTTTGGAGAAACTTAAAAATCATTACTCTCCAACTCCCTCGCGCATAGCCAGATATTATGCGTTTAGGCAGAGGACCCAGAAATAAGGGGAATCTGTGAGCAATTACATGGCTTCCCTCAGAACAGCGGCCATGCACTGTGACTTTCCTGTGCTGGATGATGCCCTGTTAGAACAGCTGATCTGTGGTATCAAACACCTCAGACTTCAATAACGCTTGCTGGCACGAAAAGAACTGAGCCTTCAGGCAGCCGTGGATGAAGCCACGGCATATGAAATGTTGGACAAATCCACCGGACACTGGCTCTTCCAAATCCCTGGTCTCTTGGACTACTATCAAATGGAGAGTACCCAGCCTGACCAAAGCTCAACTCAGGCAGTGCCTATTTTGCCTCAGAGACTATCAAGGACAGCCAATACCCATTGTGGGTTGCGACACATTCACCATAGCCAGCAATAACTTCCAGGGGTCTCTTCCCCATATCATTGTAGATGGCCATCTGCCCAGCCTCCTGGGGCTTGACTGATTCTGCGCATTGGGGCTCAATGTCTCCGGCATCCACTCCATTGTTCCAGATTCCTTCGCCGGGCTGGCCAGTGAGTTCGCAAATGTATTTGACAACAAGCTTGGTCAATGTAATGGGACCCCCATTTCTTTTAACCTGGACCCCCAGGTGGCGCCAATACGTCTAAAACCCAGGAGAGTGTCTTTTGCTCTTCGGCCCAAAGTAGATTTAGAGCTAGATAAATTAATAGCACAAGGAGTGCTTGAAGCAGTTGACCACTCCCCCTGGGAGACCCCCATAGTAATACCTATTAAGCAGGATGGTAGTATTAGAATTTGCAGGGATTTTAAATGCACCATTAATAAAGGGTTGCAAGCCAACCCTTACCCAGTGCCAGTGGTTCAACATCCGCTTCATTCCTTGGGCCAGGGAAACATTTTTGCCAAGTTAGCCTTGTCAGAAGCATACCAGCAGCTCCTGGTGGACGAAGCCACTGCCATGGCTCAAACCATCGTAATGCAACGGGGAGCTTTCAAATCTAAATGCTTGCAATTTGGGGTCAGTGTAGCCCTGGGTATTTTCCAGAGCTTAATGGAGCGGATGCTCCGGGGGCTGCCAGCGGTGGTACCCTATTTTGACGACGTGCTTATATCCACTTTGGATCAAGCTGAGCTCGTTGATAAATTAAGAGCAGTCCTGACCCGATTCCGCCAAGCGGGGCTGAAACTCAAACAAGAAAAGTGTAGGATAAAGGTCCCCAGTGTAGAATTTTTGGGGTATCTAGTTGATTCCAAAGGCATCCACCCTACTCCGTTCAAGGTAGAGGCAATTAAGAAAGCCCCACACCCTCCTTTAAGGCTGAACTGCAAGTCTTTCTGGGACTGCTTAATTTTTACTCCATTTTTTAACCCCATAAGGCATCTTTGGCATAGCCTCTTCATAGGCTCCTGGATTCCAAGACACCCTGGCATTGGGGGTCTAAGGAAGCCCAAGCCTTTAGGGCAGTTAAGGATATTCTTACATCCAAATCTTTATTAGTGCAATAGAGTGATCGCCTCCCATTAACTTTGGCATGCGATGCATCACCTTATGGCATTGGGGCTGTTCTGAATCACATCCTACCTAATGGCTCAGAAGCCCCAATTGCCTATTATTCGTGCACGCTCTCAGCAGCTGAAAGAAATTACAGTCAGCTGGATAAGGAGGCCCTAGCTGCTGTAGCAGGGGTAAAGCGGTTTTACAATTACATTTATGATCGTTTTTTTCACTTAGTGACCGACCATAAACCTCTCTTGGGTCTTCTGGCAGGGGATCGCCAGACTCCTCAGATTTTGTCTCCAAGAATGTCCAAATGGACAGTCTTTCTAGCGGCGTATAATTATCAGCTACAATGTAGGCCAGGAAAAAAACTTGGGGCATGCTGATGCCCTCAGTCGCTGCCCTTTGCCAGTGCCTGTTTTGGACCCTTCTCCTATAGTTTCAGTCCTCTTAATTGAAGAGATGGCCATGCCAGTTTCCACCCGGGATATTGCCAGGCTCTCTGCCACAGACCCCATATTGGCCCAAGTTTTGGACTGGGTGCGCAGGGGGTGGCCACAGGGGCCAATAGATCCTGACTTTCACCCCTATTATATATGGCAGCATGAGCTGTCCATCCTTAACGGGTGCCTGTTATGGGGCAATAGGGTGGTAGCTCCCCAAAACTTAGGTCGCCAATTTTAAGTTGCCTGCACACTGCTCACCCGGGCATTGTGCACATGAAGGCTTTGGGCTGAAGCTACGTGTGGTGGCCCAAGATTGACCAGGAAATAGAAAACTGGGTAGCCACCTGCCAGCAGTGCCAGCAATCTAGACCGGCTCCCCCTTCTGTGCCCATCAGGGAATGGGACATGTCCCGGGCTCCATGGGCACGAGTCCATTTGGATTTCACCAGCCCGTTCTTAGGGCAGAACTTCTTGGTCCTCGCAGATGCCTACTCGAAGTGGGTGGAGCTGGCACTCATGCCATCCACCAATTCGGAGGCCGTAATTAGGGTGCTGGGGAGGCTATTCGTGACCTATGGGTTGCCTGACGTGGTGGTGACTGACAATGGGCCCCAGTTCAGGTCGGCACCCTTCCAGATGTTTTTAGGCCAGCATGGCATACGACATGCCCCGACGGCCCCGTTCCACCCGGCCAGAAATGGCCTGGCAGAACAAACCGTCCAGTCGGCTAAGGAGGCACTGGGCTGCCTGGGGTCAGGGAATTGGCACGACAAACTGTCCCAATACCTTCTGGCACAGCATAAAACCCCATGCCCAATCACCAAGCAAAGTCCCGCAGAACAGCTTATGGGTTGTTGGCTCCGGACAACCCTGGACCGGCTACACCCCGGTTATGCAGCAGAGAAAAGCCCCCTCACAGGCAACTCCACATGGGCCTTTACTGTGGGAGACCCAGTCTATGCTCAAAACTATGGGGCCAAACCAAGGTGGCTTCCCAGACAAATCATGCAACTAACTAGACCCTACTCTTATAAGGTCCAGCTCAGTGACGGATGAATGTGGCTCCGACACATCAACCAGCTCAGACAGCGAGCCACCAGTGCAGCAGACCAACACCCGGTGCAGGCCCAATCCTGCCCTGGGGAACTAATATCGACAGAGGCTGCTCCAGCGCAGACAGAGCCGCACACAACACCCCCTCACCAATACATTCTTGTCACCAGGCTTACCTGAGAATCCGGTCAGTCCCGCAGTGGTCAAGTTTCCCACCGACTCAGCTGCACAGTCTCCTGATCAGTCAGGGGAGGCAAGGGAGGCAGAGCCTCACCTCTCTTCATGAAATAATAGTATATAATATTATATACTATATATATATATATATATATAATATTATAATATTATACATCTGTCCGGCCACGCCCGGGAGCTGCGGAGGGCGGTTTCCGGATGACGAAGGTACAAAAGCGACTGTCGACTGTCGCTTTTGTGACTTTGTCATCCGGAAATGGCAACATTCTGCCAGGCGCGCATGGACGGAGGTAGGCAGAATGGCGCCGAGCCGATCCGGCGGGCGAGAGACCGAGGATCGGGCTGCCTCGCTCGCTCTTTCGTCCGCCCAGATCGCGGAGCCAGGCGCGCACGGACGGAGATAGGCAGAATGGCGCTGATCCGAACCGATCCGGCGGGCAAGCGACTGAGGATTGGGCTGCCTCGCTCGCTCTTTCGTCCGCTCGGATCACCTCGGTGTCGCTGTGGCTACCTCCGTCTGTGCTGATGTTGTCGGCGCTCCTGGAAATGGCTACCTCCGTCTGTGCTGATGTTGTCGGCGCTCCCGGAAACGCCGACATTTCTGCCTCTGCCCTCCGCAGCTCCCGGGCGCGCATGGACGGAGGTAGGCAGAATGGCACCGATCTGATCCAGCAGGCGACTGACCGAGGATTGGGCTGCCTCGCTCGCTCTTTCGTCCGCCCAGATCGCCTTGGTGTCGCTGTGGCTACCTCCGTTCGTGCGCGCCCGGCAGAATGTCGGTGTTTCCGGATGACGAAGGCACAAAAGCGACTGTGACTGTCGCTTTTGTGCCTTCGTCATCCGGAAACGCCGACATTCTGCCGGGCACGCACGCACGGAGGTAGCCACAGCGACACCAAGGCGATCCGGGTGGACGAAAGAGTGAGCAAGGCAGCCCGATCCTCGGTCGCTCGCCCGCCGGATCGGTTCGGCGCCATTCTGCCTATCTCCGTCCGTGCGCGCCCGGGAGCTGCGGAGGGTGGAGGCAGAAATGTGTGCCTCCAGCACACGTGGTCCCATTTTCTGCCTTTCTGATGACGTCACCGGCCTCACCAGCCATTAAGTCACTGCTCCTGATGTACCACAAGACTCTCCACTAGCGGCTCTTCCTTTGGCCACCACCCCTGAACTAAGGCGATTTGGGTGGAGCTGACTCTGCCCGGCGTATTTGGCTGACTACGCATGTGCTAACTGGGAGGAGAGGGGTGTTAAGTCCTCGAGGCTACGACGCCATTGACTATCATGGCTGGCCCCTGATTGGTTGAGACACGAGCAGCCAGCTGGCGGGAGAATGCAGCCATTCTATTGGTTAAGCGTCTGACAGCTCTACTATAAAAAGGGCTGTCAGCTGTCAAATGCTGCTGTTTTTCCGGTTCGAGGTTTGCCTTACATTTTTCCGTGTTATACTGTTAATAAAGGTTGTGTTAGCTTAACCTGCTTTGCCTCAGTTCCTGTCTGCCTCGTTCTCCCTACAGAACAACTCTCCTTGCTGTTCTTTCTTACAAGTACTATATGTTAGCCTGAGTCAGTCTTATAAATATAGTAACATTGGTACCAGCAAGAGACAAGATATGTAAAATGACAGTTTTCTCTGAAAAACATTCACATCCGTGTTCCATTTTGCTTACAGCGATGCAATGCAAATATACAGAAAGGAGTTATTTGGAATAGTTTTTCCTTGTATCATGGCATGGAAATGATATAAAAAGTAAGTAGCAGTAGCATCAAAATATCCCAAAGGTCAACTTCAGTTCCCCAGCAAAATAACTTTGATCTGCTGTAATCTTTTTTTTTTTTTTAAAGTTTGGCCTTCTTGCTCAGCTCTAGAAGTTCTGTTCCTCGACTTTTAACGCATAGAGAATATGTTTTATGGCTTGGAAACGTGGAGACACACATCCTTGTTAGTGCTGTATGCAGCTAAGTCAACATTACATCACAAGGTTTTATTTTCCTTTGTCAGTCAGCCAGGAATCTAGAACGGGGTCTTAGTTTAAAAGATAAATGTACTTTATAAATGTGGCCACACTGGTTAGAATGCAGTACTGAAGGCTACTTCTGCTGACTTCTGTCTGCCAGCAGTTCAGCAGTTCGATCCTCACTAGCTGAAGGTTGACACAGCCTTCCATCTTTCTAGTAACATGAGGATTGTTGTGGGCAATATGCTGAATCTGTAAACCACTTAGAGAGAGCTGTAAAACACTGTGAAGCGGTATATAAGTCTAAGTGCTATTGCTATTGTTACTTTATTTACTGCTGCCCCATTCATTGTTCTTGATATGGTCTTTTAGACTGCAGGATACCCCAAAAATATAATCTAACCATCCTACTGAGACCAGGGATTTCTATTTTTTTAAAAAATGTAAGTTTTTAAATTAAAATTTAGGCATGCTGAATATATAGAAATAATAACTATTTGTAGCTTTGTGTAGCTCTCTTCCGAAGCATCTGCAAACATCTTTGTTCTAATGTTTTTTTATTCAGAAAGTAAGCCCAACCTAATGTGTATATGGGTGTGGGTGAGTGAGTGAGTGTGCATCAGGGGTGAAATCTACTTACCTTTGCTACCGTTTCACAAATGTGAGCATGCTCGTACCACCTCCGTGCATACACAGGAACTTGCGCAGAGCATCCAAAACAAATGTGATGATGTCCGGGGGGTGGGTGGGCAGAGCCTACTGTGCTGATAGCATTTTTTACTACCGGTTCAGGTGAACCGGTAGCACTTTTTACTATGCTCTACTCCCTAAAGTTTGTAAAGCTCTGAAGACCTGTCCCCACCCCACCCCCCACACAAGTACTGGGATAAGAGATTGTATGACTTAGTATCAGTTTGTTGTAGTTTTAATGTATTTAGTATTACAGTTTTATTATAGTGTTTATCTTGTTTTACTTTTATGTAGGAGCTGACCAGGGGGGTTATAAGATGGGTGGATATATAAATGTTTTCAATAATAAATAAACAAATGATGTAACAGCTGATTAAGAGAGCCAAAACCACAAATTTTCACTCACCGTTCCCTACGACCTTGGCTATGTTACACTGGCTTTTGTACATCACATACATCCAAAGGGAAGGATTGAGGTACTTTTAAACTATTGATACTCCTTTCCCACAACAAAAAGTTTATCTTCTCTTCCACATAAGAGGCTGCTAACTCTGTCATAGTAAAAGCAACAGCCCTGTTACTAGTCTGATAAAATCAATGTCCTTAGGGAATCTCTGAAACTCTACTAGACTCACATCATTTCAGCTCTATGATACTGATAGTTTAAGCACGTACAGCTATGGCTCCTCCCACAGTTCCATCGACTAATAAGAGAACTCCACATCCTCCCTGTCCTCTAAATCCACTTCACTGTATCTGCAGCAAGTGAGCATCCATGAGCATTAGTCAGCTGTAACAAAAGCCAAAATGGCGAAAAACAGTGTTCAAACAACAGTGATGGCGAACTTATGGCACGCTTGCCACAGGTGGCACGCAGAGCCATTTGTTAGGGCATGTGAGAGATTGCCCTGTCAGCTCCAGTGTGCATGTGCGCACTGGCCAGCTGACTTTGGCCTTCTTTTGAGGCCGTTTTTCGCCTTCCTTGAAGCCTTGGAAGTGCAAAAAACTGGCCCTACGGGCAAACTGGAAATTCAGGAACAGACTTCTGGTTTGCTCATAGAGCTGTTTTTTGCTCTCCAGAGCATTCAGGAGGCTTCCCTGAAGGCCAAAAATGGTCCTATGAGCAAACTGGAAGTCAATTCCTGAACTTCTGGTTTGCCTGTAGGGGCGGTTTTTCGGGCTTCGGAGCCTTCAGGGAAGCTCCTGAAGCCTACGGAAGGCCTCTGTATTCATCCTCCCCAGGCTCCTAGAAAGCCTCTGGAGCCTGGGAAAGGCAAAAAATGTATACCAAAAGCTGGGGGAGTGCTGGTCATTTGAGCATGTGTGCAGGGGGGAAGTGAGTGCATGCGTGCTGGGTTGCGCATATATCATTATGAGTGTGGCATGCCCACGCATGACTCCTCTGCGCTCCCCCCACTTTTGGCACGCGAGCCAAAAAAGGTTCGCCATCACTGCTCTAGGGGCATACAACAATCGAAGTATACCAACAGAAACAGGAAAAAGTGCAGCTTCTGATGATACTGGACCATTAAGAGAAGAGAAGAAAGGGCCTGTATATTCCAAGCAGGCCAGTATTTCCTTAGAGCCAAAACAAACAAACAAACAAACAAACCCACCATTTCAAGAGCGCCAATGGGGACCTGGCAAACTCAGGAAACATTAACCATTTGAACTGAATGATCTTTATAGCTAGTAGGGTAATGCAGTAGAATCTTGAAAACCTGCCAAAGCAATTCTTCAGATCAATTTGTTAGATAGTATCATTAAGACAGAGTTACTCGAAACTTTTTATAATACATATTTTGTATTACATAATACATAATCATATGGCTACTTATCAGATGGCTCATTGTCAACATAAACAAACAATAATCCCACATTTCATCAAACTTCCTATTAAGGCACCTTGTCATCATCACGCTAATTCCATGTTTTCTGGTTTCAATGCTTATCCTAGCTCAATCCTAGGGGGGAAAGCCAAGTCTTCGTAGCCTTCTGGGTGGTCAAGAGGACAGGGGCACTTTGGATTTTAGGAGGACAGAGGTTGAAGAATTCATGCTTCCTTGGTCCCGCTAGAAGACAACATTCAAGTGATGGGACTTGGAGTGCACCCAGGTATCTGACCTGGCTGGACAGGCAGATATCTTCAGGGAGAAGTGTCTTAAATGTCTCCATTCATTCAATCAATCATCATTGTGCCAAAATAACAATAATGGAGGATTTTATATTGATTCACTGACCTTTGGGTGATACAGGTAATCCTTGACTTACGACCAAAATTGAGCTCAAAATGTTGTTGTTGTGAGACATTTGCTAAGTGGGTTTTGTCCCATTTTACAGCCTTTCTTGCCGCCGTTGTTAAGTGAATTGATAAGTTAGTAACAGGATTGTTAAGTGAATCTGGCTTCCCCATTGATTTTGCTAGTCAAAAGGTTGCAAAAGGTGATCATATGACTTTGAGACACAGCAACTGTCATAAGTGTTAAGTAAGTGAGCTCCCTGTTAGGAGAGCGAGTATGCAGAGAAATGTAATGAGAGTGATATGGAATAACACGCACAAACCAGCATACAGAGACACTGAATAGTATAAAAATATAGTAGTTTACTATGTAGAAATATAGAAGTATTCAGAGTCCGGTTAACAGTCCAAGTCATATACAGTTCAGTAATTCAGTTATCAATATTCTCAGTTTAACACACAAAGTAGCTAACAGTAACAAACCACAATACCTCAGTAAACACCAACCAGCTTCTAACAAAACAGAGAGAGAGAGAGAGCTAACAACCATTCTGGCTCCCTCTTATAGCTGCTTGAGGTAACAAGCCAATTACATTTGTGAATCATTTAAAGTAACAGTAAAGTAATCATAGCTTATATACATTGTCAAGCCAGCCTAGGGTTACATCCCTAACAATAAGTATGAAGCAGTTGCCAAGCATCAGAAGCAGTATGAAAAATGGTCATAAGTCACTTTGTTCCACGCCGTTGTAACTTTGAGTGGTCACTAAACCAACTGTTGTAAGTCAAAGATTACCTATAGTATGAAGATATTGTAATTAGAAGTTGCAAAATGGTTTAAAGCAGGGAGTACAATATACAATTTCATTTCCCGTTCTATCTTACCCTGAAACAGGACAGCAGCCAAAGCCTTTTTGATCTTTTAAAAAATCTTCAGGTATAAGGATATTTAACCAGTTTCTGAGTCTGGTGCGATTACATGGCATGTCTCAAAGAGCAGAGGATTATCTTTGGAATTTATAAAAACAAGAATTAATTCCAGTCCAGTGAAGCTCTGCCTTAATCTATCTGCAGGAATCTCTCTCTGCTTGGTATGCCTCTTGATCAAGAGATGCTGAATTAAATAGATTTCTAGCAGAGAGTAGTCTAGTTCAGTGCAGGAGCTTTCAAATATAATGTATTCTTCCTTTCTCATAGGACATTAAAAATACTATTTATTTTTCATGGAACATTAACTCTCCAGGCCTACCATTTATAGATTCTTAAAGATAAGAAAGTTTGCTTAAATTTGTATTCTTAAACTCCATCCCAGGTTTTTCTTTGCCTATCAAAGGTGAAGCAGGTTAGTGAACGAAGTTGATACTAGTATCATGCAGTCAAAGAACTATTTTAATCTCTTAACCCATGTAAGGCAATTCATTATTTATTTAGAATTCCACTTAATCTTAGGTAAACTGAGATTATGCATTCTGGCTGGCATGCTTTAGAAAAGAGTATTTTTGTTATCTATGGTCCCAAAAGCCTTTCAGGTAGCGTTTGCTATATTTATTATTTTATTATCTAATACGTGAAGGAACAACATATATCTAAAGCAGACCCTTTGTTTAAGGTCAAAATTAGCAGATTTACATTCTACTAGATATCAGTAAAATAAGAATTTTACCACTCTATATTACATTATTCAGATTGGCCCCACAGTCTGGATTTGACATTTGTCACTTATTGAGTCTTTCTCAAGGACTTGAGATAGGTGGATGTTGTTGTTTCATAATATTAAGAGATATTAATATGAGAGCAAGTTTGGTGTAGTGGTTAAGGCATCAGGCTGGAAAGCAGGAGACCATGAATTCAAGTCCTACCTTAGCCATGAAATCCAGTTGGAAGATGTCGGTCTTGTTGATTTCTATTAGCCCAACTAATAACCCAACTTATAGGGTTGGGGTTTTTTTGGGGTAAAATAGGAGGATGAAAGGATACTAAGTGTATTCATCACTTTGACTTATTTATCAAAATAATAAAGGTAAGATAATATCTCTGACCTCTTTTTTAATTAACTGTGATTAGTAAAATGTCATTTGAAAATATCACCAGGCAATTGGAAATAAGATTTATTATCAGGAGCACTCTATGAAAAATGAAAGTTGCAGACCAAAAAGTCAATCAAAGTTTATGAGCTCCAAACCATCATGGAGAAAGTTTTTTTTTAAGGTTAGCTGAGAAACAGAACTAATTTAAAAAAGATTAAGAAATGAAGCATGTAATGGCTAGAATAAGGGAGGAATGGCAGGCTGGAAGTTCACTACTTAGCTTGTTGTTTGGGGGGACTTCTTAGAAATACCAAACATTCATGATTTCTTTCTGTGAAATATAAAGTCATAAATATATTCTTGGATCCAAGTTATTTTGAATTCTGCAGGACTTATTTCTGAGTAGAAATTAAATCAAAATTTTGAACAAGATTGTATTCAGCAACATCCTAGCCTAGAAGCTGGACTGAGTAGGGTGGAGTGGGGTTTTTCAGTAACAAAGAGATGTCATTCCTTGGGTAAATGCTTGGATGGCTCTGTTTTTAAGTTTTGCTCTTTTGCAAGGAAACAAAGCTTCCAGTTCATGTCAGTTCTACATCTGGGCAAAAAGTGTTTGGGTGCCTATGGATGCCTGGAAACGGAGTGGATGGCTCCATTTCTAAGTATCCCATAGGCATCCAAACACTTTTCACCCAAATCAAGGAGAGAAACAACTTAGAACTGAGGAGAAATTTCCTGACAGTTAGAACCGTTAATCAATGGAACAGCTTGCCTCCAGAAGTTGTGAATACTCCAACACTGGAAGTTTTTAAGAAGATGTTGGATAACCATTTGTCTGAAGTGGTGTAGGGTTTCCTGCCTAGGCAGGGGATTGGACTACAAAATCTCCAAGGTCCCTTCCAAATCTGTTATTCTAATTCTATTCTATTCTATTCTATTCTATTCAACAAATAAATATTTTGTATGGATGGTTAGCAGTCCTTTATGGATGAACACATGTGTTTGTTTGTTTGTTTGTTTGCGTATCATTCTCATAATCTCTATTCTTTTATATATTCTCAGATACTTTCATTTCATTTCTGGGAAGATTACTTCAGAAGGTGGTATTACTGCAATTCCAGATGCAATTGAATGACATTGATTTTCTGGATCCATTTTAGATCTTGCAATTCTGAAACTTCTTTTTCCTTTGCTGGATTATTTATGTCAAAAACTATGATTTCCTTTTTGATGATCTGTTTTGAAGATAGTTTGGTCCTTTATTTCAAACCATGTCAGAAAGTCCAGCTAAGGGATTCTGCTACTTTTTACCATCCAAATACCAACTGGAGCATCTGGTACCCTTGAATGCTGAATAGTCTCAGAAGTAGGCTGGAAGACACTGGACAAGATGAGATCATTAAACCATATAAATCAGAAATGATGTTAGTATACAGGAAACTGGTCTATGAGATGGAGATTCAGCCTGTCTAGGATGAAGTTGCATTCCTTTGAAAAAGTAAATCTCTTCTGGAAAGTGCAAGTTCCTTGGTTTCTCAAGTAAGAATCTTCTGGAGACATTCTTCCAGTTATGTCCCTATGATCTGAGCTGATCTACCTGGCATACAAGACTGGACCTTCCATTGTATATCTCCCAAACTATGGAAAGTACTCTTTTGAGAATATTCTGGATGTCCACATTTTTAGCATCTAGAAAAATCTGTAAATACCCAACTGTTTAATTGTTAATTCATTTTTATGTCAGCTTTATGTTTTTTATGTTCTTATTGTTTCTTAAAATTCTGCTAGCTTCCTTGAATACTTATTCAGATGGACAGGTGGTGTATAAATTAGAATAAATTAATAATAATATTTCTTCAGCACATCTTCAGTCTTGATTTATTTCCTGAATGTGTCACCAGTGAGAGGCTACAATGGATTCAGTTGTTTCAAGGGCAATCCCCAAGACAAATGTTCTTTACAGGAAGGTAACACTACCACACTGTATTTTAAGCATGGTGTTTGATTTGAACTTCTTCTCCAATTAAAGAATTAGAACTAATTTTGCACTTTCTTGCAGTTGTTATTAATAATGGTCTTGATCATTTTTCAACCATGTGTTTAAAACTCTCTGGCAGGAAAAAAGAAGATTATATGCTCGTCAACATTTCATTATCTCTTTCTATTTTATCCAGGCTGCCAAGAAATTTTCAGAGTGGGAGAACTGTAGGGAGACTACAAGAATTTCCCACTTTAAAATTTAAATGGAAATTTTCCAAATGCATTTGTTTTCATCACACAATGACAAATACTTTTCTAATGCTTTTTTTCATTCCCATGCTGCTTTGTAACACAGAACAGGATTATGTACTGCTGCTGAAGTTGTTAGGACTACTTGATTTTGTATAAAGAATTGAGAATTCAGATTGTTAGTAAAATATATGAACACACTTACAGGCACTCAAGTTTGAATGGCTACACTGGAGATTAAGAAAAACCATAAACCATGTGGTTTAGTGCATTCCATACGTATAACATCTAGACTGCAAAAATCTAGAAGAGCACTCAGAATATGCTATCTTTGCTGCTATCTATAAATTACCTTGAGTTTTTCAGGTTGAATATGGTATTGCTATATGTAAATCGCATATTAAATAAAAGCATGGACTTGGAAAGAGACCACACCAGTGATGGGATTCAAAATTTTTTACTACCTGTACTGTGGGCATGGCTTGGTGGGGGTGGCAGGGGAAGGATAGTGTAAAATCTCCATTCCCTCCCCACTCCAGGGGATGGTGACTGCAAAATCCCCATTTCCTTCCGATCAGCTGCGACTTGGGAGGCAGATAATAGTTGGGGATGCGGCCAGACAGAGGTAGTATTTACCGGTTCTCTGAACTACTCAAAACTTCCGCTACTGATTCTCCAGAACTGGTCAGAACTTGCTGAATACCACCTCTGGACCACACATATTATCCCTGCTCCTCAAATCCTATATCTGCTGAGCATGTATTGGATTATAGTTTTCACTTGTGATATAGAACCTGATATAGAATCACAAAGAAGACTGAAGGAGGGAACTCAAAATACAAAACATGATAGTCCTGGTCAGATCTACCTCTGAATCCATAAATAATATTTTTATTATGAATACAGTGACAAGGATGGGGCTTTGATTCATGTGGTAAATGAAATATAGGTTTCAGATTTAAGATTGCTCAAATCGAAGGATAACCCCTTCTCCTTACCCTAGGAAAGTAGGCAAAAGAGCCTTGATATAGTTGATAGTGAGCAACGAAATGTCTCTAACTGGTTTTCAAGTATAGGTAGTCCTCGATTTACAACTCTTCATTTAACAATGAGACAAATTTATGACAGCCTCGGAAAAAGCAACTTACGATCTAACCTCAAAGTTACGACCATTGCAACACTCCCAGGGTCACATGATTGCAATCTGAGTGCTTGACAATTGGCTCGCATTTATGATGTTGGCAAAATCTTGCAATTACAATCTTGTGATTTGTGATCTTCCTGGCTGTCTTCCAACAAGCAAACTCAATTGGGGAAGTCAGATTCGCTTAAAGACTTTATTAAGTCATATAAAAACACTCCACATGATTCATTTAATAACAACAATAAAATGATAGTAAAATCAGGTCTGGTCATGTCATGATTCACTTAATGACCCCATTGCTTAGTGATCAAAATTCTGGTCTCATCTGTAGGTCTAAATCAAGGATTATTTGTAAAGCTTTGACAGCAATAATCTTCCACTACAATTTTGGCTCCAAAATGTTAGACTTCATACATGGATATTCTGCAGTGATGAGTAATATCCATTTATATCTTTAACATCTGTTGATTTTGGCATTTAGATTTTCTGCTCAATCATGTAATATCCTTTCCTGTCTTCAGTTCCATAGCTTAAGTTTCCTGCTGTCCTTTTGTAACCAGGTAGTTGCAATAAAATTGGGGGAAACGATTGAAGGTGGAGCATAGAGTTGAGCATTGCTATGTATAAGAAGGAAGGAAATTCCTTGGGTGCTACAAATCTGAGTACCAGGCCTTTTAATTAGCAGGATGTAAGAAAGAGGAAGTGAAGAGGAGAAATAAGAAAATAAAGAAATAAAATGAGACAAGGGGCAACTTTGCGCACAAAGTAGAGCCTCAGAGTTTGGGAAAATATAAAATTGTGGAGCTGTGAGTATAAAATCCTACAGGTACAGGATTTTTTTCCTGTTTGGAAGAAAAGGTGAAGAAAAAGAAGGGATTAGTTCGCTGAGGAAATAAGTAGGAGTCGGAGAGTTAAAATGAGAAAGAAGAGCACATGAGAGTAAAGGAGACAATAACAAAGCTTTAAAGTGTAAGAAAAATTACTGGTGAGTCAGGCAGCTTACAAAGACAAAAGGGGGATAATAGGCAAAGCCTCCCAGTTGGGAGAGTGACAGAAAGATTACTTATGAGCCAGAGATGAAGGGAGAATGCACAAGTTTGTCCTCCTGCTGTGTATCCTGCTGGTAAGCCTGCCTGCAGCTTGGGTTCAAGGGAGGTGGATTGGCGAGTTCCTCCTGTGAAGGGAACCGAGCCAACATGTCAGCTGGAGAGAGAATTTGAATGAAGAGGTGAGGTGCACTTAGTGTGTGCAGGCTGAGGAAGAAGAACATGGCTGCAAGACCTTTAGATTTGAGCCAGCCAGGAGGAGGTGCAGCAGGACCATAATCAGGAAATCAGGAAATAATCAGGAAAGAAGAAAGTGCCCCATGTGACTTTTGCAAGACAACAAAGATTGAATTGTGTGAATTTAAAGTGATGTTTAAATTGAGTGGCACGGGAGCCTTGTGATGAAGATGCTCGCCTCTGACTCCAAGATTGAGAGTTCAATCCTAGGTAGCGGCAGATATTTCTCTCCTAGGGTGCAAAGAGAACATATCTGCTGAAAAATCACATGGAGTCAGGAAGGGCATCTGGTCTGTAAACTCCAGCAGCTCCATCCAGTCGCTTGGACACTATTCCAAATTAAGGGATTACAGAATCGTAAAAAGAGAGTTATATACAAAGTTTTAAAAATAACCTGTCCAGCTATAGGGTGACAGAGAGGGTCTGAATTCTCCAAGTGTGCCTCTCAGGACTGGGATGAGAGACTTATTGCCACAGAGTTCAATGGTTATTATTGTATAAAGTTAGCCTTGTATCTGCATGAGTCTGGTTGGAAATTTCTAAGGTTATTGTTTTAATGCAGGAGTAAAATGGACCTCTGCTATGGTTTGAATGCCAGCTAGTAAACGTTTGTTCATAACTCAAAGTGTATCTTGGGTGTTATTGGTCAATAAGGGGAAGAGGTATTACTCCTTAGAGTCCCCTGCTGGTTGAAAGGTTTAATGGCAGCAGAGGTGGTATTCAGCAGGTTCTCTCTGAGAAGCTCCGCCCACGCGCCCCGATGTAATGCATAAGCACTGCGCATGTGCAGAAGCGCAAATACAGCATGTGTGAGCGAACCGTGCACACGCACACATTCACATTTGTGAACTGGTAGGGAAGATAAGTGAATCCTACCGCTGAATGGCAGACTTGAGTAGAATAAATTCTATAAGGAGGAAGAAGAAATTTTGAATGACAAATCTCAAGGAGAATTCTTGAATCCAGGCCTGGCTTCTTCATTATAGCAGGGGCTGCTGAGTGATGCTTCCTTATCTCCTTATTTGTCCCCCTTTTCTTGTCTCTTGGAAATTATAAATAATATGAATATACAGAAAGACAGAAAATGAGAAGGATAATTCCTGTTATCAGCACTTCTAGACAACACAAATGTGATCATTTTCTTTTTTCATTTAACCAAAGTTCTTCAAATATTGCAATTAAGCTGCAAGAATAAAAAGGGCAGTTGTTGGGATTTTGGTAATATACAAGTTCAGTAACTTCAATCAGTCAATTCACAATCAGTTAAAAGTGATGAACAGAAGCAGGGTCTTCTGGTGGAGGTATGACAAACTGAAGATGGATCTGCAAAAATGGAGCCAATGAATGCAACAAAGACAAAGGAACAGGATGAGGAGAGGACAGGAGATCACCCACTTGTGCTCTGGACAGCTGCTCCATGAGCAGACTGCTGGACAGAAGTCTTCCATGGGTCTGAATACCAAGAAATGAGTTTGAAAATGTTGAAGTCATTTGAAGTCCACGCTTCCTAAAGTTGCTTCTGACACTTTTCTGTGCAAAGTGACATCAATGTACTTTCAAACAGACAGAAAATGCATGAACCAGTGGTTATTGTTGGGCTACAGGTTACTGTTATTCATGCTGGCTTGGTCTGTTGGGCCTTATAGTCTCAGCATATATCAAAAAGATCAATTCTGAACGAGCCAGACATCGCGACGACACAACGTGCGGTCTCGACAGTCTGAGACCGCCGTTGATTCTTTTACCTGCTGCACGGTCCATAGGGACCTAAACCGTCCCGGAGAGACGGTGACAGGGAGACAAATCCTTGCTGGTCTCAGGGACACTGCAAAGTCCCTGATTGACCCAAGGGAAGTTCTCCAAGCCGGCGGTAAACAGACAGCCCCCAGGATGACAAAGTCGGAGACGGCTCCGGAAAGAAGGTGAAAGTGAATCCAGCTGGTGAGGGTTTTTTTTCTTTGAGAATGATTGCCCCCCCAAAAAATTTTTTTAAGATAAATTAGTCCTTTAAGCAAAAAAATAAAGCGGCGAAATTTATCTTTATTGGACTGCCTTAGAAAGTTTTTTTTTCCTCTTCTATGTAACAGCGTTTTGTGGATTGAAGTGATTGGAATGCTTCCTGTTTCTCCTCTTAAGTGAATGAATTGATTTTTCCTCCTAATTTGTGCTACCTTTATTTTTTGGCTGATCTAAAACTTTTTTCACTTTAATAATCCTTCCTCTTTCTGACTATTAAATTTTATTAAAGACACTTAGAGATCTTTGTTCTCCTTAAGCTTGATATGAATAAGAGAAAGTTGAATCTGCCATTTGGAAGTCAGAACTTGGTTTTTTTCTCCTTTTGAAACAAAGTATCCTTTGCTTTATTTTCTCTGAGTTTGTTGACATTGTAACTAGAGGGTTTGCAGCTTGTCTGTAGAGACTGATACTGGCTCAAGGACATGAACTGTTTTTCTTGCAGGTGTCCTTGTGGAATATCTTGGACAAGGGAAGGAAAAGAAAAGAAAGCATAGAACCCTCATTTCTTTTTTCTTCTTGAAAAAATTAAAAGGATCTTATGTTTAAGAAAATTTTAAAACAAAAAAAATTATACATAAAAGAGATATTGAAGGCGAGAGTGGCAGTGGATTTCAAACTTTTTCTTTTCTTCTGGGAAATATGCATTCATATACAGATGAAGAAACCCTAAGCTACCAGGATTTTTTGGATGGAATTTTAAAGATATTGGAAGGATTTGAGAGGTTTGATAAGAAGCTAGATAGATTATTGTCTGGCTCAACAAAAGATGAAGGGACTGGAGCCTCAAAAATCAAAGAAGAGAGTGAAGATATAGAAGATAAAGACAAGATAACAGATGAACCTAATAATGGAGCACCTAAGAGTGAAAGTGGAAAGGAGGGAACATGGAAAAGTGAATTTGATTATTATTACATACTTGAAGATTTGGAGCTCTACCCCCCCCCCCCCATCAAGATATCGATTTGATGATGGAATTAAGAAGAGAAACAGCCTTAGAAAGATATTGGATAATTAAAGACATGCCAATTTTAATACTAATTCAAGGGCAACAAGACTATATGAGAGGTCTTTCAAGCAAAAAAGTGTGGAGAGAAGTTTTTAAAAACTTTATAAAGAAGTTTATAAGAGAATTGACACAACAACTGGCTAAAGAGATAAGACAGTTTTGTTCCTGGAAAGACACAGGCTGATGATGAAGGTTGATAACTCAAAACTTAGTTAATTTTTGGTGATTAATGAGTAGGATTTCCTAGACACTTTTAGAATGTTTTCTTTAAATTTTTTTGTTAATTAATAATTCATTATGATAATAATAATAATGAAGTAAAAATCTCAATTAGTAAAAATAATTTGGATATAAACTGTAAATTGCGACCTGGGGAAAAGATTTATCAATTCCACTAATATATTTTTGTTTAGATTTTGTTATAAAGATGCAATTTTTCTTGGGCACTTATAAACTCTACTAACAAACTTTTGGTTAGACTTTATTATAAAGATGTAATTTTTCTTGGGTCGGTGAGGAGGAGATGTGATATAAATGTCAAAAAAATCTTTTTTTTAAAGATAACTATAATAGTAAAAAATGTTAATGGATAATGTTTAATGATTTTTATATGTCTTGGCATTGGTAAAAGCAATTAGATATAAGCCTTATTTAGTGAGTTGGAAAAAAAGGGAATATGCTATAAAAGGGTAATTATTGGAGGTTTATAGGAATAGCTAATGAATGCCAATAGATGGTTGTGTCTTCAAGCGCAAATGATTCTAGATAAAAGCATATTTAAATAATTACAGCTAAATGAGAATGATGGTAAAATACATAAAGATCTTCGATTTTAAAATGTAAATTAAAAATATGAAGGATGAATAGTAACACACGAAATTCATTTGTAACCAATCGACATGCTTTCCACAAGATGTAATGAAGAATGTTTTTTTTGTATTTTTGTATTTTTGTTTAATTAAAACAATAAAAAAATTCCAAAAAAATAGATCAATTCTGTTTTAGAGGTAAGAAGAGATGGCAATTGTGACTCTTCTTAAATTCTTATTGTAATTCCAGGAACAAACCATTCTTAGTCAATTGCTCAAAAAACATGAGACAAATAGAAGGAAAAAAAGAATACATAAAAGTGCTTTAATAAAAATGTGAAAAAAATTCAACAAGAAAAATATAGTATGTTATGTGATTATAACATTGTGTTCTATTTTCCCTGTTTGATAATGTACATATCACCTTCAATATCATCTTTGTGCTTTGTTTTTTTTTCTTTGTTTTTTTGTTTACAGATAATCATCGACTTACAACCATTCATTTAGTGACCATTCAAAGTTACAATGGCATTTTAAAAAGTGACTTATGGCCATTTTTCGCACTTACGATCATTGCAGCATCCCCTGGCCAAATGATCAAAATTCAGTCTCCTGGGGTCATATAATCACCTTTTGCGACATTCTAACAAGCAAAGTCAATGCATAAGTCAGATTCGCTTAACAACCATGCTACTGACTTAGCAACTGTAGTGATTCACTTAACACCTGTGGCAAACAAGTTTTAAAATGGAGCAAAACTCAAAAAAAAATGTCTCACTTAGCAACATAAATTTTGGGCTCAGTTGTTAGGTTGAGAACTGCCTGTATTAAAAAAAGAAGCAATAAAAATAAATAAAAAAAGAAAAGTGACATGAATAAAGTCTTTCAGCCAAGCTCAATTTCTGGTGACCTCATGGATGTCATGGAGTCTTCTGTTTATTTATTGATTCAATTTATATAGCTGCCCATCTCAGCTATGTAGCTTCTTGGGAAGAACATGGCACTGGTTTGTCACTGCCTTTTGTGGACGTTTCTATGACTGATGAGTTCAGTTTACAACCCTCCAGTTCCCTGGAGATCTTCATCCAAGCACTAACTAGGCCTGAACACGACAAAATTAGCCAGGTGCTACCACCTGCTGAGGTAATTCCTCAAAAGCCCCATTTGTTTGAACGGACTCCATTTTGCAGAAATCAATTTTTACTTTAGTAGGATGCTAAAACACTGTCCCCAGCTGGGTTCAAACAGAAGGACAGGGTGAAAAGTCTGAATGTATTGATGAACATATTAATGAAAGTGAACGCAAAGAAGGGAAAATGCACCTTAGCGCATTATCCAGGTACATTTGTTTGATACCCAAGAAATTGTCTTTTCCTTCTCTTTTCTGAGAAGCTACCCAGGGAAGAGGGTATGTTTGTTTGCACTGTGTGTAATCATTTTCTGACAGCCAGATAGTTTCCCTACAGGAAAAGTCCTGGTCCCGTGAATATCAGCTTTGCTGGCATTTCTTTCTCCATCAGCTAACGAGAGTTGACAGCAGTACCAGCACTTGAAGTAACTCATCAGCCAACAATGGCGCCTCTCTGCCTCTGATGGAAAGCAGTTGGTTCTTTCCGTCTTCTTCACAAGTAAAGGATGTTCATCATCCAGAGAAACAACTCCATCTCCCTTTCTCAACTGACCTTTTATCTTCCCACAATAATTAAACATTAATTAGATGTTTTGCAGAATGTCAGAAACTGTCTTCTCGAGAAAATATGGCATTAGGAAATCATGTCACACCTTTTGTTCAAAAAAGAAAACTGTGCTGCTGGGGTTTTAAGGGATTGTCAGCTATCACAACCAATAAAATACCCTTGTGTTATATATTGAGCTCCCTTTCACATGAAATAGGACCACTTAGAACATATTCCAATGGCCCTTTAGAACACTTTAAAATGTACATTGATGTCTCCAGTTGTAACGTTTGGTTGTATTTCACATTTCCTAGAACACAAAAGCATTTCCACATACAGTATGCCCAAAGAGATGCCAGTCAAATAATCTGCTAGGGGTGCCAACTAATTCTAAAAACTGAACGTGCCATGTGTCTTTAGCATCATTTTTTTTTTCTTATTGACCTTGTTTGGTGAGAGTTTTCACAGCATGGAAATTGCCAGTCTTGTCTGCTAATGGAGGTACATCAACATTACAATGAAGTCATCACTACAATGGCCAATTCAAAGAATGTCAATTGTATGCATAGTCTTAAACTGATGGTTCTCTCTTTTGCTCTGATCCAAAGTGAGCCCTATTAAAAGCATGACAACCTGGATGATTTTCTTTTAAGTTTCATGTCACGGAAAGTGAAAGAGAGTAAGAAGAGAAAGAGAATAGCTTTCAAATATATTTTAAATTTTGGGGCTACATTGATTTAGATTGTAGGTTGAGTTATCATTGTGGAATACTTTTACATATATTTCTGAGTATACGAAGCTTAAAAATCATCAGCAATTTTGTCTGTGCTATTGATACTGCATATCAAAAATTTAAGGCAGATATTTCTTCCATTCTACACCATAAAGTGACATATTCATATGAAGGTTCACCAAATTACTCAGTTGGTTGCCTGTATTAATCCAGAGAAAGATAAAATAATGAAACAAAGAAGAGCAGACAAATTTGTAAGAGAAGAAAGGCATATTAAAAATGGATTTCATGGTGCATGCTGACACCAGAGATTGAACTACTGTCCCAAAAAACCCTGGTGGTTTTCTAATGCTCTAGACTTTTTCAAATTAGTCAAAATTATTCCCACAATGAAGTTTGTATTTATACAAATGAGTGAAAGGATTGCTATTACATGAATACTGGCCAAGCAGAGTGGTCCTGAAGTTTCTCAAGATTTGTCTGCTGAAATTTAGTGGTCCTTCAGAGGAGATGAAAAAGGGCCCCATCCTACTGTTATATATTAATCCCTATATAATGATTCACATCTATATGCTTCTAGTGAATTCTTTCCTGGATGCATTTCTTATTGTGTTTTTGTAGAAAAAGGCATACAATGAAAAGATGGTATTGGTACTGTCCTGCTGCTTCAGGCCTTCATCTTCAGTTTATCCTACAGTCCCTAATCTCCAACAATAATTTCTTGACCAATATATTCTGCCTTCATCTAATATTCATCAAGTAGCCGCCCTTTTACTTGTATTTGCCAATACAAAGTTCTTGTATAGAGAGTTAGGGATTATAATGTTCACTACGGATGAAGCATTAGAAAATCATCAGATTTTTGGATAGTAGGCCATTCTCTAATGGCAACCTATAATACATGTCAGCAATTCTTTAAACATACTGATATTTCCCCCCAAACTTAATGTGGCTATACTTCCTAGCTGACAATGAGATGTGTGTACTTTAAAGGATTGCAATCAGCTGGCATATTCATGCCCTATGGAATATGAAATACTTTTCAGAATATAAAGCCATACTGCCATGTAGCAGTCATACTATATCCTCATTTTGATTAAATGTTAAAAATAAAAGATGTGGGTTCAATTCTTGATAGATACCTATTATGCTTTAATACTTTCATCAATATTGAAAAAATAATAATTTCAGCCCACACTTTTTGAAAATGTTGTCATATTACTTACCTGCTTCCTTTGCCCCGATGATGGAAAAGGAACTGGGCAGCAAATTGGTAGGACTTGGATTGGGAACAGCTGTCAAAATCTCTACTCAACCACAAGTATACAGTGACCACTGTTATAATGGATTAAATGATCAAATATGTACTTTGTATGTACTAAATGAGACGTTTAACTTTTTTTTAGTATTTTACTGTTTTTAGTGTTTTAAAATGGTTTTAAGATTTTAATTGTAACATACCATATATTTTTGAATTGGGAGTTACCCAGAGTCATTTATTGAGATAGGCAGCTATAGAAATCAATCAATTAATCAAATAAATAATGCAGTTACAGATGCCCTTATGATTTTTCTCTATGAGTAATATTCTGGTGGCCCAACTGGGAACAAGTCTGCTACATATGGTTGAGGAAAGTTTAAACTTTTCCCTCAGGCCAAATTGTTCCATAAAATGTCTCAATTTTTTGGAAGAAAGATGGGCTAATTTAATGATAGCTCAACTGAAGGCTTGATTGCTAAATCAAACCAACTTTTTCATTTCATATTCATCCCATTTGAACCCCGATAAAAGCTAAGGGAACTTGGAAGCCCACAGGTTTTGAGTTTAAATACTGAAACAAATGTCACATATTGTGAAACAAATTGATTTATATAAAAATACCATGCCACAGAAACAATTTTCATATGTGTTCAAAAGGAAGGAAAACAGACGCTTAAGGTTCAACATCTCACCCCATCATGAAGGCTTCCCTCTTTCCTAGTGATGGGTTTATGTAATTTTATAGGCTGATTAATCGTTTTAAAAAAGAATCTGCATCCAAAGATAAGAGCCAGTTTTGTGTAGTGGCGAAGGCGCTGGCCTAGAAACCAAGAAACTGTGAGTTCTAGTCCTGCCTTAGGCATGAAAGCAAGCTGGGTGACTTTATTCTCTCAGTCCAACACACTTCACAGGGCGGTTGTTGTGGGGAAAATAGGAGGACGAAAGAGTATTTGTATGTTTGTCACCTTAAGTCAGGGGTGTCCAAACTTGGGAACTTTAAGACTTGTGGACTTCAACTCCCAGAATTCCCCAGCCAGCTGGCTGGGGAATTCTGGGAGTTGAAGTCCACAAGTCTTAAAGTTCTCAAGTTTGGACACCCCTGACTTAAGTTGTATATGAAAAAAAAGCACGATAATACAGGTAGTTCTTTATTTACGACCACAACTGAGCCCAAAATTTATATAGTTTAAGTGAGGAATTTGTTAAGTGAGTTTTGCCACATTTTCTGATCTTTCTTGGCTCAGTTGTTAAGGGAATCACTGCAGTTGGTAAGTTAATAATCTGTTTATTAAATGAATCTGGCTTCCCCATTGACTTTGCTTGTCAGACAGTTGCAAAAGGTGATCACATGACCTTGGGACACAACAACGGTCATAAATATGAACCCATTGCTGAGCATCTGAATTTAGACCACCCGATGATGATGATGATGATGATGATGCAAAGGTTGTAAGTGTGAAAAATGGTCACAAGTCAGTTTTTTCAGTGCAGTTGTAACTTTGAATGGTCATTAAATGAACTGTTGTAATATAATAATACAATAATACAATAGTAGAGTTGGAAGGGAGCTTGGAGGTCTTCTAGTCCAACCCCCTGCCTAGGCAGGAAACCCTATACCATTTCAGACAAATGGCTATCCAACATCTTCTTAAAGACTTCCAGTGTTGGGGCATTCACAGCTTCTGGAGGCAAGCTGTTCCACTGATTAATTGTTCTAACTGTCAGGAAATTTCTCCTCAGTTCTAAGTTGCTTCTCTCCTTGATTAGTTTCCATCCATTGCTTCTTGTTCTACCCTCAGGTGCCTTGGAGAATAGTTTGACTCCCTCTTCTTTGTGGCAACCCCTGAGATATTGGAACACTGCTATCATGTCTCCCCTAGTCCTTCTTTCTCTTAAGCTAAACATACCCAGTTCCTGCAACCGTTCTTCATATGTTTTAGTCTCCAGTCCCCTAATCATCCTTGTTGCTCTTCTCTGCACTCTTTCTAGAGTCTCCACATCTTTTTTACATCGTGGCGACCAGAACTGAATGCAGTATTCCAAGTGTGGCCTTACCAAGGCATTATAAAGTGGTATTAACACTTCACGTGATCTTGATTCTATCCCTCTGTTGATGCAGCCTAGGACTGTGTTGGCTTTTTTGGCAGCTGCTGCACACTGCTGGCTCATATTTAAATGGTTGTCCACTAGGACTCCAAGATCCCTTTCACAGTTACTACTGTTGAGCAAGATACCACCTATACTGTACCTGTGCATTTCGTTTTTGTTGCCTAAATGTAATCAAGTAAGTCAAGGCCTCCCTGTAATCTAAACACACACACACAAATATATGTCTAAAGTGTAATTATACGCTGATTCTTCCAACAGGGCCCTTGACTATCATTCAAAAGTCTTGTCCTGGTGCTAGTTCTAAACTTTTCACTTCAGCCTTCACTAATACAAACTTGAGCTCATCTCCAAACTATCAGTAGGCCACAGCAATCTCAGCTGACTGCCAAAAGGGAAAAAAGAAAGCAACCAAGATTGAAAGCATTGCTTTTCCACCTATCTTTCAAATCCTTTGACACATGAGCAGCTCTGGGTTCTTTCTCTTCCCTAAACAGTTTCTATTCCATTTGCTGATTATGCATGAAATATAAGTACTATTAATTTCTTTTGTGAAATCATGCTTGAACTTGCTTTTTTCCTTCCCCATATTTTTTTCCATTCAGTCTCATGTTTCTTTCACTGCAATTCCAAGGTCAAGGAAAGTCTTATTTGTATCGTATAAAATGCTGTGCTTTATTTGTGGAGACTATAGTATAACATAAAGTAAAAGAAAGAAACAGAAATTAAATGCCTTGGACATTGTTACTAAACTAAGTGTTTAAAAAAAAGTATAGTGAAGGGAATGTTTATTCTTTTTAGTATTAACCTGAGAGATGTCTGATTCAGATTGAAAACAATTCCCTGTAGTTTTTAAACACTTAAAAATGGTAAATTACAGAAATAGAGATTGGATAAGAGAAGTGTCAATCAGAATTAAGCATTTTAATTGTTTTTAAAACATCTCTTTAAAAAGCCGAGAATTAAGAAGACAGAAAGTTATGAAAGATAAATAAATGGAAACGTTCATCATTACTGTCTTTACCTCCCCCCTTATCTTCTTCTTAGAGATTCAACCCTTACTACCTTTGGACAACCATTGCTGATAGAAATAAAAAATGTTAAACATTTTGGTAACACAAAACTCTGCTATTTTAGCCATCATCCCACAATGTCCTTGATTTGAGAAAGTTGTTCAAAATGTTATTCAGAATCATATTCTTTGTGTAAAGTTTTTCTTCTATTAGCTTATTTTGTTATCCATGACTAACTGGTCTTAGCATCTGCTTTATACCCAACTATAAAACCACGTTCAACCCAACAATCTGATGGCTTCAGCAACAGAAGGTGACCCAGATTACAAGGCATTGTACATTAATGCCAAATCTTGTTTAACAGCAGCTGCTGTAAGCTTGTCTTATTAAGATTCACATTCGACAAGCACAAATCACAACAGCTTCTTCAAACACACACAGTTTTCAAACCTGTTCAGCAGATCTTTTCTTTCATAAACACACATCAATCTTGCCAGTTTAACCTCTTTTTATTTTTTACATCTTGTACATAGCTGTCATCCTTCTGACAAAATGATGAAAGAAGACAATTTTAAAAGCTTTATAAAAATATTCTCTGGTAAAGCAGGAGTTTATTCAAATGGCTTCTCTAAAAAGACAAAAATAAAAAGAAGAATCAAGTGCATATGCTCATTTTGTCCTTCTAGTTTACAAAGCTGAAAGTTGCCATATGATATTTGAAACTTTTTTTAAAGAAGTCATTTTTTGAGGGAGAGTCCCCCCCCCCAATATTTTATTACTTTATTTGATTTACAACAAATCTAAGAACGAAACGCATTGAAAACAGATGTTAGTAAATTGGAAAAGAAGAATATAAATAGAGGTACACACAGAAACATAGGTGCCTTTTGAAATATTATTTTTAAAATGGTGAGTTTTTTTATAATGGTGCGTACGTCTAACATCACTTACAGTTGCATGAGTATTCCAGAAGAACAATTTGTTCAAAACTTATCCCATCTAATCAATCATTTTGAACTTTAATAGCTTCAAAGCCATCATTCTATGGATTCATATAGCCTAGGAGTTTCCCTTAAAATACGCAAATTGCCTTCAGATATTTTTGCTGGAATAGTTTACACACAGGCCTTAAATAATGACAGGAGAAAGAGAGTTAATGCTTACTTTTTAAACTGAAGAGCAGCAAGAAATTGAGGTAGAAGAGAAGAAAATTAGTTCTTGACTGAGCCATATTATTCGTTCCAATAAAACATCTTCTTCCAAAGTTTCCAGTTACACAGGGGGTGGACAGTTATTGCTTTCTAGTCCTGCCCTGAGTCCAGAAAGACAGTCAAGGGACAAGATCTAATGTATCCCATCTCTGCTTCTGTCCCTTACAGCATGAACAGCAAACCTGAAGAGTTCCATTTAAAAAGCATTTGTGCTTGCTAACATTTTATTCTAGCAGCACTGGGTAGTGACTCAAACCTGGTGCAGATTTTTCAGCTTAGTGGACTGGAGTCTCTCATGTCCCCTGTGGATTTAAGGACAATTGTGCTACTGGACAAAGAAAATGCCCTCAAACCATATCCACAAGTTCTCATTTTCTCATAATAAAAGGCTCTTACATATGTTAGTTCTATTTTTTTCTCCCAAATTATATAGCGATATCACATTGTAGGACTAATAACTCTTTATAAATTAAATTTAAATTTAAAAACAGGGCAAACAGGTTTTAACATTTCTCTGTAAATTTTAGTAATTATTACCTAACACTATTGTAAATCTCATAATAGAGGAAAAACCATTTAATGAATATGCCAACTTCACAATATTGTGGATCATTCTTTCTGCTAAAAAAAAAAGACTAAAACTTTATGAAGAAAAAATACAGTAAGTTTTTATCAATATTACCTTTTGTTCTGAATAACGTAAGATTTGAGATCCTGATTTTAAGCCTCTGCCACATGTCTTTGGAAATTAACTAAATGGCACAGAAATCATTCTCATTTAGAGCTACACACCCTTTATTGTGCACCCAAAACTGTGTATCAGTAAAGATGATTCTTTAGAGTTATAGTTTAAGATTTTCAAACCAAACTTCTCATCCAAAGCACCTAAGCGAATTTAGAAGTGAGGGGATTAAATAGTTTTCAACAAACAGGAAGCAGAGAGAAACAATTATGGGTATACCAATCCGGAAAAAAACAGGTTAGGAACATGTCAAAGAAACCATGGTCGCCTGGGTGAAAAATTTCGGTTACAATGTAGAATTGGCTAAGTGGGAAGAACTTTGGATACTTAATCAGAAACTAACATTGGCTACGGCGTATAAAGAAAATCTTTATAAGATGTTCTACAGATGGCATCTCCCCCCAGCACGGCTTTCCAAAATGTTCAAAAATCTGGCCCCAAATTGTTGGAAGTGTAAAAAAACACCAGGCACTTTTTATCATATGTGGTGGACATGCAATGAGGCAAAAAAATATTGGAAAATGATTCAATCATGGTTAGAACAAATGGTGGGAAAACAAATTATGTTTACACCAGAAACTTTTCTCCTAGGCATAATACCGGAGGGGTTTAAGAAAGATACACTTTATTTAATTATACATATACTAATTGCAGTGCACATAACCTATGCACAGTATTGGAAAAAAGAAAATACACCATCAGAGCTTGATATAATCAGAAAAGTGTTGGCCTGTGCAGAAGCAAATAGGCTCACTCTTGAACTTAAAAATAAAGGGGAATCAGAATATTTTGAAGTATGGAACAGATTTTATGATTGGTATAAGACAAGATGACAAGACTGGAACAAATGTATATATTGTGATTGGACAGAAGGATAGACAATGTATTAAGTAGATTAATTGTTAATGGTTGAAACTAGCTGTACATAATGTGAATGTATGGTCACTCCGACTCCACGGTATTACATTGTTTTAAATGTAAAAATAATAAATATATAATTAAAAAAAAAAAAACCAGGTTAGGGACATGTGGAAAAGCCAGGTTAGATCGTTATGGGGAAAATCTATATAGTCATTAAGTGTTGACATGGACTTGATGACAAATGACCGATCAATCATTCTCACAATGGAGGAATATAAAAAAAATAAGTTTTTGCTTTTGTTACCCTCATAATGTTGCCATCAAGATGATCAAGTTTTGCCCTACATTAAATTATTCACACTAGTTAAAAAACAGGGGAGGTGCGGATTTCTGAGGAATTATAAAAGGATGGCCTCAGTATAGACATTAACATATTGGTTTTATTATGATGGTTACTTCAGTTGGTTATTTACATCCTGGTCATATCATGATTGGACTATTGCAATGTGCTCTTAATGCAGGGGTGTCCAAACTTGGGAACTTTAAGACTTGTGGACTTCAACTCCCAGAATTCCCCAGCCAGCTGGCTGGGGAATTCTGGGAGTTGAAGTCCACAAGTCTTAAAGTTCCCAAGTTTGGACACCCCTGTCTTAATGGGTCTTCCATTAAAAACTGTGGTAAGAAATATCCCTCTGGTTCAGTTCCAAGCCAAGAGAAAGACAGTGGATACATGGAGGCTGATTGGAAAGAATGTTTAGTTACGAACAGAACCACCAAGCACAATGGTTCTGGTGCAGCTGACAAAATGGAGGTGAGAGTGAGGGGTTTTTTATACCTTCTTTAAGCTTTGCACTTCAATTGCCTGTTCCTGTGCAAGAACATGTATTCTGTTGGCTGTTGTCAGACTCCCATGGCGCCATGTAGGGGTTAGGTAGGGATTATGGCTGGCTTTGTAGGCAAAGTACAAATCCTAGGTGTTTGACTGAGCTAAGTTTGGTTGAAGTTTGGACTGCTCAGAGGGTGATGCGATAATTCCTATTGTGGCTTAATGGCTTTGCCCTGTGTTAGATCTTGAGTGAGGGCTAATCCTACCATTCTGTCTTTCTTTCAAAATATCCTGTCTTGAACCGATGACCAAATCTGCATTTCTGAAAGCTGACCTCAGAATCTGCTGGGGATATTAAGGAAAGTGGGGATTGCTTTCTGCCTCTAAAAACATGTTTCTCCATTTCTCCCTTTAGAGAAATATAATATTCTGCCTTTTAAATATTTCCTAAAATATTTCATTCTTCTAGGAGATGGGTGGCTTCCCACAAGACCATCTGGAAGCTACCTTTTGGAACGTTCAAAGGGCTTATAGGTGATGACCAGCATCTTGAATTGCATCTGGAAGCTGATTGGCAGATTGGCATTGGCCTTTATAGTACAGGGCATTGATTATCGGTGGGCAATATTTTGGTAATGACATTTGAATGAAGAGAATATAGAATTGTAGTGCTATTTGACCTTGATAGGTTTTGGAATCAATGATATTGTTGGAGGTTCCACTTCAGCTTACTTGGGTCAATGTCTTCACATAACAAGATGGACTTTTTCACTGTCCTCTGGTCTCTTATAACTCTGATTGCACCTCTCATGATGATTGCAATTGCCTGTCTATTTCTTGCTTTGATAATCCATCTAATTATGCCTGATTTTCATTTGGCTGCCAAAACATCAGACATCCAATATATTCTCCCCCCATATTTAATTCTTGGGCTGATTAGCTTAACTTCCATCAGCTACTTGAGGAAGAAGGTTTTTTTAATTCCTCTGCTGATTTCTTGATATAGCTATTAAAATTTCCATTGAATATGTGGACTGCTATCAAAACTTCTAAATTATGGGAAGCATGTCAAAATTATTCAGATTATACATATTCATTCAGTTATTATGAAAAATGACAAGAACACCCTTGCCAAAGGATTGTATTTCGGGTACATAATCCTCCTCTTGTATTAATTTCATATCAGTTATTTGAGTAGGTTAGGCTAAAAGATAATATTGACTTCTGAATGTCAAAATTGAGTTGATTTTTGAAAGCATATATACAATCAATGCACTCCTATTTTCTCTATCCTTGTGTCTGCTCAGATCACATTCAGAATTATGGAATCTGTAATCGCATTTTTATGGGATTTTGAGTTCTGAGAATTACAATGATCACACTGAGTGTTATCATGTAGTAATATTCATTTTTTCTTTATGTCAACTGCGATAAAGTATCAGATTTGTTATCCTTTTTTCTGACTGTGAATGGAATTGGAAGGGCCAAGATTTTCACAGTGATGGGCAAAATGCTAACATGTTAACCTTTCAGATATTCCCTACTGGATGTGCAAAGCAGCTCTGTGAGAAAAATTGGTGATAGCTGGTGGGTGAATGCCATAGTTGAGTGGGAATTTGTTGCAAAGTCTCCTGGTTCTGGCACACTTAAAACACTTGGCAACATATAGTTCTTATGCTATTTCTACTTCTCTATTCAAATATTTGCTAAACCGCTTTCCTCTTTTATACAATTATCATCTACCCCCATGGTAGGTGCTAACTGCACAGCATTGTAATTCCTATTAGCCAGTATAAAATAATGTTTGCAACTCTCTGCAAAATGTTTTGTCTTGGGTCTCAGCCATGCCATTTGGGGCTGGCAATAAGTGGTCCTTTTCAATTTTTGACACTTATAAATAGGCCGGAATTTGTAATTACATGTAGTACCCAAATAGTGACAGCATGTAGACTTATATATAGCCCCACCCCCACTGTTTTATAGCATTCTCTGAGTGGCTTACAAATGACAGCACACCACCACCCCCAACAATTTGGGCCCTCATTTTATCAACTTCAAAAAGATGGAAGGCTGAATCAACCTTGAGCTGATTAGACTCAAACTCCAGGCTCTGTGGGCAGGGTTAGCCTGCAATACTGCATTCTAATCACTTGCCACCATAACAGATAAACAATTAATTTAAGAAAAAGAGGCTCCATCATAATTAGAAATGCTGTGTTTTCTTACAATATAGCCTGCCTTGGTGGTTTTCAACAGTTTTATTGTAGCGTTTTGCTATATTAGTAGAAAACCTTACTGGTTCTATTGTCCCCAGGACAAAAACAAGATGGTTTTGATAAGAAATATACTGAGGTCTCAAGAAAAAGAACTTTTCTGCCATGTGATCCTGTATGCCCATGTTTATCCTTGTCTACTTGTTTTAATTTATGCAGAGATTACCTTGGTTTCTTACAAGTAACAACAACAGAATAACAGAGTTGGAAGGGACCTTGAAGGTGTTCCTGTTCAAGCAGGAAACCCTGTTACTATTTCAGACAAATGGTTATCCAACCTCTTCTTAAAACCTCCAGTTGGAGAACTTACAGTTTCTGGAGGCAAGTCAAGTATTTAATCAACAAAATAATTTAGAGCATCCTTGTGGTATTTTTCTGTGCTCAACTTCAGTGCTGATAAAGGGAATCAGTGGTGGATTCTTACCAGTTTGGACCGGTTCGGCCGAACCTGTAGTAGCTTGGCGGCGTGGGTCGAAGAAACTGGCAGTGACCCAGTCCTGTCATGCCCCCGAACCTGTTCTCCTGGTGCCGCCATCTTGTTTTTGGTTTCTGCTCATGCACAGAGCAATTTTTGTTGTACTGCGCATGCGTGCATGCGGAGTACATCCCTGAGCGAACTGGCAGTAGTGGCTGCCAGAACCCACCACTGAGCTGCACAGCATGAGAACCGTCTACTGTAGAGGGAATTGACTGGAGGAAAGTTGCTCTTAAATCACAACTCTGCTTCTTGCAACAGAGGAAATAAACCGAGGCAAAACCTTCTTCAAAATGGGCTCATTACATTATATTTATTAAATACAATGTCCTGAATAAATATAGGGGGCTGCTTCCACTGCCATTAAATTCATCAGATTTACCTAACTATTGGCAATTGGATTGTTCCCAGTCACCTTATCCTTACTCTCCGAATACAAGCCTACAATGTACAGCTTTGTGGTCTAAAATACACTATATTGCCAAAAGTATTCGCTCACCTGCCTTTACTCGCATATGCACTTACAACATTTAACCTGTGATTATGTCTTCCCGACTGAATTGTTGTTAGTATTTCCCCCCCCCCCTTTGGATTCATTGTTGAGTCACTGACACTGCATTAGTGCCCATAATGTGGCTAGATATTTCCTTAGTCTACTCCATGATTAATTCAATTTTATTATCCTACAGATGCATATCAGTTATAACATGACTTCTCCAAATTAATGACTTTTTTCATTATTCTTTGTGCTAATTATAGTTAGTCTGGATTTTACCAGACTGATTTTCATTTATCTGTTCCGTATTAATATGAGTATTGGGTAGAGAATGTGTAACCACATCCATTAGACATCAGTCAGCAGAGATCTGGAGCATGCGGCATGTCCATGTGGGAATGCATGGGGCAGGCAGAGGTTGAGGGGAGCAGGTAGTCCTGCAAGTAGGTCAGTTCTATGATATCTAAAGCTTTAAAGGCAATAACCAGGAAACCTGAATTGCACCTGAACATCTATTGGGAGCCAATATAAGTTCATATGCGAGTAAAGGCAGGTGAGCGAATACTTTTGGCAATATGTATGACAGACTCCAGTCCTATAGTTGCCTGTATTTTAATCTATGTGACACATACTATTGATACGTTTCTTGCACTGCAGGAAGAAACAAATCAATTTCCACCTAGATATTGCAGGAGTGTATTGGAAGGGCCATCATTTAATTTAGTATACAATTTGTGTACTCTTTTCTTTGTTATGTTCCTGCACATACAGGTATTCCTTGACTTACAACAGTTCATTTAGTGACTCTTCAAAGTCACAATGGTACTGAAAAAAGTAAATAATGACCGTTTTTCACACAACCCTTTCAGCATCCTCATGATTACATGATCAAAATTCAGGCGCTTGGAAACTGATTCATATTTATGATGTTTGCAGTCATGTGATCACTTTTTGCGACAAGCAAAGTCAATGGAGAAGCCAGATTCACTTAACAGCCAGATTGTTAATTTAACAACTGCAATGATTCACTTAAGAACTAAGGCAAGAGAAGTGTAAAATGGCACAATATTCACTTAATAACTGCTTAACTTAGAAACAAAAATGTTGGGCTCAATTGGGGTCATACGTTGAGGTCTACCTAAATATCTAACACTTTTCTTTTTCACTTCAGAGTAGGGTTAGCTGCAGAAGGGAATACTGTTATCAGTCAGAGACCAAATTGGCTCTTGTTGTTCTAGATGTCTTAGTTAATATTCTTCAACTTCCTGCCAATGAATTACTTAACCACAATTGCTGTCTATATGATAATCCTCTCTCCTGTGACAATCTACCATTTACCTCCCACAACATCCCCCAGTGAGGTTGTTGATGTTAGTTTCAAAATCATGTCTGACCCATCGTGACCCCATGGACAATGTTCCTCCAGGCCTTCCTGCCCTCTACCATCCTCTGGAGTCCATTTAAGCTCACACTGACTGCTTCGGTGACTCCATCGAACCATCTCATTCTCTGTCGTCCCCTTCTTCTTTTGCCCTCAATCTTTCCCAGCATTAGACTCTTTTCCAGTGACTCCTTCTTTCTCATTATGTGGCCAAAGTATTTGAATTTCATCTTTAGGATCTGGCCTTCTAAAGAATAGTCAGAGTTCATCTCCTGTAGGACTGACCGGTTTGATCGCCTTGCAGTCCAAGGGACTCGCAGGAGTCTTCTCCTGCACCATAGTTCAAAGGCCACAATTCTCTGGTTCTCAGCCCTTCTTATGGTCCAACTTGCCAACCTATACATAAACATTATACAACCCTGGTTCTACACCTGACAGTTCAGGGGAAAATACTGGAATGTGTCTTTCTATTCTGTGAAGCAAATATAAGAAATACTTGCCATTGGCCAGGGCAGGGATGTATTTTTTTATGTCTAGAGGTAGCATGAGACTTAGTTACAGAAGACACTGCTTTAAATGATTTTTCGTCATCAATTCTACTGGAAATAACTAGATCTTTCTGCATGGAAAGAGTCTGCTCCATCAATGCACTGCATTCCCTCCTGGTACGAACGCATATGTTGTTCAGTCTAGGTTGAAATGACATTCAAGATAAATGACTACAAGCCTGAAACCAAGCTGTTCTCTGATGGATTCAGCTCAGTAAGCCACTGTCATTTAAACTGTTATTTTTATATAGGAATCTCCTTTTTCAGTTTTTTGGCTTGTGCTTGCTCTGTAGTATTTCTCGCAGAACTGTCTTTCATTCTTGATCCTTTTATACAGGGATTGATCTTGAAATCTTCTTCCTGGACTTATGTGATTTCTCACTGAGCTATTCCAAAATTGATCACTGATGAAAGCATTCCTTGTCGTATATTAATTTTATTTGGGTTGGGTCGGGTTCAATTTAAGCTGAATGACAAATTTATAATATTGCTATATGAATATTCTAGCCTTTATACAACCAATTATTAGCATTGGACAAGCACTATTCACTAAATGTAAAAGTCAGAGTAGCATAATGTTTAAGTTAGATTGGGATCTGAGAAATTCTGCTTCAAATCCCCATTTGACCACTGAGATCACTTTGGGACTTCAGGTCAATACAGAGCAAATTAATTCATCACTTCATTGTGTGAATAAAAAAAAAAGGCTGGCTCCCATGTATTCTGCTTGATTATCTCCAAGCAAATATACAGTAAATACAGTAGTAGTAGTAGTAGTAGTAGAAGTAGTAGTAGTGGTAGTAGTAGTAGTAGTAGTAGTAGTAGTAGTAGTTGTTGTTGTTGTTATTATTATTATTATTATTATTATTATTATTATTATTATTATTATTATTGCGTGGTTAATCTTTGGTGAGATTCACAGCCTTTGGTGCTGGTTGGTAGCTCAACAGCTCGAGTCCTAACCAAGGACCTAGGAACTATTAAGGTAACTTCGAAGGATATAAGCTGTTCCAAGTAGGGCGTGTTTTTGTAGAATCAGAATGTTCAAATCTGATAAATTTAAAATTTCCAAATAGCGAGGTAGTCCTTTAGGTATTGCTCCAAGGGCTCCAATTACAATTGGGACAACACACCATTTCTTTTTCCACAGTTGCTCAACTTCAATTTGCAAGTCCCGGTACTTCTTGCTGTTTATCTTCAATTCGTGCATCTCCAGGTATTGCAATGTCAATGAACCATACTTTTTTCTTTTCAACTATTGTTATGTCAGGTGTGTTGTGGGCCAAGTGCCTGTCAGTCTGGATTCTGAAGTCCCACAGGATCTTGATTTTCTCATTCTCTAAAACCTTTTCAACCTGATGGTCCCAGTGGTTTTTGCTGTACTCAAATCCAAACTTTTGGCACAATTTCCAGTGAATGATCTTAGCAACGCGGTCATGGCGTTGTAGGTAGTCACTTTGTGAAATTTTGCTGCACTCACTGATCAAGTGGTCGACTGTCTCGTCTTTCTCATTACAGAGGTGACATTTGCTGTTGGTGGTAACATGTTGAATTTTTGCCTTCATGTAGTTTGTGGCTACGGCTTGTTCTTGAGCTGCCAAAATAAAGCCTTCTGTTTCTTTTTTCAGTGCTCCTGATCTTAACCAGTTCCAAGTTAGCTTTTGGTCAGCTTTGCCTTCAATACTTTTCAAGTATTGGCTATGCATACCTTTATTTTTCCAATTTTCAGTTCGCTTCTCAATTACTTCTTTCTTATATTCAGCTTTTGACTTAGTTGTCTTTAAAAGGCCTCCTTTATTTACTTCCTTAATCATTGGTTCTTCACTTTTCTGGATGTAATCATTCAAGCTGTGTTTTTCTTCTTCCACAGTCTGTTTTATTTGTAGGAGTCCTCGACCACTCTCTGCTCTTGGTAGATACAATTGGTCAACATCACTTTTAGGGTGCAAAGCATGATTCATTGTCATAAGCTTCCTTGTTTTTCTGTCCAAATTGTCCAACTCCAACTGGGTCCAGTCAATTATTCCTGCAGAATATCGAATCACAGGTATAGCCCAGGTATTTATGGCTTTTATGATGTTTCCTCCATTCAATTTGGACTTTAAAATCTTGCGAATTCGTCGAATGTACTTGGCTGAAGTTAATTCCTTGACTTTATTATGCATTAAGTCAGAGGCCTCTAAAATCCCCAAGTACTTGTAGCCTTCTTCTGGTTTTACTGCCTTTATCATTTCTTCATTCTCAAGTTCTATTCCATCATCTTCTATGACCTTGCCTGCTTTGGTTGCCATTGTTGCACATTTGTCAATTCCAAACTGCATACCAATGTCTTGGCTAAATTCTTTTGTGCTTTCAATTAATAAACTCAGTTCAGCTTTTGTTTTACCAAACAGCTTCAAATCATCCATGTACACCAAGTGCGAGATTTTCAGTCCTTTCTTTGCAAGTTCGTATCCACAGTTCATCTTTTTCAAAATGATTGTCAGTGGTATCATTGAGAGTATAAAAAGTAGGGGTGAAAGGGAATCGCCCTGGAAAATTATTATTATTATTTTTATTATTATTATATGATTGTATCACAGCTGCCAGTTGTTCCGCTGGATTTGGCACTGATTACTAGACGGGCCCCACCCATGGGCCTAGGACGTTGTAACGTATTTTCGTAATATACATGCAAATCCAAGCAGTGCAGCTTTTTGCATTTGACTGATGGTGATTTTGTCAATTTTTAACTGTTTTAAATGTAATTCCAGTGCTTTTGGAATAGCACCCAGTGTGCCGATTACCACTGGAATTACCACTTCTGGTTTGTGCCATAATAGTTGAATTTCAATTTTTAAGTCCTGGTATTTCGTGATTTTTTCATGCTCCTTCTCGTTGACCCTGCTATCACCTGGTATTGCGATGTCTATGATTGTAACCTTATTTTTCTCAACCAGTGTGATGTCTGGTGTGTTATGTGCCAGTATTTTGTCCGTTTGTATATGAAAATCCCATAGGATCTTGACCATCTGATTTTTGGTGACTTTTTCAGGCTTATGTTCCCACCAGTTTGTTGTTGTTTTAATATTATAATTTTTGCACAAATTCCAGTGGATCATTTGTGCTACTGAATTGTGCCACAATTTATAATCAGTCTGCGTGATTTTTTTTTACAGCAGTTGAGTATGTGGTCAACAGTTTCATCAACTTCTTTGCAGAGTCTGCATTTGGCATCATCAGAGGATTTTTCGATTTTGGCCTTAATGGCATTTGTTCGGATAGCTTGCTCTTGCGCAGCCAGGATTAGTGACTCTGTTTCTTTCTTTAATGTACCTGTTGTTAACCATAACCAAGTTTTTTCACTGTCCACTTTATCTTTTATTTTTTCCAGAAATTGACCATGCAATGCTTTGTTCTGCCAACTCTCCATTCTTGATTTTATCATATCTTTTCTGTATTCTTGTTTAGTCTGTTGGGCCTTCAGTAGATTTTTGTTCTTTACTTCGATTAATAGATGTTGTTGACTTTGTTTTAGATAATCAGCTAGTGCATGTTTTTCTTCTTCAACTATTTGCTTCACTTGTAATAATCCTCTGCCACCTGATTTTCGGGGCAGGTATAGTCTATCAGCGTCACTGCGTGGATGTAAACTGTAGTGCATTGTCATTAGTTTCCTGGTTTTTCGGTCCAAAATGTCCAAATCAGCTTGTGTCAGTTAACTATACCAGCTGTGTATCTTATAACTGGTATTGCCCAGATATTTATGGCCTTGATTGTATTTCCACCATTTAATTTAGATTTCAAAATTTTCCTAACTCTGTTGGTGTACTCCTGATAATAGTTTTTACTTCTCCATGTCTAATGTTATCCAACTACAGAGTGCCTAAGTATTTGTAGGCTTCATTTTCGTTGCATTTAATTAGTTGGCCATTGGGCATTTCAATTCCCTCACACGCAGTGATTGTGCCCCTTTTTATGGATACAGTGGCACATTTTTCCATGCCAAACTGCATTGAAATATCAGTGCTGAATATTCGGACTGTGTTTGTCAGTGATTGGATTTCTATTTCTGACTTACCATAGAGTTTCAAATCATCCATATATAATAAATGCAAATTTTTTTCAGCTTCTTTGGCTGTTTGGTAGCCTAATTTCATTTTTTTAAAGATTACTGATAGCGGGATCATCGCGATGATGAAGAGAAGAGGTGAAAGTGAATCACCCTGGAAAATTCCTCGCTTGATATTAACCATTCTGTAGTTGTCATTCCCTACTGCCAACTCAGTTCTCCATTGTTTCATCGCCTTTTCAGTGAAGGATGTAATATTTTTGCTAATGCCAGTTGTTTCTAAGCATTTTATGATCCAACTATGTGGCAATGAGTCGAATACCTTTTTATAATCAATCCAGACTATATTCAAGTTCGTCTTTCTTTTCTTACAATTTTCTAATATCATTTTATCAATCAGGAGCTGATCTTTTGTGCCCCTGCTCCTTCTTTTATTGCTTTTTTGCTCTACTGGCAAGATGTTGTTTGTTTCCAAATAATCCATAATATTATCTGCAATAATGCCTGTGAGTAATTTGAAGGTTGTTGGCATGCATGTTATTGGTCTGTAGTTTTCAGGTATTGTTCCTTTAGTTGTATCTTTCTAAATCAAGTATGTTTTTCCAGTTGTCAACCATTCATCAATTTGACCATTTTGTAAAATTTCATTCAGTTGCCTGGCCAATATTGCATGTAAACTGGTCAGATATTTGAGCCAGAAACCATGTAATTGGTCCTTTCCAGGTGATGTCCAATTCTTTACTTTTTTTACTCGATTTTTGACCATCTCAGTTGTTATTTCTAATACTTGCATTTGTTTATTACCAATGCTTTCCTCAAAGTCATGTATCCACTTTGCTTCCTTATTGTAGTCCTTTGCATTTTCCCACAATCCTTTCCAGAATTCAGCTGTGGCCTGCTTTTCTGGTTTTTCACTTTTGGTGTCACCATTCACATTAAGACTTTGATAAAAACGCCGTTGGTCTGATCGAAATTGTTGATTTTGTTTGTATTGGATGATTCGTGCCTCATATCTCTCAATTTTTCTAACTATTGCTATTATCTGCTGTTTTACAATCTCTACAGCTCCATTGATGTTTCTTGTATCCAATCTATATCTTCTGATTAGCTGATCTATGATTTTGCTGTTTTTAAGCCTTTGCTCATGCATGTTCTTTAAGTTGCTAGCATCTACCCTTAATTTTTTGACTTTTTGTTCTAATCGGATTTTCCACTTTGGCTTTGATGCTTTTTCCATTGTGTGCTTAGATGCTTTGATTTTAATGCCTAGTTCATTAGTGACTATTACAGCTGCACTGTACTTTAACTGATTCGTTTCCAAGATGGATCCCGATTCAATTGTTGAAAGCACTGCATTAACCATTTTCATGATAGGACCCAAAATTTTCTTAGGGACAGTTTTTAATGATGGTAAACGTTGCCTTTCCTCCCTAGCCAGAAAATGCTCCATGATCTTGTCCTTCAGTTCATTTTGTTTTTGAGTTGGTTCATCAGTTGGTTCAATGGTAACTGGTTCTGGTGGTAGTGTTGTTAATTCCTCTCCGACAGCTTCCTCTGGGAGTTCTACTACGATTTCTTTAGTTGTGTCTTGAGTATCAGTTAATTCCTCTTGTGATGTTGTTGTTTTTTGTTTTGCAATTTGCCTGAATTTCTTCAAGTTCAACTTTGCTAAACACTTTATTCCGTATAATAAATCGCCTTTGATCTGCTAGTCGTTGTTCACCAACATTTAAATCTGGATATTTTTGTTTCCATAAATCATACATTCGCTTTAAGTAGCCTCTTTTTTTTGGCTCTGAGTTGTAATAACAGGCCATTATGGCATGATTTTCATCTGCACTATTTTTTTGTCGTTT
Source organism: Natrix helvetica (assembly GCF_964273705.1). Taxonomy (NCBI): domain Eukaryota; kingdom Metazoa; phylum Chordata; class Lepidosauria; order Squamata; family Natricidae; genus Natrix; species Natrix helvetica. The sequence continues at coordinate 76,125,884 of NC_138549.1, read as the reverse complement.
TGTTGGCTGGTCCACTTGTAGCCCACTTGTCGATGGATGCCCAGGGACCTCAACATCCGCCGCGGCCCTTGTTAACCCGCGTGACGACCGATGCAGTATAGAATTTTTATTCGTTTCTTTCACTATGTTGTATGGGTTAGCGAGTTTTTATGGGGCCAGGTTGCCAACCTGACCCCAATCCTCCTCCTTTCTCATCCGGGCTTGGGACTGGCAATGGCGGAGTTGTTGTTGTTGTTGTTGTTGTTATTTCACTAAATACAACTTTACTAACAAATCACAGAAAATCCTACTTGCTTCTTGGGAAAATAAAAAGAACTGGTTACCCGTAAATGTGTTATCTTTGAGAGGTCATCTACATATCCATACCTACAGGTTTTTGCTCCTTTGCAATAATTCAGCACATGTAATTTTAGCAAGAACAAAATTGAAGGTTGAATTTGCTTGAAGTCTACCGTAACATGCCATACAAATGACATACTTCATGTAAACCCAAATGTTGTCATTCCCCCCTCCCCATATCCCCCAAATAAGAAAGAAAAGTCTGTTCTCTGATCATTTCAACTGATGGAAGAAGAAGATTGATATCATCTTTCTGTGAGGAATGCTAAACCTGATGTACTAGAACCACAATCATATTGGAAGCAGGTTGAAGATGACATGAACGTTAAGGATTAAAAGAGAGTAGGATAATCTTTGTCGCATTGCCAAATTCATCTTTAGGTGAGCAAGTTATGGTTATTGATACAGGATGGTAATGCAGCTCAACCTGCCTCTGATGGGTGGAGTAGACACAGCAGTAGTCACCATGGTATCTAAAAATGAGATGGAGACCACTACCTTAGAGCTCCCCAACACAGCTGGCCTGTATGCCATAAAAATGACAAGGACAGTAAGTCTTCTAGTCAAGGAATACAGGATGGAGACTCGGAGAGGCAGAGAGCTGAGATGATAAAGTATAGGCTCAATGATTCTCATAGGAGAAAATCCATTGCTGCATGGAATCAGAAGAGGTATTAGATAATTTAAAGCCTATTTCTTGCTTGCTTTTCAGCTCAGAAAGACTATCAATTTGAAATGAAGGCTTGAATTGGTGTAGTTGTCCCAAAATCAAACTTTAATATTGAACGACCTCCCAGAGGTTAGCAGAGCCAAAACCTTTTTCCTTAGCTAAATTGCCAATGGAACAGATTGCTATTTCTTCTGTTTCTCCCAATGGAAATTGCTGGACTAGACACAGCTGAAAGTCCTGTATGGCAGATAGTCTGGGAAGATGCCATTTTGTCACTCAAGCCATTAAGGCATCTGCAATACTAAGTTCTTCTCCTAGAGCACTATTTCGCAGCCTCAGCAACTTTAAGATGTATGGAGTTCAACTCTCAGAATTCCCCAGCCAGCATGCAAACCATAAAATGAGAGTACTACAGCTAGTCCTCAACTTACAACAGTTCATTTATTGATCGTTTGAAGTTACAATGGCACTGAAAAAAGTGACTTATGACTGTGTTTCACACTTACGAACCTTGCAGCATCACCATGGCCATGTGATCAAGATTCAGATGCCTGGCAACTAACTCATATTTACCATGTTTCCTCAAAATTACGACGTCCTGATAATAAGGCCATGCCATATTTTTCCTGTGGGCAAAAATATACACCCTCCCCCAATAATAAGCCCCCTGGACAACCACCACCCCCATCCATCCAGGCAGAGTGCCACTCACCAACCTAGTGATATCCCAAAGGCACAAAGCCACAGGAGCCAGGTGGGAGGGGGGGCAAAGGCTCTCACATTGCTTGATGCCCTTGGGATACCGTTAGGTTGGTGGGTGGCGCTGTGCCCAGTGGGAATAGGAGGTTGCCGGGCAGCTGCTCTCACAAGCAGCCACCTGGCAACACCCCTTTTCAGCGGGGCAGAGCGCCACTCACCGACCCAATAATATCCCAAAGGCGCTAAGCAGTGTGGCGCTCTGCCTGGCTGGAAAGAGGGGTTACGCGAGCACATGTTCTGCCCCCAGCTCATGTGCCTCCCAGCCTCACCATGCCCTGGCCCCGCTGCCGCCGCCACCACAGCCCTGCTGCCGCTGCCGCCATGCTCCAAGCACAACCGGCTTCCAAACTCCGGAGATCCACTGCCGAGTCTTCCGGCAGTGGCCACTCTGGGACTACGCTCTATGGTTATGGGCTGGCTGTTGGAAGACTCTGGTGGGACAGAGAATCTTCCTGCAGCCAGCCCACAACCATAGAGCATAGTCCTAGAGCAGCCGCTGCCAGAAGAGTCAGCAGCGGATCTCTGGAGTTTGGAAACCGATTATGCTCGGAGCACAATGGCGGCGGTGCCCTGGCCCTGCAGGGAGAGTTGGCACAGGGCATAGTGAGGCTGGGAGGAACATGAGCTGGGGCGGAATAGGTGCTCACGCAACCTCCCTTTCCAGCCGGCAGAGAGCCACGTGGCTTAGCGCCTTTGGGATATTACTGGGTTGGTGAGTGGCACTCTGCCCGGCTAGAAAGGGGGGTTGCCAGGTGGCTGCTCATGGGCATGGTCACCTCATGGTGGCTTTGTTGCGCTGCTGCACTGCTGTGACAGCGCAACACAGCCATTTGCCCCTGAGGCTGTGCCCGGCTCTTCGGGCACCTGCTCGCAAGAGAGCAGCCACCTGGCAACCCCAAACCAATTTATTTATTTATTTATTTATTTATTATTAGCGTTTATATACCGCCCCCTCTCCCGAAAGGGACTCGGGGCGGTGTACAGTCCGTATTAAAATACAACAGATTAAAACGTAGAAATAACTATATAAATACATGTATAAGAGGAGGGTAAAATATGCCAAACTGTACAGCTAATAAATAAATCAATACCCCAATAATAAGGCCCAAGCAACATTTGGGAGGGGGTCAAAAGAAAATAAGACCTTGTCTTATTTTCGGGGAAACACGGTATGACGGTTGCAGTGCCCCAGGGTCGTGTGAATCCCTTTTGCGACCTTCTGACAAAGTCAATGGAGAAGTCAGATTCACTTAACCGTGTTACTAACTTAACTACTGCAATGATTCACTTAACAACTTTGGCCAGACAGGTGATAAAATGGGGGCAAAATTCTCTTAATAACTGTCTCGCTTAGCAACAGAAATGTTGAGCTCCATTGTGGTCATGAATTGAGGACTACCTGTAATTGCAACAGTCCTGTTTCGTGAATGCCTATCAATGTGAAGAATATTACCCATGATCAAATCAAAGGCACCATTTACAATTTACTATTGGCATCAAGACATATATTACAAGAACCCCTATATTTCCTAAAGGAAGCTATTAAGGTCATAGTTGTACAAAATAATCAAATAGCATCTCTTGGCTCAAATAAAGGTTGAGATTGAGACAAATTAAAATATTACCTGGTGGTGCAGTGGTTAGAATCCAGTATTGCAGACAAACTCTGCCCACAGCTGGAATTTGATACTGATGGGGTTCAAGGTTGACTTAGCTTTCCATCCTTCCAAAGTTGGTAAAATGACAACCCAGATTGTTGTGGGCAATATAATGACTCTATAAACAGCTCAGAGAGTTGTGTAAAGTACTAAGGGTGGTATATACTAAGTACTGTGGCTATTGCTTTTGCTATTAACTGCTATGTTTGGAAGAGAGCTCATAAGAACATGCAGCATGTTACTGGATGGACAAAACCTTATGTCCTGGAACATCTTGACTGAGTTACTACATATGTGCAGAAACTGCAGATTCTATCTCAATATGAATCACAGAGGTCATAGTCAAGGAAGTGTTATTGTTTCATATTTTGCAAATGTGGTGCCTCCAAATGTTTTCATAGGTGTTCATTAATCATACTCATTAGCATACATCTGAGAATAGTATCTATTCTCAGGTATTTCTTTGTTGCATTTGTACAAATAAGATATCACTAAAGAGCATTTTGTGCACAGACATAATGCATATGTTATGCATTTTTGCAGTTCTCATTTTCATTTATATTTACTTACGTGTCATTGTGCATGATTGGATCAGGAGGTTTACCTTAAATGTAAGCGCTTGGACAAAGCAACAGAAATACTAATATGAATTAAGTTATCAGCAAGTTCAAAAATAGCTAAAACAATTCTCTATGCATCACTGTCACAGAAATCACTGCGGCTATCTCTATGTATGACGTTTCTAGCTGCATTCGAAAAGATTCTATGTATCTAGCTAGCAACTTCAATTTGAAAAAAGCCCATTTTTACTTAATTTAGGCAAGAGGGGCAGCAGCTAACAAGTCAAAGAAACAAACAAACAATAAATAACTTCAATTAAGAGGGGGAGAGCGAGGGAGAGCAGGGAAGGAGGGAGGGAGGGAGGGAGGGAGGGAGGGAGAGAGAGAGAGAGAGAGAGAGAGAGAGAGAGAGAGAGAGAGAGAGAGAGAGAGAGAGAGAGAGAGATTTAGAAGACTGGTTCATTTTAAACAGATTTAAACAGATTCTCTTTTTGTGTCATCTCCTATTGGAGATTGGCAACCATCAATGTTATTTTTTATCCACTGATGATTTCCTCGGAAAAATGTAGTGTGGCAGTTTTCCATTCCCTTCTGTATCACTGTTGTATTGCCAGATGGATATATATAATCCTTGCCACTGTATATGCCACTACAACAATTTTATTCAGTTCCACCTATAGTTGCTACTGATAGCACAGTACTCCAAATAGGCAGAGGAATGCTTAGTTACTGGAAGCATTATTATTACCAAATAACAAAATTGTCTTTGAAAATAACTACTATTTTTGCAAGGAGTGGTATTTCCCACATATCTGTGGCTAGACCTTACCATGACCATATATGGCTGTTTATTTGACAAACTTTAGATCCATTCTATCTCACGGTCGTTCCACATCCTAAAGCATGACCCCAGGACAGACACTCTACACAAAGAAATGGTTCTCTGACATATATTCAATATAAGCTTAAAATAAATTGAGTTCATTTTGTGCCTCCCACTCAGATGGAAGTTCAGCTTCATTCTGGCTTTGCAGTCTGAATTACAAAATTACCCATCAGCAAAAACAAAAACAAAAACAAAAAACCATCAGCTTGGTCATCTGCCTTGCCTTTCCATGTTTCTAAAATCTGCTTTCATTCTTTTCTTTGTTAAAGTAGAAACTGCTTGGGGAAAAGGAATCTTCCTTCCTGTCATCAGAGATGCTAACCAGTGTTGCCCTCAACCAGCTTCTGCCAAAAATATTTGGAACCAGATCTCCCATTCCTCTCACTGCTCAGTCCTAGACAGGAATGATTTATAATTATTATTTTATATGCTGGCAGTTTTCATGGTATGGGAACTGTCTCTCATATATTTCTCATATGGTGTATCTTTCTTCCATGTTGTTTTGTCTAATGTGGAGAAGCTGTCTTATCTTTAAAATCTGCCATTGTTACTTGATGGAGAAATTCATAAAACATGCAGCCGATTGGTATACATACACATATATGCTTGTGTGCATACATATGAACATAAAAACATAAGCACTGCACTGGTGCATTACTGGATCAGATCCCTGGCCCATCTAGTCCAACCAATTGCACAAGGAAGCCCAGTAGCCTCCCAGCAGAAGGCCTTACAGTGAGTCACAGTGAAAGCTAATGGCTATTGATCCCCACAATTTCATAAACTGGCCTTTTTTGAAACCAGCCAAACCAGAATCACACCTTATGATAGCAAATTCCATGTACATTGGGTAAAACAAAACAAAAAATATTGCCTGTCCTGATTTTTCTAGGATACAATTTCATTCAATGACTTCTTGTTTTAGGATTTTGGGTTCTAATTCCAGTACTGTTTCTTATAGTCCCTAACATGCTGGTGGCCTTTTATTTTAAGCAGATGCACATTGTGTGGACACCTTCATCAAACCATTACCATTATTCCAAAATCTCTTTCCTCATCAGGTACCCATTAGGTGCATATCTGTTTGCTATTAGAGGGATTCTGGACATACGTATGTCATGGCTCTCTTGGATCCCGGTTCAGAGGAGGAGGAGGAGGAGGAGGAGGAGGAGGAGGAGGAGGAGGAGGAGGAGGAGGAGGAGGAGGAGGAGGAGGAGGAGGAGGAGGAGGAGGAGGAGGAGGAGGAGGAATTGGAACTGAGACCATCCGATGAGGAGGGCTTGGTCTTTTCTGAATGAGTGGAGAGTCCAGGGGCTGAGGATGAGGCAGTCCCCAGGTGGTCTGGCATTGGAGGGGGGGGAGGCGGTCGGCAAGACAGTGAACTGCTTCAGGACTGGAGCAGTTGCAGAAGGCCAGCAGAGATGACATATTCTAAACTATCTCTGATGAGGAACTGCATCCCCTGCTCAATCCAGAGGTGAGGAGAGCAGAGTGGAGGGAAGCACAGAAAAGGTCAGCAAGACTGCTTGCAAGGAAGCAGCCCTGCCCACTCCTCACAAGGAACAACTGGGGAGGAGTGATTGAACCAGACTCTGGGGGAAAGTGTGTTTGTCTGGAGCACCTACTTGCTTTTATGTGCACCTCCCCGGCTTTCCTGAATCTCGTTTCTTGAACTTTGGACTGGGGTTTTTGGGGAATCTGAACCTTGCCCTTTGCTTTGTAGACTTTGGACTTGGGTCTCAGGTTGTGCTTTGGTTGTTGGAACTTTGGTTTTGTGGGTATTGTTACCTCCCTCTTTGCCTCATGGGTCGGCTAGGAGCTACGGTAGTTTGTGGAGCTGGGGTATCTGGACTGAGGGAAACCTGAGGGCTGGGGCAGAGCTTCACTAAATGACCATTGGTGGGTCATATATTTTTCGTGATGAGTTAGCAATAAACAGACCGTACCTAACCTCTGCCTTGCCAGCATGACTTCAATCAGAACAACATGCCTCCAAGTTCCTGCATTCAACTTGATCATTTCATCTCTGTGTAACAGCAGGACACATATCAGCAGATCTGCTTCTAATGTTCTGGTGGTTCGGGCTGGCATATGCATTTTTTGGAACCAATCTTTCTTCACTCCTGCCCTCTACTCTTACATTTGCAACATGTCTGCCATGACCACATCCATTTAGGGAGGCATTAAAACCTTCACTGTTATAATAGACATTCCAGAGCATTCCTATTCACGTTTTGCTACTGTATCACCTTGGACTGCATCCAAGAAGATTGGCTGGCATTTCTGATCATTAATCCCTCCTTATTACAAAGTCTCTCTCAAAGAGAAATTTTGCTAATCACATGGAAAGGGGCAACATTTTCCTTTTGGGGAAGTGGTTGTATGAAAAGATTTTTTTTTTTTTTTGCTCATTCACAATCTGAGAAATCTCTGCAGCTGCGTTATGTGCTATTGGCAACTTTGGAGACAGGAACGATGAGCAGTATGTGATTGATATTCTCTGCAAGCTAGATTGTAAATGCAAGGTAGTTCTCATAATACACCTTCCTATTGACCAAGCCTTTTGATCTGGCAATGAAAATAACAATGAAAGCAAGAATCACTCTTGATTGTGGCAGAGTATAATCAAAATCAATCAGTGCTTGAGGGCGTTGTTCAGGCAGTTTATGATCACCTTTCATAATAATCATTTGTAGTCTCCAGTATGCATATTGTCAAGTTTATGTGGGTTTGCTTCTAATTATAGCTTCCCTTTCCTGACCAAATGATCAAGAGGTGGCCTAGTCTATTGATGCTTTCTGTCCTGCCCTTAGCTTTACATCAATAAACAAGGGGCCTTTCCCTCTGTGAAAGTAAATTTTAAAGAGTGCTATTCTGGTGGCAATTTGATATGGTATTAGGGTTTTTATTCTGACATTGATATTCATCTGTTACGGTAGAATATCGGTATCTGGGAGACATGACGAATCAGGCATTCTTTCCAATAAATGCTAAATCTGTCCAATGCAAAATAAAAATTAAATTTTTTTTTGACATGCTGTTATTGATCATCTGCAAATCACAGCTCCACACTTGCAAAATGTTTGATTGCAACAAGAGGACCAGCTAGAATGCAGTGCAATAGAACAACGTTACACTGTCATGATTTGATAGCCTAGGGGTAAGAGGAAGAGTTGATATCTGATATGATCTGTATCCCCATCTGGAATTTCCCAGAAATATGTCAGTGATATTGTACAGTACAAGTATGTGCATGGATCTGAAAAAAAAGTAAAGATAACTAGGAAAACTCTCAAATTAATTTAAATTAATTTAAAACTCTCAAATTAATTTAAATCTTAGGAAATGGACAGAGTAAGGTTCTGAAAATGTTCTAAATAAAAGATACTCTTTTATTTCCTGTACAACTTTGTTACAACAGTAAGCAGCACATTTTTGCAAAAAAAAAAAACCCATCCAATGTGATGCAGTGTAGCTACTCGTTATTTCGCTCTCCTTCCTTTCTTCTTATAAAGCATGACAGGAAGATGGATGATAAACTAGCATTCTGCTTTTTAAGATGAAGTTATTCTGCCTTTTTTAATGGCAACAAATTCAAATGCAGTCAAAACAATATACCCAGGAACAATTCTCACCCGAGGAACGTTTATGTAAAACAGGCTTTAGAATTACTGAAGTGGAGGACCTCAGTTAGGTCATGCCCCCAAATAAGTAAGCCCTAGAGGTCAGCCTCCAGAGGGAATTGAATCCCAAAGCACAATAGGTGCTTTTAGAGCAAGGTGAAAAGTTTTGACAGTACTCAGTGTGCAGAAGAGACATTTTTTAAAAATCTGTAATTTTCAATATCTATTGTGAGAGATTTCAGTACAAGGAGAAAATCTCACCTGTTTCGAGGGGTTAGGAAGATAATGTATGCTAAGAGGCAAAACTATTTTATAGCTCTTTTCTATTTGGGAATGGAAGAATGGGGAATCTTTTCCTTTGCTTCTATTTTTTCTCTCTGTTGCCTTTACACTGTTGTAGGAGGCAGGGTTCAGTGAATATTTCATAGCTGTTTTGTTAACTGAGTCTGTAAAAAAAAGTATTATGTGGTAATGTTCAATTTTTTTCTGATGATGGATAGATTAAACATCCAGATTTCTACCAAGCTAGTCAGTGAATGGGCTTCATTTCCTATTTTGAGGATGGGAACTGCGATCTGCCAAGATTATGCCTCCAAATTTGGAGTAACAAAAATCTAGATCATCACCAAAAAGACAACTTTTGACTACTAATAGTCTCCAGATTTTTTGCAGACCAAATATAGCTAGCCTAGTCAGGAGGGACAGAGTTTGGAAAACTGTCTATCAGCCACACGCTAAAGACTGAATGATAGACAATGAATCTGCTCTTTTCCACAGCCAGATTGGATGTTACAGCAATAAACTGGACTATAGCAAACTCTTCCACCGTATTGACTTTTAGGATGACTAGAAATTAACAGTTCAGACTAAATTTTTGCACTGTTTCATGAATAATGTAACTCGGATAATCAGCTAATTGGTTAAAAAAATGTGGTTTTCTGAAAATGCCCTCTGACCACTGATGAAATCCATAGTACAGGCTTCATATCCAGGTAACTATGGAAACAAGAAGGTATTTATTTTCTTCTATTTTGTCAAATTGCAATCTGATTCTGGAATATATTTTCAGCTATTTAAGAGCTCATTTCTATTAACTCCGCTGAATGCTCCAAGTACTGATATTATGGTAATCAAATTGGATTTTAATGCAAGCCTTTTATAGAAATCAGTGCTGGGTTCAGAAGGTCTGAGACTTCCCTTTTTAAAAGTATGAGGAAAGGTTAAAGAAATAATACAGGCCCACGCCATGTAAGATTGCCTAGTGTACCCAGAACAGAGATAAGGAAAGTACAGTTCTCTGTAAATTGCTTCATTTCAAGCAGCAGGTGGCCAGTAGAGACAATGGTGAAGGATACTGGAAATTGTACTTCAGCAACATTTAAAGGACCACAGATTCTTCATTTGCTACAGTAAGTAGTAGTGTGACATCTTTCCAATATGATTATAGTGTTTTAGAACATTGCTCTACACTTCTGAGTAGCAAATATATTGGTTTTGTTTTCTGCCTAATTTGCTTCAGCGGTTGCAGCTGATCAGCTCTGACACCGAGTTCTGATTTTTTAATCCAAATTATTTTTTTGTGTACAGGTAGTCCTCGACTTACGACCACAATTGAGCCCAAACTTTTTGTTGTTAAATGAGACATTTAACTGAGTTTTGTCCCATTTTATGAACTTTCTTGCTACAGTTGTGTTCTGTCCCGTGAATCCAAGGAATATGCAGACCCAGGCTTGGCTTTCTGTCATGACTAATTACGTAGATAAAGCCACCCCTTGGCTGGGAGCTTAGAAAATTATCTTCACAAACACAAGATAACACTTACAGAAGGCTTTCGCAATGGCTTGAATATGGACTGTTGTCTCCTGCAAAGATCCCCCTCCCTTCGCTCAACTTATAAACTCTTTGGGAGGGGCCACACCCTTAACCAGCTGTCCCTACTTATTTCTGTAACATCTTCTCCACAGCTGTTCCTGTCTCCTATCAATTCGAGGTCTACGCACATCAGGGACATCCCTCTGTTCCTCCTCACTGTTCCCTGACTCAGATGCCACCTGGTGGCCAACAGGCTTCTCTAGTTCCTGCTCTGACTCCAAACACCCTCCAGAGTCTTCCTCATCCTCCAGAGCAGTCCCATAATGGTCTGAGCTGTCAGGGTCCACCAACAACTCAGCCGGCCGCTGCTGGACCACAACAAGTTGTTATGTGAATCACTGTAGTTGATAAGTTAGTTACGCAGTTGTTAAGTGAATTGGGCTTCCCTGTTGATTTTGCTCATCAAAAGGATGCAAAAGGTGATCACATGACCTTGGGACACAGCAACGATCATAAGTATGAGTCAGTTGCCAAGCATCTGAATTTTGATCATGTGATCAAAGTTCATAATTGTGAAAAATGCTCATAAGTCACTTGTTTCAGTGCCGTTGCAACTTTGAATGGTCACTAAATGAACTGTTGAGAACTACCTGTACTTTAAGCACTTTTGTATTTCAGTTTTGATGTAAGAGAAAAGAAAATGGGTACATTATTGATATGAATGAGACATAGGATAGCTGCCTTTGGTGTCGTTCAATTCATGCTTCCTTGCAAAGGTTTAAAAAATGGCATGCTTTTAATTGGTATGACACATGCTAGATCAAGAATTTAAAGGGGAGGGGCAGGAACAAAGAGTTGAATTCAGCAATATTCCCCAGTGGCTTCAAATACACATTAAACAGCAGAGAAGAGAACATTGAATCCTACAAAACCAGAGGCCTCAGGTTGAACCTCTCCCTTCCAATAACATTCATTGGAACTGGCTATAGATAAAATATGAAAATCACTATAATACTATAATCCATACTCTTACTCCCCATAACTGGTCCAGAAGGATACCATGGGTGATGATATTCTTGGCATTGCCATAAGTCTTTAACAAGTGCTATTAATGTGTCTCTATATTAGGTCCAGACCTGAATTTCAACTGAAATGGGCCTGCAATTATAACTTGACCACCTTCTCAATAACTTCTCCCTATAAAAGGATGGTAGGAGACTAGACAAAAATTGTCCAGGACAGTTGGCCTCAACTTATTCAAGACTGGCAGAACTCTCCCTGTTTAAAAAGAAACCAACACCACTAAATTGGTGTAAAATCCCCACTGATTTATAAAACCAGGAGGGACAAAAAGTAGCCCAGTTAACAGAGGCTCCTGTCAATTTCCTCTGGAGCTACAGGGTCAAACGTCTCTCAGGTAACTAACAGTGATTGAGCCTAGTGGTGGGATTCAAATTTTTTTTACTACCGGTTCTGTGGGCGTGGCTTAGTGGGCATGGCATGACTTGGTTGGCATGGCTTGGTTGGCATGACTTGGTGGGCATGGCAGGGGAAGGATACTGTAAAATCTCCATTCCCACCCACTCCAGGGGAAGGTTACTGTAAAATCTCAATTTGCTCCCCGTCAGCTGGGACTCGAGAGGCAGAGAATAGATGGGGCAGGGCCAGTCAGAGGTGGTATTTACCGGTTCTCCGAACTACTTGAAATTTCTGTTACCAGTTCTACAGAACTGGTCAGAACCTGCTGAATACCACCTCTGATTGTCCCTCTATCTCTGACCAAACTCAGCTCTGTCTGAGTCCAACCACAAGAGACGCTGTGTAATTGATATCCATCAATTGCACTGAGTATTCTTCCAGCAGCCCAAGAAGTGGTCAACAAACACTGTACTACCTAATAAAGAGCAGCTCATCTGAAAAAGTGGCACTGAACTCCTATAAACTATAACTACATTTCTCTGCTCTTATCATGGTGATATCCACTCCTGGGGGATATGGGGATTTTGCAGTATCCTTCCCCTAAAGTGGGGTGGGAATGGAGATTTTTACAGTATCCTTGCCCCAGGAGTGGGGTGGGAATGGGGATTTTGCAGGATCCTTCCCAGGGGTGGGTTTCAAAATTTGTTACTACTGGTTCAGTGGGCGTGGCTAGATGTGGGGCATGTCACTAAGTGGACGTGGCCAACTTGATATCACTCATGCACACACCCACACAGTCACATGCCTCCTCACCTAACCACGCCCACCAAACTGAAAAATTCTGTTTTGCCAGCTGAGAGGCTGGCAAAGCCACCTTGCTTTCCCCCCCACAGCAGCTACTTCTACCTCAGCACCGAATGGTCCGTGCCCTCCCACTATGGACTGATGCCTCAGGAGGCCAGGAAAGAAGCCGATCTTGGGAGAGATCTTCCCTCCCCCTTCAGAGAGCCCATGTAGGGAGAGGAGGAGGGCTGGTTTGAATGTGGGCAGGTGGTTTGTGGCTGGTGCCTCCTTCGTTCGTAGGGGTGGATGCAGCAAGAGGCCTGTCGTAGCAGCACCCATGTAGCCTGCCTGGGTGAAGACAGTACATGGGCAGGCAAGTTTTTCTCTCCCCCCCCCTCTCTCTGTCTTCGCCCACCTGCCTCCTGCTGCTTTTCCTCCTGCTCCTCCCCTGCGTTGCCTGGTTACAAGGGCCGAAGAAACAACAGGAAGACAAGAGGATGCCCAGAGGGGTGCTACCTTCGTCCTTGGCGGCAGAGGCTGCTTTATCACATACCTCCTTCCCTCGCTCAGCTGCTACCACCAGGGTGCCACCAGGCAAGTGAGGGAAGGAGAGGGGCCAGAGGAAGAAAGGAGGCAGCAACACTGGTGGGGAGAGGGGCTAGGCTAGCGCGAATGCTTACCTGTGTGGAGGCAGGAGTAGGCAGTTTTATGGATGCACATGATGAAGGCGAGGCAGGGTGAGCGACGGAATGGGCCATTTCAGGGGCCTGGCCAGCCAGGCATCACTACTAGTTTGGCGACCCATGTCCAATTATCACTACCGGTTCACCCAAACCGATCCAAACTGGGAGCAACCCACCTCTGATCCTTCCCCTGCCACACCCACCAAGCCACTCCTACCAAGCCATATCACATTCACCAAGCAATGCCCACAGAACCGGTAGTAAAAAAAAATGAATCCCACCACTGCCTCCATTCTTTGAGTTGATTCTTACCAATTTGTTTATTTTTAATCTTTTTTTTATTTGCGATCCCTTTGAGAGGACCAATATCCTGAAAAGTAGGTTATAAATACATATGTAATACAAATAAGTGAATGCAGTATTGTTGTCTTTAAAACTTCCTGGAAATATGTTTCTACTCTTATTCCCACATGTATCTTGGTCTCTAATCTTTATACCGGTACTTGTGGCATCTTCAATCATCCAAGGACATCTTGTTGCCATTCTCTAAATTGATAGGAATCTGACAGGAACTTTTCTAACATTTTTTAAAAAAGGCTTAAGCTGTTTGACCTATAGCTCACTTCATCAGATGCACAGAGTAGCTAATAAAAATGGTCAGTTGGAAAATGCTGCCAGACTCCTGATTTTTTGCTACCACAGATTAACATGGCTGTTTTCCTATAATGTCCACATTTACAGAAATGTATCTGGAAGTAGGTAGTTGGTAGGTTATCTTCAATGCAAAATTATCTGAATAAAATGTGCATTTGCTTTAGTATAATCCATTTGTTGTTTCTTGTTTTCTATTTTGATTCATTTTCTGAACAGCAACGTATTAATCTTTTTTTCTTTCAGTGCTATGCTGAAAAGGAATGGAGACCTCTTCCATCAAAGTCTGTCTCAAATTCAAGCATGGGTGGGCTGCTAGGGGTTTGCAGGGGTTTGGGAGAATCTCTAGCTAAGACTCTGAGCAGTTTAGAGAATCCCCAAATCCCATTCCTGGCTGGCGCTGCCCACCCCTCCCCTCCCTGGAGTCCCCATGCAGCCCATTTTGGATGCAGAGAAGTGTAGGGCGCACGCAGAAGCTCAGAAAGGGTGAAAAATGGGCCAACCGGAAGTTTGGGAAGGTCGGAAATGGTCCCTTTTCCTGCCTCCAGAGGCCCTCTGGGGCCTGGGGGCATTTTAGCCCTCCCAGAGGCTTGAGGAAAGCCGACTAGGCCACTCCCACTATGGCCACGCCCACCTAGCAACCGGGCAGAAAACCCCTTGCTAAAACTTTTGAAGCTCATCCTTGAACTCAAGTTATAAGTTACTACATTTTCTCCCATATTTTGCAATTTGTATTTTTTATCTCTAGTCTTTTTCACATTTAGGTTTGGGTAATAATTTCCTTAGATATCCTACTGAGTTATTTTCTGTTATCCACCTGTTTCCTATCCGCATACAGATTTCCCATAATTTTTTTCATGAAAAGGAAAAATAAAAAACCCTACCTTTCCAGACTTTTTTTTTTAAAAAAATGCATATATAAGTTCCCTGCCATTTTTTTAAAAATCTTCACAAGAATTCCTTAAAATGCATTAAACTAAGAGATCCAATAGGCATGGTTGGTTATTTTAACTATTCTACAATGGTGCATTTCAGTGTAATCATCCAACAGCTGGAAATGGGCTGTTTTGGAAAAAGATGTACAGTTTGACTTTGTGGAATGTATGTAAATTCCATTAAGTTCTAGGAGATATACTCACTACAGAGCATGTTTAGGACTACATCTTTAGGGGAGGAAATCAATGCTGTTCATAATGTTAAAAAGTTGATTTCTACTAATGTTCAGGCTGACATATTAATTTGATGCAGAGTAGAGAGGTTTACCTACAACATCTGGCCATAAAATGATTAGGAGCAATTTTATGGAAATCAGCCACCATTTATGCACACATGTATTGTGCTATGATGAAAAAAAATATTTTGATTAAATCAGGTGATTCGAAGAGTTCAAGAATATCAGGTTTCCAAAGGTGAATTATCATAGAAATTCCTGTCATGGTAATGGATCATTTAGCATTCTAACATTCGTTATTTGTACTCAAACCTTGAGGGGTGCTCAAACTGCAAATAAATACTGTTTTGAAGAATGTAAATTAGAGTCACACTGTTAATCAGTCTGACTTTCAAACAAGAATGCCTGCAGATTTTTTTTTGCAGTAAACAAATTTGCTAAGTGACAGTGTGCTTTCGCATAAATCCATGTAACAAGCATTGTACATTTTTTTAAAAAGTGGAAACATCATAAATTTTAAAAATATATTTTTAAATGTCAAAACCAAGCACCATAATTTTGGATTTACCCTAAAGGGAGCAATGGGGGAGGTTGCAGTACATTGCCAGACTCACATTTCCCTAACTTGAAATGGTACGTATCTCTCACTAGTTTTGTTTCATATTTACAATACATGCAGAGAAGCGGAAGCAGAAGTCCACCACTTTCTTCTCTTTACTTGGTTCTCAAGATGCCTGACTCACCTTGATTTAGGTTTTTAAAAAAAGCTCTGGGAAAGCCAGTTGTATAATTTTTAAAATTTGTTCCAATATCCATTATTTATTGGTACTCTATAAAGCACATTTACTTAGTTTGACATACATTTGAATTAACTAAATATAAAGTGAAATAAATATGCTAACCCAATTTTAAGACAAAGAGGTAGAAACCCAAATTAGTGTACTTGCATGAAGACATCCACGTTTTCCCTTCTAGTCCAAAGAACCTCAAGTGAAACCCCTTATGTTACCTAAAGACAGAGATAAATCTCTTCCCAACTCTTCTGGATCACACAGAGAGGTAGTTCCTTTTGAGATATGGAAAGTCCTTTTGTGGTTAGAAAGAGGACTGCTGTCTTTTGATATGGTGGAATCACTGGCTGAAGAGGAGGAGGTGGCAAAATAGTCTGGTGAGATTCTTGTAATAAAATATCTACTTGGATCTCTCCACAAGTGTTTCTAGTTGTGCCTGACATCTGCCCAATGTCTGAACCTGTTGTGGCCCAGCAGGATCTGGTTGAGCTGCTGATGGATTCAGATAGCAAGGAACCATATGAGTCTGCCCTGGACGATGTGGAGGACCCTGTGCAGGGTTCAGACTCAGAGCAGGGACCAGAGAGGCTGGTTGGCCACCAGGAGGCGCCTGAGGCATGGAGCAATGGGGAGGATCAAAGGCAGTTTGTCCCTGATGCTAGATTGAGAAGGGCTGAGAAACGGAAGCAGCAACTCCGTAGGCAGACTCACAGAAGATGATTAAGCACAGGTGGTTGTGGATTGGCCCCTCCCAAGAGAGATTATAGGTGAGGCGTTGGGAGGGAACATTTGCAGGAAACAACCATTCGAATTAGTAGTTAAGAAAATCTATCTGTGTATTCTAGCCAGGTCTGTTCGTTTGGACTATCTGCGTTGCTTCATTTGAATTATCTGGGTTGCTGCAGTTACTCTATTGAACATGAGTTGTCTGGGCCCACAGCCAAAGGATTCATTATCTCAGTAATTAAACAGAGGCAAACAGCCAAGCCTGTGTTCTGGTTTATTCACAGGCGTGGGGTCAGAACAGAACCTATTGAGGATTTATGCATATTGCATAGTATCATAGCACATCCCTTTAAATATACATGGTTTTTCATTTGATTTATTTTAGCTGTATATATTGGTTTTACAATTAGTGGGTTGTTAAATTGTAAACTAATTTTATGCTGTGTATTTGATTTTTATTATGCTTTGTTAAAGGCACATAGAAATGATGATGATCATCATGATTAGGGTATATGTGAAATATGAACCTCATTAGGATGAAGAAGAGCCAATCTATGGCAAAGAAGAACAAAAAAACTTTAACTAAAAATGCACATTTCCTCTATTAATAAACCAAATTATTGTCTAAAGATCTGAGATGACTTTTTAAAAATATAATAGAAGCCCTATTCCTTATTTATAATTGTTTGGGCTAAAATAGAGTGATTGGTTAAAATCAAATCATAACATCATAGTCAAGTGAAGACTTAAACATAGATTTCCTTGAAAGAAATATAATATTTAATTACTATAATACACTGGCTCAGCAAATGCCAACAGTTCATAATAAACGGGAGGATATGGATGTTTCTGGGAAAAACTGGACAGTTTCACAGTATTTTTGTCCTTTTAGCAGGCTATGGTCTTAGAGAGAAATACATTTAAAAATCAGGGTCAAACATAACAAATTAGTGAAACTTTTCTAGGCTAGGCTGTAAGATGATAAGTTATGTGTTATAGCATTTTGTCATTGGTATAGAAGTATTAGTAATAAAAATTGGTGCTCCTATTTTTCAATCACTCAGGTAAAAGAAGTAATATTGGCACATAGGGCTGAGTCACAGTGTAGTATCCCTGATTTTCACTTATTGTTGTGTAGACCAGCCATTGGATACTGTAAATCATAGCTTATGGTTTCATATATTGCAGAAACCTGGCCAATTGTGTGTACTGCATAACCATGACCTATGTTAAGAGGGAACTTCAGCCTACGTCAGTTCCCACAATAAAAGAATAGATGGAAGAAATGATGGAGTTAGCAGAGATGGCAAAACTGATTGTTTTAATTTAAAAACCAAAAGAATATACCTCCAGTTTTTTTCTATCTGGAAACTGCTTTTGAATTTTGTGCTTGAGACAGAAAAAAAAATTGAAATCTTGACTTTGGATTTTGCTGATTAAATTAGTTTGCTGTTAAAGAAATGGCTAGTATTGCTAAATTAGCAAAGTAAAAAGTCTGCAATTCTATTTTGTATTTTGCTACAGTAAAAAAAAAACTGGAAGTCAACATTTTCTCCCTTTTCTATCTTACCCTACACTTCTCCTTGCTCTTTTTTCTTTTCCCATTTCTCTACCTTTATTTTCATTTTCATTTATATTATGATAATCATATTTTTTAAAGAAAGAGTGAGCCCTGCCCAAGTATGTCACTTGAGGTTACCCAGGAAAATTCATTCTGGTGATGGAATTAAGACTCCAGTTTTCTGTTGTATATCTATATAAATATAAATAAAAATGTAATGTTTGTTTGTTCAAAATCTCAAATCTCCGAAAGTTCTTCACCGATTGCTTTGAAATTTTGACACGTTGCATTCGACTATGCACATGTTTTTATATACGTATATTATATAGATGTCACCTGTGATAGGTAAAAACATGCTTTTTTGTAAAAACATGCTTTTTCGAAAACCACTGCCATCTGCTGGACGTAAAAGCAACACACGCTATACCATAGCATTCATTTCTTGAATATAGTATATTCGGAACAGTTCGGTCTCCCTCCAGCTTCGTCCCGACGGTCCCTTTATATGTGTGGCTTGGCTGCGGCTGCACCCTTTCCCCTTTCCACCCCTCCTCCGATGAGCTTCGCCATTTCCACCAAGGGGAGCTGAAGCCTTTCAGCCTCCCCCCTCTCTCTCCTCCCTTCCCGCCAGGCCTTTGCTGTCTGCGGCGGTGCGGCGCCTGCCCCATCCCTCGGCCGCCTCCTCCTACCCTTAAGCCGGCCTCTCCCCGCCCAGCCCAGTGGAACTTCAGAGGAGGTGGAGGCGGAGCATCTCCTCAGCCCGGCAGGCTGTGCGCACTCTCCAACCCCCTCACAGGGAGCCAGCTACAGCCTCACCAAGGAGGCTCCAATGGGGCAGCGGTGGTGTCAGCCTGAGGCGCAGTGGGGCTGGGGCGGCCGCTGGGTGCCTCATGAGACGGTGACTGCAGCAGCGACAGTGTCTCTGGATGGGGCCATGGCCAGCAGGGCCTGCCTTGCGTCCGCGCCACCAGGAGTGGCTCCTTCTTCCTCCTCCTGCTCCTCAGGGGACGCCGTCCGCCTCCTCTCACCGCCACCGCTGAGGGAAGCCAGATCAGGGACAGCACCCGCCTCCTCCTCCTCTCCTCCTCAGCTTGGCCAGGCCTGGGCCTGTGGGAGAATCCTCCGTGGCGGCTCTTGCAGGGGCCACCGTGGCTCACTTCCATGCGGGGGCTGCCTCTGCCGGGGGACTTGCGCTTTCTCTTTTCTTTCTTTTCCATTTAACCAGACTGGGCCACAGCAACGCATGGCCGGGTACAGCTAGTATAATATATAATATATGCAGATATATATTTAAACACACTTGCAGATACATAATTTCTCATTATTGTGATGAGTGAGGTAAATTGGAGCTGTGCAAAGTTTCAATTCTTACTTTCTTTTTTAAAAATAGCTGATTTAGAGTATGACTGACATCTTTCATTAAAGATTCTTGGGTTTGTTACTAAAATTGTATATAATACAAGTTATCCTAGTTAAAAGATATTTGTAGATATTTGTCATATTTGTTTATATATTTAACATATATTTGTATGCTGCTGTGTATAAATATATGTGTACAATATTAACAAGTTACCCATCATAACATATAATGTTGTCTGTGAACCAAAAATAAGACAATAACTCCCCATTGTGGTTGCTTCTATCATACCATACTGACTTTAGTTTTCTGTGATTTAGGACTGTAGCAATAGTGAAGTATTCAGTATTGCAATAAACTGATAAATTGCACCTCCTAGTGGGCACATAATCCATTTCATAGTTCTGTTTACAGTATATGTTAGCAATTAGTTGGCAGAATTGTTAACATTTTTAAAACCACATTAATAATAACATAATGACCTCATAATGATGGCTTCTAAAGTTCTAAGCATGTTAAAATTGCCTTTTCAATGGGATTGTAGGAACGTGCAATACAGTTTGCAGTAATAGTACGGTTTGCAAGGGATACTCTGATATTTGTATTAATATCTGAAACAAGCCTACAAGATACATTAACTTCTTTTGCAGGTTCAAGTTATGTTTTGGAGAGTTAACTAACAGCTGGCAGGTTACACTGCTGTTGGCTAAAATAGAGTGATTGGTTAAAATCAAATCATAACATCATAGTCAAGTGAAGACTTAAACATAGATTTCCTTGAAAGAAATATAATATTTAATTACTATAATACACTGGCTCAGCAAATGCCAACAGTTCATAATAAATGGGAGGATATGGATGTTTCTGGGAAAAACTGGAGTTTCATAGTATTTTTATCCTTTTAGCAGGCTATGGTCTTAGAGAGAAAATACATTTAAAAATCAGGGTCAAACATAACAAATTAGTGAAACTTTTCTAGGCTAGGCTGTATGATGGTAAGTTCGGCCTCCCTCCACCTTCGTCCCGACGGTCCCTTTATATGTGTGGCTGGGCTGCGGCTGCGCCCTTTCCCCTTTCCGCCCCTCCTCCGACGAGCTTCGCCATTTCCACCAAGGGGAGCTGAAGCCTTTCAGCCTCCCCTCTCTCTCTCCTCCCCTCCCGCCAGGCCTTTGCTGTCTGCGGCGGTGCGGCGCCTGCCTTATCCCTCAGCCGCCGCCTCCTACCCTTAAGCCGGCCTCTCCCCGCCCAGCCCAGTGGAGCTCCAGAGGAGGTGGAGGCGGAGCATCTCCTCAGCCCGGCAGGCTGTGCGCTCTCTCCAACCCCCTCAAAGGGAATAACTGAGGCTGAATGCAAACAGGACATTCTGATGTCCTGAAAGAATACCATGGTCATTAGTCATCATATCTTGGCCTATTTACTCAAATAATTAACGAAAACAGATAATGAACAGTCAGATCAAGACTTTTTCATGTCAAAATCAAGCAGGAAACTCAAAATAACCCCAAGTTGATTTATTATAAAACGAGACGCATAGAAAGTTGGACAGGCTTTCAAAATTCTATTATTGCACTCTACTACAACATTTCTGAAATCCATATCATGCCTGTTTCTTGACATTGCCTACTTCAGAGTTGACAGGAGGGGTGGAAAACCTCAGTTAACTCCTCAGTACCCGTGAATTGTTACAGGTAATTCTCAACTTACCACCAAAATTGAGCCCAAAATTTCTGTTGTTAAGTGGCATGTTTGTTAAAAGAATTTTGCCCCTTTTTATGACCTTTCTTGCCACAGCTGTTAAGTGAATCACTGCAGTTAAGTTAATAACACAGTTAAGTTAAACTGGCTTCCCTCTTGACTTTGCTTATCAGAAGGTCGCAAAAGGTGATCACATGACCCAAGATACTGCAACTGTCATAAATGAGTCAGTTGCCAAGCATCTGAATTTTGATCACATGACCTTAGGGATGCTGCAATGGTTATGTGAAAAATGGTCATAAGTCACTATTTTCCATGCCGTTGTAACTTTGAACGGTGACTAAATGAACTGTTGTAAGTCTAGGACTTCCTGTAATTGTGGAGAAAGACCGTTGTCTTACCTGAACGGTCATTCTCTGGGCGCTGCGGGACAGTCCAAGCATGGGTTAACACAGTCTAACTGCCCTAGGACTGAGTGAGTTTTTTGTTGACCACGCCTCCCTTTGCCTCTGCCATTCAGTTTTAAAAACGAAGACCTTGAACGTAGACCTTTTGACTGTAGATCCTCAATGTCATAGTCTTCATCACAAACCCTGGGCGGGGTTGGACTGTCCCGCAGCGCCCAGAGAACAACCGTTCAGGTAAGACAACGGTCTTTCTCCTGTGCGCTGCTTGGACAGTCCAAGCATGGGACATACCCAAGCTATTGTGTCCCAGGGCGGGTAGATTCTAAAGTGTCTGAAGCCTCAACCACCTTCTGTAAAACCCTTCGTCCAAAGGAGGCTTCTGCCGAGGCAAAGGTGTCTATTTTATAGTTTTTGATAAACGCTGTAGGAGAAGCCCACGTGGCCGCTCTGCAGATATCAAGGATGGAAGCCTGGGTCGCCCATGCCACCGAAGCCGCTGCGCTCCTTGTTGAGTGCGCTGTCACGTTGCGAGGAGTTGCCTTGCCTTGGTGCTCATAAGCAAGTTTAATGCAGGCCCTCAACCAGCGTCCGATCGTGTGTGAAGACACCTTACGACCGAGCGACCCAGGCAGGAAGGAAACAAAGAAGGATTCGGAATGGCGAAATTCCTTGGTCCTTTTAATATAAATGCGCACTGCCCTCCGCACATCCAATTTATGCCAAAGTTTTTCTGTTGGATGAACTGCCTTAGGGCAGAAATTGGGAAGGATCACTTCTTGTGATCTGTGGAAGTGCGTATTCATCTTTGGTATGAAAGTGGGATCAATCCTTAGAATGACCCTGTCAGTATGAACAATACAAAGGTCCTCCCTCACAGACAACGCAGCTAGTTCAGATATTCTGCGTGCGGACGTGATGGCTATAAGAAAAACTGCCTTGAGTGACAAATGACGGAGACTGGTCTTACGTAATGGTTCAAATGGGGCCCTGGTGAGGGCCTTTAATACTAAGGGCAAACTCCAGGAAAGATAACGATGAACCACCTGGGGGCAGATGTTCACCGCACCTTTCAGGAAGCTTTTGACTTGAGGATGTTGGCTCAAGGACCGACGTGAATGACAGGATAGGATGGTGGACAGCGCCGCCACCTGTCTTTTGAGCGTGTTAGGCGCTAGTCCCCTGTCCAACCCTTCTTGCAGAAAGTCAAGAAGGTTAGGAATTGAGGCCGAAGTGTCCTGGACACCGTTCTTGCCGCACCAGCTCGAAAAAGCGTTCCACGTGGCCTCATATATCCTATTGGTGGAAGGCCATCTGGACGCCTGAATAGTTTGGATGACCTTGTCAGAGAAGTCTTGTTTCCTCAGGAGATCCCCCTCAAGTGCCAGACAGCTAGTTGTAGCCACTGGGGGTCCGGATGACTGATGTGGCCCTGGCTGAGGGAGATTTGCTCCTGAGGTATTCTCCATGGATTCCGAATGGAGAGACTGACAAGGTTGGCGTACCAGGACCTCCTGGGCCAATGAGGTGCCACAAGAAGAAGTT
This sequence comes from Natrix helvetica, assembly GCF_964273705.1. NCBI lineage: Eukaryota > Metazoa > Chordata > Lepidosauria > Squamata > Natricidae > Natrix > Natrix helvetica. Next base: position 76,102,791 of record NC_138549.1, on the reverse strand, counting down.
CTGCTTTTTCTGCTAACAGTTTTGACACTACGTGTGGAATGAGCGGCAATGGCGGATAGGCATACAGAAGGCCCGGGGGCCAATGGCTCCTCAGGGCGTCCGTTCCCTCCGCCAGAGGATTGTAATAACGGGAGAAGAATCAGGGTAGATGTGTGTTGTTGTGTGTGGCAAAGAGGTCTACTTGCGGTTCGCCGAATTTCTCCACGATCTGACTGAAGATGTCCGGATGCAGTCTCCATTCGGAGTGATCGATCGTCTGCCGACTCAGCCAATCCGCTTCCCGATTGCTTGTTCCCGCTATGTGATCCGATCTGATGGACGCCAGATGCCTCTCCGCCCATCTGCCCAGTGCCTCTGCCTCTCGCATGAGGCTTCTGGAGTGTGTGCCGCCTTGCCTGTTGATGTGAGCCTTTGTAGCAACATTGTCTGTTAGTAACAGTACATGATGGCCCACAATGTGAGGAGCAAATTGACGAAGCGCGAGGCGGGCCGCTCTCAGTTCCAGCCAGTTTATGCTGTGGCCCGCCTCCCTCAGTGTCCACGTGCCCTGGGCAAGTTGGCCCTGACAATGTGCTCCCCAACCCAACAGGTTTGCATCGGTTGTCACTACTAGTTTTTCGGGCTCCTTGAAAAGAGACCCTTTCTGCACTGCTGTTGTTCTCCACCAGGCAAGGGAGCGGATCACTTTGGGTGGCAAGTTTACTTTTCGCAGTGAGTTGCTGGTTTTTGCCCTCTGCATTGGCAGGAGGAACCACTGCAGCTCCCTGGCATGGAGTCTGGCCCAGGGAACTACTTGTAGACAAGAAATCATGATTCCCAGAAGTTGGGATAGATGCAAGATCGGCACTGACCTGGTCCTTTTGCACAGCAAGAGTTTGTTTTGGAGATTTTTCATCCTGTCTGGCGACAGGAATACCTGACAGGACTTGGAGTCTATGACGGCGCTGAGATGCTGGATGCGGGTCGTCGGCTCCAGATGGCTTTTCTCCCTGTTCACCGAGAAGCCGTGTTTCTCTAGTGTCTGAATGGTTGTCTGAAGGTCTCTCCGCGCCTGAGCGTGACTGGACGAGTGGATAATGATGTCGTCTAGATAGCATTCTAGACGAATCGGCTGGTTCCTGAGGTGGGCTGCCAGCACTGCCAGTATCTTTGTGAAGGTCCTGGGGGCAGATGAGAGGCCGAAGGGCAGGGCCCTGTACTGGTAATGCCTCCCGTCGTAGTGAAACCTCAGGAACCTTCTGTGTGCCAAGTGTATTGGGACATGCAGGTAGGCCTCCCTCAAATCTATTGACGTGAGTAGATCCCCCTGCCTTGTGCACTCTAGGATGGATTGGAGGGACTGCATCTTGAATCTTCTGTATGCCAAGTGTTGATTTAGACACTTTAGATCCAAGATGGCCCTCCATCCCCCCGAGTTCTTTGGGACTAGGAAAAGGATGGAGTAGAATCCCTGCCTTTCCTGATCCTTTGGAACGGGTTCTATGGCTCTTATTGTGAGCAGATGGTCGATTTCCATCTGCATGAGAATTCTTTTCTGGGGGTTCTTGGGAATTGGGCAACGGATGAACTTCCGTTGTGGAAATGATAGGAACTCTAGTACTAGGCCCTTCCTGATTGAATTCAGGACCCAGGAGTCCGAGGTGATCTCCTCCCACCTGTCGGCGTACATCTGGAGCCGACCCCCTATGGGAGGTGTCCTCTGGTGGTCATTTCCCTCTACGGAACTGGCGGGAGTTGGAACCGCCACGAAAGGGCTTCCGAAAGGACTGCGACTGATGTTGCCTGCCCCTGGTACTGTAGGAGTTCCTATCATGTCCCCTATCCCCCGTCTGAGAGTAGTTTCTCTGGTAGGTGCCTGAGGTGGAGGCTTGATTAGTCTCCTGAGATCTAAAAGTCTGTTTCCTGAAGGAACTAGGTCCCTTGCGATCATGTTTCTTAAGGGTGGCTGGTAGGATCTTTCGTTTGTCCTTGGTCTCAATGACAAATTTATCCAGGGCCTCCCCAAACAGCTGCCCCCCTTTGAAGGGAGCGGAAGCGAACTTCCACTTAGCCTTCATGTCCGCCTGCCAGTGGCGTAGCCACAGGAGGCGTCGGGAGGTGACATTGGATGCCAAGGCTCTGGACACAAATTTGGCTGCGTTCAGAGAGGCATCCGCAGAATACTCTACCGCCGTGGTGATTTTATTGATGTCGTGTTTCCAGCGAGATCCCCCAGAAGGGGGTCTGGATCTCAGCTGGCGGAACCACAGAAGTGAAGACCTGATAAAAAAGGAGGCAGAGGTGGATGCTCTGATGGCCCAGGCAGCCGCCTAGTGAGTCTTGTGACATGCCTTCTCAGAGCGTTTGTCTTCAGCCTTGAGACCCTCTAGAAGATCAACTGGTAAATTTTGGGATGAGGTCAGGGATATAAGGGCATCTACCTCTGGTAACTTTAACACCTCTTCCATTTTGGATTCTACAGCGTAAAGTGACTTGTCACCCCCGCTGGGATTAGTGAGGATACCTGGTTGAATCCACTGCCTCTGGACCACATCCAAAAATAGGTCTGGCACAGGGATTTCATCTACAGTGGGTGCTGGTTCGTTAAATAGCCCTTCTTTATGGTCCTTAGAGGACGAAGAAGGAGCTGTGGTACCTTTTGGTGTGGTACCCAATTCAGTGGCTGCCTTGGCTTTATGCAAAATGGACTTGAACAATGAGGGTTTGAATAACCCCATGAAAGCTGGCTTATCAGGGGGTAGGTCTTCATCCTCAGATAGTTCAAAATCATCAATTTCACCTTCTTCCCATCCTGACTCTTCAGTAGCCACTGAGGTGCCAGGGGATGGGGGATTTGTCTCCCTAGCTTGAGTTGCTGAGGGCTTAGGTTTGGCTCCACTGGGGGTGGGGGCCTCCTTCTGCTTTAGTCCCTCAGCAATGCCTTGGGAAATGGCCTGAGAGATTAGTTCCCTCATTTCAGTAGAAAGATGGGACCCTTTGTCCTCCCTGGGATGGACTGGGGTAGGAGCAGGGCGCTTCCTGCCCCTTCTGGTATTGTAACAGTCCTCTTCAGTGGTCAGGGCCTGACATGGGCCCAATTCCTCTCTGATGGAGGAACTGGGAGAATCGGGATACCCCCAGGAGGCATCTGGGGATGAGTCCCTAGAAATTTCCCCAGAGGAAGGAGGTGATCTGTCCCCTGGGGAAGCTGATATGACGCGGACGCCTTCCCGCTCTCAGCCCGAGTGCTGGCAGCCGCCGGGCAGCTCACAAACCCCCACGCTCTTTACTACCTTCCTATCCAGCAGTCACTCCGGTTTGAATTAGATCGTCTTATTCTCCAGCGTGTCAACAATTTAAATTTTTTGTATTAGTTTTGGGGAGTCCAGTGTAACTGTCAAAAAACTGAGGAGCTCCCCTGCTACAGTCCAAACGGGCGGACTGAGTTTTTAAAACTGAATTGCAGAGGCAAAGGGAGGCATGGTCAACAAAAAACTCACTCAGTCCTAGGGCAGTTAGACTGTGTTAACCCATGCTTGGACTGTCCAAGCAGCACACAGGAGAATGGCAGTTCCCATTGTGGAAGCTAGGTGTCTAGTGTGACCTGCAGGTCAAACTAAAGCTCCGTTTTCTGCTGCTATAGCTTCCTGCTCTATATTCTCTGACAGATGGCTGCTGGAGGCCATTTTGCACTTTCCCTGGTCTCACCTGCCTCCGCTGGAGACAATGGATCCCCCCAGTCCTATCCGGGTCGCCACAGGTGCCCCCATCATGAGTGACGTTGAGCTGGCCATGTCCACCCGAGGTCAAACACAACCCTGATGCAGCCCTCAATGATATCAAGTTTGGCACCCCTGCTATATTGCTATTCCATGCTTATGTCTAAGAGTCCAAAACATTATTTAATGCAATAAACCTTGCTACTATACTGTAGTTTTAAAGGTAAACTAACATGATTAGCTGTTTAATGTGTAAAAAAATATGATGTATATTTAGATTCCTAAATTAGTGATATAATAAAAGCATGTGCACGTTTTTAAGTTTCTAAGAACTATTACCAAAGTTACAAAGTTTATTATATTTCAATAAATCAGAATAGAGCTGGAAGTGAGCTTGGATATTTTCTTAGTCCAACCCCCTGCTCAGGTAGGAGACCCTGGCCTATACCATTTCAGATAGATGGCTGTCCAGTCTCCTTAAAAACGTCAGTTCAAGTATGTTTTGCAACACAATTTGAAAATAATCTTCAAATTAAATCATTTTATGCAGATAGTATTAGGTTGCAATAGGTAAAAGACTCTATTCTCTATAGACTTGATTTAAACACTAACCACTATTATTTTGTTTAGTTTTTAATTACATGGATTTTTTTTTCATGTTTAACAAAGTTCCTTTCCTTTTTTATAATAAAAACAATTGAAATTAGTATTTCAGTTCCACAAGACTTCATTTATGCAGGTTTTATTTACAACAAATTGTATTTAAATTATTATTATTATTATTCCCAAAAACTCTCCATAAAAAAGCAACATTAAGGAAGTCATAAACAAAAGCCAGGTTTACATGGTTGATTCTTGGATGTATTTTAGATGACTAACAGCAGTGATTCTTTCTGATACCAAAGACACTGCCTAGGAAGCAGTATTGCTACCTTGATTTATTTCGCCTGATATTGAAATAGAAATAGTTTTAAAATTGCGACAATCAAATTAAAGGCATATATAGTTTTAATTGTAAAGCTTTTTGTAACAAACAAAATGAGATATGTATACAGTGAAAACATATGGGGAGGGCACTTCAGTCCATAATTGATTAAATCTATATTTTTTACTCTTCAAGAATCTATTTTTAAAAAACTGCAATTGTTAAGAAAAATACATGATTTTGAAAGCTAAACAAATGCATTAAAATGGCAACAATAATTTTTCATGCTCAACAGCTTTAAAATAACTGAAGTCAAGGAAAATATAGATACATTAACTTTTCAATTGTTAAAAGAATTTTCAGTAGAACACTTGTTTTAGTTTGTTGTAGCAAACAGACACCATAAAGGCCAACTATGTTATAAATTTTTTGCACTGTAGCTTTCTTCATGTAATGAACGGAATATTCTTTCTTGGTCTCTCTGCACACACACACGCACACAGAATAGCAAATATTGCAGTCAGAAATAAATTCATTAAAATTATAAATAGTTTTCTTTACAACAGCTGTGCATGTCTTAAAAATGATTTAGAATAAGTGTTTCTGATCTCAGGTAACCACAGCACTTTTCTACTGTTTATTAAAAGCAGCTGCTTCTTTTTTCACATTTTTGACCAAATCTGAATAAAAATGTGGCTCTTTTAAGACTGTGGAACTTGGTCTCCATTTAGTGATTAAACAAAAATTGAACTTATTTCATTTAAATGATTTTAAAGTCTAAATCAGTTAATTAAATACAGTTCATTGAAATACATTACTTTCATGTATCCAGTATTTTTTGTCTCTGTCATATTAAGATCCCTGACAAGATGACACTTTTCACAATCTCTATTCTCTACATTTTATTTCCTCTTTCTTCATACACACACACACACACACACCTATTTCAATACAATACCCCATTCATTTAATGAAATAGACAACAGCTATATAATACTGTTAGCCTTCAAAATGGCTAACATCTCGAGACTAATGAAATATCACATTTCATAGACATGATCATTAATGTTCATTATTTGAAATGTTCTGTACAGAAGGAGCTGAATCAAGACCTAGTAACGTTCCAAGATAAGTTTGTTCTCTAGGATCCAATATTTGTTCAGGTTTAACTGGATGAACTATATTTGCTGGTTGTGGAGTAAGAGTATATTTTTCAAGAAATTCCAGATCTGTTGTTTCCTGATAATCTGTTGGAGAGGGTTGTGAAGGAAGAATTGAGTGAGATGAAGATGTAACAGGAGACTGTTGTTGTACAAGATCAGACTGAGTTTCTCGTATTCGAACAGATATCAGGGTCACTGGCACACATGTGTCTGATGGTACATTCTGTAGCATTGCCTTGGAATCCACTTGATAAGTTGTGTTTTGATCCACAAATGGTTTAGAATCACCTTGAAAAGCTTTATCGTCTGGTGTGTACTGAGCTGGTAATGAGACATTTTTTTCATCTGACAATGAGTTTTGCAGTTCTTCTGCAGACTTCCCTCCATGTACGTGATCAGTATGGTATTTTAGTTTATCCTTTCGTTTAAATGTTGAATTGCAGTATTGACAATTGAAAGGGCGAGCATCTGAATGAATAACCATGTGTTTAGTTAATGTCTTCTTTATCCTGAAGGACTGGTTACAAATTTGGCATTTGTATGGTTTCTCACCTGCATTAAAAAAACCAATATTAATAGAATAAATATGCTACCTTTTATATCCTACCTACTTATTTAATCTTTGTTATATAACAAAACATTGTTTCAAGTAATTTCTATAGAATACAGAACATCTGACACATGCCTGAGAAAAAAACCTATAAGTCATTTTAATGTTTACTATTATTTCATTTTTTACAAAATACATAATTAATTTTAAGAATACAGAAAACCTTCCATTTACACCAAACTTTGTTTCAGGTTAGAACAAAGCATCGGAATATGCAAAATTGATAAACAACACCATTAATTGATACTCTGTGGTTTCCAATACATTCAGATGACCTGATTCATGCTGATTGCCAGCCTTGGATCAAAAATGGGCTGAGCTACTTAGGTTAACAGAAAGCATTGTAGGGCATGGGAAGACGAGGATGGGTGGAAAGTGAGGTCTTAATTTTGTAGTTTTGCTTCAAGAGGATTCCCCCCCCCCTCAAAAGTTCATCAAATTAAAAAAAACTCTTTAAAATTCATACCTCAATAATCACACAATTCATTAGTTTTGCTGGTGTTTTGGAAACTGTATTTGACTGTTTTGTGTCTTGATTAGGGTTATGAATGGGAAGTAAAATAGCTTCTTGTCTTAATGATGACAGAGGGGGTAGAAATCCACGCTGAATAGTATCAGCCACTCAACTTGCAGGAAGGTTGGCCAAAAGAACTATTTTAAAACATTTTGACAACATTCTTTTATGAAAGCATTGGATTGGGGAAATATTTAGTTAACTGGGGAACCTTGGAGAGTCCAACAACATGGAATATAGCAAAAAGCATGGAAGGAAATTGGGATAGATTAAGAATCCAGAAGATTCTTTAGCAAATCAATAAACTGTTATTGATTTAAAATTAAGAACAATGCTCAAAATGTTCTGGATTAAGTATTTTCACTACCTAAAATAAAGAAAATTGAAAAACAAAACAAAAAAATGCAAGCATTCTCTTTTGCTGCAAACAAGTTTTTAAAAACGGAAGATATCCCAAATGAGTTTTTAGGCCACTCTATTTGTTTACCTGAATGTGTCCTAAAATGCATATCTAAACTTGATTTCCCCTTAAAAACTTTCTTGCAGACTTCACATTGATGAAATGTTGCTTTGTACCTTCGAAGAAAAGCAAGTAAATAAAATATATTAGAAAATGAACTTTTTACCAAGGAATGTTTTCAGGATTACAGAAACTAAATTACTATTACAGGCTAATTCTCATTCCCCCCCCCCCCCATTTTTAAATCGTTTCTGTAGAAATATAAGTGCATTTAATTGTTTGCTTGTGAACAATTTCAATACCTTCACAAAAAGCGTTAATGCAAATAAATGTGTAAGAAATTCAGTTCTGTCCAGTGATGGGACTGGAATCAGGATAGCCAAGTTGTTACATTTTTGGGCAAATTTGTGAGTCAATTTGAAGGGAGAGCTGAACCATGTGTATATAATCAAATTTTGATGGCTAGTAGCATGGTGGCAGCAATGGTCCTTAAACATTTACTAGTGTATCACTGGTTCTATCTCTTGTAAATGGGACATTTTAAAGAAAGAAAAAGACCTTTAATCATGCTGTGATTTTATTTACTGTATATAACACTGCCTATGAGTAAACCACTCTGTTATGTTTTGTATTTTTCATTTTTCTGAAATGATATAAGGTTTGGACTGGAAGACCTCCAAGGTCCCTTTCAACTCTGCTATTCTGTTAGTCATATATAGGGTTGCAATGTAGACATTCATATTCTCCAGTAAAAGGATAAAGGATTACTGCAAAATCCAGCTATTCTATGCTGGTTTAGGAACTTCATGACTCGAAGGCTACCTATCACAACAGTTGGAGAAAAATGAGAGTTATTATTAATTAAATATTGAAGCACATTTTCTAGATCTTATTTTCCTTGGTCTTGTTTTCAATTTCATGCCTTTTTCAACTGTCTGATACAAACCCATTTAAGATAAAAATTTATATATCTCAAGTAAAAAAAAACCATAGAATATAAAATTAGATAAGGCACTTAGATCTCTAATTAGTATCTTCTATGTTTGTTTCTCACAGTTTTGTGAAGCAGATATCATGTATTATTGAAACTTTTTCTCCAATGATGTTTTCCCTGACTTAAAATGTCCCATCTGTAGGTATGAATACTTTGCTTTATATGTGGTATCTAAATTATATTTTCATACTTCTTTAATAATTGAAAATTGTATCTTATCATACCATAATACGCTATATTTCTTCAACATTAGTATTCAAGGGGTAAAAATAATGTGTTCATATAAGACTATTTTTGGTTCAATTAAACCCTGATTTAACCAGAACCTGACCCTGGTTCTATTTGGTGTATACAAATCAATCTAACATATTCTCAGATGTTGGATATGTTACAACAATACATCAATATCGAATAAATTTCAATATTAAATTAAACTTACTTTTGCCATACTTTTTCTCCTAGATGAACACTTTTATAATGAACAGTGAGATGATCTCTTCGGCCAAAGCATTTTCCACATTCCTCACACTGATGGGCTTTCTCTCCTAAGATGAAGCAATAATATATTCTGAATTAATTTAATAAAACTTCCAGGAAGCATGCAAAATAATGCCAGAGGCATCCAACTATTTCTGATTTGGGACCAGTCATTTTCTCTCAGTCTAACCCATCTACAAGATTATTGTGGAGAAAATAAGAGAAGGGAATATTATGTAAGTCACCTTGAGCTATATGAAATAAAGGAAGGATATAAATAAAATAAATAAATTAGGGATCAGTGTCCAAGGCTCATCAGTACATGATAATATATATGTCGCCAAGAGTGGGACACAGGGAGAAAAGTAGGATTTATAAAATAAAATAAACTGCTCACAGGCTTAACTTGTCTTTTAAAATTAAATTTATTATCTTGAAGATGTGGGGGTGGGGGTGGAATTGAGTTTACTGTGTCCTGGTTCCACCACTAATTTCACCACTGATCTATATTCTGTGACCCTTGGCTGCTGAAAAAAGAATTTTAAAATATGCAGTTCCTCCATGAGAAAACAGTTGCATTTTGGTATACCTCAGTGTTTTCCATGAGTAGGAGCCTTTTCATTCATGGAATATCTGTTCTGCAAATAACAGTCAGGCCACATATGTTGGCATACATCCTCTTCATCTCTAACCAGTCATGGTGAAAATAGATATCCTTTCTTTCAGCAGTCCATTATTTTGTGAAATATAAACGAACACTATGTTCCTGGATTCTTTGATTGAAAAAGGTAATGTCAATGCCACTCCTTACCTGAATGTATCTTTTTGTGTTTTGTAAGGTGATCATGGCGAATAAATGTTTTTCCACATTCTTCACATTCATATCTCTTATCATCATGGTGGACTCGCAGATGAAGCCAGTATTAACAGGAATACAAGATTAGCATCTGCATGCTTAATGTACCATGATATTCAAATCTGAAAATCTAAATTAGTATAACTTACACTAAGGTTACAAAACTTATATTAAGTATAACTTAAATGTGAAAATCTAAATTAATATAACCCAACAATGATACATCTACTCTGAGACATTTCTGTACTATTTCTGGGTAGATACTGTACGCTGCTACTGATTTTATTAAGTCTAAATAGTTTTGAATTTTGGGAAAAAATGGATCATGGAATCTAGTTGTCTTGTTTCCAAGTAGATGGGTAAAAATTATATTTAAATTTTGCACCCGTCTACTTGGAAATATGACAATTCAGATGAGCAAACTTTGGTAAGGATTGCTTATTAATAGTCCATTTTTTGCTAAAATCTAAAAATAACTTCCAAAGGGATTTTTCTTATTGTAGTAATTCATACTGAATTTTAATTCTACTCTTTAATGACAAACTACCTATAAATACTATAACAAAGTCATTTCAGAGCATAACTGATCGTGGCATTACAGTATAGAATGTATTACCTATAGGAGCTTCCATGACGAAAACTCTGTCCACAAATGCTACATAGATGTGGTTTTTCTCCACTGTGAATTCTCAAATGCTCTTTTAAAGTTGTTCTGTAAGGAAGAAATTCAGATATAAAGATGATTTTCCCCTAATCCTTTTACAATAATACATTTCATTATAATGCATTTAAAATGGCCAGAGTCCAATTTTCTGCAAAGTGTAACTAACATCTATTGATAATGGACAAAGTGTTACCAGATACTGGCAACATTGCCAATGATCACTGACAGCTGGGTTTGGCTTTTTTGGGAAATACATGTATGGTTCTGGCATTTCTCCCATCACAGCACGTAGCACCCAGGACATTCTAAAAATATTAGTGCAATACTTTGGGGCACCATGTACTAAAAAATCCACAGTCTTAGGGGTCTCTGTAGAAGTGTATGTGTAACTGAAGATAAGTATTTTATTGTTCTTTTTTTAATTATAAGATTCTGCCATTTTATTTCGTGTATAGATTAAATTTTAATTTTAAAAATTATTCTGTTGTCCAATTCCAATCATGATAAAATCACTGCTGATATTCATACATACATCCCTGCGGCCAATTCGCTCTCACAGGGAGGGGCTTCTCCAGGTGCCGTTCACTAGGCAATGCCAGCGGGCGGCGCCAAGGAGTAGGGCCTTCTCTGTGATGGGCCCAACCCTCTGGAATGACCTCCCCCCCGATATTAGAACCACCACGGACTTCCGCTCCTTCCGACAAAAATTGAAGACTCACCTGTTCCGATTAGCTGGCCTGGCATAATTATAACTGTTATAACTGTTACCTCCTGGAAATATATTTTTAACTGGTATTTTAAGGGTATTGTTTTAAATTTAACTGATTTTAGGGGTTTTAAAGCCATATTTATATTCTTGCTGTACAGTTCTTTTAATTCTTTTAACCTCCTCCATATTTATTTATTTATTCATCTGTTTATCTATTTAATGAATTTTACTGTGGATGATGTATTTGCTGTGTGGACTGTACACCGCCCCGAGTCCCTTTTGGGAGAGGGGGCGGTCTAGAAGTGCAAAGAATAATAATAATAATAATAATAATAATAATAATAATAATAATAATAATAATAAGGCTGCACTGCTTGGATCTGCACGTATATTACGAAAATACGTTACGACGTCCTAGGCCCCTGGGTGGGGCCCGACTAGTAATTAATGCCAAATCCGGCGAAACAACTGGCCGCTGTGATACACTTCTGATAATAATAATAATAATAATAATAATAATAATAATAATAATAGGAGGAACACAAACTTAGTTATCATTTTAAGTCACACAGTCACAAAATTGAGAATTCTGCTATGCTATATAGTTGAATATGTAAATACACAGAATATAAAATAAACTAAGTAAGTGTGCCAATAGCACAAAAAATGTCTGAGAAGATAAAATGAAGGAAGGAAAGGAAGAATCTGAAAAAGGCCATTTAATACATTGATCAAAGGCTATGCTTCTGCCTGTCCATATTCTTGTCTACTGCTATTGAGAATCAAGCTTCTGCTGATCTGCACAGTCTTTCTTTGGGTTGTTTCTTAGTCTTACTTAGCGTTTACCAATAATCAAGTCCCAGACACCTATCTTTATTAAGCAGGAAAAACCTTCGCTACAAAGAAGAAAACGATGATTTAGATAGCACTTCCCAAATGCATCTTTCTTGAGGATCATTCTGCAGCTTTATAATCCCAGAAAAGGTTGCTGACATATTAATGAGTTTCTGAACTGCAAAGCAGTCTTTCTTTTTTAATTCAAAGTGCTGTACAACACTCATTTTATCTAACCTAAGCAGCAGAAAAAAATAAACAAAAATTTCACTGATATAAAAATGGAGTAAGTGATGGACTTTCCTTAGGCACAGAAACTGGCTGGAGAGTTTTTTTCTTTCTTTCTTTTTTTTGCCCAACCTATCTCAAAGAGTTTTGTGAGGATCATAGGAGGAAGGAGCATTATTCATTCTGCCTTGAGTTATACAAGATAAACAAGGTATGTACATCGAATAAAAACATACACCAGAAACCCTAAAATTCAATGGAGTTTCCCTCGGCTCAGTATATACAAATGCTGCTTGATGAATAAAGACTGGGGAAATAAATGGAACGGGATATTCTGAGAAACATATGTGTGCTAATTAGCATCAAAAGAAGTTCTCCACTATACAATTACATTGTTCAACTGCTTTTACAATATTTTTTAAAAATATTGATGAATTCATAGATCTGTTTTCTGTTTAATTTATATTAAACACAGCATGTGTATTAAGCATACCTTTCTCTAACTGATTTTCCACAAATAAAGCAAGTCCATTTTCTCTTTCCTCCATGAGTGCATTCAATATGGCGCTTCAGATTTCCAGTGTCATTAAACTGACGACCACAAATATCACATGGAAAAGGTCCTAAATAGACACAGGGATTCAATTTTACATTTATGCAACTTGAGCAAGTGATTTGAATCAATAAACTCATATTTTGAAACACAAAAATACAAAATGGAACAAAATATTTTCTTTGTTTTGAAATACCTAGCCACAAGAACATTAATCATCCATTTTTAAACAGTTCATCATTTCTTTCCCGGAAGTTGCAACTGGCAACTCTGACATAATAAATTAAGCTTACCAAAACTTTACTACCAAAAAGGAAGATATTTTGTACAGCTTTGTATTTTTTTTTTTGCATTCTTTTCTTTTTGTAAAACTTAAAACACATTGATATTACATTTTTATGGACAACTGGTAAGACATTAAATTTTGGTGTTATAACTATCAATAGAGACTCCCTGGACCAGTTTATCTATGAATTGTCTGCCATTTGATTGTTTCCTGTATTTTTGCGAATATCTAAAACTCTAGGTCTCACATAGCCAAAGTGGGTTGATCAGCCCTTAAAGCAGGGGTGTCCAAACTTGGCAACTTTAAGACTTGTGGACTTCAACTCCCAGAATTCCCCAGCCAGCTGGCTGGGGAATTCTAGGAGTTGAAGTCCACAAGTCTTAAAGTTGCCAAGTTTGGACACCCCTGCCTTAAAGTTTTTAAAATTTGATTGTATGACTCAAATAATTGTTTAGCATTATATTAGCAAAAAGAGCCACACTACCTCTTGAAGTCTTCTTGAGCAGGAGAAAGCAATTGTTTTAAAAGATGTTTATTAAATGAACAATTTTCCTCAAAATGTACTAAATTACCAATAGTGACTTGCAGAAAAGAAATGCCAGATTGAAGATGGCTCTTAAAAAGCAGAGTCATGATTTATCTTTACAAAATCCATTTATCCTTAAAGAAAATTAGAAACACAGAAATAGTTATCCCCTCTTCTGTAGCCTGTGAATCTAAGCAAATCTTTTGTTTCCATGTCAACATCACAACCATAGCTTTTAAAGCTCCAAAAACAAGGAGGAGGGAATGCTAGGAAGTGTAGTTATATCTTCCATGTTACATGTATTGTTGAATCCCAATAACCCTAAGTTCTTCTCTGTTATTTTTTTATATTGAGAGGTGCTTCAAAAAATAAATATCCTCTAATCTTTCTATTTCAAGTATAATACAGTTGTGCTAATGCATTAAATAGAATTGCAGCAATTTCCCCCCAATAGATTTTAATGGCAAAATTGACCAAAAAATTGTCAATGTTCTTTTATTTGTCTGATTATTTAGCAAACGCACAAATTTGTTACATGCGACTAAACCAATAATGAAATATAAACAGAGCAATGTTTCATATGTTACTTTAGTTCTCAGCAACAAAGAAAATGGTTTAGGAGAAAATTTTTAATCATTTCTGCTCAAAGTCTAAAAATTTACTGTTTCCAAGAAAATTGGTAAAACAGTATGTCCAAAGGTTTAGTAGCTCACAAAGCTATTACATTTTTAAAAAAAACGAAACAGGAAGTGACCCTGATAACTTTCCCCACCTCTCTTTTGTTGTTGGGCTTGCATTTTTTTGCATTTTTCAGAATTCATTGAAAAATAGTTTTTGTAATGGAAAATTGGCCTTGATCAACTTTAGACTGGTGAAATCAAATAGATAGGCTGAAGTGGAGGATGGGGAAAATAAACTGTGAGCTGCAAAACATATATAGTAGAACCTCCAGTCACGACCGTAATCCGTTCAATGACTTGGGTCGCAACCTGATTTGGTTGTGACTAGAAGCGAGACTGACTGCACATGCGCATACAAAAAAATGGTGCGGAAGGGGAAATTGCCGTGACTGTGTTTGATCGCCCCTCAAATATTTGTTGGCAACCAGATGCAAAAATTTTGTGTTACCCGATTTGGTTGTGGTCAAAAGCACAAGTTCGTGACCAGAGGTTCTACTGTACTGTAAATCCCTAACTATAACTAGATTAACTGAAATTTGAGGGATTTTTTTTCCACAAAAAGCCCCTAAATAAGGATTTGTTTAATTAATTTGTCCAAAAATTGAACCTCATCTTCAGGCAGTTTAAAGAATTGTTCACACTGTGAATAGAGATTTGGAAAATTGGTATACAGAATTCAGCTAATGAATTAAAAACATATTTGCACTGAATATTTTCTTACCTAAATGGAACTTTTCTTGATGTTTCAATCTCGTGAAACGGGATTTAAAATGCTCTTCACAATAGGTACATTTGAAAGGCTTATTCTGAGTATGAAGAATTCTGTGTTCTTCCAAGTGAGGTCTTCGTGTGAAAGACTTATTGCAAATCTGTAGCAATAACAATAGGCAATGATTAAGTAAAATACACAACCTTCCTGAAGAAAGTAAAGTTATCTAGGAAACCCAATCTTAACACTCAAAGGAATGAATTATAAATAAGCATATTACATTTACATTTGCAAACAAGCTGAGAATTTTAGATGCCAAAATGTACCAAAAAATTGGGTTTGGCTTAGCCAAGTATAGGCTTATCCACATGTATGCACAGTAATATTTTTAAAATATTTGTAATTTTTGTATATACTCAAATGAAATTATCTGACTCTCAAATATTTTAACCACAATATAATGAAAAATGTGGATTGGCTTATCCATAGATAATGCTTTTTTCATAATCTTTTGGTTAAAAATTTGAGGGTTGGCTTATCTACTGATATGTATACATATACATATGGTAGCTTTCGGGAAATAATTGTACTATGCAATTGCATAGTTATGACTATTTGCTTCTCTGTTAATCTTGTTACAATACAATAGCAGAGTTGGAAGGGACCTTGGAGGTCTTCTAGTCCAACCCCCTATCTAGGCAGGAAACCCTAAACCATTTCAAACAGATGGCTATCCAATATCTTCTTAAAGACTTCTAGTGTTGGGGTTTGAACTTTTATCATAACTTTAGCATATACGGTGATTTACTCAGTGTGGATTGCTACATACTATTTTCTCCACTAAAGTTACTTTATTGAACCATTCACCATTTTTATTATCCTGAACCCAACTGCAACGTACACTATTTACACACTAAAACACATAATGAAACATAGGATTTCCCATTTATCCATAACATTATGATTTAGTGACTTAATTGTTTTAGGCACTTATCAGGTCAATGTACTCAAATAACATCTGCATATTATTCTCACAGCATAAAAACAGCAGCATAACCAAGAGCATGGAGCAAAGCTTTTGTTCATGTTCTGGAATTTCAAAAATCCATTTCCTACTGCAGCTCCTTGACAAACATTCTAAAACAATTTACAATAGTTCTAAGTAGCAGTTAAAACAGCAAATTCAAGAACTTCAGTAAATAAATGCACAGCCTCCGATCTGGATTCAACTCACAGATTTTAAAAAAATAAGTCAGAAGTATCAAGTAATTTCAGTGAAACCAAAATCATACTTACCTCACATTTCCATCCTTCACTTTTTTTCTTCCTGGTAGATAGAAACTCTTGTACATTTTCAGGATGAAATCTGAGGAGAAAATCTACTAAGACATTATTTATTTAATAAATATAACACAAGAAACAAATCACCAGTTTGCATTTTGTTACTGGTTGCTGGCTAATTGTATAATTATGAAAAAGAAATATTATCCTGTATTGCATATAAAGAAAGCAAAATATTTGAAGTTTCTTAATCTATATTCCCATTTGAAAAGTTATGTATATAACCCAAGCTGAAATTTAGAATTTGACATCAGCACAAGTATCAACTGTTTTTTAATGTGCTTTTAGTCATCCTCTTTAAGCACTTTTTGCCCCAATTTATTTAAATCACCTTTCAATATTCACCAAACAGAAGGACATGCATTAAAAAGAATATGTAATACTACTGAACATACTGATGATATCTCACTTCCCATGTATACATACTTGGTAGAGAGCATATACTACTAATATACCACTTTATAGATATGCAGAATTTTACTCAGCCTGAGGTCTTCTAGATTTTCATCATCTCCAGGCAGGGCATGATTGGAAAAGGCTCGTGTATGTTATGCATGCTTTTAACATCCTACACATTTAAAATAAGTTGCCATGTATTTAACTGGATTATTGTTTATATCTAATATCCTGCAGCATAGTGTTACATAATTTTATAATAAAAGGAAACTAAATGATCATTCTATTATCCAAAATGCAGTATCAATGATACTTGCCTTTTTATATGCTTTATCAGGGTCTTTTTGGTGGCATGTAGTTTGTTACAATATGAACATTTGTGTTCCTTTTTATGAAATTCCAATACACTGTTGTGTTTTTTCCTGTGTTCTGTTAAATTAGATTTGGTTGAATAACGCTGCTCGCAAATATCACATTCAAAAGGCTTTTCACCCGTATGTACTCGAGCATGGCTTTCAAATTTTCCTACAAAATAAAAGATATATATTTTGTATTGTTCACAAATATTTTTAATTGCAGCGTATTTTCTGAATTGTTAAACTGCCCAGAGTTATTGATTGAGATGGGCAGTTATAAAAATTAAATAAATAAATCTTACACATTATCAATTCCTATTCCTATAGTCCTGGAGCACAAAGCAACTAAGGATTAAAAAAGATCATTATCTGAATATGATTCTATAAATGTGTCTAGAACTATATTAAGATTTAATTTAACTTTAAATAAACCAAGATTATAAGCCCATACTACAAAACGATAAGCCAGTGCAATTTTATTTTTATCTTGAATTATTCAGATGTTTGATCATCCATAGGAGAATGCAGGTTGGTTAGTCTTCATGTAGGTGTTTGAACTTGATATTATCAGGTACATGAACTTTGGCAGTGGCAGGTTACGGCTGGTACGCCCCGGTACAGGCGTACCGGTGCCTGCTGGGAGCAGCAGGGACCGTTCCGGTACGGTGCTGTGGACGGCCCACCCGCCCTCCTTACCTGTATTTGACCCAACTGGGCCATTTGTGCACGCACACGCAGTGTACAGCGCCTGCGCAACATTCCGCTGAGCAGCTGGAGCGTTGCAGGGCAGTGGTGTGCATGCGTGCACAGCGCGTGTGCACGTGGTGGATGCCCGGCCCTGTCGCAGAATACTGGTTGCGATGGGATCCGGAACCCATCATTGCTTTGGCAGCTATAAAAGGCATCTTCAAATGATTTCATGTTTTTGTATTGTTCAAAAATATTTTTAATTGTAGCGTATTTTCTGAATTGTTAAACTGCCCAAAATTATTGATTGAGGTGGACAGTTATAAAAATTAAATAATTTTTTTAAAAAATGTTCGATTGAACTGCAAGCCTAAAATTGCACATTGGGCAAAAGGGTATCCAGAATCAGGGCTAGACTTTTTCTTCTCTAAGAAAGCTGGCTATGCTTCTATTGATATAATAGTAAACTGATAAGGTTACCAGTTACCACATACCAGTTGAAAAGCAATAATTTAAAGAGCAGTCCATTAATCTGTAGACTCTCCAGATACTGTTGAATTGTAGCTCCAAACTATCCCAGTTAGTACAACCAATGGTGAGGGGTAAAAATTCTACAATTCAATAGTATAACAGCCAAAAATTTCTATGAACATTGTTTTACAATGCATAGAATTCAGTATTGCTTATAGTGTATATCACAATGCTAATATATTTTCAGGGACATATTCCTACATTGATTGAAGGCCCCAAATGACACAGGTAAAATTTGAGTGGAGATGAAACATTTGAATGGGGGATGGGGGAGAGACTTTTGTCTATATTTCTGAGGTCTAATTTAACATTACTTATTAATCTCAATATTGTTTGCCTGCAACTTGTGTGTATGTGTGAGAACACGCAGTGTTCTTGAGATCCAGTTGTAGGCAGATTCAAAATATGATAACAGTTAATGTGACACGTATAGCAGTGTAGATACCGTACAGTTCATTTTTATTGTACTTGTTAGTAAGGCCCAATGAAGTGATTCATTTACTAGACCTATAGTTCAATTAGGTCAAGACAACTGTAAATATGTGGTCATTAAATAACCTAACTTCCCAGGCTATGACTGTTTCATCTTATTTCAGAAGCTAAGAGTTTCTCTAACAGCTTTCTGAGCATTTGAAAAATGACTCTTATAAAGCTGTAAAAAAAAGTCTTCCAATTAGCAATCTGATAGCCAGCTGGGTCTTCCTCAGCTAAATTAACTGCAGGATTGTTGCTGTGGGTAAAATAGGAAGGAGTATTATATATGCTGCCTTGAATGGTACAGAGATATTGTGTCAGCTTCTGTTCATTTAAGGATTCAGTGAAGCATTAATTTTTACAAGGGATAAGTAAAGTTTTGCATGTGCTGTTAAGTGCACCATGGGTATATTTAACATCCAAAGAATAATCACAATTCTATACATTGAATCTGGCCCTAGATGGTAACCCAAGATTGAAAATGACTTGATTACTTTTAAGCCTATCCCTGCAAAGATAAAAGACAAAACATATTCTGATTTACCTGGTCGATCAAAAATTTTATCACACTTAGGACACTGCAAACATTTTTTGCTGCTATTCTGAAGAATAGGTGGTATACATGTGGAAAGCTTATCTTCAGAAATATTTCCTGCTGGACCATCTGGCTCATGGACCTCTTCACCACATTCTTTTTCACTGTGTTGTTCAGACTCTGTATCATCTTCCAAAGTGTCCTCTTCCTGCCCATCAATGTTGTATTCACTTCCACTGTCTTCAGATTCATTGCTCTCCTTACTAGGAGCAATTGTATCTAAATTGGTATCTGATGCATTGCCACTTTCATTGTCACTCTGATCAAACTTGGCTGGGCATTTACGATTTCGCACTGATCGTCTAGTACAAATTACTGACTTCTCAACCATTTTTCGCCCATGTTCTTTTTCCCGTGCAGAAGATTTGTGTGCTTTGGACAAATGATTTTCTAATGATTTCTTGTAACAAAAATTACGATTACATAAAGTGCATTGATGATTGTTGACTATTTTAGGTGTTTGTTCAGTTGTCTTTTCTAGCCGAGATGGGTTTTTTGTTTTCTCTTCAGATTGTGAAATGGAAACATTTTCACTATTTAGCAATTTAACTGCATCAATAATATCTAAAAATTTTGCTGCTTCTAAAACTAAAGATATTTCATTTTTATTTAAGAAAAACTGTGATGTGTAAAGAAACTCAAGCAGATGATGGAAAACTGAATGTGTTACATGATCCAAGGTAATAACATTTGTATTTGGATTTTTGCTCAAATAAGCATGAAAGTAACTGCTCCCAACAGCAACTACTACTTTATGGGAGTTAAATTCTTTCCCATCAACAATTATAAGAAGATCACAAAAAGACGGCTGCTTCTGTCGATCATCATTTAAATATTTAAGTAGATTTGTATTGTACTGCAAAGAAGTTAAGAGTTTTCTTTGATCAGGCAGCAGATAAAGTTCTTTGGAATATATGAGCTGGTCTGCAGTAGCTACTTCTGCAGAATCAACATGAGCTTCTTGTTCAGAATCTGTTACGGGAATCTTATCAGTTTGCTCCCTTGGGTGACCAAGATGTATTTTGTCATCTACATTTACATTAAGCCTTCTTCTCTTCTTCATTGCAATTGTGCCGCGTAAAAATCAGAACTGTTATAAATAAGCCAAACTTTTCCAAACAAATAGTTGCTTCAGTGATACTTGAAGTTATGACCTGCAAATGGATTAAATATGTTTCTTTGAAACCACTGAAAAAAAACTAGATTCATTCCATTTTTTTAACACCAGTTAATTTACTTCCATATTTTGTGAGGTCCTAAGAATTGGCATCCACCCTCTCTTTCTATTTTCATATAAAGTTTTATTTTTTCTTTCCATATACCTACACAAACATACGTTCTCATAGGTACTGTTAACATTTATCTATTGACTTCTACAATTTATCACAATCTATTTAAGAATATAAAAAGCACAATCAGGATAGCTTTCTTGTCACCCTGTATATCCAACTTATTTAGCAACTACCTACTCACCCTCTCTTTCTAGAAAGCAAAAATTCATTTTGAATTGAACCAAAACATTCAAGTCACATGCATGTTATCAAATTGTAAATAGTACTTATTCCTTTATTTGTCAACAGAAGTAATCAGAAAAATAGCCAAGAAAAGCTATTGAACCAGGAAGCATTTAGTTCCGTCTCCAGCTGCATTATCTCTTTCGAATGGTGCCACTAGTAATGTTATTCAAACAGACATGGATTAAAAAAAAGTTTATTCTTACTGAATCTCATTTGCTCATCTTTAAGCAAAGCAGGGGATAATGCACCCATACTACTATGAAAAGGGAAAAGAACAGATACCTCTGCCTATTTAGTTTTATTTATTTAATATTTAATATTTATGTATCATTCATCTCATTAGAGATTAGCTGCTTACAATTATTAAAGCAGTAGGACAATAAATAAAAATGATACTGTCAAAAGATGGGGAGGAGGGGAATATGAAGCACATGGGGAGAGATGAAATCTTTCCTAACCCAATAGCTATCTCCAAAATGGGATACCGCACTGGGGCCCCAGGTTAACTGGCGGAACCAGATCTTCAGGCTCTTATGGAAAATCAAGAGTGGGTGCAGATTTCACCTTGGAGTGTATATGGAGTGTATGATGTTCCCAAAGGCAGGAGCCGCAGCAGAAAAGGCTCTTGTCCTGGACCTCATCAGTCGAAAATTCTTGACTAGTGGGGTCCGCAGCCTGCCTGCTCTACTGGTACTAGTAGGGCGAGCCAATCCCATTGGGGTAGGATGGCTCTTCAGAAAACCTGGGCCGAGCCATGAAGGGCTTTAAAGGTGATAACCAACCTGTTGAATTGCATCTGGAAGCAAGCTGGCAGACAATGTTACACTGGAACAGCAGCGTACCATGGGCTACCTTAGAATTAAGAATTATCTGTGGTGCCGCATCTTGCACTAATTGTACCTTCCAAATACTCTTCAAGGGTAACCCTATGTGGAGTGCATTGAAATAGTCCAGGCATGAAATGATCAGGGCTTGAATGCACAAAGATATTTGTTTTTATTCACTGCAGAATTGATCACTTAAAAAGCAGTCATCTCTAATGTAGTCACTCACTGATCTGTTTGAGTAGTTATAATTGCCGAAGACAAATACAAATGAGTATATGATTTAATTCTAATCCTTTTTCTTGTACTTAAAAATTAACATATGCAAGCATATAAAATGGAGTGTGTTTCCAAGATAGAAAGTTGTAAGAGATAGAAAGTTGTAAGAGAACTAATAAGGAGTAAAGGTGAACAGTATCACATATCTTGCTAAACTATGATTTAATACATATTAAATTATTAAACCATAATTAGTGGGTTTACACATGGCTCATCAAACAAATCAACCCAGACTTATCCCTTGAGGCGCAAATTACCAAGGTTAAATTATTCTACTTTGTACACATTACATGAAGGTCTAACTCTCTGGAGAAAACTCTTAATGCTAGGAAGGAAAGAGAAAAAGAAGATGACCAGCAGCAACATGGATGAACTCAATTGAAGTGGCAATGAGTGCACCCTTGGAAAACCTGAAATACCTGGCTAAGAAGAGATCATGGATAAAATCTGTGTGTATGCTAAGAGCTGCAATGAATTGATGGCCCATAATAATAATATCAAAGTAATAACTATGATTTACAAACCCTGGCTGGGTTCACACAACCCAGAATCAAAGAAACTATCTTATAATTTAGTGTGCCATGTGAATCAACTTAGTCATTCCTTATAAGGAAGACTCAGTGTATAAAAACAGCTATTTCCTTTTTTTCCAAGCTGCAATTGTTATTTCCTCTATTCAGGTTCTTTCTCTGCAGGAAAGATCTGGTTCACTGGATGCTGTCCAGGGAAAACTCAAGATAGCAAGTGAAATGATAAAGTTTGCTCTTTTCACAACCCAGTCTAGATGCTGTATAGCTGATGGAAACAGGTAATTAGTTGGGGGAATGTGGCTGCTTCTGTGACTTTTTCTCTCCACTCAGAGAAGTGTGAGTGAAGACAGAATACCCCTAACCCAATAAATCATATTAACAAACACCCAGTCCTGTTGCACCTCCCTTTTTTGCTTAAATGCTATTGCTCTAGATCTAGAATACCACTCAGACAGCATGTTACCATGACTGCCCAACTCTTATTATTATCTGTCCCTCACATAACTGCTCTTTTTCCCCTCCTCTTCAGTGTTTTATCTGCTAATGCCTTTTGTCTGTTTGCATGATTCCGGAGACATAGCCTTAGCCACATAAAAGAATGGGACCGTGTTCCCCAGCATCATCATCCTAGATATTATTGGTCCTATCTTCCCTGCTATGCTTAGAAGAGCAAGAGAGATGTGATAGGTGGCCTTAAACCAAGCAAAACCAGCCTTATCTGCAAGTAGCTGCTCCTTTGCTCTTTCTTTTGGTGGCTGATGAACATAATAACCCGCCCAATTGTCACATTATTTAGAGCAAGGAGCAGATCAGAGAGGAAGCAACTTCCATCACAGTCCTTTAGGAAGCACCCTGGACAGGAAAAAAAAAGGCAAGCAAGACTGTTTTAAGTTTTATCCCTTCCCAGCCTAATCCTTCCTTCCATTGTGCTAGTAGAGACTGAGCAAGGAGAAAGGCGGCAGGAGCATTAAAACATTTTGTTTAACCTGCATACAGATGCAACAGCTCAGGGGTTAAGGCACTGAGCTTGTCGATCGGCAGAGTTCGGGGGTTCGAATCCCTAGTACAGGTCTCCTGCGTGAGCAGGGGATTAGACTAGATGACCTCCAAGGTGCCTTCCAACTCTGTTACTGTTTACTGTTTATTAACACAACGGAAAGGAAGTGGGGGGAACGGGCTTCAGGGGACTTCCACAAGGGGGGAACCCTCTCCATCGCTGCTTCGCCGGCCTCAATCGCAGGGTGGGGAGCAGAAGAAATTGTTCTTTGCGGCCAGGTGTCTGTCTCTTTCTCCACCAGGTACTGACAGCGTCCCCTTTCCTCCAGCCCCCCAATGATTCGGCCTTCAAGGCTGATCCAACTAGGTTTAGACTAGATCTAACAGGTCAGGTTCGCTCAGAAGCGGCAAGCAAACGAAAACCGAGCCTCAGGCATGTCGGACTGTCATCTCCCCCACCCCGGCCGGGATGGCGAGAGTAAAACTGCGCCCCTCGGAAACCCCCTGAACCCACCCGGCCTCCAATGAGGGGAGGAGCCTCTTACGTACCTTCCTCCCCTGGCCGAGGAAAGGGGCAAATAACGGTCCCGGGCGCGCGCTCTCGGGAAACACGCTTCTTCTTCCCCATTTGCCGTCGTCAGGCCGGCCTCCAGATTCCGAAAGGCAGCGGTATCAAAAAATAAATAAATAAAGGAAAGAAAAAAAATACACCTCCCCCCCCCCAAAAAATAAATCCGTCGCGCCCCTTACCCCCCCTCAGGTTTCGCCATCACTTCCGGGTTCCATGCAGGGAGGGAGAGGGGTGTGTGTGCATGTGTGTGAGTAAAGGCTGACGTCACGCAGACTGAGTTTTTTGACAGGAAGCTGGGCAGGGTTGTCTTTCCGGCTCTATGGCACGTGGGTGGAAAAAAGAGGCGGAGCAAGAGGAAAAGCGAAGGGGTGGCGAATACGCGGGGAGAGGTTTCTCTTTACCCTCCGGCTCCCAATGGGCGTTTGCGGAATATTCATTTCAAAATCGTCAGCCACCCCAGAAACGAGTTACTGTAATATAGCAGTGCTAATCTTTCCGACTTTGCGGACCGGCGGCGGAGTGGGGCGGAGAGATGGAAGAGGGAATGGTTCCGCGCAGGCAGCGGGCGAGCGCTCTCGCAGCGCTATGGAGCTGTCAACGCGCTCGCCCGCCCTTTCCCGGCCCGGTTCCGAACTCTAATAACCTATGATTTATGCTAACGAGTGACTGATACGTTTTGTATTAAGTCACAGTAAATTGGCCTTATGGGTATTTTGACAAAATAAAATTGGGATTATTCTAGTCCCAGAAATAAATGTCTTTGATAAACGTTCGAGGAGAACCGATTTTTTTTTAGAAAGGGGGAGGGGGACGAGATCTGAGCATTGATTCCAAATCACCACGAATATTTCCAAGGTTTGTTTATTTACTAATATAAATAAAATTTCGGGAGGCTTTCAAGAAAGGATCTTTTCCAGACGGCATTGGTGGCTCTTCACTGGCAATTCACAGGCTAGGAAAAAAAACCATTTCCGAACTTATTTCGGGATGATGCTGGGGCAGGCGGACTTGAGCGGAATAAACAACCGAAAGAAGAGTGTATTTATGGAGATTCTCAGTCATCCAGGTCGTGGTTGTCCCAAAGGTGCTTTTTCAAGAGGCAACTGGATTTTCTGGTTTTTTTCTTTGAAGACTTTTCGCTTCTCATCCAAGAAGCTTCTTTAGCTCTGACTGGATTTCACCATTTCCCACCATCCAGTCAGAGCTGAAGAAGCTTCTTGGATGAGAAGCGAAACATCTTCAAAGAAAAAAAGCCATAAAGTCCAGTTGCCTCTTGAAAAAGAACCTTTGGGACAACCGAAAGACGACTAGTCATTTTTCTCAAGAGACGGTTTTAAATTAAGCGCTCGCTTTGTTATTGGTGCGTAACATGATGAGTTCGGCGGCATTGAAATAAGGAAAAGGCTTGGAAAAAAACAAAAATAAACATCTCAAACGATTGGTCGAATCTTTGTTCAAAGCCGCCTGGCGATTGGAGGAAAAAAACACGTGAGAACTGGCTACGGTTTTTTTTGTCAATCTCCCTGATTGGCTGAAGCTGCAAGTTTGAATTCTCGAACGGCGGTTGCGAGTTCGATTTTTTTTTGGGACGGAATTTGTGTATTCCTTTCGAACGGGCGAAGGCCCTTCTGGTTGTCAACGGAAGGCGTTGACGACGATCGTTTCCCACGTATGGAGGAAAGACGGCAGGGTGTGGGACCAGCCGGGCTTCAGGAGCCGTATCCTCCGGAGCGGAGCAAGCGCAGCGCTGCCTCCCCAGGCTGCGAGGATGGAAACGACGCCGTGCTGTCACTCGGCCACTTCTCCCGGCCTCCCTTCCTCAGTTTCGGCTCCGTCCGCGTCGGTACTTCGTGCGTTCGCCGCCTGGCCGTGGAGAACCCCAACGTGGAGGCTGTCCGAGGGGCCATCTACCGCCCGCCGCCCGCCTCCAAAGGCTTCACGGTGGAGGAGCAGGACGGATTTCTCCTTCAGGTGCTTTTATTTAGCAGGGGAAGGCGAGGAGGCGATGTGGTCTGGGAAGGGTCGGCTCCAATAATAGTGCTGTGGTCTAAGCCGGAGGCGGACGGGTGTTAACGTTCGTGAAGCATCGGTAGTCTGAAAGATTGTCCGGTATGCAGGAACGGTTAAATGACAACGACAAATGTAGCAATACTCCGCACTTATTTGTAGGTTTTACTCCATAACTTTCCGTTGCTCAGGGACGTTATAGAATAATTTTCAATTTATGGATGATGTCTGCTGATGCTCTCCCAAAATCTTACTTATTTTTAAAGGGTGTGGTAAGTTAACTTCTTGTTTACTGTTTCTAGGAAAGGGAACCTTGGGGTACATAGGTTAATGGTTAATAAATGTATAGCCTTCCCAAACGAGGCTCTTTCTGTGAGGATTGTTTTTGGTAGGGTGTAAACCTCATGAATACAGGTAGTCCTCGACTTAGAACATTTTGTTTAGTGACAGTTCAAAGTTAGAATAGCACTGAAAAAAAGTGACTTACAACAGCTTTTCACACTTAGGACCTTTCCAGCATCCCCATGATCATCTGATCAAAATTCAGGTGCTTGACAACTGAATCATGTTTATGATTGTTGTTGTGTCTCAAGATCATGTGATCACTGTGACCTGACAAGCAAAGGCAATCAGGAAGGTTGTGTTACTAACCTTTCAACTCCAATGATTCACTTAACAACTGTGGCAAGAAGAGTCCTAAAATGGGGCAAAATTCATTTAACAAATGTCTCACTTAACAATGGAAATTTGGGGGCTCAATTGCGGTTGTAAATCAAGAGCTACCTGTACTTCTTATATTAGGACTTGTTAAAAGAATTTTCTAGATCTCTTTTCCAAGCCTGGATAAAAATAAGACACAAAGTATGTTGCAGGTGAAAAGGCGATCCATTTATTCCCCAAAGCAAAGAGGCTTGTTCTTCAGGGTAGCCTGCAAAGAAAATGGGGTACTTTTATAGGGGGGCTGGTCCTTGGTGTGGAGTTAGAGCCGGCGGGGGATGTGTATACGAGCTGGTTCTAGTGCTTGACTGTATCAAAATGTCAGTCTTAATTAGTATCTGTTGGCTTGCCTTTTGGACAGCCTATTTGTGAGTATGGGGAAGGTGACTGAATATTCGTTGGTTAATAATTCTTGCTCAGGTACTTAGTTTTGCTATTGTCAGTTGATAACAGAGGTGCAATTTGCCAATCCATTGCTATAATGTATTTCCCATAGTTTCCAGTCTCAGTGAATCATGGATTTGTGTTAATGGCTAAGAGATAATTGGGACAGTGAGAGAAACAAAATTAATTTGGTGTAAAGAATATATATGATTATTATTGATTATTAACATAAAATACGCAAACTAACGGTTAACATGAACATGATAATATTATATACAAATATTGTTTCTGTGTATGTGGTGTGTATTCATTCTTGCTATGCAATTTGGTGTGTGTCTGTGTGTGTGGGGGGATTTGCCTTCAAGTCTCTAGCCTGAATAACAACTCATTATTAACTCCTGCCCGCTACTTGAATGGATGTAGTGCAGGCAGTTTTCTTGGCAAGGTTTCAGAAGTTTATAAGCTATCTTTATGCCTAGTGACTAGAATTCATGGTTTCCAAGTCTCTAGCCTGATGACTTAACCGTTTACACAAAACTGGCTTTTACTATGCAACTTAACTTGTAATATTAAATATTGTGAGTAAGAGTCAAAAGTTGGTCTACCTACTTTTCTAGCTAGGGTGTAAGTACATAGTTTACAATGATGAATCTCCAAAAGCTAAGCAGCTTTTACACAGATACAACTGTCAGAAAATCTCAATACAATGGGAGAAAAGTTGGGAAGTTGAAAAAATGTGAATAAGGCAATGTCATAATATCATTTCTGCATATAATATTGCCAAGAAAACTACATAGATTATTTCGGTGACCTTGAGCTTCACTTCAAGATGAAGAAAATCAATTTCAATTTGCTTATAGAATAATCCTTTTTCCTTCCTTTCCTTTTCCTCTTTGCCTTTGTTGGGAGAACTTCCCTGGGTTCCTTTCTTTTGAGCTGGGAGACCATTAGCAGTCTTCCTGGGAAAGTATAACCATCCCCAAAATCAAGGCATGGAGGTTGGCTGCTTTTGGGGCAACTAGCAGGCCTACCAACAAGATATGATATGATATAATATGATTTCAAACCTTTGGTGAAAGACATGCTGCGAGGAAAATATATGGTTTTATGACTGGGAGAAAAAAAATGAAACACATGGCTTTTTATAGTTAGAATAAATATTATCCTTGTTATATCCTTTATCAGAAAAGATCTTCCTGCTCAAGGCATGGTGTAAAGTGCATGGGCATAGGTGTCAAAATTCCCATGTCTTTTAAGTGTTGATTGATTCCGGGCTACCTATCAGGGTTCAATTGCTTTTAAGGAAACATTCTAGATGATAAGGCTGTTAAAAGGCATTGTGGGGGGAACAGATCAGAGGCTTTTTAAACTGCTATCACCCTTTTCACAAATGCATATGTTAGTGGCTGATAAGTTATTTGAACTTTGGAGGCTTTATAGGTTATTAAGAATTAAGTGTGCTTTTAATGGTTTTTTTTTGTAAACTCTAATGTTGTTACAAATATTGTTTATAGAGCACAGTCTTGGTCTGAATTTATATGAGTACCCAATATTATAAAAATATTAATTGTGACAAAGTTGTCAAGATCATGTTTCAGAAGGCCTTTTTCGTTTTTGGAATTGAGTGGCATATAAATCAGAAATCAGAACTCATCAAATTTGCAGATGACCTTAAGGTGGCAGGAATAGATAAACATCACAGAAGATAAGCTCAAGATTCAAAAAGATCCTTACAGACTTGAACAATTGGCCCTTTCCAACAACATGAAATTTAATGTGGAGAAAAGCAAGGTTTTACACCTAGGCAGGAAAAACCAAAGACGTAGGTACAGAGTAGGCAAATCCTCGCTCAAAAATAGTAACCGTGAAAGGGATACTGGAGTCCTAGTAGATGATCACTTAAACATGAGCCAGCAAGATGTGGCAGCAGCCAAAAAAGCTAACACAATTCTTGGTTGTTTAAACGGGCATAGAATCAAAAGCACGTGAAGTATTAGGACGGCTTTATAAGGCCACACCTGGAATACTGCATCCAGTTTTGGTTACTACATTGCAAAAAAGATGTTGGGACTTTGGAAAAAGTACAAAGAAGAGCAACTAAAATGATTAAAAGTGTGGAGACAAAAATATATAAAGAACAGTTGCAGGAATTGCATATGGGCAGTCTAGAGAAAGGAAGGACTAGGGATGACATGACAGCACTATTTCAGTATTTATGCGGCTGCCACAAAGAAGAGGGGGTCAATTTATTTTTCAAAGTGTCAGAAGGCAAGACAGGAAACAATGAATGGAAACTAATCAAGGAGAGAAGCAACCTGGAATTAAGAGAAACTTCCTAACAATAAGAATAATTAACCAGTGGAACAGCTTGCTTTCAGAAATTGTAGGGGCTTCATTACTGGAGGTTTTTAAGAAAAGACTGGACAGCCACCTATCTGAAATGATACAAGATCTCCTGCTTGAGCAGTGGGTTAGGCTAGAGCAGTGATGGCGAACCTATGGCACGCGTGCCACAGGTGGCACGCAGAGCCATTTGTCAGGGCACGCAAGGCGCTGCCCTGTCAGCTGGCCAGCGCGCATGCGCGCACGGGCCAGCTGAGTTCACCTTTTTAAAAGCCATTTTTCGCCCTCCCCAGGCTCCAGAGGCTTTATAGAAGCCTGGGGAGGGCGAAAAGAGCCTCCCCCGCCCTTTTCGCCCTCCCCAGGCTCCTATAAAGCCTCTGGAGCCTGGGGAGGGCGAAAAAAGCATGTAAAAATGGGGGGGTCACGCATTGTGCGCGCCCGCGCACTGAGGGGGTCATGCATTGCATTATGGGTGCGGCACGCCTGCACACGACCCCCCTGCGCTCCCCCCACTTGTGGCACGTGAGCCAAAAAAGGTTCGCCATCGCTGGGCTAGAGGACCTCCAAGGTCCCTTCCAGCTCTCTTCTGATTGATTGATGTTGACATTTTGTTGCTACCTATTGGGAAATGTGCTATACTTATAAAATATACAAGCATGATTTTATTCTCATACAACATTTTAAAGTGCTATAATTTGAATTTAGGGCTACACTATGGAAGCCACATTTCTGCTATGGAAAGCTCCTAAATTTCAAAGTAAATTTGGAGATTGCACACAAAGCAAAATTTGATCTATTAGTGATCCCTACTTTTCTGGAGAATGATACAAGTAAATATATTCCTGGAATATAACTTTTAGCATTAAAAGAAATTAGGTTCATACAAGATTGCACTTGTAACTGAATATATTCATCATGCATTTGTCACAGACACTATGCCAACTGCTTGTTTAATGTTTTTCTTTTGCAGCCTGGAGAGAGGATCTATATATTAATAACATGGACACCACTAGAAAGCGGCAAAGTTCGAGAGCTCATAACTTTTATTGTAAATGATGTTGTAAAACATCAAGCAGTTTTGTTGGGGAATGCTGAGCAGCCTGTAAAGAAAAAGGTAGGACCCTCTGTAGGAAAACTCTCCCCCCTCCCCCGTCCCGAATAAAATATTCTTTATTCTTAATATTAAAAAGAGTCAGAATAGAATATTTTTCCTAAAGTAAGAGGAACATCTTAAAGGCATAAAGCAGCCTCACTCTTCCTGCTATAGAAAACAATCTCAAGCAGAAGCCTGAAGAGGCAAGGGCTAGGCTTTAGGAATGGATATTTTATATCCATTCAGAAAGCTGGACCATGACTCCATAGGAATCTGGCAACAGCCATTAAAATATTAAAGGACATATTCTTGCACAGGAACATGCATCTCAATCAGAAAGCCCAAAGAATGTATAAAAGCCCACCTACTCTCAACCCTTTTTATCAGCCACCCCAGAAACATACTGCTGTAACTATGGTTTCTGGCTACCAAATAATTGAGACCTTTCCAAAATGCAGCCTGCCTCCAATTCATTTCTACAATGTCCTGGTTTGGAACAGGACCAGATTTTTCTTTCAACAGCTCTTTAAAATCTTTCTTGTTCTGCTTATTAATAAAGTCAGTCTCTTCATTTGGCAGGCAGAATATCCATGTATGTAATAAGCTTTTCTGCATAAATTGTTGGCATCTTTGAAAAGGCATGTTTGGTTTTCTTGAAACTGCCAAATCATATAACAATGTTATTACAGATGCAGCAATGTCATAGGTCTGAATTTTATAAATATTTAAAGTCTCCACAACACTCACATCTGCTATATATTCTTGCCTTCTCTGAAATTTTTAGTATATATCCCTGGGTTTTAAACATCTTGAATTTCCTGCAACATTGCATTCAACAAAATAAAAAAATAGCTATTGTAAATAAAATATGCGGTATAGATATGTACATAGTAGAGTAAAAGTGCTGCAATGCTGATGCCAATTTTAAAAATGAGAATCAGTGTTCCTTTATATGTCAGGCAGTATGAGTTTCTAATTTTATAGGGAAATTAAAGAAAATTATAATACTTCCCTATGTGTATTTAATGTCATTTCAGAAAAATCTTTGGGATACTATTAAAAGAAGAATTCCTGCACAGCAATCACGAAAAAGAGTGCCAGTCATTAAAAGTATAAATAAAACATTTCAGATGTCTGAAAAAACAGAGAAAAATAGAAGCCCTCTTCAGTCCTGTGAGAATCTGGAAGAGAATTCAAACAGGATTTCACCTAATGGAAATTCCTTAATCATTTCAGAACATAACCTTTCTCTTTCTCCTATTAGCCCCATCAGTCAAAAAAACCAACATGTCATTTATACTCCCTTATCAACTACATATTCTGTTCCAGAAGTACCAGCATATCATATGTTATTAAATAATGTAACAGAAACCCCTACTGTTACAACTCTATATGATAATGTTTTGCAAAAAAACAAAGTATGCCGAAATAATGATGTTAACTCAGCAGAAATAAATGCAAAATCATTCAGGACGCCAGAACAATTGAATATATCTTTGAATTGTAGGAAGATTTTAAGTCCTGATTCTTTTATAAACAATAGTTATGAAGTGACAGAAGATGCAGCTACAGCAATACCTATTCTTTCACCTGAACAGTTTTTAAGAGAAAATCAAATGGTTATTCAGCCAATCTCAGAATGTAAAACAGTGTCCTTTCCTTCAGCTATGAAATCATGTATGTCAACAGCAAAATTTTCAAAACAGAAAGAAAAGATACAAGTTTCTTTTTTTATGGAACCTCAGCTTTCCACCAAAGCTCCCGGCAATATAAATGAAAGAAATCCTACAACACGTTGCTATGATAAGATTGAACAAAATGTCAAATCCAAGGCAAGTGATCAAGCTTGTTGCCTTCAGAACAAAAAAAGGCCTTTGCTTTCTAGCACTGTTACCAAAACTAAGCCCAATCCTGAAGGAAAAGAAACAAAGATGTTAAATCTAAAATCTAAAAAAAGTCTTTCTAATGCAATAGAGCATTGTATGGACATTATCCCTAAAAATGCAGACCTGGACACGTTGCCAGTTATAGAAAGTGTTTCAAATGAAACTAAATGTATCAAAGATAAAGCCAGATTCATTTATTTGGAATCATCTCATAATCGTAAAAGAAAAAGTGGAGAATATTTAGAGGATGTTAAGAATGGAAGAGAAGAATATGCGGAAAATTTAGGAAGGAAAAGAACTCTGAAGTCCTGTGACAGAAATGGAAGCAAGAGTGCTTTGAAATTATCGGTTTCCAAATCTCAGAATGGAGATAAGCAAAAGAAGAGATGTGGTAATGTAAAAAAAGCATTTAATTTTGAGTTGGTATTCTGATAGAAAAAATAGAGTGAGCCAATCTTTTGTTCTCATTCTCTCTTGTGATTACAAAGTAATAGAATAGTTTGCTTATATAAATTCTTGATCTTTTGCTTCAATTTCATGTTTAGCATGTTAGTATTTTTTTTCTAGGTTCTGCATCACAAAAATCTAAAAATTTTAAAAGGACAAAAAATATTGTTCCTGTTGCACAGTCTCAATTGACTTTTGTGAAGCCTTTAAAAACAGGTAAGCATAAATTCCTGGCATTTTGCACTTTGAAAGAAAAAGGATTTTAAAAAAAATATCATTTGAAATAATTTTGGTAATGTTTAGCTAAAATACATTGGGTGAAATAGTAAAAATAGCAAAAGATAGTAGAATTATATGGTTTGCATTCTTTTCATTTTTATACCACAGCCGCCGATCGGCACTGCCTGAAACAGGATGAAAAGAGGGCTCCTGGAGGCAGAAAACGGCCAAAGGGTGGGGACCGGCAGGTGGGCAGGGCTTCGGCAACATTCGCTGTATAAGATGCACAGACATTTCCACCCATATTTTTGTGGGGGAAAGTGCACCTTATAGTGTGAAAAATACGGTACATAGAAAACCCTTTCTGTGCTTCAACTTTGGACCATCCCAGGGCTTCTGAGAAAAGCCAGGTTTTCATGGCTTTTGGAAGATAAAGAAGGGAGAGATTGTTCTATTGTACTGATGCTGGGATTTTTTGGTGCTCATCCTCTGAATTCCATGAATGATATGGCAGAGATCAAAACATTATTGTGTAGTTATTTAGGCCCATGAAGAGGCAGAGTGAAGACTGATTTGTAAGAGTGAAAGGTGAACTCCTAAAGATGCCATTTTCAATCCAAAATGGGTAATTCCTGCTTGCAATAATATATATTCATATGAGTGTAGACACAGTGTACAACCCGATGAGTTCCTTATGTCGAACTATTAGTTGCATACACAAATTGAACATCAAAGCTAAGTATAATAAAAAAAGGAAGAATTTAAACAGAATTCACCACAAGCTTGAAAATCTTTGGAGAATAATGGAGTATTATGTGAAATCCTAAAACATTTGTTCCATTACAGTTGTTCATCTGTTCTGTTATCTCATATTTTGTGGTACTGTACAAAACGTTGGAAAGAGACACTTCCCAATCTTATTTAACATAAGCAAATCAACATTTATCAGTGTTAGAGCAGCCATGTGATTTGAAAGGCGTGGGCTGCTCCTTTGAAAGCTTGTCTCCACTTTTTGTACATTACATTTGATTGTAGCCAAAAGGCTGAGAAGCAATCTGTCCATGCAGACCTGCCTCACTTTATTGGCAGTTATAATTATTTGTGAATGCACATTCATATTTAAATAACCGGAAAAACCTTCAAAGCAGTCACACTAAATAGAAGAGCCAGTTACAGGGGAATGGTTTATGGACTTCGAGAAATGTCCATTTCCAATCCTTTGCACAGCACTCCTAGTCTCCATTTGCAGTTAGAGATGGAGCTTTGATATATTTTCATTAGGTGATAAGGATTTCAGTGTTTCAGCAAAAAATAATAATATAACTTTTAATTATTTTAAAAGATATTCCTAGGCATCCAATGCCTTTTGCAGCAAAGAATATGTTTTACGATGAGCAGTGGAAAGAAAAACAACAACGAGGTTTTACATGGTGGTTGAATTTTGTACTTACTCCTGATGATTTTACTCTGAAAACAGACGTTTCACAAGGTAAAATTGATCAATGGCATCTTAATATTTCAAGGATTAAGAATAGTTACAAAATATAAGAACTATTCAGCTGTGTGTCTGTTTGCATAAAAATGTTTCATTATAGTTCTTCATGCATCTGCACATTTATTACAATCAGCTAGAAATATAGTTGTGTCGGACCTGGTATTGTTATCTGAAGTCAGCCTAGCAATCGGATTAAAAAGTCTTTTCTTTTGATTGTTGGACTTGTTTAGGATTTGGTGTCATTTGTGCTCAGCACGTTTTAGCTATCTGGCCATCCTTCTAATGACAATTCAATGAATTCTAAGATGAGATAGTGCAAGTTTTAAATTCATACAACCATTTTCTCTTTATTAGTTAATACAGCAAGTCTCATCCTGGGAACAGAGACTTATAAAACCAGTGTTCCTAAAGCACCAACAAAAGAAGAAGCATCATTAAGATCATATACAACTCGATGCAAATTAAACAAACTTCGTAGGTCAGCTTGCCGCTTGTTTACCTGTGATGAAATGGTGAAAGCAATAAAAAGGCTGGAGATTGAAATTGAAGCAAAACGTTTGCTAGTTCGAAAAGACAGACATCTGTGGAAGGATATTGGTAAGAATATAGTTGTGTTTTAGAGCAGGATTTAGAGCAATCCCTGGACCATGGACTGGCACGCGTCCATGGCATGCCAACAACCAGACTGCACAAACAAGTGAAGCTCCATCCGCGGGATGCAGGAAAAATCTTTCTTCATGGAACCGGTCCTGGTGTCCAAAAGTTTGGGGTTGCTCTTTTAATAGGGGGCAGGGTTGGCTTAAGAATATTGATGAATAAATTGACCGTGCTTCTGCTACTAATGTGATCAATATCTTTCTGTTACATTATTCAGAAATGCTTTCACTATATAATACTTTTGCGTCTGTCTTTCTTTCAGGAGAACGACAGAAAATCCTCAACTGGCTTTTATGTTACAATCCACTGTGGTTGCGCATAGGCCTAGAAGTGAGTTTGTACTTTGTAATGATCATTCTGTAAACAATATGCTATTTTGTAAAGTCTAATGTTTATCGTGTTACAAGGAACTATTCAAGATCAGGATAAGATATTCTTTAATGCAAAATTCTTCTGCTTGAGAACATAATGCTTAATGTGAATAGGTATCAGTGGCCAAAACTAGTGCAGTATTTTGTGGCTTATTAAGCTGATTTTCAGTAATGAGAACAGCTGCATTAACATAATAATATAGTATATTGTTTTCTTCCTTTCCCATACATTGGTCTATTGTTTGCTAAAATATTCTGCGAAGATGATAATATAGCAATGCAGACTTGGTGAAATGACTATGTTCAAGTACAGTGACGTGCGGTGAGGTTTATGACTGGTGAGGCACTGACACAGTGCTGGGTTTCAAATATTTTTAGACTTGTGGACTTCAACTCCCAGAATTCCACAGCCAGGCATGCTCAGTTCCAATTTAAAGCGACAGCATTTGTTTTTCTCCTTTGCTCCTTCTTTCTTTTTCTTTTTCTTCTCTTTCCCCTCCTTCCTCCCTCTCTCCCTTCCTCCCCCTCTCTCAAACACACACACACACACACACACACACAGAGAGAAGTTGGATTGGACTATCTCTCCTACCCCTTCCCTCTCTCACTCATCTCAAACAAACCCCCCCCCCCCCCCCCACACACAAAAGTTGGATTGGATATCTTTTCCAGTGGCTTGAAAGCAGCTCCTCTGCCATCCCCCCCCCCCCCCCCATTCCCCTGCTGCCTTTCCCAAACACCTCCACCATTGCAAATGCAGCCTGCTGTCTGGGTGGGAAATGCCTGGAACACAATAAAGCCCACCCACCACCTCCTGCTGGCAGGCTGGGGTGAGAGGAGAGGCAGAGAAGCTGGAGGGGAGCCGAGCCTTCCAAAAGAAAGAGGCTGGGGGGGAAGTGTGTGTACTACAGCATGGCTCTTTGCCTGGCTTCCTGCCTCCTCCTGTGGTCTCCTCAGTGCTCGCTTGTGCTCTCCCTCCCCAAGTGTAGTTTGATTGCAGGTGGAGCCACGTTGCCTTTTCAAACTTGTAATCAGTGAAGCTGATTGTTATATAGTTTTATCCAGCTGTGTGTGTGAGAGAGAGAAATGAATGGGGGCCTGGGGAGGAAGTCACTACACTTGGGGAGGGAGAGCACCAGTGAGGTTAAGCAGAGTCATCCACGGTGAGGCAGCAACTAGCTCAGCTTTTTCCTTTTACTTTTTTTTTTCATGATGAGAGTGGTGAGGCTGTGCCTCACCTGCCTCACCTGCCTCACCTGACTGCACGTCACTGTTCAAGTACCATATTGTTGCAAAAATTTGAATGTCCTATTGCTACAATAGTTTTATTCATATTTTGAATTGTTTTCACCTTTTATCTTTGTCAGACAATCTTTGGTGAACTGATTGCTTTGGAAAGTAACAGTGATATGATGGGTTTGGCAGTATTTATACTAAATCGATTGTTGTGGAACCCAGATATAGCAGCTGAATACCGACACCCAACTGTGCCTCACCTTTATCGAGATGGTAAAACGTTTCTTTGCTATTACGTAGTAGTATTTCAAAATAGAGAGCAAGCTTGGTATAGTGTTAAAGGCACCAGGCTAGAAACTGGAAAATTAAGAGGTTTAGTGCTGCCTTAGCCATGAAGCCAGCCAGGTGTCCTTGGGTCAGTCATTCTCTATCCTAAGAAGGAAATGGCAAACATTTCCAAAAATGATTTTTTTAAAATCCATGTACGAATCCAGATTGACTGACAAGATGAAAGGTAAAAAAATAGTTACAAGAAGCATCTCTATATAAAAATAAAATATTGCATTTATAGGTCATGAAGAAGCATTGTCCAAATTTACACTGAAAAAACTTCTACTACTGGTTTGTTTCCTTGATCGTGCCAAAGTGTCTCGAATTATTGAACACGACCCTTGCTTATTCTTCAAAAATGCAGAATTTAAGGTATTCCCACTTAAGCTTGTATGTTTGCCTATATCTGTATGTATTTGTGTGTTTGAAAGACACAAGCCATGCTTATTTCTTTAGAATACATTTTTTAAAATAATAGATAAGAAGTACAAAAAATTTTCAGGGCTGATTAGAATGGAATTATTACAAGTTTTTGATCTACATAATATGTACCTGGTAGTAATGATTGTAATTAATATCCATAATATTAAAAACAAAGTATACAGTTAGCAGTAATATTTATATTGTAGTTCAGTGACTTAATTACATAGTCATTAATTACGTAGGATAATAAATTATTGTATATGTGTACTGATTTTTCACCTTTTTTTTCTAGTCTAGTAAAGAAATATTACTAGCATTTTCCCGGGACTTTTTAAGTGGAGAAGGTGATCTTTCACGTCACCTTGGATTCTTGGGTTTCCCTGTTAATCACATACAAACTTCGCTTGATGAATTTGACTTTGCTGTTACAAATTTAGCTACCGACTTACAATGTGGCATTCGTCTTGTGTAAGTTTTTGTTGAATTTTGTCATCACAGTTATAAAATATATATTGCATGAAGAAATTAATTACTTTTTAATATGAAATATTAATGTATTTAAGGAGAACATTAGAACTGCTGTCATCAGATTGGACTCTTTCTGAAAAATTAAGAGTGCCCGCAATCAGCAGACTTCAGAAGATGCATAATGTTAAACTTGTTTTTGAGGCATTGAATGATCATGGAATTCAATTGAAAGATGAACATGGTAAGTATTAGAAAGTAATGTGGAGGTGGTATCCTACAGGTCTGTTGATTTTGCTTTTCATTAATCTGTTTCATTGGTTTATAGGTTCAACCATTGACGCAAAGGATATTGTAGATCGACATAGAGAAAAAACATTTGCTTTGTTATGGAAAATAGTGTTTGCTTTTCAGGTACTGCATAATTGGTTTAATTTATCTTTAGAGCATAAAATAAGAAAGTGCATTCTCTATCTTCAGAATTTCAGCAAACAATGGTCTGTGCATGAAACTTACGATAGTATTACTTCTGTTTCATGCATAAAGCCAATGTGTAAAAAGTAGGTGTGCTGTATACAGACTAAATTTCAGAAAAAAATTAAAAATAGATGACAACACCGATGAAGGTACATTTATTTACATTTGGAGGGCTTTCATGAAAAAGCTGGCAGCTATAGATACTAAGTTTTGAAACCTTTAAAATATATTATCAGAAATTATCAAGAAATTGATTGCTATCATTATTTAGATCTTAATTTTCAACATCTTTTTTCAGCACTGTGTGCATCTTTTTAAAGCAGCCATGTCTTATGACCATACTGCAACTGAAAGATAGCTGCATAATTCCAACAAAAAAACAGTTGCTTTAAAGCATTACAGGTAGAGTTTACAATAGTGCTCTTTAATATTTCGGAGCATCTTTAGAATTGACAGCAAAGCACTACAGAATCCTAATTGGTTTAGATTAAGACATTTTCAGTCTCTCTGAATTATTAGAACTATGTGTAGGCTCTTTTCAC
The DNA here is from genome assembly GCF_964273705.1 of Natrix helvetica. Lineage (NCBI taxonomy): Eukaryota > Metazoa > Chordata > Lepidosauria > Squamata > Natricidae > Natrix > Natrix helvetica. The sequence goes on along the minus strand of NC_138549.1, from coordinate 76,063,716 downwards.
AACCTGAATAAAAATAAACATTTTTGAAAATGTGTAATATCGTACACTTTACCTGTTGCCATTTTAGTTTTGATAATTTGTCTTAGCAGTTTGTTAACAATTGGTATGTTTTAACAACCTAAACATTACTCAGAATGATTTTTTAAATTCCATCAATAATACTATCAGTTTAATTATTTCACTATATAAGGAATGCGTTATGAATAAAATTGTGGTTGGATCTTATTTAGGTGAATATTTCTCTTGACGTGGATCAGCTAAAAGCAGAAATTGCTTTCTTAAAAAACATGCAAATTACAAAATTAAAAAGACCTGATTTGGAATGTGTTAACAGCATGGGAAATGACACCAGCAGGTCTTATTCATATGAAAGTTATGGTGAAAATGTAAAACTGCTGATGGAGTGGGTGAATGTTGTCTGCAGATTTTACAATATTAAGGTAAATAATTATTTCCTTAAACAATTTCACAAAGCACACTGTTCTGAGTATGATAATTATTAAACTTAACCAAATGTAATAAAAATGAATTGAAATGTTCAGACCAGTGTATTTATGTTTTGATTATATATTTGTTATATGGATTATTACTGCTGTGAAAACAAACTATTAAAGAGTTGATTATGATAATAATTTATTTGTAATAGTATAGCATATGCTACTGTCCGTCTCTTTTCGGTATGCTTCATTGATGCTAAATGGCATGTGAACAGTTGCTTGCTGATGGGTGGTGATGATGATTTAAAGCGACCTATGGCACACAAAAAGGTATAAATATAATGGCCTGGCAGTATGGTTGGTCTTAACATATAAAAGATAATACTATATGTTATTCCAAAATATAATTCCATATTGTTAGATTAAATCATTTGTTTGTACATTACTTTGTTTAAGAGATTATGTGACACTGATTCTTTTTAAACACATTAAATTTTCTACTAGTTAACATGTGTATGCTCTTAAGGTAAGTCAATTATTTAACTTCTGTTTTAGTTCTAACAAGTTGTTAAAAAAAACACTAAAGATAAATCGTGTGCTGAAATCTTTAAATAAGAAAAGTTTAAACACAAACTTGATGCTTCAGTTTAGTTTAGCAACAGTGAAGAATGAGATCTGTCTAAATGTGTCCTTTCCTCCCCCCCGAAAAAACCCACTGTATCATCTAGTTGTGGAATACTCTCTCTAATATTCTCTAGAACAAGAATTTCCAATCCATTTGGCGTTACATTTTTATTTTTTGAAAATGCACAAATCTTCCTAGCTGTCATTTAAGACTACTCACTTAACAACACGTTTTCTTTCTTAGTTAGAATTGAACAGACCATATTTGTAGAAGTAAAATGAATTTGCCCTTCCTTCCTCCTTCCCATCAGCTGACTTAGCCACCACTTTTCTGCCACAATGTACTATTCATAGAGCCTTGCTTCTTTCTTTCCTGTCTCAGCCTGCTTGTCTCCCAATCCTAAAGTGCCTGGAAAAAAAATCATTTTAGGCTAGTACGTAAGAAAGGCAGATTTCTATATCTTATTTTTTTAAAAAATAAAAGATCTTTGCAAAAGAAATATCCAGAGGAGTACGTTCCAAGGAAGTTATTTATCTCAGAACCAATCCTTCAGAATTTTTTTAACGTAGATTTATTTATTTATTTATTTATAGATTTATATTTTTACAAACATCACAAAGCTACCATTGTTTTTATGTTCCTTTATTCTAGGTGGAAAATTTCACAGTGTCTTTTTCAGATGGAAGAGTGTTATGTTATTTGATTCATCATTATCACCCATGTTATGTGCCTTTGGACGCTGTATGTAAACACACTACTCAAACAGTAGAATGTACCAGAAGTGGCACTCTTGGGCTGAATTCCTCTTCTGAGTCTGATACTTCTTTAAATCTCATAAAGGGAACTTTTGATCAAAGTGAGTTCATTAAAAATAGAGCCGGCTTCAAAGCAGGTTGAAATTACGAGTTACTATTTCTGCTTTAATATGTTCCATTTTTCATGTTTCTGTTTACAAAGCTATAAGTACTTCTGTGCTGTATAAAGAACTCCTTGATAATGAAAAGAGAAATTTTCAACTGATCAATGCTGCAGTTTCTGATCTGGGAGGTATTCCAGCTATGATTCAGCATTCAGACATGTCTAATACAATACCTGACGAGAAGGTAATCAGCCAGGTCATTAAAATTCAAAGTTGTTTTATTTCCTCACAGCATATAGTAAGTTTCTATTTGTATGTTTTTTTTTCTTTTTAGGTAGTCATTATTTATGTGTCATTTCTGTGTTCAAGACTTATAAGTCTTTCTAAAGAGATTCGAGCAGCTCAGTTGATTCAATCTGCTTGGAGAAAATACAGATTGAAAATACTTGCTGAGGTATTCAGTTGCTTTCTATTTTGCTCTTTATTGTCAACCCAGACTTCTGCTATTGGAAGGAAAGAGGATTGCTTGTATTATTATTTTTTTCAGACCAAGAAGCAAAAATCTAATGCTGTAGTTGTACTTCAAAAGCACTGGAGAAGATATTTAGCTGTACTGGAACTTCAGAAATTAAAAAAGGCAAAACAAGAAGAATCTGAAAGAATTGCAATCCAGGTATAATTGACTTTGTATAAAACCACTTGATCAAAATGAATCCATTTTTTTACTTAAGATGGTTAAGATATGTAGTTTTCATTCCTGAAGCCATTAGATTTCAAGTTCGGGTAAATAAAGGTTTCACTAATAGAACATTTGTTGGTCTTCATGTTTTATATATAAAAAAAAACCTAAACAAACAAATATATAATTTTGTTCTCTTCTTGTTATTCAGAGATGTCAAGAGGCTGCAATTGTCCTTCAAACTTGGTACAGAATGAAGAGAGAGAGACAGCGGTTTTTAAAAATGTCTGGAGCTGCATCTGTCATTCAAACACACTATCGTGCACATAGAGAACAAAACTTTCAGAGACAGAAGTTTTTGCAAATCAAAAAGGCAACTTTACGTTTGCAAGCAAGCTACAGGGGCTTTAAAGTACGAAGAATGCTAAGACACCAACACATGGCTGCTACTAAAATCCAAGCTACGTACAGGGCTTATGCTGCCAGAATGAAATATCAAAGTTTGATACAAGCTTCCATTGTGATTCAGAAATGGTACAGGACTTATAAAAGTGGATCCATAATAAGAAAAAGATTTCAGAAGACCAAAGCTGCTGTGATTTCCTTACAGGCAGTTTTGCGTGGTTGGCAAGTGAGAAAATGGCTTCACAGGCAGCATGCAGCTGCAATTACTATTCAATCTGCCTACAGAAAGTATAAAGCTATGAAAAAATTCAGGCTGGTGAGATGTGCTGCTCTTACTATACAGCACCATTATCGGGCTCACATCTCAAGTAAAAAACAGCAACAGGAATACATTGTTCTTTACAATAGCATTGTATTATTCCAGGCGACTTGGAGAGGAACAATTGTGAGGAGGCAAATAAAAAGACAGCATCAGGCTGCAGTGACAATTCAGTCTTATTATAGGATGCATGTGAATCAAGCTAAGTTTAAACATTTCAGGGAAGCTGCAATTACACTTCAGAGATGGTATCGTGCTGTTATTCAAGCCCGTAATGCACGACAAAACTATCTTGCTTTAAAGGAAACAACTGTTAAAATGCAGGCAATTTATCGAGGTTTGAGAGAAAGGCGAAAAATCCAGCGCATGAACCAAGCAGTTATTTGTATCCAAGCCATGTTTAAAATGCATCGATGTAATATTCAATATAGGACCCTGAAAAGGTCAGCTACTATAATTCAAGCACGATACAGAGCTTTCTGCAGAGGACAGAAAGATCGGAAAAAATATCTGGCACTTAGAAAGTCATCTCTCATCCTTCAAGCAGCCTACAGAGGCATGAAAATTAGACAGAAATTAAGAAGTAGTCACCAGTGCATACTAAACATTCAGTCATATTATCGAATGTACAGAGAACGGAAAGCTTATTTAAAGCTAATTGCAGCAACAAAAGTGATTCAGCGATGGTATCGTGCTTCCAGAGATACAAATGCTCAGATGTATAAATACAAAATGATGAAGATTTCTGCTCTCCAAATACAGGCGGCTTTCCGAGGGATGAAAACTAGAGTCCTTTTGAAAAAGATGCACATAGCTGCCATCATCATTCAAAGGAATTTTAAAGCTTTTGTTCAGAGACGTAAATTTATTTTTCTTAAATCAGCTGCTGTGACAATTCAGAGAAACTATCGAGCAACAGTACTTTCAAAACATCAACGTGAGAATTTTCTTAATTTACGTAGAGCAGTGATTGTAATACAATCCACCATCAGAGGCCTGCTTGTTAGGAGATATGTAAAGCAAATGCATCTGGCTGCTGCAGTTATCCAAGCAACCTTTCGAATGCACATAACCTACACTCAATACAAAACAATGAAGTCTGCTTGTGTTGTAATACAGCACCATTATAGAGCATATCAAACAGCTAAGCAAACCAGAGATTTGTACTTAAAACAGCGTCACTCTGCTCTAATTCTCCAGGCTACTTATAGAGGAATGAAAGTTAGGCATGTGTTAAGGAAAAAACATGAAGCTGCCGTAGTCATACAAAGTAACTATAGAAAACACAGGCAATGGAAGTCTTACAAAAATATTCAGTGGGCAGTCAGACTTGTACAGGGAAGAGTCAGAGCCAACCAAGAGCGCAAAAAGGCAGTCCAGCAATATTCTTCCATTAAGAAAGCTACCATCTGCATTCAGAAAGCTTTTCGCAGGATGAAGGCAAGAAACCAAAGAAGACAGGAAGCTGCTATCTTGCTTCAGCGGAATTTTAAAATGCAAAGAGCACGTAAAAATTACCTGGCTTTAAAAGCGGCTGCCATATCTCTTCAGAGAAACTATCGAGCAACAGTACTTTCAAAACATCAACGTGAGAATTTTCTTAATTTACGTAGAGCAGTGATTGTAATACAATCCACCATCAGAGGCCTGCTTGTTAGGAGATATGTAAAGCAAATGCATCTGGCTGCTGCAGTTATCCAAGCAACCTTTCGAATGCACATAACCTACACTCAATACAAAACAATGAAGTCTGCTTGTGTTGTAATACAGCACCATTATAGAGCATATCAAACAGCTAAGCAAACCAGAGATTTGTACTTAAAACAGCGTCACTCTGCTCTAATTCTCCAGGCTGCTTATAGAGGAATGAAAGTTAGGCATGTGTTAAGGAAAAAACATGAAGCTGCCGTAGTCATACAAAGTAACTATAGAAAACACAGGCAATGGAAGTCTTACAAAAATATTCAGTGGGCAGTCAGACTTGTACAGGGAAGAGTCAGAGCCAACCAAGAGCGCAAAAAGGCAGTCCAGCAATATTCTTCCATTAAGAAAGCTACCATTTGCATTCAGAAAGCTTTTCGCAGGATGAAGGCAAGAAACCAAAGAAGACAGGAAGCTGCTATCTTGCTTCAGCGGAATTTTAAAATGCAAAGAGCACGTAAAAATTACCTTGCCTTAAAAGCGGCTGCCATATCTCTTCAGAGAAAGTATCGAGCAACAGTACTTTCAAAACATCAACGTGAGAATTTTCTTAATTTACGTAGAGCAGTGATTGTAATACAGTCCACCATCAGAGGCCTGCTTGTTAGGAGATATGTAAAGCAAATGCATCTGGCTGCTGCAGTTATCCAAGCAACCTTTCGAATGCACATAACCTACACTCAATACAGAACAATGAAGTCTGCTTGTGTTGTAATACAGCACCATTATAGAGCATATCAAACAGCTAAGCAAACCAGAGATTTGTACTTAAAACAGCGTCACTCTGCTCTAATTCTCCAGGCTGCTTATAGAGGAATGAAAGTTAGGCATGTGTTAAGGAAAAAACATGAAGCTGCCGTAGTCATACAAAGTAACTATAGAAAACACAGGCAATGGAAGTCTTACAGAAATATTCAGTGGGCAGTCAGACTTGTACAGGGAAGAGTCAGAGCCAACCAAGAGCGCAAAAAGGCAGTCCAGCAATATTCTTCCATTAAGAAAGCTACCATTTGCATTCAGAAAGCTTTTCGCAGGATGAAGGCAAGAAACCAAAGAAGACAGGAAGCTGCTATCTTGCTTCAGCGGAATTTTAAAATGCAAAGAGCACGTAAAGATTACCTTGCCTTAAAAGCGGCTGCCATATCTCTTCAGAGAAATTACAGAGCATTGGTTATGATGAGAAGACAAACTAAAGAATATGCTTCTGTTCGTGCAAAGATTATTTGTGTGCAGTCTTTCTATAGAGGCTTTAAAATACGGAAAGAAGTCAAACGCCAGCATTTAGCAGCAACAGTGATTCAGGCAACATTTAGAATGTATAAAGTTAAACTAGCTTACCAGAAATTCAGATATGCTACTATTACCATGCAGAAGTACTATCGATCACATTTACAGGAGAAACATCAAAAGACACATCAGGCAATTCTGAAATCTATAAGTCAGGTCACTTGCAGAGGAACAAAAATACAGCCAGAATTGGACACCATGCATATTTCGGCAACCATCATTCAATCTCTTTATCGGATGTATGTACAGCAAAAGCATTACAAATTAATACACTGGGCTGTGATAACTATTCAATCTGCCTATCGTGGAATGATAGCACGCAAAAAAACAAAGAAAATGCGTGTAGCAAGAAACAGACAGTTGTGTCATACAGCTGTAAATGATAGAACTGAAGCTATTGAATCAAAGAGTCAGTGCCATACAAATGAAGCCAGAGAACAATACCAGAAATATTGGAAAGCTGCAGTTTTAATACAACAACATTACCGATCTTATCTGACTGTGAAACATCATTCAATGGTTTATTTTCAAACACGTAAGAGAATAATTCTTTTGCAAGCTACAGTGAGAGGTTTCATTGAACGACAGAGGTTTGCCAGAATAAAAAGAAGTACAATAAAAATACAGGTATTTAAAAAATTCAGTTTTCTCCAGCTTTAATTGTTTTCAGTGACAATAGAATAAGCTTGAATAAAATATTCTTTGATAGAATTTAACTACAAATTAAAAACAAAATTATGGAAGTCCACTATCTTTAAGATATGGAATATCCTTTTATACTGTCCCTCACCCATGTTAGGGTGCTGCTTTCATAATTTCAAACTATGTGGCCATGAGCTCAAGTTTCATTTATATCCCTTTAAAACAGAGTTGGTATCGAGGAAACTGGCAGAGGAGGAAATTCCTGCGATATCGTGAGAAAATTATTATAATACAAAGAATGGTGAGAAGATGGATTAGCCACAAAAATATAAATACAGGTGGAATTCCAAAAGACATAAAGCCCAAAATTGTTAGCATTGGAGTAACTAAATTTCAAGTAAGTAAATTTCCTGAAAAATGATACTATTTAGGAATGTGCATAAAAGACAAACAAATTTGATTTCAAACCCAAATATTTTCTTTTGGATTTTTTTTTCGTGGGCATGCAGTGATCCGGATAAAAGAAATCAGGGCAGCTTGTAATGATGTTTCTGTTGTTCATAACTGATAAGAGGGCCAATGTGGCTTCTATTTGATCATTTGATGAAATCTGGCTGGGTATTTGGGAGGGAGGTTCCCCTCTCTGAAGTGCAGTCGCCCAACTTTAGGTGTACCATCTGAAACTTAAATATTGTCATCTTGTTGGACTTGAGAAGTGTATCGTTTCTATAACAGCTCCTCCCTTCTGAGATCTAACAGACTCCCTACACTTCTATTCTCCCAGAGAGTACTTAAAACCTGGCTCTTCCCACAGGCAATGGAATAGGGAAAGCCCAGGTTGGGGTGAGAATAAAAGAAATGTGGCTGAGATATAAAGTTTTCCTGTTATTATTGTTGTTGGTTTTTATAATTTTTATTGCTTTATTGTTTGTAAGTTATACAGTTTTAAGATGGGCAGCTATATGAATATTTTGAAAGAATAAAAAAATAGCTGAATGATTTGCTTGTTCTGTTTCAGATCAACTGACTAAAAACTGCAAACATAATCTATTCTGTGAACTAGATCTAAAATCTTGCATATTGCTCAAGGATTATCTGGAAATGTTTTATGCTCATTAGGCTCATTATCTAAAACTTTCCATTTGCAAATTTTCATCAAGTGACTTTCAGAAAATATTTTGTTTGGAGAAAAACAATTACCTGAAAAAATAGTAAAATTTATTTTTAAAAAATAAAGCTATATTCTAGAAAATTTCTGCCTCTTTTATTCCTTAAACATGTAGCTTTTCCTTTCTCCCCTTACAAGGCACTGTGGAGAGGATATTCTTGGAGGAAGAAGACTGATACTCCAGAAACCAGATCTCTGCGAGACAGTTTGATCATTGCCAATAAAGAAAGCAAAGAAGAGAAGAAGCTGTATAATAGAACTGCAGTTGCCATTGATTATCTTCTTAAATATAAACATTTTTCTTATATTCTGACAGCTCTGAAGGATCTGGGTTAGTAATTTGATTCAAGGGCAGTCTTTATTTTTAAATATTTTTAAATATTAGTATACAGACATTCTTCTATGTACAAAGTAAAAAACAGACAAACCTAATTAAAAACTAGTTACTTTGGCCTTTAGAAACATTGGTGTCTAAATGAAAGAAAATCAGAGAGAGCTAGGCCAAAATTAATATATGTCTGAAAGAAATATTTCACTGCTGTGTTGCTCCCATAATCAATTGCTATACATGGTGCAGTTTCATTCATATGTATGGAAGAGAAGGAATGTGATGTCTTGATAACTTACTTTGCCCTATTGATTGTTTCCTGAATATCCTCCACATGTAAAGCTGAAATTTGTGCATTTGAGAGGTCTTCCCAGGCCATAGAAATCTGGAGTTTAAATAATGGTATGATTAGCAGTGTAGAGTGTAGTAACTTTAAATTCTAAATTATGTTATCTTTGAATTTTGTGAGCTCAGCCTAAGTAGTAATAAATATAATATAGGACTAAATCAAGAGTTGACACATGCAATCAGTTCTGGGGTTTCAGTTGTATGAGAAATAGATTGGTCATTGAATTTATATTTCTATAATATAGTTAGGTATTAATTTGAAAAGATGTTAATATTTTACCTGTTTTTCTCTTATCAGAGGTTGTTACAAGATTGTCTCCTGTTTGCTGTGAAAATATGGCCCAAAGTAAAGCAGTCAGCATTATTTTTACTTTGATACGGAGCTGCAATAGAAGTGTCCCTAGTATGGATGTTATTAAATATTCTGTCCAAGTCTTGCTTAATTTATCAAAGGTATTCATTTATTTTCATATTTGTTGAGATTAAGCTTTTTTTTCTGTAAGTTTGTATTGTAAAGGGACACGGTGGCTCAGTGGCTAAGATGCTGAGCTTGTTAATCAAAGGTCGGCAGTTCAGTGGTTCGAATCCCTAGTGCCACGTAACGGAGTGAGCTCCCATTACTTGTCCCAGCTTCTGCCAACCTAGCAGTTCGAAAACATGTAAAAATGCAAGTAGAGAAGTAAAGAAACCTTTGGTGGGAAAGTAACAGTGTTCCGTGCGCCTTCGCCATTTAGTCATGCCGGCTACATGGCCACAGAGACGTCTTCGGACAGTGCTGGCTGTTCGGCTTTGAAACAGAGATGAGCATTGCCCCCTAGAGTCGGGAACAACTAACACATATGTGTGAGGGGAATCTTTACCTTTTTTATAAAGTTTACAACTGTTATTATTTTTTCATTTATAATATGTGCCAGAATTTAAACTTCAGGTTATATTGCAAATGAGAGCTAAACTCATTTGCACTATTGAAGCTTATTTTAAGTTTAATTTAACACAGTTCTAAACTGCAGGGCCAAATAATTCATGTTGTGGAAAGTACCAGTGATACTGGTTAAAGAAAAAGAAAATTCTGTCTAAAACTGATTAGCATTTGATGTAATATGCTGCAATTAAAATTGCAAAAAAAAATACTCATTGTTCTTGTAGCTTGTATCAGTCTGCCAAATAGTCAAAAAGTACTTGAATGAAATAATTTATTACAAAAAATTAGGAAAAGTATATTTTAAATTAAGATCTAAGCATGTTACTTAGTCCCATATAGCTAGTGGAACTGTTTATCAAATAATTTGTGATAATGTACCTTTAGTGAGTTTTGGTTGAATTTAGTATTATATTTGGAAAAGAATATATTTGCAGATGATGAAAAAGTACTATACTGTCAAGATACTGTTTGGAAAAACTATTTTGAGAGAAAGCCCTGTTTAAGCATTATAAAAGAAATTGAATTTCATTAAGCCACAAAAAAATCTTCAGGTTAATTTAAGTAGTAAGACATTTATATGTCCTAGAGGTAGGGGAGGGCAAGATCTTATTTTTGCTAGTAAAAGAAGACACCTGCCCCCTCAATTCATAAGAATATATATTAAAATAGTCATAGCCCTGCCTACATTAGTTTATCCTGCTTATATTTTTCATACTTACTAATAAATAATTAAGAATGAGTGTATTTGTGCCTATGTATTGATGCTGTAAACCACTGATTTGTCATTCTACAGTTTCAATAATGATTTCACAAATGATGAACAATCCTAGGATTTTTTTGAGAATTAACTTACAACTCTTCTCATCTGTTTAGTATGAAAGGACTACTGATGCTGTTTATTCAGTGGAAAATTCAGTAGAAACATTGTTGGATTTACTTCAGATGTACCGGGAAAGACCTGGGGACAAAACTTCAGAAAAAAGTGGTAGCATTTTTACCAAGACATGCTGCTTATTTGCTCATCTCTCGAAGGACTCAAGAAGAGCTTCTGTATGTATTCTATGTTAACTTTTTGTGTCTTCATTCTATAGGAATTGCCAAAGTATACATTCAAATATAAATATATTCAAAAATTGGAATGCAATTTTTGGGCTTGCATGCCAAAAAATAGCTAGAACTAGCCTTCGGGTTCAGGTAGCAGTGTAGTTGCTGGAGATTTTTCAAAACAGACATTCTAAAATAACAGTATTCTAGAACTGAATAGTGAGCAAATAGTCCTACTCGCTCTCCCACAGTGAATTGGTTGTTTTAAACTAAAATATTTTTTTTCTGAGTGGGCAAAATAAGAAGTTCACTACGTTGTTGTTATTTCACGTATATTTGGCCAACTAATGCTTGCTTATATATAATGGTTTTATACAGGGTGCTGCTGATTCTTCTTAAGTACAACTAATCCTCATTTAGCAACCACAATTGGGACGGACAACTTGGTTATTAAACAAAGCAGTTGTTAAGTGAACCATGACTGCTTATGGTCTTACTTTAGCTTTCCTTTGCTTTCAGACCTGTGAAGGTTGTAAATGTGAGGGCTGGTTGCAAAGCTATTTTTTTTATCATTTCATCGACTGAAACTGCGCAGGCATAAAATGAGGCAGTCACTAAATTAGAACTACCATATAGTTAAAAGCAAATCCTGGATATTAGATTTTAACAATGGGATTTGTTTCTCTTAGCTATACTGACAAATTTTAAATGTGCTAAGGGAGATAGGAAGTTGCTTCTTGGTGGAGGGGGTCTATGACAATTTGCCACAGCCAACTCACTGCAAGGTAACTTGCCACAGCCACCTCGCCACAGGACAACTCGGTGTGGGACAAGACACACTAATATCAAAGAACTGGTGAAGTAAAATCATTTGGAAAAGGATGGAAAAGGAGGGACAGAATGAAATGTGAATGGCAAAAATTAAAATATTTTTATTTATTTTAAATAATTAAATAGAATTGTTAAATTGTCCTGCAGCAAGTTGCCCCACAGCACGTTGGCCATGGTGAATTGACTGCAGCAAGTTGGCTGTGGCAAGTTGTCCCATTCCCTCTTTGGGGATTATAGTTGAATGTAGACAATTTCTACTGATCTTTGCCTTTTAGTATATAGATTACAAATCAGGTTGACTGGATCCTACAACTTTTAATAGCCTTTAAAAGTAGAACTTAGTTCAAACTATTCACAAATGGTAGACTATACTACTTTATCAGATATTTTTTGAAAAATAACTAGCTCTCCTCGTTCTATACAATTCTGTGGTTTAACAAAATATGTCTTATTTTGAATTTGTCCTTTTCTGTAGAGAATCCTGAACTTTGTATAAAATAGCCTGAGACTAGCTTTAAAATGATGTACTTGGTATAAATGAGGCATACTGAGGTAACATTTGAAAGGATTTTCAAAGATATATAGCTGTGAGGTTTCATTGAACAAAATACTATAATTTAACAACAGTGGTTTATTTTTTAGGAGATTCTAAACAATCATAAAACAGTTGCTAGCCTTCGGAGATTGTTTAAACTTACAGCCCGTAAACATCAAATGGATGTCCAAAGAATGCGTACCAAACAAAAAAAAGTTGCATACATAAATGGACAGAGTTCCATTCCTCTAAAAACAAAAATAGTTTCAAAGTAAGTCTAAATTATTGTAACTTTAAATTTTCTATTTCAAATCATACTTTTATTTTTATGGATTTTTTTTTTCATCCTTAGGCAGAGGCCGGATTGGGATTTAAGGAAAGATAACATAAGAGAGATTGTTGATCCATTGCAAGCCATTGAGATGGTAGTGAACACACTTGGAATTTCATGCAATTAAAACATGAAAGAGTTTATAATTATGACATTTTCAGAAAGAAATGGACTGAACTTCTTGTATCGATGTACATATTATGCATTTGTTTTATAAAGCTTTTGTTTACCTGAGTCTGAACTCCTGTCATTTAAAATAAACTTCTTTCTGATATTTGTCTGTGCAATTAATAAAATCTCAAATATTATTTTTATATAATTTAGAGCTAAGAAAAGTGTATACTTCGAACAATATAATAAGATTGTTATTTTATACAATAAAATGGAAAAACTAAGGTTGTTAGTTAAGGTAAAGTATATTTCTTTTGCTTTAGAGAGAAATTTGAAACAAATACTAACAGCTTAACGCATTAAAAATAATATTTTTTTACATTTTGTTTTTAATAAAATTATTTTCTGGTTTACAAATGGAAAGTAGCTTTTCTAATTTGTAGAATTCTTACCGTTTTGCTTTATCACTATGAACCCTAAGTTTCCTATTTGTTACTTCATGATAAGTTCTTTCACAAGATATAACTATATGGAAACATCAAATTTATGAAAAATAAAAGATCGTTAATTGCAAGACTATTTATTCATATTCAGTTCATCCCACATTCTTCAGTTGCAAGTTTTATTGTCATCTTTTGTATGTTCTTCCACTGATATATTTTAGCCTACATATGCCTTTTTCTGGGGCTGGACCCATATTGTGGAACAATCTGGAGTTTAAGTAAACCCCATTCCGTATTTTAATACACAATACTAATAACCATGATAATGTTTAAGTGTACATAATTCAACTTCTGATCCTTTCATCCACATACTGATTTTACATTATATTGGAATATGCATAATATTTCCCCCCTTTCTAATTTCTACCTCTATTCTAATTCTTGATAGCACAAATCTTATATTAATAGATACTTCATTTCTATCATCATCTCTTGCCCGTTTTAGTATTTAAATTCTAGTTGATTTTTTGGCATGTTTTCCATACTTCTCCCTTGGAATTCTGTATCTCCGGGCATCATTCATATTTGATCTAAATGAAATACCTTTTAACAGATCACATAAGCATTGCAGATTTTTTTGACATTTGAATCAGAGTTTGCTAAATTATGAATTAGTAATTAAATATTTTCCCACCCTTTTAATGTTATATTTGTTGAACTTGGAATGATTTATTATGAAATATCCTAAAGGAGATAACTGCCTTCCTAAAACTTAGATGTAGATATAAAAATATATATATTTGGGTAATAAAGTATAATGAAAAGTCAGTTTTTACCTGTCAGACTTCATGTATCTGGCAAGGCCAAAGAAGTAAATGATATGGATTTCAATAAAGTATTTTATGCCAGTCTAGGAATAAATACAGAAGAAACTATAATATGAATTTCCCAGCTTGATTAAAATGAGTTAAGATTAAATCTGAGGCATTTTTGATTGAATTTGCGGCCTCAGATAGTCACTATCTAGACTGAGTAGTTGTTTAAGAAATAATCTTTCAACTTTCTTCTGAAACCTTCCAGTCTGTCATGCCCTCCTATAAATTATTAACTGAACTGAGAAATGGAGTAAACTAGCAAAAGTGGGATAATACAAAATTGCCAGGAAAGCACTCAAGATGGAGTATAAAAGGTGGATGTTTTCATTTCTATTAATGTTTGCTGCAATAAGGAAACTTCTTGCTGAAGGTAAAAATTAAATATATATTGTGATTAAAATTCATACTTTTTCAACAATTGTAATGCAGTAGATACTGATATCCTAGGTTCAAAAATGATGCATGTAACATCCCCTTCTGATTAAGTCTTTATTTTTAAGAATATATGTAAAAATATGTGATTGCATGCATCCTGAGAGGCTGAAAGTTGTGCTAGAAATCAAAAAATACTGGATAGCAATTTAATTTTAACCAAGTTTTGTGTGTTTGTGTGAGGGAAACAGTAAAAAGAAAATCATGTTTATCAGGATATAACTATAGAATAAGCCTCATATTACAAACGTGCATTGCAGTTGCATTGTTTGTAAGATTTTTTAAAGGACTGGTATTCAATAGGTTCTAACATCCTTTTAACAACACTTTCCAGAATTTTTAGATTGTATAAAGTGAGCAAACCTACATATATAGGAGGGTTTTGTCAACATTTGAGTCATGAAGTAGAAACAATGATGTATTCAACTGGATTTTTCTGAGCATAGTCACATATTTTAAAGACATGAGTTCCAGTCTTTTTTTTCTTCATTTCTTCCTACTTAAACATTAATATACATTTCTTCTAGACAAAGCTTGTGACTTCCCTAATATAGAAAATGGAAGGATTGCACTATATTATTATAGTTTTAAAAATTATTATTTTCCAATGAAGAAAGGCGAAAAGCTCTCATATACCTGCTTGGCTGGGTATTCAACTGAAACTGGAAGTCAAAATGGAAGGGTAAACTGCACTAATGAAGGCTGGATACCAGTCCCCAAATGTTATAGTAAGTCCACATCCTTATCTTTCTAATCTGGTTAGAAAAGAAATATAGTAGTCTTCATATCATAGGAAAATGTGAATGTTCTATATAAAATATAACTAGAATGAGCAATCTGTATATACAATTTGATAGTTAAGTAATTTACAAAAAAGTTCCAGACTGCTGTCATGTGTCTGGGATGCTGCAACTGATTGCAAATGTGAGCTAGTTGCCAAGCACGTGAAATGTGATCACATGATAGGCTGGGTGGGTGTGGCAGGATGGGTCATAAGTACCTTTTGGGGGAATTGTAACTTTGAATAGTTAAGTATCCAGTAATTAAGCAAGGATTATCTGTAGATTTCTCAAGCTATTAACATGGCTTCTTGAATTTGGTTAAGTAACTATGTGTCCTTTCTGTAATATAATTCTTACCATGTAGGAGTTTAACTTTTATGAACAAAGAAAAAAATATAACATTTTTCTCATCTTTTTTTTTTTTAACACACTAAAGAGAAATGCGTCCAACCTACTTTGGATAATGGTATTTTTTCTGATACAAAATTGTCTTACAACATCTGGGAAAACTTAAAATATAGTTGCAATTCAGGCTACCAAACTCCAGAAGGCAAGAGGGATGCAAATATACAATGTCTTGAAGATGGATGGTCAGTTCAACCACAGTGTCTGGAAGCCATTAAAGAACCTTTAGGTAATACTAAACAACCCATGACCCATTGGGGTATTGTTTCAAATATATTTCCTTTAAAAAATCTGAATGACCACAGGTGGATAAAAAAAAATCAGTGAGACTGAAAAAGTCTTTCAACTTCATGTTGTCTTCCCCATTGAGTTTCCTTGTGGGAAGCTGGCAATAAGCACTGGAAACCCTCCCCCCCTTCCCACTTTTATCACCTGAAAGTTGCAGATCTTTTCATCCTTTAATACCCATCTTTCCCGAGATAATTTTTTTTTGCAAAGATTGAGGATGAAGTTCTCAATCTTGGAGCTATTTGTGCAGAACCCGCCAAATAATCCAAGAGACCAATAGAATTAAATCTCACCTTTAATTGATCAGCTAATTAATTGAACAGTCAATTAATCTGGAAAAAAAGTGTTTTGAGTTATTTTGACTATGTTATACCTGTCTTAATTTATCATTAACTCATTGCTTTCACATTTAGGCTTCTCTTGAGGTAACGTAAAGTGTCTGTGAATTAAAAATAACAACAACAACCAATATAATGATATCCATATCTTGTATTGTTTTTGCACAACCTATTTTTCGTCTTCCCTTTTTTCAATGCCTGTTTGGTTTTTCTGCCATTTGATTTCAGGGACTTGCTTAGCTCCAGATCTGTTATATGGTCAGTATCATACAGTGCAGAGAGTGTTCAATGTGAATGACAAGCTCAAATATGAATGCATGGATGGCTATGTTACAGCTGGAGGAAACACAATAGAAGAAGTGCTATGTCAGATTCAAGGGTGGTCTCTTGTTCCCAAATGTACTAGTAAGTTATTTACATGACTTTGCTTTAGGCCAAAAATAACATTCCTAACTAGGTAGCAACTGTCAACACTGAAACATAGATCACTTATTCATGTTTTGCCTTGCTTTTTAGAATTAGAGTGTTCTTCTCCAAATACTGTTGAACATGGAAAAGTCTATCCCAAGAAAAGTAGTTATGAAGAAGGAGATGTAATTCAGATTATATGTTTGGAAGGTTATACTTTAAGAGGATCTGAGTTAATTCAGTGTTATTACTTTGGCTGGTATCCAGAATTTCCAATATGTGAAGGTACTTCTTTTATACTATTCATAGATCCCTGTTCTGACCCCCTCTCTCCATGCCTGTGAACAAGCCAGAACATAGGCTTGGCTGTTTGCCAATGTTTAATTGCCAAGATAACAAGCCCTTTGGCTGAGGGCCCAGATAACTCACGTACAAGAAAAACAACCCAGATATTCCCAATGATTAAACCCGGCTAAAAGACATAGATTTTCTTCAGTGCTAATTTCGAACGGTTGTTTCCTGCAAATGTCCCCTCCCAACGCCTCACCTATAAGTTCTCTTGGGCCACAACCACCTGTGCTAAATGATGATCTATGAGTCTGCCTACGTAGTTGCTGCTTTCGTTTCTCAGCTCTTCTCACTCTAGTATCAGGGACAAACTGCCTTTGATCCTCCACACTGCTCCATGCCTCAGGTGCCTCCTGGTGGCCAACCAGCTCCTCTGGTCCCTGCTCTGAATCTGAACCCTGCACAAGATCCTCCACATCATCCAGGGCAGACTCAAATGATCCCTCGCTATCTGAGTCCATTAGCAGCTCAACTGGATCCTGCTGGGCCACAACAGATCCCTATAACTTTCTTTGGTAAATTCGTATAATTGCCCATCTCACAAACATGACTGGCACAAAACAAGAAAAAACTTTCAAAAAAATGAAAATCATTTAGAAATCCATCTGCAAGACAGTTCACTCAATTTCCCTAGCAACCAAGCCACTTTGCAGGCTCCATGCCTATTGTACATTATTGGATCACCACAGCCAGATGGTAATGCCATGTTTTCAGGCCCGTCAGTAAAGTCAGCAAGGTCAGGGCCAATCTTAGGGGAAATTATCTTTTATAGGGTTGGTGCTACAACAGAAAAGGCTCTCCTACTGGATCCCATCAGATGAATTTCCTTTGTGGATAGGACCCGCAATATGCCTTTCTTGCTAGACCTGATGGGATGAATAGATGTGATTGGGGAAGAGGCGTTCCCTCAAATAACCCAATCCCATGCCATATATAAAGTTCAAACAGGCAAGTGCACTCATAGGATGTCCTGTTAAATCTGCCTTCCAACAGAGCAGATGTTAAATCAAGTTTGAGAGAAATCAGGCAGAAAGATACTTGACTGGCTTCTGTATTGGATTCAGAGACTCCAGGATTTATATAGTAGGTCATTTTGCCATCATCAGTCAGGACTTGCTGTTCAAGAGGCATAGCCCACAAACAGGTAAAACTCTGGAGACAGAGTAGAAGTTGCTAGAGCAACGTCACTCATTGGACTCGCTCTATATTTAAGCTTTAACTATAGAATTAAGACTACCAGCCATACATGAGCTTCCATTTTGGTAGTACAATCTCCACTAATATTTTCATTATACAATATATTCCTTTCCCCTATGCTTCATCAAAATCACTGATTATGTAATTTGCTTTAAATATGTTGCAGAAATAGTTAGGAGGGAGAAATTATACTGAATCATTAACTGAAGAGCATAAACCAAATGCTCCTTTTCTATATACAGTATGGTTTTCCTTACAATTATTTTCCCAAGTAGGTGTGTTTTACATTTTGGTTACCTGGAAGTCTGTGAAGGTTACTTTGATTTTGCTTCACTTATTATCTTTGAAAAAGTGTGATAAGACTTATTTTTCTAGAAAAAAAATTGATGTTTTGTGTCTGTTTTAGTACAAGATTTCTTTGGACATGGCTTTTCTGAAAGAGTGTACTGTAAAACTTTTATTGAAACAAAATGGTATTTTGCTACTGTTTATTATTTATTATTCTGATTACAGAAAGAAGAAACAAATGCCCTCCCCCACCTCAGCCCCCAAATACCAGACTGTTAACCAATTTAAGAACCTACCGCCAGGGTGACATAATACATTATCAGTGTGAGCATTCATTCCAGCTTAATGGAACTGGAGAAATCCGATGTGAGAATGGGAAATGGACTTCACCTCCCAAATGCATAGGTCTGACTCTAAATATTAGTGTTAGATAATTATATAATGGAAGACAGAATTTTACTATATAGTGTAATGCCTATGCTGTGTATTTCTTCTTTAAATATAAATGTGATATGCATTCAGGAATATTTAGTCATCCAAAATAGAGTATTCTAGATATCAAACATTCTGGATAGCTAGTTCTATCCAAGAGATTCAGATGATATTTCAGTAAGAATATCTTTATTCACGGAACTAAAAACTGCCCCTTTTCTAGGAGAGGCAGTAGAAAATGGATTAGTACCAAGCACATCCTTTTGCTGAGTTCTGAATTTTCCTAGCTATGACTTTGACTCTCTTAAAGCTAACATGTTGAGAAAGAGAAAAGGGAAATTTGTAACTTAAAAATGCAAAAGGATTGAAATGCCATTTATTGTATGTAATAATTTTGATAAAGTATAGTTCAGCATCATTAGATTGTTATTGTTGTACTTCTGTTTCCATCATTTTTATTTCTCAGTTGTGGGCAGGGTATTGACCACAGAAGATGATTGGACTGTAGAAACTGGTGAGAAGTGCAATCCACCTCCTGTAGTTAAAAATAGTATTACTGTTAATGGTCAGTTGGCAAGTTACAACCCTGGATCTTTAGTGGAATATGCATGTCGTCCTTTACATATAATGAAAGGATCCAATACAGTTCATTGTATCCATGGAGCTTGGACTGAGCCACCAACCTGTTTAGGTAAGCCTTGAAGAATAAATACTGTATATTATATAAATGATTAAATAGAAGAATACTGTGAAATCCTGAATAAAGCAATGATGTAATGCCAGATCTTAATATTTTTAAATTTTAACACATTTACCAGCTTTCATTCAAGACCTTCTGAAATATTTCTAGACAGCAGATATGTACAGGAATATTGAGAACCAGTTATCATGGACATTTCCCCCAAGAATGAGCTCAGAACTCTGTTAAAAATTCCAGTCCCCCATATGGCCACATATATTATCTTTTTATTTTATATAAAATGATACGTTATATTATTCTGCATCAACAGTGCATCTCTGCATGCCTATTCCTGTTTATATATTACAGATGGAAGACATTAGACTGAAAGAGCACTATAGTATATTACTAAAAGTGTAATAGTTGTTTTTCTCCCAAAATGTCTTCTCCAAAACCAGTTGAAAACTGATTGCTCTGTAGTTTTATACACAACATTTGACCAGCATAGTTAATATTCAACATGTATTTGAACACATTGTTTGGTTATCACAATTGACATATCTTCATTTTATAAGAAATAGCTAAAAATAGATAAGCTCTGCCCATGATACATTTTGTATTATGGATTGAGTTGCTGAAATATGAATAATACATGAAAGGATTAATCAGTTGTTATTTTTTTACACTGTGGACCATGATTCTGATAGTCATATTATAGTTGATCACCACAAACCTTTACTTTCTAAGGCAGGAGACTATAAAAGGCAGCAAATCATTGTTAACCATAAATGAAGAATGTTTCCCTTTCCCATCTTCCAATATCAACAATCAACTAGATTTGTACTTTGGTAAATTACTGAGTACCAATAATTTCTTAATCACAGAACTTAATATATTATTGTTGATATTAGCAATATCATTGATAACACTACTGACAATCAAAGATAAGATGATTCAGGAAACAGAAGAAGGGCATCGAAATTACATGAGAGATTTTATAAGCATGGAGTTGCTAAGAGGAGTCCATATAAAGTTGATTAAGGAGATGATTAGAGGACTGACAACCCAAATGGCAGAAGATATGAGACTGTTTTGCTACTGGAAAGATACAGGTTGATAGATGGAAGAGTATAATTTAAAACTAGTTAAACTTAGTGAAATTTAGTGACAATAGATATAGTTAAATAAATAATTGATAATGATGTATACAGTGTCTAGTGTTATGATAAGTAATAATTGGATAGGAATATTGAATGGTACCAATGAAAGGAAGATTAGAAATCCTTTTGGATTATATATAAAGGTTAATAAAAAAGAACTAAGTTAGATACAGTTAAGTCTTGATTATTAGGGGGGAAATGTTATGATGCAGGATATAGTTAAATAAAGGAGGGATAATGATAACAATGTATATATAGCTATGGGTACAACATAAGGAAACTGGATGTGAATTGTAAACAGTGATTTGGAAAGGCGGATTAGAAAACTTTGTTATTAAATATTATGGATGTTTTGCTAGAATAGGATATAAGGAAAGCTTTACTTTCTAAGGCAGGAGACTATAAAAGGCAGCAAATCATTGTTAACCATAAATGAAGAATGTTTTCCTTTCCCATCTCCCAATATCAACAATCAACTAGATTTGTACCTTGGTAAATTACTGAGTACCAATAATTTCTTAATCACAGAACTTAATATATTATTGTTGACTCTTGTCTTACAGAGCCATGTTTAGCAAGGGAAGAAATTTCTGACAATTACAACCTAGAAATGAAATGGAAGCTTGAAGAAGAATTGTATTTCATGCATGGTGATATTATTGAATTCGTATGTAAACCAGGATATGTTTTGCCACCCTTAGTCTCAGAATTCAAATTGCTGGTGCAATGTAATGATGGACAATTGAAATACCCTGGGTGTATTTCCAAAGGTAAAGTGATACTTTTTAGCAAAAGTTTTATCCAACATCCTCAGATAGTAGTCATCCACAGTTATGACAGTAAATTATGCAACCATATTTATGACCTTTGCAACTCCAACCCCCCTTTCATGTGTTCACCATTACAATCAATTACTATGCATTGTCCTGGGCCTAAATCTAATTCCCCTGCCCCTTTGCAGAGCAAAAAGATTGCCTAAATAAGTTCCTGGGCTGCTTTTCTCTCAATGCAGTATGTCCCTGAAATGTATTACCCACAAGTTAATAAGCGCAGCTCTATGATTTTAATTAATTAACTAGAATCATGGGTCAGTTGGCAGTTGATGCCTAACTAGTTTCATGTTAAAATTTTGGGTGCCTCCTAAGGAGCTTGTGTCTTACAGTTCCCAGCATGCTAGGCCAGTGTTTCTGAACCTGTGGTCCGTGGATCTGTTGGGGGAGTGGGCTGCGCTGTCATCATAGGGGATCTGTGAAGACTTGAAGAAATGTTATAATTGAAATCTTAAGATACAGCTTGGGGATCTCTGGTCATGGTATGGCCACAAAAGGTATCCATGGTGAAGAAAAATTTGAGAATCACTATCCTTGGCAAACAGCCAGTGCTAGTGCATTTGTTTCAATGTATACTCCCCATTGTGTGGGTGCTTATTCTTTTAGGTAAATATTAACAACAATTATGTTCTTACTCATTTTTACACTGCTGGAAATGGTGGGGGAATGGGGAGAAAGGGTTATAGATTTGCCCTTTTATTTGGCTTCCTCACGAGTCAAGTTCTGAAAATGTTCCCTGCTGTTTGGGCTCATTCAGCTGTTTGAGGCCATATCCTTATGCTGCAAAGCAAAGAAAAATCAAAGTAAAATTTCAAGCAAGTAATGCAAATTCACTTAAGCAAAGATTGCTTTGCTTAATGAACAAGTTGAAAGAACGAATTGCAAACATTTGTTGCCAATATATCACTGGTGGTTAAATCACTGAATTACATTAATGTGCATCTAAATGTTATTCTTTTATATAAACACATAGTCGTAGATAGATTGTGTGTGTGTGTGTGTGTGTGTGTGTGTATTAATTTTTTTTTGTATGTAAAAAGGCAACATTAAAAATAAAAATATGGTTTTCTGCCTGGATGGTCTTCTGTGATAAGCCAAATGACAGAAAGAGGGAGTAGTGAGCTCCCTCCCATATTTGGGCATACCAGGGGACAAATGCATATATAATCAGAATGATGACACAGCCTCTCACTTTGAATGGAGAAATTTCTTACCCCAATTTTAGTTTACTACTTTCTATAAAATAGGGATCACAGGAGAAAATTTGTGTAAAAGCATCTTTCATCTCCCCATTTTAAAACTGATTTTAGCCATGGCTGTCTTATGTTGCCTTTCTTTTTTCCACTGTGTTTTGCAGGCTTACGTGCTAACTGTGGTCCTCCACCTTCAATAGAAAATGGGGTTGTTATGGGCTCATTAACAGAAAATTATGAAGATGGTTCAACAATACAGTACAATTGCAATGAATATCATGTTTTGCAAGGTTCCATAACAGTCTTTTGTTCAAGGAGCCAATGGACTACTCCACCTGTTTGTATAGGTATTGTATAGTAGTGTTATCATTATAACCCAATGCAAATAGATACCAAATAAACATGCAGGTTCAATGCATTTCAATACATTTTAGAAAATTATTGGTGTCTTCATGCCTAAATGGAGGACCTTCAATGTAAAGTTTTCAGATTGCTCAATTATATTACATGGCAATGAATTAGATGTTGCAATTATGCATTGTAGCACTGGAATGAAAACTCAGATTTTGTTTATCATCAACATCAATGAGAATAGACTGCTCTTGAGGAATGTGATTCTCATTCTGCGCACAGTTTGAATGCGAAATCATTGGAGGTTCAGCAGCCTGGGTTTTGAATTAAAGGGTGACCTGCAATGACTCCCTGATTCATGATTTGATAGTGGATGAGAGGATTGATCTACCATGTACTAGTGAAATCTGCTTGGGCATGGAGTAGTATATTCCCATCTCAGAAATGAGACTATCTGGATTTCAAACATGGCTCCAGTTGCCCCTCTGAGAGACTCTGCTGTTGATTTTCAGAGGCACTGCCCCACAGATAACCAGTTGTGAGGCCCCACTGATAAGATTGGTTTCTAGAGATCAACTTTAATTGTTGCTGTTGTATTGTCTTCTTGAGTTTCTCTGCCTGAGCTGCTCGATGTAGTAGGCATGTTTGTGTTAGAGTTCCCCAGACTTTGGAGGACTTCAACTTGCTTTCCCTAGATATGGAGCAGGAAGCAGCTCAGAAGTTCATGGTCACCATGCAAATCACAGATCTGATCTCATTCAGATTATTTTAAGGCCTGATTCAGAGCCGTGGTGTAAGCCCTTTGAGGTAGTCCAGACAAGATTACACGAATGCTAGCTTTATCTTCAAATTAGCAATCTAATGGAGTAAAAATAAGGTCTTGATAATTTATGAAGTTGTAGATCATTAATATTTACATTTTATCAGAGGCAGTATAAAAGTAATCCTAGTATCTAAGGGAAATGTTCTATTAAATTTCATGGTATGGTAAAATAATAATAACAATATTGTCCTTTTTTTCTAAAGAGCCATGCACCTTATCACAGGAAGAGATGGCAAAGAACAATTTGCTTTTGAGATGGAGTTTTGACGATCGACCTTATTTTCTTCATGGAGAATTTGTTGAATTTATATGCAAAGCATACCACACTAAACGTCCATCAAATTTACCCTCTGATTTTAGAGTACAGTGTCAGAATGGACAACTATTGTATCCACAATGCATTAGGAATAAAGGGTAAGCAAAACATTATCTGCAACATATTTTCATACCTATATAGTCTTATGTTTTCCTTATTCAAACGTATTTTAAGGATTTGGGTATATTGGCTAACAAAATGGTATTGGGACAATGTATATTAAATATATTTATCCAAAGTGTTCAAACACTTCTTTATTGCTATCTCAAAAATATCAATTTTAAGAACTTCCTGTTTGGTTTCTTTCATTCTGCCATAATTAGAAAAATGGAAGATTTTTATTTTGTAATTTATCAAAGCTCTGTTGAACCTAAATTATTGGCAATATTAAAAACTGATATGTTCTACTCTATTAAATTAAATATCTCTTAATTTAATAGAGTAGCTTGATGTAGAAGACTTGATGGATATTTATACAATTTATCTTGTAATTGTGTAAAGCACCTTGTAAAATAGAGAAAGGGAAAGTATTCTAGTATGGGTACATAAAACGAGATTAAGACATCTGACAGTGTCTGTTCAAGAATATGAAGAAAACATATTGGTATACGTTTTTTCCTTTTTTTAGATGAGAGATCAGTTGACAGAAAATGCAGAATTTTGCAATAGTTTACTTGGGCGTTGAATTGGTTTATATAACCTCTTTTTTGAGCTGAGCAGTACTGCTGTTTTCTCACTTATTAATAATTAATCTTATATTGTAAACCAAGTTTTAGAAGTATTGGTTATAATTATATACTTTGTCTCTCTTTGTAAGTAACATTTAACATATTTTGTTTTTCTTCAGATAAGATTTTTTTTTTAAAAAATAACGAGTGACTTCTCTGCCTCATTTCATGTTGCAAGAAGTATGCAAATTAACTTTCATTAACTACTGGAAGACTATAGTTACTCGGGATTATTGGAATAGATGTTGACTTCAGCATGCAATATCATTTGAAGATGCTACAAACAGAATAATTCTGATTTGGATTCAGATAAATAAATATTCATATTTATTACAATAAACAGCTTTGCATTTACTCATTTCATTTTTTAAAAAACTACCAAAATTACAAAATTCCTCCAAGTTATTCTTTTATTTTTCTTATTTATAATATAACTAAAACAACTTTTTCCTATCTGAGATTAATCAGCATGCTCCAGGTACTCTTATGTGACACGGTAACAGCAGGTTTATTAACTATAGTCATTTTATATATTAAGCCTTTTGAGGGTGAAGGTTCGTTCTCTGAGATTAAGCCTGTTAAAAACATTTACTTAACAAAATAAAAGTGTATATTAGCCTTTCAGGAAGCACTTTTTCTAATACAGAAATCTTAATGGCCTTCCATGAAGTAAGTTCATCCACTGTACAATTCCAGTGGGAACCCAAAAACCTATGATTGTGCATAGAGAAACTTAGCAACTATTATGAAAAATGTCAAGAGCAGAACTTTGGCTATCGGATTTGAGAAGTTACAAGAACAACAGTTCATGTAGAGAGATTGCCTTGACAGTCTCTAAAAGAGTCACCTATCTGAACGCTTTGCTATTTCATCCTCAGCAATTACTTGAACAACAGATAGTGTTTCTTGGATAGGGGTATTTGAAGATCAGGTGTCAAGATGAATGACGATTGGTATCTGTCTCCCTTTTATACATCAGTGGAAATAATGAACAATCACTTTTCCACATAATCTCTTCATACCAAGGCCATCCCTCACAATCTGATTCAATTCATGAGCAACATAGATGACTCTAATAAAGGTTCTTAATGGGTTGCACTTTTCATGTTGTTCTATTGCCTCTGGCTATGATTGAATTTAGAAACTCAATATGCATAACTCGTCTGCTGTGTGAGTCATATTCATTACCCATCATGAAGCAGTACCCACCAGTGCTGCGGTTCTGCATCACGAGAAGTGCTGTGCTTATTGTGGAAGACATTAGCAACATAGACTTAGATACTGCCCCATTGTGTTTTACAGCACTCTACGTGGTTTATAATGTCTGCATTTTGCCCCTAACAATCTGGGCCCACATTTTACTGAAGGATGGAAAGCTGAGTCAACTATGAGCTCCATCAGAATCGATATCAAAGTTTGATATCTGCAGGACTGTATTCCAATTATTGTGCCACTAGGGCTCTTTATTCTTTTATTTTCACCCCATTGAAATGAGGGAAAGGTAAGAAGATACAGTCCACTTCAACTGGACCAAGATAAAATAAACATAAGGACTTCAGCTTATTGCTGCACTATTCAAAACACTTACTTTCTGCCTCCATGATTAGGGTAGGTCCTGCCTGGCTGGCAGAATTGCTGGGTGAGAAGATAAAGCAGTTGGTGTAATCAGATGGAGAAAGTGGCAGAATCCATCATTCTCCAACATACAGACTAGCTAGCTGGTCAGTCAAAAGTATCATCTGGTGCTTTTGAACTGCTCTTGCTGCCAAATTACTGCTTCAAACTGGAGGGATCTTGCTGTTTGAGAGTCAGTCACTTCTTGCTAGTAATATGGGCTCTGAAGTAGTAATTCTGTAGTAATGTCAAAGATAAGCAAAACAGGTGATTTACTGCTGCCAAGATGGAAACCCACCCCCCATCTATATGTTGCGGTGGTTGCAAGCAGCCCAGAACTGGTCTTTTAAGCACAACTTTGAATTTTCTAGTAATGGAAGCTCTGCTCAGTTCCAAATACCACCACATTCCATTGTCTCAGATACAAAATAAATATCTTCTTCATCCTGACCTTTCTGACAGATTCAGTCCAATCAGTAAGCAGATGAGGTCAACCCATTCCTGGATGCTATCTTCACCAAGATGAAGAAGTCAAAAATTCTAGGTAACCTATCACTTTTCCCTCAGGAAGTGGAAGAATACTAATAAATAGTACTAGAACAATTTCTTACAGCATGATTTTATTACTCTGCCCCTCTCCCTTTGTGTAGGAAACGTTGGCTAGGCCCTCTCATTTTCTAATTCTCTAATTGGCCTCTCTTAGCTATGCTTTATTCCATTGTTTAATTTTTAGTTTTATTTTACGTAAGGGAAGCCCTAAACTAAGGGGTGGGGAGAAGCTTTAAAGGCAAAACAGATCCCTTTTTAAAACAGAAGAAGATTCATATTTAGAGTGTGCATGTTTACTGTATCTAGTAAGCAGCAGTAAACACATACACAAATATAACTGGTAGAATTAGTTTTCCAAAATGTAGGATAAGCAGTCTTTCCCAATATTCTTTTGCTCAAATGACACCCCACCCCAGTAGTGGGTTTCAATTTTTTTTAGAACCTCTTCTGTGGGTGTGGCCTGCTTTGTGGGAGTGGCTTGCCAGCCATGTGACTGAGTGGGAGTGGCTTGCCAACCATGTGACTGAGTGGGAGTGGCTTGGCAGTCATGTGACTGGGTGGGTGTGGCCAACTTGTAAAATGTGGTGAAACTCACTTAACAACGCTCTTGCTTAGCAACCAAAATGTTGGCTCAGAAACTCTGGCATTTGAAGCATGCAAGCCTTAAAGTTGTCAAGTTACAAGACCCTTGCACCCCTAACCCTTTAGAAAAAAAATCCCTTGACAGCTTTAAGACTTGTGAACTTCAATTCCCAGAATTCCTCCTCTTGCTCTTCACCTTGATGATGTCTGGATGGGTGGGGGGTAGGAGCTGGAACCTCCCTCCCCCCTCTAAATGGCACTTAGATTTGTGGAAACTCTTCTATAGAAGAGATTAGAACTGGCAGGAACACACCCCTGCCCCACCCCCTTGCTTGGCAGAGATCATTTCATATATTTGTATACTAATGTGCAGGTCTGAGAAAATCCCATGTGGGTTTTGTTTTATAATAAATTCATTTAGGAATTTCAAGTCTGTTTCCCAGAGTCCTTTATTTTCCTTTGACAAATTCTGAAGAACATTTGTCTTGGGTAAGTATATTGCTTAATACTTTACAATGCAGGTTTCTAAAAACACAAAAGTGTTATGGACTTTGGAATATGAATAAGTAAATAATCAGTTTTGTGGATCCAGAGTTGAAAAACTTTCCCAAGGACAGTCATTGGTGTCAGTGATTAAAAGTCCCACCTGTACAGTGTGGACATTGACAATCTGAAATATCGACATGCATTGTTTCGGCTGTGTAATTTTTGTCCTATTATGGACAAATTGTGTTCTCCAGAAGGGTAAGTTATTCAAGGAGAAGTAAAAGTTGCCTTTTTTTTGCAAGGCAAATGGAGTTTTGTTAGTACTTTTTAGGAAAACGAGAAAAATATAAATTATTTTAAATTAAATTGTCATAAGAAAATTGTGATTTACCATGTTTGTATCTAAATCAGATAATAGAATTGTTCTTTATGTTGCTGCTCATGTCCATTAGCTAAGTAATTGTGGTTAGATGCTTAATTATGTCTATTCAGTTTATATGCTGAAATGTAATACATAATGGTACTTGATATTCCTTTCTGAATTTTGCAATAGTTACAAACTCACAGGACATTCGCCATTAAGGATTGATGTGTATATCTGTTGTAGCCTCTAAAACCACCTTTATCTTATTTTAAAATTTGGAGTTCTATATTCCACTTCAACATATGCAATAATTGCCTGTGACAAGTATGTGTGGGTTTATCGTTAAATTATTGGTAAACAATAAGGTTAGATGAAAATGAATACAGATGGTATATTAAGTTGTAAGTAACAGAAAGACTTGGTTGAAGATTCTCATCAATAATCATCAACTAATTTTGTATTAACCAATTGAGAAAGTTGTTTTAGTTAGCAGATTTTGAAAGGCCAACAAATTATTTGTTATATAATTTGTTGCACTTGTATATAGTTGTTGACAGGGAAAACTGGTTACAAAATTTTTCATGTGCCAAAATTATTTGGCTGGGTTTCAGCATCAGTTTTGTACTTTGATAAGGCAAACACACATATTATACTCTAACCTCCAGTTACAAATCCATGCATTTGAAGAAGTAAGTAAAGTTTGCAAAAGCTTATGTCAAAATAACTTGCTAGGCATTAAGAAGCTTCAAGTAGTCACCAATATTTTTCTATTGTTTTCCAGTTGAACACACTACAATGGAATTGTTATTCTTATAACAGCTATCCACTGAAGAACAGTAATAGCATCCATGATTGGGGGCTGCACTTAATATTTTATCTGAGGAAAAGTGCCACAGTTGGTGGGACAATAATATAGAATGTGAAGTGCTATGTCACACATGTGGTCAAGGGCCAGGATCTCTTTGTGTGTATGTGTTTGTGGAGTGGTTTGTTTTTTCTTTTCCTATTCAGTTTTTGAATAATTGTTTAACTATATATAGGAAAACCAGATATTGCTTTTGAACAATAATGTTGGCCTGTGGTGTGCAGCTTCAGAACTAGCTAACTGATTGACATTTCTCTTGGGATTTCTTGTTTGATCCCTACCACAACACTTGTTGGGTACAAGTATGAAGTCATTGTAAAAGTGCTGGGGAAAAGTCTGAGCAATAAGGCAGCTTTCATGGTCATGGTCAAATATACTTTATATCCTAAGAACAGCAGCAGGCAAGTGTGTAACTATAATGGTATGGGAGGCTGGGCAAAAAGATGCAAAGGGAATAGTCAAGTAAGAGACAGATTATCCCACAGCTAGACAGTACAAGAGGCAAGAGGCCCAGAAAAGATCCTCCCTAGTTTCTCTTGTTGTAAAAAAGATAGGGGTGGGTCAGTGACATGCGGTGAGGTTTATGGCTGGTGAGGCACTGACACAGTGGTGGGTTTCAAATTCATTTAGACTTATGGACTTCAACTCCCAGAATTCCACAGCCAGGCATGCTCAGTTCTGATTTAAAGCAACAGTATTTGTTTTTCTCCTTTCCGAAAGAAGTTTCCTTCTTTCTTTTTCTTTTTCTTCGCCCTTCCCCTCCTTCCTCCTTCTCTCCCTCTCTTCTCTCTCAAACACACACACACACACACACACATACAAGTTGGATTGGACTATCTCTTCTACCCCCTTCCCTCTCTCTCACTCACTCTCTCTCAAACAAACACACACACACACAGTTGGATTGGAGGTAGAGCACCAGCGAGGAGACCACAGGAGGAGGCAGGAAGCCAGTCAAAGAGCCATACTGGAACACACACACTTTCCCCCAGCCCTGGAAGGATCCAGCCCAGCTTCACTGATTACAGGTTTGAAAAGGCAACGTGGCTCTGCCCGCAATCAAACTACACTTGGGGAGGGAGAGCACAAGCCAGGGTCCTTCCCTCCAGCCTTTGCCCAAAGCCTTGCACCAGGAGGATGAAGTTTGAATTCCTTCCCCTCCCTCCGACCCACACGTACCTTTTCCAGCTGTTTCAGAAAGGATTTCAACTCTGCTCTTGCCTCGGGTCCTCTGAAGAAGCCCCGCCCAAATGAGCGCCTTCTACTATGAGGCAGGAGAACTGCGTGCCTCACCTACGTCAGGAATTTTTAGGCTTTTAATCCTTGCTTAACTCTGCTCAAGTAATCTAAAGTCAGACTAGATGAGGCATGCAGTTCTCCTGCCTCATTGTAGAGGGCGCTTTTTAAGAGGCTTTTTTAAACAGTTAAGCAGAGTCATCCAGGGTGAGGCAGCAACAAGCTCAGCCTGACCTCAGCTCTTTTTCCTTTTACATTTTGTTTTCTTTTCATGTTGACAATGGTGAGGCTGTGCTTCCCCTGCCTCACCTGACTGCATGTCACTGGTGTGGATAGTGTAGGGAAGGATTATATTTTTATACAGGTAGTACTTGACTTACAACCATTTGTTTAATGACTGTTCTAAGTTACTGCAGCACTGAAAAAGTGACGTATATCTGGTCCTTGCACTTAGGACTATTGCAGCATCCCTACGGCCGCATGATCAAAATTCAGGCACTTGGCAACTGTCATGTATTTATGATGGCTGTGTCATCCCAGGATCATGCGATTGCCATTTGTAACCTTTCCAGCAGCCCCATTGGGATAAGCAAACTCAGTGGGGGAAGGCTGGTTCACTTAACAATTACACAACTATTTAACACCTTCAATGATTCACCTAGCAACCATGGAAAAAAAGATAATAAAATAGGATGCATCACACAACAATGACCGTGCTCAGCAATAGAAATTCTGGTCCAAATTGTGGTCATAAATTGAGGACTACCTCTACTTACACGTTTCTGCCAATGTAGCCAATTACAATAAAGTAGATTCAGCTGATCTGGTTGTTTTTTCTAACTGATTTATCCTGTAGCACCAATGTGAGAGCATTTGCAGCGTGGCTACTTTTAGGAGACAGCCCAGGAGCAAAACACAGCACACAGAGACTTAGACATTTAACATGATTTATATACAACATATACAGAAATATACGTGGTGGCAAAGTAAGCAATCTTCTTCTTAACTCTACAGGGAAAACTTAGCAATGGATACCAGACGCAAGGAGAGAGAAATATGTCCTCTCCTGGCTGCCTTATATAAACACCTCCTAAAGTGGTAAAGACTTTTGTGGACCCCTTCATAGTCTTCAACTGGCTTTACCAATCCTGATTCATCTTCATTGCATCAGCCTTCCATTTCATCAGCTTTACAGTTGCATCAGCTTCACAGCTGGTCAGCTCTTAAATCTCAATACCTTAACCATCAACATCAATCTGCAATCCCCCTTTCTCTTATCTGACCATTCCCTTGGCTGTGTCTCTTTGCCCAACCTCCCAAGGCCTTTCCTACACACAGTTACAGCTGCTGTTACTAGCTCTTTCTAAATGAAAAAAAGCTTCATTACTATTCCTGATTTACAATCTCCTCCTTTCCAAAACAATTATGTGGGGGTGGGGTGGGGGTGGGGAATCTACACTATAAAGGAGAAGGGAAAGTGGTTTCATAGAAAGGATGCTTAACCAATATTGAAAGGGTTCCAGACTTTGAAATTAATGAAACTTAAATTTTACATAATAATTATATTCATTGATTTCAATGTGGGTGCAAAATAGTCTGTCTCTCTCTTTTTTTTCAGAAGGAGGGAATCAGTTACTATGAATGGGTGTTTCTTTGTGATACATAGAAGGGCTTACAAATGGTTCTATAAATGAGAATGGGAAGTAGCCATTGCAGAAAATTAATTACTTACAGGCAAAAAAAATTACTCCCAAAGAAATGGCAGAGCTTATGAATGCAGAAATAGATCATTAACATTCCATTAACAGAAATTAAGTTCTTCTCTCTGCAAAACTTAATATAATTGAAATTTACTACCTCCTTTTTTCAATCCACATTGCTCTTTCAGTATCCCAGCAGATGCAAGTTGCATACGATGACTTGGTCAATCTACTTACTGAGCCAGGTAAGATACAAACTCAACTACCCTGTAATAAATAAATAAATAAATAAATAAATAATACATACATACATACATACATACATACATACATACATACATACATACATATAATGAATTTCAAGAAGGGCACTAAATCTTATGTGAGATACATCTGTGTATGCTTTTTAAAAAATTGAACAAGTAAACAATAAAATATTTCAAACTCAGCCACTTCAAACATTATCATGCATACATACACATATTGTATGTTACGGACAAATTTATATATAAATATACATACAAGCTCAAGGTAATAAACATATTTGATACTCCTGCCTCTTATATGTTTTGGCCCAAGAAGGAATAACTGGCAAAAAGTCACCCAGCTGTCATTCATTCCTGAGGGAGGCCTAGAACTCACAGTCTCCTGTTTTCTAGGCTATCATTGTAACTACTATATCAAACTGGATTTCCATTGAATGTTATTGAAAGAATTCCACTAAATTTGAATCCAGCCCAATGTGTTATATATTTTCAATATGTGAGGAGCATATCTTTAAAGTACATGTTACAATATTATTGTTTCTTGCTAATAAAAAGGCAATGGGCTAGGAGTATTGTGCATTCTTAGGATCATAGATCTTCGAAAGTGAGATATTTTATCTTTATGTAGGAACTCTTAATGACATCAACTTTGTATATTGTCAGTTAAGAAAAATAGTCTTGTTATATCTTATGAAAATATCCTAACTCTGCAATGTTTCAATTTTTACAAGTATAATTAATAATGTTAATTCAATATTATTAATTAGTTAATAATTTATTTAAAAAATACTTTTGAAATTTTTACTTAAATTATTTAAAACAAAATAAACCTTGATTTTAGAAAAAATATGCAGAGGCAAACATAATATATCTGGCAATATTAATTATGAAAAGGTGTACAATTACACATTCACACACATACACACATAGGATTACATATTTTCTATAGCACATCAATTTTTATTCTCAAGCAGATATGTTTCTAGCCTATAATCTGTGATTTTGTTAACCTGAAATTCCCGGAACAAAAACTAATTCTGAAAGTGAGTTACAGTTCCTCCTCAGAAAAATATATCCCTATACCATCAAGAATTCAAAACAGAGATGGACAAAAAATGGTGAATGGTAGATAAAAACTATAATTTATTACTTAACCTTCCAAAATTAAATGCTGGGTAAAGCGGGAGATTAGAAGTATTAGAAATGGAGAGCTTCTGGAAAGATCCACTTTTTCAGATATGATAGATTACTGTATCCTTTGGAGTATTTTAAAACCAAAAACGGGAAGCATTTTGAGACATAATGGTACAGAAGGAACTTTCTGCTTTATGACCAGGCTAGATTGGAACTAATTTATTAAGATGATTTCTAATAACAAGGATCTTTGCTCACTGTTTTATGACTGTGGAAATTTTCTTATGGTTATTAGAATTTATCACTGTTTGTAATGAAATAAAATATATCTTTGTCTAATAATGGTGATTAGGATATTACTTGGCTGTGCCCTCTCATAATAATTGAACAGGGCAGTAAAAGTCACAGAATATAATATAGAATCCAATGATAAATAGGAGAAAGTCTTTTGAAATTGACCTTCAGAGTAAAAAAAAATCATTGTTTATTCCATGCTTTTTTATAATACAATTATACCCAGGACTGGCTTGCTAGTCAGTCTAATATATCCATTTATTAAAAATTTTAATTGTAGAGATTCCAACAAGTTGTGGTCCTCCACCTGATATTAGTAACGCAATGCTTCTAAACAACAGAAGACAGGAATTCTTATCAGGTGAATCGGTGATATATCAGTGCTACAGGCTGTATGAAATGGAGGGCACTCCAATTGCGAAGTGTCAGAATGGACATTGGAGAGGTGTTCCGAGATGTGTCCGTAAGTATACAGTTTAAAACTGAGAAATCCTGTTGTGATGGAAATATCCTTCTAAGAAAAACACTAAACATAACACAAAAAGCATAAAAATGGCAATTTTCTCTGATATTTTTGCTTCCCTGCAAAGAAGCATGTTTTACATAGGGATTTTTCTATAGCAGCACCAATACCTTAGAATTGTCTTCCCCACTCAGTATAGTCAGCCTCATTTTTTAAATAAAATATTTTTATTTTTCAAAAAAAAAATGGAGCATCGAGACTGCACATCCGTATCATCGCGATGTTGATCCCCCCCTCAGTCAGCCTCATTTTTTAAATGTTTTTTTTTTAATTTTTAATTTTCAAAAGAAACACAACACATCCTTCTTTACATACTGTAAGAAATGTATCAGTTGGTTACAAAAAGGCTTTCATGCATCTCTTCCACAGTCAACAAACACAATTCATATTAACTCAAATATTTTAACTCAGATATTTATACATGTTACCATCATCATACCTCCATTTTCATTTGACTATAATTGTTTAAACGTCCTTCATCATAAAATATACCAAGATTTAATACTTAACCACATACTGGCATTTCATTTACTATTTCTAAAATCCTCCAATAACACTGAATCCTTATATCCTATTCTAGCTAAACATCCATAATATTTAATAACAAAGTTTTCTAATCCTTCTTTCCAAATCACTGTTTACAATTTACATCCAATTTCCTTAAGTTGTACCCATACCTATATATACGTTGTTATCATTATCCCTCCCTTATTTAACTATATCCTGTATCATAACATTTCCCCCCTAATATTCAAGACTTAACTGTATCTAACTTAGTTCTTTTTTTATTAACCTTTATATATAACCCAAAAGGATTTCTAATCTTCCTTTCATGGGTACCATTCAATATTCATATCTTATTATTGCTTAACATATCACTACACATTGTATACATTATTATCATTATCAATTATTTATTTAACTATATCTATTATCACTAAATTTTACTAAGTTTAACTAGTTTTAAATTATACTCTTCCATCTATCAACCTTTATCTTTCCAGTAGCAAAACAGTCTCATATCTTCTGCCATTTGTGGTGTCAGTCCTCTAATCATCTCCTTAATCAACTTTGTATGGACTCCTCTTAGCAACTCTTTGCTTATAAAATCTCTCATGTAATTTCGATGCCCTTCTTCTGTTTCCTTAATCAGCTTATCTTTGATTGTCGGTAGTATTATCAATGCTATTGCTAATAAGATTTCTCTCTTTAAATCCATAAATTCTTTTGTTTTTTCTTCTTTTGTATCTTGCCATCTGGGGTAGATTTTCCCTCCATTTAATTCCTCTTTCAGTATTCCACTCTTTCCATTTTCAGAAACAAACCAATCACCATAAATATCAGCATTTTTTATTTCTTTATATTCATTTTCCTCTTTGATTTTTAGGATTTTAACCGCCACTTTTCCCATTTGATGAACATCTTCAACTTCCTTCTTCATCATATATTGCTGTTAGATGCACTAAGTCTTCCAACTTCTTCTCTATCCTCTCATGTGTATTTGATAATTTCTACATTTCTGAGAATATCTTTTGCAGACTTAAAACTTCTTTCTGCTGTTGAAATTGTGCCATTATCTCCAACTAACAAACACTGCTGCTCTAGCTTAGAAGGTTTTAACAGGATTAATCATAGATTCACAATAACATTTCTTTTCACCTTTCTCTGGTTAAAAATATACTTCAAAGGAACATTTGTGTGCTTTTTTTCTTATCACTCTATAAACAAGCAGTGAGACCTTGAAGTGCCAAGCCAGGATAATCAGTGAAAAAAAATATAAAAGTGTTTCGTTTCCAATACACATACCTCCAGCCTCCGAGTAGCAGTGTTATTGTTGCAATGTTGCAATTTTCTTTGTTTCTTATTGTATCTTTTTTGTATTTCAAGTTTTTAAAAGTCTGATTCTTGAATGAGTTTGAAAAACACGCACAGTAATGCAAGAGGAGAATTTTAGTCCATAGGTTAAAAGAAAAAAATAGAAGAAGAAAACTTAATCCATTCGTTTTAAAAGGCTTGCATAAATTCCATCCGTGAAGATAGCATTTAAAAAGTAAGATAACCCACTGTCCAAAACCATTCCAAATTTAATTCTGCTGCTTATTTCTTCTGTTCTCCAATTTAAATTAATTTTAATTTTTTTATAGGCAGTCACTTTTAAAATGGTAAAAATTCCTCACCAGCTGGAAACACTTTCTCTTTCCGTTTCTGAGCCACCCCGACTTCATCAACCTAATGGCTTGATTTTTTGTCACTGACTTGAAGAACTTCTCTTGGGTCAATCAGGGGCTTTGCGATGTCACTGAGATCAGCAAGACGTATTCTTCCTGTTCACCGTCTCTGCGGGACAGTTTAGGTCCGTTTGGACCACCCAGCGGCAAAAGTATCGACTGCGATCTCAGAACATTGAGATCGCACGTCGTCCCGTTGCGACTTCGGCTCCTCCTCAGTCAGCCTCATTTTTATTGTCCTTAAGACAATAATTTTTATACTTTAGTGTACTTTATATTTTAAAACATATATTTATATTTCTTCCACAGTTGACATGCCCATTTTGCTACCACATCTTAATATGCCATATATTCTTCATGCATTTTCTATTTTTTAAAATAATATTATGAGTAATGATTTTGATGCTTGCAATGCTTTTAGATAATTTGGGGTATATTTTATTATTAATTTTTAATTTTCTGGATCTAGTGTTTATTTTTGGATCACTTACTGGGAACATGCATTGTATGTATGCACATATGCACACACATATACAAATGTGAAACTAAATAATTAAAAGCGAAAATTGGGGCATAGTTACAATAGTTGTCATTCTGTAGTATAAATGGATATATTTATTTGCAAGTTAGGAATTTTTGCTCAATAGTTATGTTTTTTCAGAAGATCGGAGTCTAAAACCATTATAATCAGTATCTAAAATCTCATTGTAAGGTATAGCAAGTCTATTAGTTTGATGAAATTGACATGTTTGATATGATTATTAGCCAGAGGTGAAATTCAGCAAGTTCTGACTGAACCAGTAGCGGAAATTTTGAGTTGTTCAGAGAACCGGCAAATATCACCTTTGGCTGGCCCCAGAGTGGGGTGGGAATGGAGATTTTGTAGTATCCTTCCCCTGCCATGCCCACTAAGCCACACCCACAGAACTGGTAGTAAAAAAATGAATTTCACCACTGTTATTAGCCCCTTCAATTTAACTGTGTTATACCTAAAAGTTCACTAATGTGCATAATTTAACATAAGACTTAAATAAAAAAATAACTATTAATTATTCTGCTCTAATTATTCTACACTATTTTTAGTGTGCTATATCAATTTAATATATAAGTAAATTTATTTATTCTTCAGAAACTTGTAGAGCTGATCAAGTTGACATGGACCGCAACAATATTCAAATGAGTTGGATTACTAAGTCAACATCTTTGAGAGCATCTGATTATTGGATGCAGTTTGTGTGTAAACCTGGATTTCGTAAGCACCCATTATCATCACCATTTATGAAACAATGTGTAAAGGGCCCATGGGTGTATCCCAGATGTGTATAATAGAATTAAGTATTTCTTAATTCACCTATAAAAAAATCACACATATTCACATAACTTTCTCCCTGTATGTTGGCATGTAATTGCCTGACTTTAAGGTACTTTTAAAAATCAGAAAGAAAGAATGCAGGGGCAAATAGTGTTGATTTGTATCCTGTCTGCTGACATCTCCTGTATTGGTGATTATTTGTGAGCTTTTTGGTCTTTAGAATCCTCAGAAGTGAAACTTAAGTGACATATGTTATCATCTGCTCAGAAGCACAAATATTTAATCATAATTCCCCATCCCTTCTTGATAACTAATGATTTACGTTGTGTGCCATCTGGAAATCCCATCTGAGGGAGGGATCACAGTACATTACTTTGCCAATTCACCTTTCAATTGTAGACCATTGTAAGAATTCTAGTACCCAGAAATGCTGTTTCAAACTATACCCTGGCATTTCAGGTTGCCATAGCAAACTCACAGGAACCAGGATATTTTAAAGGGAAACAGTTATATTCAACATCCGCAGCACAGAAACTGTTAATCAAGAATCATGTTTTTTTCCTTGAAAATTTAAAATATTTCACAGCATTCCTATGTAAATTCATTGTTTGTGTTAAACTCATAGTTCTCAAACTGTGTGCCATGATGCCCAAGGTATCAAAGCCAGTTTATGAATTGAGGGACACTGTGAAAAAAACTACTGAGAAACGATGGGCACCATGAACCTAGAATGTTTGGGACCTACACACTTTGCCAAGATTGGTTTAGTCCTGCCAGCTCATCAATGACAACTGTAGTGGCCTCCCTCTAGTTTAATGGGGCTATGTGTTATAGCCAGAGGTGGGTTCCTGCCTGTTCGGACGGGTTTGGCCAAACTGGTAGTAACTTGGCGGCCTGGGTTGCTTGATCTGGCAGTTACTCAGGCCTGCCATGCCCCCGAATCAGTTCTCTTGGTGGTGCCATAGGCGCTGCCATCTTGTTTTGCCTTCTGCGCATGTGCAGAGCAATTTTTGTTGCACTGGGCATGTGTGCGGGGCGCATCCCTGAGCAAACCAGCAGTAGCAGTAGCCAGAACCCATCCCTGGTTACAGCATTGGTATATAAACTATCCTTACACTATTCTGGCCTATGTTTCTATTTTAAAAATGTGCATGTGACAGATTACTTGTGTAATTATTTTTTCAGCCATTAATTAAAAACAAGGTCTTTACTTGTAAAATATACAATGTTAAATTAATTGCCTTAAAACTTTTAGGAGTTTATTAGGATAGCAACTGACAGAGCAGTTCATATTGTACTGAAAAGAATTTTAAGGCTGCCAGGTGGTAATTAAAAAAGCTACAATTCATCAAGAAAATGTGAGGATTACTGTATTTGCCATAATCTGTTTAATTCAAATTATATACAATACATAGAACATTGCATGAGTTTTTATCCTTGTTAAAAACTCTCATTTTTAGAAAGCTGGGATTTGTATAAAGGGAAATATGTTTAAAAGCATCCTGCATACTGTTATTCTAATTACATACTGCTTAAGTTGTTCTAACATGTTAATGTTAAAGAAGATATAAGAAACAAACAAACCTGCTGGGATGAAATAATGTAAGCCATACATTTGCAACTTGTGGAAACTTAGGTAGAATCAATATTCTTTATTGTTCAAATCTCACATATTATCAATGTCTTTTATTCTTTGATCCCTTGCTTCCTGATGTATCACATATACCAAATATCTGTATCATTTGTTTCTATATTGTACAAAAAGACTCCCCTTGAATAAAGACTGTTTACTTTGCTTGAATTACTTGGTGATTCATATTTTTGGGAGGGCAAAGAAGACACTTTGTAAAGGTAAAAGTAAAGTTAAAAGGTAAAACACACTTTTATCTTGCAAAGGTAAAAGTATCTCTCTCATATTCAGGGATCCAGTTCTTATCAATTCCATGCCAAATTCGGGGTGCATGAATATTGATGAAGCAGTTAAATAAAATTAATCTAAAACAAAATGCTACAACTTATTGCATATCTGCAACGAGAATCTGTCACCATAACACATTATGAAATTTGGAAATGCCTCACCAAGTTTTTCAGCAGTTGCACTTTGCACATGTGGTGGCAACCAATGAGCATCTTCTGAGAAGCTTGTCAGTTATTTACTCAAGTAGTTGCTTAGCAACCAGATGGAAATGGGGAGGGGATTCTTCAAAATAGAATAACAGTCATTTATTCAGTAATAAATGAATAATGCAGTAATAATGTAAAAGTAAAACCCACTGACAGGATAAAAAGGAACTGTTTCTGACAGCCAGGATAGAGACAAAGTGAATTATCTTCTCTTCATCCTCAAGCTCCAGAATAGACTCCAACAATATGAATCATATTTTAAGGATACCAGGAGTGGGGAAAGGCAAAAAGCTGCATATATGACATCACATTTCATCCTTCATTTTCTCCATTTCAGTTGTAGTCAGAGCAAAGTGTAAAAGCAAAAAAAGTGGATTGAAGAAGTGTGTTTTATTATGCAATCACTTATCTGATTCATGGAATTGTTTCCCTTAGTAGCTTTTCATTGTTTTTCACACTACTTTTCTTTTCACATCCCACAGAAAATCTGTTAGACAGGAAGGAAGAGTAAGTGTTGAATGTCTTCTGATTATTAGCACTGGAAGCCCACCATGTGGAAGCATTCGACATTTGGTAGTTCCCCATGAGAGGATGATTTGTAAAATATATATAAAAAGAAAAATATACATATACTAATTTAATTAGTAAAGATAATCATGTCCCAAGCAATTTTCTGATTATGAAACAGGCAGGAAAACAAAATCTGCTATACTAGCAGAAGTAAACAACCAAACACCAACCATTTATCTTTACCATCACAATGTGCTAGTAAAGATAAATATCAGCTCCATTGCTGTGCCGTGCTGAGCCACTAGATGACTAACAGTTGATCAGTGCACTAAGCATTGTGGGTCAGCTCTGCTTTTAACCTGCTCACAAAGTTACAAAACCAATCAGGGCAAGCCAACTCTATCACACCACTGCCCCAACTTCATAATTCATTGGTAATATCTGTGGGAAGAATAGGAAAACAGTGTAAAAGTAATTGTGAGCTATGTTTGTACCAGGTTATATTGTGTGATGGCCTGGAATCTTTAGTTTTCCAGTCTTAACTCTAGGTTGCAAAGGTTTTCCCAAAGCTTATTGGAAGAAGAATCAAGAAAGCAGAAAGAAAATGGGTTCCTCCAAAGTCAAAAACATGCACAAACAAAGCAGACTGAAAAATTTATTAAATTTACCTTTAATTAATTTACCTTTAGGGATGCGGTGGTCAGTGGCTAAGATGCTGAGCTTGTCATTCAAAAAGGTTGGCAGTTCAGCAGTTCAAATCCCTTCTGCCAACCTAGGAGTTCGAAAGCATGTAAAAATGCAAGTAGAAAAATAGGGACCACCTTTGGT
Organism: Natrix helvetica; assembly: GCF_964273705.1. Taxonomy (NCBI): domain Eukaryota; kingdom Metazoa; phylum Chordata; class Lepidosauria; order Squamata; family Natricidae; genus Natrix; species Natrix helvetica. Next base: position 76,022,213 of record NC_138549.1, on the reverse strand, counting down.
GGGAAAGTAACAGCATTCTGTGCGCCTTCGGTGTTTAGTCATGTCAGCCACATGACCACGGAGATGTTTTCGGACAGCGCTGGCTCTTTGGCTTTGTAACGGAGATGAGCACCGCCCCCTAGAGTCGGGAACGACTATCAGGATGAAGAGAGAGGCAACCTCACCGCACCGCAGCTGCTTCCTTCAATTGTAGCATTCTCCAGTCGGCTTGTAGCGAGGCGCGAGGCGTGGAAACGCGATGCGCCCTCCGAGCTTGCTCCCCGGTGCCTTGGGCGCGCGAGAGAGCCCCCGCCGGCTGCCGCCGCTGCAGGAGACCTCCGCGATGCCGCCCCTCCGGCAGGACCCCTCTGCGGGGTGTCCTGTGCCCCCCAAGGAGTGGGGAAGCCCACCGGGGAGCCGGAGCGGGCAAAGAGCTGCCCGTCGCCGCCGCCGCCGGAACCGGAACTCTCTTCAATAGATTGTTTTATTTAAAATAGAAATGAATACATTTCCTAGATGGAGAAAGAATGAGGCTTTGAGAAGATTCAAGTTTTAACTACAGTGAAAGTTTTAGCACGATCCTTTTCAGGGAAGGGCATTGAATTAATATTTCCTAAACGTTTCAGTAGTCCCTGCCCCTTTTCCCATGCATATTTTAGAATTGAGATTTGGATACAGGCTCTTTGTTGAATTTGACAGTCTGCAATTTGTTAGAAGGTAATCAGGTTGCTTTTTAAAACATGGATCCAAGATCATAAGTGAAAAATATTGTTGAATTTGACAGTCTGCAATTTGTTAGAAGGTAATCAGGTTGCTTTTTAAAACATGGATCCAAGATCATAACTGAATCTTGTGACCTATAACGCAACTTTTTTCTTGTTTCTGTCATCATGACCTTTTACTAAATTGGCTATTTTTAAATATATTCTTTGCCAACCAGTTTCATATAGGATTCTATTATTCAAAAAGTCTGCTTGTGTTAATTCTTATTACTGAAAGTGTTAATCAGAACTAATATATCAATTTAGAAGATAATTCTAACTGGATTTTACAGCTGAAATAAATTCTAGGTATGTTACAGTATATAAAATAAAGGGACTTTGTGTACTAAACAGTAAAACATGCACACAGGGAAACAATTGGTGAAGTAAAACCAGAAGAAGAATATTTAAGATATTATTTGTTGGAAAAGTTAGAACCAATAGAAGAGCACATTCTGAAAGTAATTATTAAACTACTATAAGTCAAATGATGGATTGGCTGCTGTGCATTGTATCATTTCTTCTAGGAATATGTACTTCTGACCATGGTGAGTTCTCAATACTTTTAATATGGACATAGCAGAGGTGGGTTTCACTTTTCAAAAATTGTCTGCATGCTACTAACTGTAACTTCAGTCTGCAGCCCACCTGAAATTGATTTTGGAAGAATTGAAATGGATAAACAAAAGGAATATCTGGAAAATGAAAGAATACAGTTTAAGTGCTATCCTGGATATGATTTGGAAGGGTCTGACTGGATTACATGTAAAAAAGAAGGTTGGATACCTCCACCAAAGTGTTTCGGTAAGTGGGCTATGTAATGAAATAAATATAACTTCGTATAGGTTGAGAGTAATGTAAGTAAAGGAATAATTGAACAGTTCAGTGGTGGGATTCAAACATTTTTACTACCAGATCTGTGGACGTGGCTTGGTGGACATGGCTTGGCTTGGTGGGCATGGTTTGGTGGGTGTGGCATGGCTTGGTGGGTGTGGCAGGGGAAGGATACTGTAAAATCTCCATTTCCACCCCACTCCAGGGGAAGGTTACTGCAAAAACCCCATTTCCTCCTGATCAGCTGGTACTCGGGAGGCAGAGAATAGATGGGGGGGGGCAGTCAGAGGTGGTATACTAGTTCTCCAAACTACTGAAAATTTCTGCTACCGGTTCTCCAGAACTGGTCAGAACCTGCTGAATACCACATCTGGAACAGTTGCACAAAAGTGAAAGAGCGAGCTACCAGTTGGACATACAGGTAGATCACAATTGGTGGGAGTTCAAATAGTATGAATTATAAATTGATATCAGATTGCATAGTTAAAATTCAGTTAATGCAAGGCTAGCATCCATACAACTGAGGCTAGCACATTGGTAGTTGAGGCTAATACATATGGCGAGCATATGAATTTACATATGGTACTTTAGACGCCAACCATTTTATATATGTGTATACAAAATAGAGAAAAGAAAGATTCTGTTCAAGGAAAGCTCAAAAATAAGAGGTTCATTTGAAGCACTATAGCAGAATACTGGAAACAGCAGGCACACTTGGGATATAGGTTTTTTTTTAAATTGTTATATTATATTTCATAACTTTGTAATATTTATGCTTTATGTCTATTTTCATTGAGCTGGAACCAATTACCCTATTCTTACAATATGACCACTTTGTGGGAATCATTTTACATACTAATCAAAAAATCTGTCATAAAGAAAAGCAGATAATTAGCATAAATAAATAATGAATGAATGAAAACAGAGGCACTGCTGGCCATTCCTGCATAGTGAAATATTGTCTTCTAAATAAGCACAGAATTCTATATCTCTAAATATTACTATTTCTGACTATGATTTAATGTTTTTTGTTGAATTACTTTTGTTTACTTCTGCCTAAAAAGGTGTTATCCTCATATCCAAATAGAATTTTAAGATGTTTGGTTTGGCTTTGGATTCAATACAATACAATAGCAGAGTTCGAAGGGACCTTGGAGGTCTTCTAGTCCAACCCCCTGCCTAGGCAGGAAACCCTAAACTGCTTCAGACAAATGGCTATCCAACATCTTCTTAAAGACTTCCAGTGTTGGGGCATTCACAACTTCTGGAGGCAAGCTGTTCCACTGATTAATTGTTCTAACTCTCAGGAAATTTCTCCTCAGTTCTAAGTTGCTTCTCTCCTTGATTAGTTTCCACCCATTGCTTTTTGTTGTACACTCAGGTGCCTTGGAGAATAGTTTGACTATTCAGATCCTAGTGAGCCATGAGCATTTCTTGAACTGACAGAATCCTTCCTTTAAAAAGATAATCCTCTTCCTCATCCTTTTGTGAAGCCCAGATAATCCTGTAGAGGTTGATTCAGAAGAAAGTTCTGTTGTATTTGATGATGATTACTCCCATAGGTCTCAGGACAGGAGTACAGGCAGTCCTGGGTTAAGAAAGATTTCTGTACCTAACTCTGTTTTTAACTGGTTTTGGTATCTAAGCCAAAAGTCATAATTGCAAATAGAGTGCATATTATTAAAAATGGTGGATGGCATTATCCTTCCTTGAGCCGATAAAAAGTTGAAGTCATACAATGCTTTCAAGAACCACTGAAAATGGCTGAAAACAAGCTGTATAATAAATATGTACAGCTTCAGTGGTTCCTGGAAAGATTGTGTGGCTTCATCAATTTATTTGCTTGAGGAAGGAGAAAGCTGTCTATCATTTTTAGTAGATACTATTTTAGTATTTAAGGGGATGTGGTGGCTCAGTGGCTAAGATGCTGGCTTGTCAATCAGAAGGTTGGCAGTTCAGCAGTTCGAATCCCTAGTGCCGTGTAACAGGGTGATCTCCCGTTACTTGTCCAAGCTTCTGCCAACCTAGTAGTTCAAAAGCACGTGAAAATGCAAGTAGAAAAATAGGGACCACTTTGGTGGGAAAGTAACAGTGCTCTGTGCACCTTTGGCTTTGAGTCATGCTGGCCACATGAACACAGAGACGTCTTCGGACAGTGCTGGCTCTTCGGCTTAGAAATGGAGATGAGAAGCACTTCTAGAGATGGAAACGACTAGCACGCATGTGGTAGGGAACCTTTACCTTTATTTCAGTATTTTACTGAAAATACTAGTTTTAGTATTTTACTAAAATAACTTTTTAAAGTGCATATATAAAGTTATAGTGAGGTAAAGAAATATAATTCAAATAAAGGAATATCAGCTTCAAACCCCAAGGCAATCGATATGTTTTTTTCTCCCTTTCTTTTAGCACCCTGTATTCTCACAAAACAGCAGCTGGGTGACAGAAATCTTCTTTTGAATGGTGGACAACGACACTCAGAATGGATAAGAAATGGGCATACAATAGAATTTACATGCAGGAAAGGATATTTCATTGTATCTCCTTCTATCAGAAAGTGTGTTGATGGGAATTTAACTTTACCTTCCTGTAATTCTTCTGGTAAATGTACTGTTATTGTGAATCAATTTCATTTGTCTTTTTTAAAAAAAACCTTAACATATTAATCGTTATTTTTCCCCCTTTGTCCTGTCTTTCATTTCCCTTGATTGCTGCTTTCTTTCTATTTAGATTATATATTTGGACCACCACATATCTACATATGACTTAGGGTTATTCATATCCTATTTAAAAATACTTCTCATTTGCCATGCTTTGACCTTTTTGTTTCTCAGAACTGTTATGAGACACAATCCTTTTTTAAAAATATTCTTCTCCCATTTCACTTTATATTACTGGGTCTGATCTATATATTCTTTTTTTTTTTTTACAATCAAAGGTCCAAACCTAAGATTAATTAAACACATCAAAGTTCTAACAGATGTGTATGGCATTCAAGAATAATAAGGTGTGTTTTCACAGCAGCCACAGAAACTTTACAACTTTGAGAGTTATATACAGGTGTTCCTCAAAGGTGATCTATAATAGAGGCCACAAAAGTTATGTGGCTAAGTTAGAAATTTGTTAAGTGAGTTTTGCCTCATTTTAAGATTTTTCTTCCCAAAGTTGTTAAGTGAATCATTGCAATTGTTAAATTAATAACACAGTTGTTTTATGTCTTATGTTATTTTCTGTTGTTTTGATTATGAATGGTCTGTACACCGCCCCGAGTCCCTACGGGGAGAGGGGGCGGTCTATAAATTAAATAAACTATAAACTATAACTATAAGCGAATCTGGCTTCCCCATTGATTTTGCTTGTCAGAAGGTCACAAAAGGGGATCACAATAATCATAAATATGAACCAGTTACCAAGCATCTGAATTTTGATCACATGGAGATGCTGAAACGGTTATATGAAAAATGATCATAAGTCATCTTTTTCATTGCCGTTGTAACTTCAAACAGTTATTAAATGAACTGTTGTAAATTGAGGACTGCCTGTCATGATTTGCTTCTAAAAGGGCAGAATAGTATAAAAGTTATTCAAGCTACCCAGATTTTCAGAAGTAACAGGATAATATATTTTCCACATAGATAAGGAATAGTGTAGTGAAAATGATTTGATGTTTAGGTTTTCTTGAGTTCACATGATAATTGCTTTTATCCAGGAGAAGTTTAGGTCATTTACCTTTTAGAAACACAATGGAAGAACACAATATCTGGTCCCTAAGTACTCTATAAAATTATTAACTTTCTATTGCATAGAAGCGCATTTATGATTTCTAAACAAAAACTTACTTTAAATCAAGCTGGAATGAATGAAATTATTTTTCAATGAAATTATTTTTGATTATAATAAAGAGAATTATAAATTTTAAACCGTAGCTACAATTCCAAATTAGAACTTGGTGTATGAGAGAGAAAGGTGGCATAAGATACCAACATTCATTAACAATCAATGGGAAAAAACCTGCGTAATAATTTATGTGTTATGTGTTGTCTCTTTCTAATGGTGTAGAGACTTCTATTGCTGCTTCTACCACTTCCAGGGGACTGTTGAATGCCTCTTCACCAGGTATTAAAATAGTATGATGCCAATAAAACATTTTGAGAGTAATTTTTTTTAGGAGAACTGAAAATAGTATTCAGTAAAGATGTGGTTTTGTGGCATCAGTCCTAATCAAATGCATACATAGATATTTGAACATGCTGAAAAGAATAACCACAATTTTATTCAGGTTAACTGACTACATTTGCTGAATTCCTTGCTTTTAACTAATTGTTACAACATAAAGCAACATAACTGTAATAACAATTTGGAGCAACAAAGAAGTTAGATGAGTAACTGCATTATTATCTTTCAACAATGTTTTTGTGAGCAAAATCACCTGTTCAGTTTGTTTTATATCCTCCGAGAAGGGGAAGAAACGTATCTTTTATGACCTTGGACCTTGGGAAGAAGCCCAAGAAAGCAGCAGGGCAAAAACTTAATCACCTTTCTAGATGTTGTTTTCCAATTACATGTAGCTTCATTGGAACCACTGATTGTCCTCATTATTTTGTCAGGGCATAGGTACCAGACAGGTTACCAGCAATTGTAGAATGTTGTTAGAAAATAGAGGAGCGTAATAACTTCATAACAATATTTCTATTTTTCCATACAAGTCATTTGCCCTGCCCCACAAGTAGAAAATGGTAACTTTTTACCTCTGTGGACTCATTACAACTTTGAAGACATAATCTACACAACATGTAACCCAGGATATATGCTTGAAAGTCATAAAAAATCCTCTAAATGCGCCAAAGATGGCTGGTCACCATATCCAAAATGTGTCAGTAAGTAGTTTTCATGATACTGCACATATTTTTAAAAAATTCAATGCCAAATCTTAAAGGACTGATAATATATTCAGTTGTACACACCTATATTTCTGCAATACTCAAAGTTGGTGTTTTACTGTTATTTTCATTTAATCGTGGATAAAATAGAAATGACATGCTATACCACATGACAGTATTTCTCAGCCATGGCAACTTTAAGACATGTGGACTTCAACTCCCAGAATTCATCAGCCAGCATATGCAACCAGTGAAGATTCTAGTCTGAATTCATATTCCTTCCTGTTTTTCAGATCCATATTTTCTCTCACATGCTCTCTAGCTAACTTGAAAAGTACTCAATTTGAACACGGTTGAGTTAGTTTAAAAGTCAACCCTTTATCATAGAGGATCATGTAGGCTTCAATTGTTTAAAAAAATGACAGTGCTAAAAAAAAGCTACCAAAAAGCACTTAATGCAGGATGTTGTGTAGTAAGGTAAAGACATTATAACTACAGGATTAAAAAGAGGAATATAAACTGTAAAAAACCTGTAACATCATTCCCCTTTCCTAAGTGTTGCAAAGTTCCAGAAATAAAACAACTCATTCAAGTTTCATCAGAATAAAGAAATTAGGCATTTTCTGGTATTTTAAAATATTTGTGACTAAATTTATAAATTTAAGTACTTCTTGAGTAACAACCACTCATTCAGTGACTGTTCAATATTAAAACAGCTCTGAACAATAGGGATTTATGATCCATGAAGTTGCAGCTGTTATGGTATACCTGTGGTCACATGATCACAATCTGAGTGTTGGGTGTTTGAAATGAGCCATATAATATGATCACAATTTCCAAAGTTCTTGATGGCGTACCACAAAGTTGCTCCTACTCTTTTCTTTTTTTGCCCAATCTCACCCCATAGCACCCCTCTGTAATAACTCAGTGTCTCCTGTGATACAAATTTTCTCAGTGTCTAAATTGGGAAAGTGGTTTTAGGTCCCTATAAGGTGTTTTTTCGAACTGATATGGGCATGTGATGCAAATCTGAAGAAAAAAATAGCTTCTTGAACAGGAAATATGACATCCTAATTGGACCTTAATTTTTCATTAATCCTGGTAATCATGGCTCCAGTCAAGTTGAATGTTATGCCCTGCTGTATTTTTCCTTTTATTGTATTTAGTAGATAGATAGAATATGCACAGTAAGACTGAGAAATATGCAGCCTTGAAGAATGTCCAAAGTATAAGTTATAGAAGGTGATTAGTTCTGATCACTTATACAGAAAAAAAATATTTTGTCATTGCATTTATTCAAATCAGCTTTTTAGTTTTGTCAGAAATGTCCTGAAGATTGGAAATTACTTTGCATGTTGTTGAATCTTAGGTTTCAACTGTTTAAATAAAAAAAAATATGTTGTCCTATTAAAATATTTTTAAATACAATGGCTGCCATAGACTGCATTAATCAATTTTGGTAGCCTTAATATAGGCAGATTGGTGAATGAGGAATTGAGATCTTAAGTGCTCTTTCCATTCATGGAGGATTTTTTATTCAGTTTTCTGGCTTTCCATAGAGGACTTCCAGATGAAAGTAAGTGAAACAGATACTGTAAATACTATTTGCTAGTAGTATTCCCTGACTAGAATTGTCCTTGCAGAATGCTTCCATTTGTGAAAACAAAAATTGATTCAAACCTATAATGGTTTCAGCTTGAAGACAAAAATCCTAAATGTATTTAGAAGTTCACCTGAAATCAGTAGAATAAGTTTTCATTATGGAGTATAAAGTTGGGTAATCCATTTTGATAATGAGTATATTAAGCTAATATTTTGAAATGACACACAAGAGAACTTTCTAACAATGATGAAATAGGTGGAATAGGTTGATGTTTTGGAATTGATTAATTGCTTGTCTTTACTTTCTTCAAAGGAAAAGAGTGTAACTTTCCTCATATAGAGAATGGAGCACTATCCTGGTCCAACACATATTATAGTGATGTCTCTTTTCCCAAAAAAGTGGGACAAATAATTGGTTTCAAATGTAATCATGGTTTTCTGCCAAGAAATAAAAAACATTGGGATAGAATCAAATGCACTAATTTTGGCTGGGATCCAGAACCGCAATGTTATAGTAAGTGCATCTTTCTTTTAAGTTTCACTTTTATGAGTTTGGAAAGCCCCAACAATATTAACTTTGTTTTAAAATCATGATTAGCATTAATCTATTTAAAAAACTACTAGCATTCTATTTCATTTGTAGGGCTGAACAGAATTCAAAGGCAAAAGAGTTCTGTACCTTCTTAAAACCAATTGAGGGAGTCTTCAAACATTTTTGCTTTGTTAATTTATGAACCAGTTTTGCACACTTTTAAATACAATTTTGTAAGAAGTTACATATTTTAGTTTACTTATGTATTTTCTATTATCTTACATCTAACAAGAAAAAGAAAAAAGAATGTGTTATATTGCATTTATTTTATCCATTTTCAGAAATTGGAGTAGTCAAAAAAAGCTAGACTTGAATAATTACCAGAAAATCCCAAAACCCTGAGCAGTTTTTCAATTTCCACAAAAATGTCAATTAAATTATTTGTATTGTGTCTTTTATCTTTCTTTTCTATTGCTCTTGTTTTTTTCCTTTTTTTGCATTTTCTTTTCTTTTTTCTTCCTTACTTTATATTAGTTTATTAGTTTTTGTTTTTGTGTTTAAATTTTTAATTATATATCTATATCTATATCTATATTTATATTTATATCTATATCTATATCTATATCTATATCTATATCTATATCTATATCTATATCTATATCTATATCTATATCTATATCTATATCTATATCTATATCTATATCATCTATATCTATATCTAGATATATAATTATATACTATACTATAGTATAAATGTGTGTGTGTGTGTGTGTGTGTGTGTGTGTATATATATATCATACAGTATAAATATATATTCTATATATGTATCTATTTTTTTTTTAGAACAGTGCATTCCCCCTAAACGGTTGCCACATGGTCATGTGACTTATAACTATGGGAGTAATTTCATAGATGGTGACAACATTTCATTTAATTGCGATATGGGGTATTATCCTGAACACCATTTACCAATAGCCACATGCAGAAATAATGACTGGTTTCCCACTCTGAACTGCGTCTCTACAGGTAAACATCACTTAGCAAAACTAACAATTTGGGAGTCCTTCCATTTTGCAAGCAAAATATATTTTTCTTCTTCCACTAGAATCTGAGGAGGGGTTCATTGAAGTTTTAACAGAACTTACAGAATGAAAAAGTGGTTACCTCTCTGCAGAGGTCTGGATTAATTTAGGGCTTATTCAATGGTCGGATCAAAAAATATTTAGTTGAAAATAACCATGGTGGGGAAAAGAAAGATCCTGACAGTTGATAGGAAAACAAGTTGGGGAGAAAGTATCCTCTGGAGACTGAAAAGGTTACTAGAAGAGAAAAGAGATACAATATTGATAGCCAAATCTGGCCCTAGGTTCTGCCTCAGTTACCTTCCCAATAAGCATCAAGTCAGAATTTAAAATCAGTTTATTAGGGAACCCTGATAAAGTGAGATCTCCCTATGAAAAGAGAGAACCTGAGACCTATCTTACATGTCTTTGTAAAGTTAACACAACAAAGAAAATGCAAGAGGAAAGTTATTGGACAGCATAAAAGTAACCCTCCTTTGCACAGTAAATCAACTACAAGGTTGTTTGAAGTTAGATAACCAGATGCCAGTTGACACTAAGAATTTTTTTTTTCTTATCAAGAGATAGTCTCCAGCCATCCTTCTGTAGCTTATCTTTTCAGTTTAGGAATGTTAGAAGCTATTCAATCAATCCACACAGCCATAGGATCAGAAATGCTACTACATTCCAGTCTAATGGTTTTATAAAACCTTATCACCTTATCACGTCATTTTAAAAGACACAAAAGTAAGTCAAATTAAAATACAAAGTAATTATGTTTAAAATAACAAGTAAAATACAATTAAAAGTAACTATATTGCTAACAAATTACAAAGTCTGTGTCATGTGCCCATCAGTATTGAATAATATAGAATAATAACAAAGTAATAGTAGGATATAGAATTTATTCCAAATGTGTTATTTATTTTCATTTTCATTCAGCAATATCTGTTTTTCAGCATTCTTGTTCCTTATTTTGCTATTTCTGTTTTCAAAAGAGAAGGAAGTTTTGCCATGGTGTTATTTCTTTCTCTCCCAGTTCACAGATATAAAGGGCAATAACTAGCTAGAACCATTCTTACTGAATCTAAGTTTCAAAGTGTCTGTTCCCAAATAATTGTGTATGCATTGCTTATTTTACAGATATTCATGCATCAACTGGATGAAAGACAGTTCATCCACTCTCCTCTTTCTTCTCCAACCATTCTAGAAGAATGAGAGGTAGCAGCCTGCTTTTTCTAATTCTATTAGCATGATTTTGATAGCTTATATAAGATGCCATAGGCAGAATCCTACTGGAGAAAGATTCAACTTTAAAAGCTTAGTAACTCCTGTATAATAAACTCAATGCAATCCATGGTTTATAAATCTGAGATATACAGCACAGAAGTCACAACTTGCAACAAATAGGTCCAAGATGAACTGACTCTTTGTATCATCAATTTGTATCTTTAGTTACTGCTTTCTCTTTGTTTTAATAATAGCTGAATTCACTGAACTACTTTCAAATGCATTAAATCATCTTTATTTTGTGCCATTTTGGTTACATAAAGAAATAACCAGCTTTGGGTTTTAGATTTTTATCAATGGACCAACATATTTATAATGGCTTTTTCTAGTTAATGAATCCCCTGGAACTTTTATTAAATGTCCTCTATCAATATATGTATTTCTCTTCTGTAATTATAGATAACATCATCTAGATATAAGGTACTTGCTGTTATTCCTATTAAGCCTGTGTGAGCACTCTGCCAAATATTCAAGCATATACCACTTGAAATAATGGTGCACTCCAAGCACAATTTTATTTGTAAAATAAAACCAGGACTCTATAATACCCCTGTAGTGAATGTTTTTATTCCATTCTCATCCAAAAGATGACTTTACAAAAGCTGAATTACAGAATAGTACAACCTATGCCATTTCCCCCACCTCTACAGATTCATATAGATGAAGAAGGAGGTTTTCGTAGGTGAACTTTACCAGCAATTAAATAATACTGGTATACAGATTCTCATGTGTTTTTATATTATATGTATTTATATATACAGACACACATTAATTTGTCTTGTGAGAAACAGATATATTTTCTGAACTAAATATGTTAAAAACAGCAGCAAGCATTATTTACCATTTTGAGGATTTAAGTATCTTATAAATTAAAGCTTTCTATAATGAAATCTACTTATAGCAAAACAAACAAACAAACAAACAAACAAACAAACAAACAAACAAACAGCTAATTGATTGTTTTATGGTGGAAATCTTCCTCTGCCTGCAGACATATTGGCTTGCCAGGGGATAGTGTGTTTAACTAATAGTACTTTTTTTTTTAAACAAAGTTTTATTGGTTTTTTAAGAAATAAAAAGGAAAAGGGTAAAGGAAAGGTTACAAATTTTGGCAGTTGCGACGTGCGGCAAGAGTCCCCTCCCTCCATACTCATAGAATACGATTACAAAAAATTCAATACTAAATAAAAATATATAGTCAGCATGTAAATTCAGTTAATAATTTCGATCATTTTATATCAAGTGGATTTTCTTACTCATTTTTGTGATCTGAGTTTTCTTGGTATTGCCCCTTCTCCCCCCGCCAGCAGAGCTCCGGCCCCTCCCGTGTCCTGCATGTCTGTTGTAGGATCATCTGATTTATCTAGGAGTACTTAATTTTTTTCCATAAACGCCTGCGCCTCTATGGGTGTATTAATTCTAACTCTTGTGTTCTCCCAGAATATTAGCATACCTTCAGGCATCAACCATCTGAACCATACCCCCTTCTGGTATAGTTTCTTCGCTAGTTGCGAATAGCTTTTTCTTTTCTCCCTCACTTTCTTGGGGATCTGTTTCAGGATGGTTATTTCCCTATCTTGGTATTTCAAAGCTTGCCCCCTTTGTGCACTCAGAATTTCATCTCTTGTGATTTTTCTGAGAAATTTAATATGTACCTCCCTGGGTACGTTGTGTGTTCTAGCATAGGCTGAGTTCACTCTATAAACCAAATCTAATTCCCACCCCATCTGTTGTTTCTCTTTCTGAATGTATTCAGCCAAAATACTTGTCATAATGTCCCTTATATCTTCATCATCTGTCTCCACCACATTTTGAAATCTAAGGTAAAAGGACATTCTCTCAAATTCTATTTTCATCTGTTGGGTGTCAAGTTCTTTGTTCCCCTTCTGCACCCCTTCCATCCCCTCCCTCATCTCAGCCGTCCCACCCTGCAAAAGATCCAGTCTCTGTGAGTTTTTGTTAATCTGTTCCTGGTTCTCTTTAATTTATTCTTTCATCTTTTAGTTGTCTTTTAATCTCCTCTTGTCCCTGTAAAATTTGTTGAAACATATGTTGGAATTCAGTCTCAGTAGTTTTGGGCTGCATCAGAGATGTTATCGTTGATTGTGTACTTGGACTGGATGTTGTAGATGTCGGGGCAGAGGCAGCAAAGCCAGGCTTCCCAGGAGGTGGTTTTTTACGTGACATTATAGAGTTCAGTCAGTACAGAGAATGATCAGTCAGAAAGGTAGAACCGCCAAGAGAGTTCAGGAGACAAAAGGTCCAGGCAGAAGAGGATTTTTCTGGTCACACTGGCAATAGAGTAAAGTTTTTCAGTCCAGGGAGTCCAAAAAGTCACAAACAACAAGAGATTTATCTGAGTAGCACGGAGACAAAGACCGGATGCCTGAAGTTTTATAGGTGGAGTCAGTTTTCACTGTTTATGAAGACAACGGAAGTGTGCCATCTTGCCCTGCCAGCTTCGGGCTTAGGAGGCATAACAAAAGTTTCAAAGTTTCCAAAGTTTCCAGATCATCATTCCATTATCAGTTTAAAGCCGAAATTCACCTTTGCTAAGAGCGTGGCATCATTAATTGGCTCTCTCCCTGCCTCCTCCCCCAAGGGCCGAGAGCAACAATAGTTAACAGCCGCCTGTCCGAGGGGGGGAATCCCCCTCCCTCCAGCCGCGCTTCTCAAAGCCAAGCCGAAAGGAGATTTTAAATAGCTGGCAAGTTCTTTCGCAAATACACAAAGGGAATGGAGAGTGGATTCCGCCTCACCACACCACAGCCGCGTCCTTCTGAATGTTTATTCTTCCCGCTGCCTCACAGCGAAGACGCCGGAGCGCCTCCCCATCATGCTCCCCAGTGCCTGGGGCAATGCGGGCCCCCCCGGCCGCCGCCGACTCGGAGGATCCCCCGCGGTGCCGCCCCTCCGGCAGGAGCCTCTACTGGGTGTCCTGTGCCCCCCAAGGAGTGAGGGGCCCACCGGGAAAGTGCGGGGCGAGCAGAGCCTGCCCGTCGTCATCAGCAGCTGGAACCAAAAGTCCAACTAATAGTACTTTTGTTGTTGTTATTGTTGTTCTAATATCTCAGGTGTCTTTGAAGCTGAAAATGTTGCTGGTCCACCCAACATCATTAACAAATGTTGTAACTAAACCTTGCCATTGGTTATATCTAGCAGATTTAATATTAAGTTAATAGACTGAGAAGATCTCACTTCCATCTCATTGTATTGCTTCCTATTTTACCCAGTTTTTGTTAAGTACTAATGCTCTTGTTTTCAATATTTTAACATTTTAATAGTGATATTACTGTTTTTATGATGATTAAGCCACCTAGAGTTGCTTGACAGTGATATGCAGTGAGATATAAATTTAATAAGTAAATACATTTTTTTAAAAAAATATCTCTTAGTATAAAGTATGGTAAATAATAATAATAATAATAATAATAATAATAATAATAATAATAATAATAATAACAATAACAACAACAACAACCACCCTCTATCAATTGGTTCAAAGTCAGTATCTTTCCACCTTCAGTCAATTGAATGTTTTTATTAGATATTCCATCCCAGAACTTTCTAAGTGACATAATTGTTTCCAGAGGTCTCAGAGTATTAGTACAAACATTTGGGCACCAGGGACCAGTTCTGTGGAGAGAGGTTTTTCTGTGGACCAGAGGGGGAGTGGTTTTGCATGCTCTCTGCATCCACAGATGGGGATTTGCTTGTTTGTACAGCCCAATTTCTGGCATGCCATGCCAGTCCATGGATGGATGGGTTGGGGACCTCTGTTTTAGTATATTTAGATCTTAACAGGAGAAAATAGGCATTATTAGGTTCGTTTTTAGGCTATACTCAACCAATATTGAAAACAGAAATGCTTTAGTAATAAACACAACATGTGTTAGCCAGATAACATTATGGGAAAAATTGGTTTTTCCGACATTTGTTGACGATATACTTACTCGGGAGCAATTTCTTCCAGCTTCTTTGTAGGTAATGCAAGAATAGATGCTAAATGGTTGAAAACTTCAGTGCATTACAATAATTTTGCCTCTGGCCATATTCTGTTAAACACAGAAAATATCCAGTTACTGATCACTAACAAAGAATATGAGTTCCACATCACATTTTGTCTCCTACAGTACAATCACTTCAGAAAAGGCTTTTGGTTTTCCTTTATATGCTTTAAAATTAGGATTTATTTCTATATCTTTTCCCTGGGGATTCAGATTTTCCCTGTGTTTATGGATTTTTATTTTCCTGTCAAAAGGATGGTTAAGGACTAACATTTGAGTTTAGCAGGTGTTCAGAAGACAGCATGCAATCATCTTGTTGCACCATTTTGGCATAACTTGTATACATAATTTCTTGGGATTTCACCACTGTTTTGCTCTGGAAAGAAAGTTCCCTATGTCTGTGGTAAGCACTCATGGCATGGACCCAAATGCAGGAAGAAACTCTGGGATGAGATTCAAGGTGGAATTTCATGAGTAGAAATGATCCTTGGTCCTCTTTTTTGAAATTGACAATATTGGGTGCCCAGGAAGAAAATTCCTGATGCCAGTGAAGGCATGTGTAAAAGAGAATGAACTAAGATTTCATTTTGAAAGCAAATATGGATGCTGGGAAGTAATTTGGAATGAAATGTCATGATTAGAAATGGTCCTCCATCCTCTTTTTAAAAACTTGACAATTTTGAGTCCCTGAGAAGAACTGGAGAACTTGAGGAATTGGGACTGTTGTGGAGAGCTGATAGCACTGGCTGCACTCCAACAACTCACTTGCAAGGCCATGTTTTGTACCTGTGTCAATGGTTGGTGGCCAAGCCTGGGTCCCCTTCACATGATGATGACCACTGACACCTCTTCAGGCTGATCTAGGTGAAGGGCAAGTACTGCGCAGGTGCAGAAAAGTGCTTTATCCCCTTGCCTTCCCATAGCTGTCAGCCAACTGAAGGAATGTGTAGCAACTGCACAGAGCCAAACCCAACTCAACTCCCCCCCCACTTATTTACATTTGCACCAATAAAGAAAAATATTTGTAGCTCAGGATTGAAGTGAGGGGTCCTTGCTGCTCTCTGAGCTTGGTGATTTTCTTGTAGACAGTTCAGTATCCAAACTAGGTAACATTATCATATTTGGGTAATGAAACAGTTGCAGGAAGCCACCAAGCTCCGATAGCAGCAAGGATCCACCTCTCCTTATTTATATTTGATTTCTAATTTCCAACTGACTTCATGTGGGCTGGACAGGGACAGCCAAAAGGGCCAGATGTGGCCCAGAGGCCATAAAATGCCATAAGATAGCTAGTTCCTCAATGTTAGGGATATGTAAACCATTTAATTTGGAAAAGTTTCAAGTCCAAACTTTGAAACAAAAAACCCTTCTGCATGTGAAGCTACCATTTCTAGTATTTTTCTTCTTCTGCTATATTTAATTTATTTTAATCACGATCATGTAAGTAACTTTCCTGCAAAGGTAAAAGTTGCATACACCATTTCTTCACATGTTTACTGAGAATAAAGACCTTTTGAAAAGTCTTGCTCCTCTCTTTCCAAGCTCAAAAGCAAGTCTCACTAAATTTAATGCAGTATAATCAGATTGCATCTTCCTTGCAATGAATTAAAGACCCTATTTGGTGCACAAATTATGCAATAGGATTTTTCTAAAGAAAAGAATGATGGCAGCCCATTTCAACCATTTCGATATCAGTATTCATGGATCATTCTCTTGAATAATGCTTCATAAAACCTGATTGAGTTTATTCTTGAAAGCATATTTTCTCTGCATTGTCTGCAGCTGTTTACAATGGATCTTGAAGATAACAACCTACTTTATAAAAGCTACATTTGAGCAATTATTATTATTTGTAA
Organism: Natrix helvetica; assembly: GCF_964273705.1. Lineage (NCBI taxonomy): Eukaryota > Metazoa > Chordata > Lepidosauria > Squamata > Natricidae > Natrix > Natrix helvetica. The sequence goes on along the minus strand of NC_138549.1, from coordinate 76,005,411 downwards.
AATAATGTAGTTTTCAACAAATATATTGCCCATCTTTAAGTATTATAATGTAAAGTGATGTACATTTTTTAAATGTACTGAAAAGCAATAATGTATACCTTTTATATATAAATGTTTAGCTAAGGCATTTGATCAATGAGACTTTACAGTCATCAGCCCTTCTTAATTCAATGACAATAGAATATTGACACGGATTGTATTTAATTAAAGAAGCACATTAAATGAATAAAACCCGTGTGCAAAAATAATTTTCATTTTTTATTTTCAAAAGATACATACATTCTCAGACATTAGCCAAGATGAATAGATATCATGGTGATGATTGCATTCAATGGTTTAATCATGGCTTACGTATACAAAGCCCTTCAGAAATATAACACTTTTAATTCACAAAGAGCATGTGTATATGTATGTGTCTGTGTGCATATGTGTGTGTGTATTTATGTATGTATGTATCATGCATGTATGTATGCACTGTATGTTTGCCTGCCTGCCTGCCTGCCTGCCTGTATGCCTGTATAATTGAAACAGCCTTTATCACTAGTTCCTGGCAATAAATTTTGCGATGTTTACCAAAGCTCTGACATAAAGTCCTCCTCACACTAAATATTGGAAATCCTACTACTTACTTTGTCCATCCTGCAATAAATCATCCTGCCTTTCACTTTTCTAAAGTTCACTTATCTAATAGTCCGACATTGCATTAGAGTCCTGCCATAGACAAAGAGAAACACATGCTTTCCTCTGCCATACATTCATCCTATTACCAAAACTATAATGAAGATATATTGTAGGGTAGCCAGAAAGCATTTTAGAAAAGAGCTGATTAAAAATAATTGTTAAAGGCTTTCCTTCTCATGATTATTATAATGATGCTCCGTGCTGTTACTAACCATAATCCATAATCCACAGCACAGGGAGTACCTCTCTGAAGATTATAGAGATCCAAGAAGATGATTTAATCAGAGTGATTCTTTAAAGAAGCCACATCCTGTCATAGTCAGAGAAGGAAATCCAGTGCTACAAAAGTTTACAACTTTTATTGCTTATTTTCTGAACTAAAAACTTAACACATAACACATTCACACAGGGACACATGCTTGCTCAACTCAGGATCTGAACCTGACATACAGGCAGACACATAGAGGGAAATAGCGGACTGTCCGTGCACCATGTAATACAGGCTGCATGGATTTTCCCAAAATCCACCCTGTTGTTTAGTAACTAGTGATTGATCCTCCTGTGCCTTCCTCAGCTACAAGTCAAAAAATTTCTTGTCAGATGTCATAATAAGAGTGCAGGGATTAGAATGCAGTATTGCAGGCTACCTGTACTCACTGCCAGGAGTTTGATTCTGACCATCTCAAGGTTGACTCAGCCTTCAATCCTTCCAAGGTCAGTAAAATAGAAACCCAGATTGTTGTGAGCAATGTACTGACTCTGTAAATTGGTTAGAGATTGCTCTAAAGCACTATGAAGTACTATATAATTCTAAGTGTTATTGCTATTGCTACACCTGAAATATCCTATTTAACATGCAAAGTCTGGAAGAAGGTTAGTGGCAGAAATGTAACACTGAGAAAAATGTGGGCAAAGAAGGTAAGATGAAAGTGTCCCAAAGGCCAAGAGGGCATGGCAGACTACAGACTGGCATTTTTCCTTCCTAATTAGTAAATTTAAAGAAATCTTTCAGACACCATGCCCAAACAGAAAATCTTTTCTAATAGCTGTTGTAATTCTATAAAACCAAAAATATGTTTGCTTTGTGTTCAGTTCATACACTTGAGTTTGAATGTTTGCAAAGGCGTCAGCTGTTTGGGGAATAGATATATGATAAAATATTATAATAATCTGCCACTTAGATTGTTTTTGACCATAAGCTACAAGTCTTCTGAAAGCCCCATGTGACTGGAAGAACAGTGAACCTGTTCAGTTTGAAAATACTAGTAAACCAGTGGTGGTATTCACATTTTATTTATTTTATTTATTTATTTATTTATTCAATTTATAGGCCGCACCCTCTCCACAAAGGGACTCGGGGCGGCGTACAACTCAATATACAAATAAATGACAAGGAGGAGGTAATCAAAACATTGTACAATTCATAAATAAATAATCATAAGTTAAAAACAACACAACAAAATTTAAAACAATTAAAATACCCAAAAAATCAGTTAGTTTAGATTTAAAATTGTCCAGGGGGGATTAGAAAATGTAGTTGTAATTCAAGCCAGGCCAGCTAGTTGGAACAGGTGGGTCTTGAGTTTCGTGCGGAAGGAGCGGAGATCGGTAGTTGTCCTAATGTCGGGGGGAGGTCATTCCAGAGGGCTGGGCCCATCACAGAGAAGGCCCTTCCCCTCGGTGGGGGAAGGGCCTTCCTACTGGTTCTGTGGATGTGACTTGGTGGAGGGAGTGAGGGGTTCATGTGACTGAGTGGGCATGGCCAACTCAACATCACTCACAGCAAAGTGGGATGGCCCCCCACCAAGCCACGCCCACAGAACCAGCAGAAAACTTCGGCCAAGTCTTCTAGCATTCAACCTGGCTGCTTCTGTCCTCCTTCTCATGTTTGCTCTCTGTGTATGAGGCCGAAAAGGAGGGAGAGAAGCAGCCAGGTTAAATGCTGTGGCAGAGAGAAGCCGAACTTTTCTGTCTCCCTTCCCAGCAGAGCTGCTCAGAAGGCAGCTGCCACAGACTGTCCCATTATGGTGACCCCCTCCCCCCCGTGTCAAAGTACCTTTATCCTGCTTTGGATAGAATCACTCTTTTAGAAAGCTGGATTGTTATGCCCAAATTAACTCAGCCTTTTTAAAATAAATTTGATATAAGATTATTTTACCAAAATGGGGAAGGAAGATGAGTCATCTTAAGCCAACAGGTCTCATTCAGATAATGGAGAGATAGAAAGATTAGATGAACTCACAGAATTTTTATATATTTTAAGGGGGGTATCTATGTGTTGTAAATATTTAACAAAGAGTTTTCTCTGAATAAAATGAAATTCTAAACCAATCTTGCTTTCTGCAATTGTTCTATACCAGGGAAATCCTTAGGGATCCCATGATTTAAATCACTTTCCTTTAAATCACTTCCAGAGGGGAAATGTCTAGGACTGCAGTAAGTGGTGTATTTAAAAACAATAAAGATTGGGTCAGTGAGATTCAAAGAGATGCCCTCATTTCATCTCTTTCTGAACCCTGGAAGATTTTTCTCTTCTGGGGCTGAAGTGAGTAGAAACCCTAATTTATTCTCAGCGGGAGTATTCTCACTGATTTCAATGGCCTCAGTGCAGCGAGTTTATTCTGAATCAGAGGAAGAAAAGAAGAACTGCTTAATGGCAGGGTGCTCTACAATCTACTCTAGAATGAGTCTCTATTTTGGCCACTTGATTTAACGTACAGAGATAATCATGTCTGATATTTCATCCATATTACCTATGTGTGAAATCAGTTTAATATTGTTTAATTATTAATAATAATAAATAACAGAGGTAGAGGTGTAATAAATAGTTCTTTAAAATATAACTTTTAAACTCACATTTTATTTTGTAGGTCGCAGACAATGTATGACGGCAGTCCTATTTAACCAGTGCGTGGATTTCAGTAATCATGAATAATTTTCTTTAATAACCCTACATGAAACTTCACTGTGTTTGTTCTGGAAAATACACGACCTCTGGATTGTCTGCAACTATTCACAATGGATCTTGAAGATAAAAGCCTATTTTCTAAAATCTACATTTTAGTACTTAGTATTATTGATAATTTTGATAAAATGATAATTCAGTTTTCAACAAATACATAGGCCATCTTTAAGTATTATAATATGTGATACACATTTTTCAAAATGTATCAGAAGTCAATAATGTAACCTTAACGTATAATTTTTTAGCCAAAACATTTGATTAATGAGAATTACCAATCATCTCTTCTTAAAACAGTGACAATAGAACATTGAAAATGATACTTTAGCATGAAGAAGAGTTGAGTTTATGAAATGAATAAAATTCATCTGTAAAAATTATTTTCAGTTTTTATTTTCTAAAAATATGTAAATTCTCACAGATGTCAACTAAGATGAATAGATGTCCTGATGCTGATTGAGCTCAATGGGATCATCAAGGGGATTGGACTTGAAGACCTCCAAGGTCCCTTCCTACTCTGTTATTCTAAGGTTTAAGCCTACAAAGCTCTTTCACAACACTTTTATTCACAGGGAACAATCACTGTCATGTGTGTTGATTTAAATTTATATAAAGATAAAAGTTTCCCTGTCAATCATGTCTGACTCATGGACACCATGCTCATTTCCGTTTCTTGGCTGAAGGAGGCAGCATTGTCTGAAGATAATTTCCATGGCTTCTGAGTATAAGCCAAAAGGAATACATGGAATACTATTACCTTCCCGCCAAAATGGTACCTATTAATCTACTTACATTTGCATGCTTTTGAACTGCTAAGTGGGCAAGAGCTGGGGCAAATACTGACAGTTCACCCCATTGCATAAAGCTTGGGTCTTGAACCCGAGCAGTCACTGTCTGTCTGTCCATCCGTCCGTCCATCCATCCATCCATCCAAACATCGATCCCTCCATCCATCCATCTATCTGTGTATACACACACACACACACACACACACACACACACACACTCCTCAATTTACAACAGTTAATTTAGTGACTGTTCAAAGTTAAAATGAAGTGAAATGGTTTTTCACATTTATGACCATTGCAGTATCCCCTTGGTCGTGTGATCAAAATACCGATGCTTGGAAACTGACTCATAGCAAAGACAATGGGGAAGCCAGATTCATTTAACAACCATGCTACTAATGTAACAATTGCATTGATTCACTTAATAACAGTACCAAGAAAGGATGTAAAATGGGCAAAAGTCATTTAACAAATGTCTCACCAAATGGGCTCAATTGTGGTCGTAAGTGTAGGTACGTATATATACACATGTACATATATCTGATTGTTTGTTTGTGTGTGCATACATATACATACATACGTACGTACGTACGTACGTACGTACGTATGTATGTACGTACATACATATCATTTAAACAGCCTTTTTTACTAGTTTCTGACAAACGTTTTTGCAATGTTTACCATTGGCTTGGTCCTCCTCACACTGAATACTGAAGTTGTTCTGGCACAACTGGACTAGGACCTGCTTTATCCATCTTGCAATAAATCACCCTGCTTTTCATTTTTCTAAATCTCTTATATTCAGGCTTTATATTAACAGTCATGCCACAGATAACAGAGAAACGCATGCAGTCTTCCAGCTTCTCATTCTATTAACCAAATCTGTGATGAAGATATATTGATGGCTAGCCAGAAAGCATTACAAGAAGAGATAGATTTTCTTCTGAAAGCTGTTAAAGGCCTTCCTTCTCATGATGCTTCTTCAGCTCTTTTACATGATACAGAAATGGACGATAATTGTGGTTCTGGGCAGATTCTTTGCACATGGAAAGTATAAAGAGTAAGAGGTGCCCTGAAGAGAATTTGTAGTTGCTGATCATGGGTAAAGATAGAAGGGTTTCTGCAGAAAGGGAAAGAATCTGTGATATCAAGTACATGTCATTATGCAAGCTTTTATGCAACCAATTTATTTCATCTGTACAACATCCTCCTGACATATGTGATGTAAGTTGTGGTTTATGTCAGTTATGTTTTGTATTGCATTAGCCAATTTTGTGGCCAATTTTGTAGCCAATGTCTGGGTGGGGCAAGAGGAAAAAGAATGCAGAAAAGTTCATATTAAAAGTAATTCTATCCCTGTAAACTAAACCTGACTCTGAAACCAATGTCATGGTGGTTAGTACTACATTTATTGTACTAGCTACAGTTATAGAAACTTGTAGATCCTGGGAGAGATAAAAGGCATTTCCCAGGGGTGGGTTCCAGCTTCTGTTACTGCCGGTTCGCTCAGGGATGTACTTCGTGCACGTGCTTGATGAGCGCTATGGTTACATGCGCAGTACTAAAAAAAAAAGATGGCACCATGAAAATTTTTATAATACGTATAAGAAAAACGTATTATAAAATAGTGACACCATATTTTCTCTAAAAGACACCCCCCCAAAAAAGGAAAATAAAATGTAGTCACATTTTCCCTTGTACATGGGAATTTTCCTGGTTAGTAAGAGAAAAAGAGTAGATTTTGTATCCTTCTGATACAAGGTCATGCTATTTTCTCTGTTCTTCTGGCCCCTGGGGTTGATACTATTTTGTCCTTCTGGATATTCGTAGAAGTGAAACCCAATCTTAGATCTGCAGCATCTAGAGGGGAAAAACAGGTACCAAAGTGTACGAATGCTCTCCCTGATAAGGTTGGCTAATAGTTAACTACATTTGGTTAAAGATTGTTAAACTTCAGAATCATTTAAGGAAATTATTGGGTAGCTGCAAACTTGTGGTTCCTTTAACTATTGAAAGAATAAATGCAAAATAGGTATGTCAGATATCAAATGTAAATTAATTAATCATCACATTTCTACACTGCCTATTTCATCTGAGTCATTCTGGGTGATTTACAGTGTTAAGAGATGGAAAAATAAGAAAACCATTTGCATAATAACTTTGTTGTTAGCTTCTGCTACTTATCTACCTTGGAAGCACTGCCTGAAAACTGAACTATTTGCTTCATTTTTTGTGGCTATATTAGCCCAGTAATATTTCCTCCTCTGAGATTTCTTGACAACAAATAAACATAAAATGATGATGGGATGGTAGTAGCTGGAAGAAATGAGCTGAGAAAGCCAAATTGCTGGACTGAGGTTTGGTAGTTCAGACATTGCTTGAAGAGCCATGAAGAGGTGGCTGCTCCTGGAGTTCCGGTTCCGGCGGCTGACGGCGACGGGCAACTCGTTGCTCGCTCCGGCTCCCCGGTGGGCTTCCCCACTTCTTGGGGGGCACAGGACGCCCCATAGAGGCGTCCTGCCGGAGAAGCGGAGGAGCGGGGGATCCCTGCATCGGCGGCGGCTGGCGGGAGGTCCCCTGTGCGCTCAAGGCACCGGGGAGCAGATCAGAGGGCGCGTGGGCGCGTCTTCGCTGACAGGCTGTTCAGAGTGAAAAAAGAAAGCTGAAGGATGCAGCGGCAGAGCGGTGAGGTGTAGACTCCCTTCATTCCTATTACCAACTATAAAATCTGTCAGCTGTGCAAACTTGAACTTTTGGCTTGATTTGGAGAGGTGTGGCTGGAGGGGAGGGGGATTTCCCCCCCCCCCTTGGACAAGCGGCTGGAAACAAGTGAGCTCGCAACCCCAAGGGAAGGAGGAGGGGGAGAGCCAAACTAAAGATGTCACACCCCTACTAAATGGATTTTCAGATTTAAACTTTTAATGTTTAAGACAATAAGATCTGGAAGCCCTGGGAACTTTGAACTTTGAAAACTTTATTTGTTGCCTCAATACCGGAAGCTGGCAGGGCAAGATGGCACACTTCCGTTGTCTTCATGAGATGTGAGACTTGACTCCACCCTTTAACTTCAGGCTTCCGGTCTTTGTCTCCGTGCTACCTGGATAATTCTCTTGTGGATTGTTTGCTTTTGAACCCCCTGGAGTGAAAAACGATTGCTCCTTTGCCAGGGTGATTAGAAAACTCCCCTGTGCCTGGACTCTCTGCCTCCTGGACTCTCTTGACTGCTCTATCTCTCTGACTGATCCTTCTTTATACTGACTGGACTCTTTACTTTATAAACAATGGCATCTAAAAGACCACCTCCTGGAAAGTCAGGCTTTGCTGCCTCAGCCCCAACATCTGCAACCTCCAGTCCAAGCACACAATCAACGTTAACAGCCTTCAAGCAACCTAAATCTACGGACCTGGAGCTTCATCAAATGTTACAACAACTTCTACAGGGACAAGAGGAAATAAAGAGACAATTGAAGGATATGAAAGAAGAAATTAAAGAGAACCAGGATAAAATTAATAAGAACTCACAGAGACTGGATCTTTTGGAAGATGGGGCGGCTGAGATGAAGGGAGGGATAGAGGGTGTGCAAAGGGGAAACAAAGAACTTGACACCCAACAAATGAAAATAGAGTTTGAGAGAATGTCTTTTTATCTTAGATTCCAGAACGCGATGGAGACAGATGATGAAAATATAAGGGACATCATGACAACCATTTTGGCTGAGTATATTCAGAAGGAAAAACAACAGATGGGGTGGGAAATAGACCTGGCCTATAGAGTGAATTCAGCGTATGCTAGAACACACAATGTCCCCAGGGAGGTACACATTAAATTTCTTAGGAAAAGCACAAGAGATGAAATCCTGAATGCACAAAGGGGGCAAGCCCTGACATATAAAGATAAGGAGATAACCATTCTGAAACAGATCCCCAAGAAATTGAGGGAGAAAAGAAAATCTTATTCGCAATTGGCGAATAAACTATACCAGAAAGGGGTGTGGTTTCGATGGTTACTGCCTGAAGGTATGCTAATATTCTGGGAGGAGACAAGAGTTAGAATTATTACACCCATAGAGGCGTAGGCCTTTATGGAAAAAAATAAACTACTTCTAGAAAAACCAGAAGACATTTCAGTAGAGGTACAAGAAACAGGAGGGGCCGGAGCACTGCCAGCTGGGGGAGATGGGGCGACATCAAGAAAGCTCAGATCACACAAATAAGCAAGAAAATCCACGGGATATAAACTGACTGAAATTACCAATTGAATTTACCACACTGACTATATGCTATTATGTAATATTTGAATTTTATGCAAATGTATATTATGAGTTTGGAGGTGCACCTACCGCATTTCGCAGCTGCCAAAATTTGTAACCTTTCCCTTACCTTTTCCCTATGTAAAACATTAAAAAACCAATAAAAAACTTTGTTTAAAAAAAAAAAGAGGTGGCTGCTCCTGGTTGCTGCTTTTCTTCTCTGGCCAAGCTGCTCTTCTCAAAATGGTAAGTTAAGAAGACAAGGAAATCAAAGGGTTACCAAGCAAAACTGTTTCTACAGCATTCATTAAGGAACAGTTATTTTTAGTGAAACGAAAGGGTTCCATTTTCAATCTGTGGCTTTCTAGAAGTTTGTAATGGCAGATAACTTAAGAATATAGCAGACTTATATTTAAAATTTCCCTCTCTAATCTAAGTTTTGTGAATAGCAGGGCTTCCGGTGGCACCGTCAGCGTTGGAAGACGCTCCGTAGGGAACGCCAGCCCTGTGACTGAGTATAAGCTGCTAGAACAGAGTAAATCAGCTGTCTAGCTGCTTGAAAACTCCCCCCTTGGGAAAAGAGGGGGGGTGAGCAGACAGGCATGGGTAGAGCTCCCCGGGATCCCCAGAACAAATTCGGGGGCATGAAGGGTGAGAGCTCCCCAGAAACCCGACATAGCTCCTCATCCGGGACGCTTCTGCTTTTGCAGAAATGAAACGTCACAACCACCCCTGCTGTCAATGTTTAAATCTATATTTGAATGATACGCAGGCAGAGCAAAACATGAGTGAATATAATCGTAAGTACAAACCTTAATTCTGAGGAAATATATTCCCCTCTGTGAAGACAAAGGGACTTAAAAGGAAGATGGAGATTGAATAACAAAGGGTGTGTCGAAAGTGAAACTTAAAAGGGACAGCACTTGTTAACTGCCTGCTAACGATGTTAAAAGACTCAAGAGTTTAAGATCAAAGCAAACAGTATTAGCTAATAAATCTGGGGGAATAGGTGGACTTTTTGGACTCAATAAACTGGCTGTTGAAAAGTTTGCTTGAATATCTGGAAATGGCTTCAAAACAAACAAAACTAAGCATTTCCAAGAGTGCTGGAAGTTCCCCAGCCCAGACACAGAAATTACAATCTTTATTACCCCCAGTAGAAACACAAACTCTGACACTCGAGGCTCTCCAAAATCCATTAAAGGACCAAGCCGTTGTTTTGGAGGAAAAGATTTCAAATGCTTTTAAAGACGTGTCTGAGGAAATGTCTGGAATTAAAGATTTAATTCAAACACGTAATCAACAGATTAGGGAGGATATAGTAGATGCATTTAAGGGTTTACTTGGTTATGTAACATCTCTGGATGAGAAGGTGGAAGAAATTAATCAGTCTAATATCAAGTTGGAGAATAAAGTTGAGGAGGTACAAAGCAAAATTGATAAATCAGAGGCAGAAGTTACAATGATAAAAAACAGAACAATGGAATTTGCCTTAAGAATAAGAGGTCTGAAAGAACATAACCAAGAAGATCTGAGAGATATTTTTGCTGAAGCTTTCACTCAATTAACTGGAGAACAAAAGGTAGAGTGTGCCTGGAAGATCGATAAAATTTACCGTGTCAATTCATGGATTGCCAGACAGAGAAAACTACCAAGAGATATTGTAATTTATTTTGTCACCAGGAAAATTAGGAATGAAATACTGCAAGCAACTTACAAAAATAAGTTACAAGTGAAAGGACAAGACGTAGTAGTATTGAAGGAAATCCCCCCCAAAATGTTGAGATCCAGAAAGGACTAGGCATTTTCAGTGGATGAACTTAGAAATTGCCACATACAATATAGATGGGAGGCCCCAGCCGGACTGGTGGTGAATTACCAAGGAGAAAGATATCGTCTTAACTCAGTTTGGAAAGCAAGAGATTCCTATAGCAATGTATTAAAGGCTGGATATCCCCAGGATCTAGAGGAAGAAAAGAAGCAGGCAAGACCAGACAGCAAGATATTCAAGTACAAGCGGGAGCTGCTCAAACTCTGGATTTACCTGAGGAGACAGAAGAAATTATGGAACAAAGACAAACTCGAGCGGCCACTAAACGCAAAGAGCAAGAATTAAAGATGCAGCAAGCCCAGACAATAATCCAAGAAATTACAAACACGAACACAGAAGCTGTGTGGGGAGCAAGACCGAAGGTGAAATCCCAGCAAGATTTCCAGGCAGCTCTTAGAAAGCTTCAGGAAGCTGAAGATGACAATTAAATTTCTAACCTGGAACATTAATGGTTTAAATTCACCACAAAAAAGGAAAAAATATTTCACTATCTGAAACAATTTAAAAATGATGTAATTTGTTTGCAAGAAACACATACTAGAACACAGGACCAGAAATACTTGATGAACGCAAGATTGGGACCACACTTTGTGGCATCTGCTCCAGAGAAGAAAAATGGTATATACTTAAGAAAAGATTTAAAGGCTGAATTAATCGAAGCAGATCCTCAAGGAAGATATATTGCAATTGAATAACTGGTTCGCCAGTCATGGGCCAGTCATTTATGATTGCCTGGGAGTTGCTAGGGCTCAGCTTCTTGTTTGCCCTCTTTAATCAATTGGTTTATGTTTAACAAAGTAGCTTGCATCCTCAGAGTTGTTCAATGTTAGGCATCATCAAGGGAAGGTAGTCTTGGAGTTACAATCGACTTGGACTCTATTCACCAGGATCATAACTTATTATGGTCATAAAGTGTATTGGTCAAGTGACTGATTAGATTTTCAGTACCTGTTTTGTAGTAGCCATTAAGTAAATACCATGATTCCAGCAATCACCATCAGATAAGCAAATCTATTGTTGTTAAATAGGGCAATGTTGATATGCTTTGCTAGAAATTGGAAGTAAATACTGGTTTTCAACAAAACTGTCTGAAAACAATGGGATGCAGCAAAAGGCCAAAATGCAGCTCATCTGTACAGCACCAACTTGCACTCATGACCATGGAGAAGGATGACTGTGGGAATCTGGGTCATAAGCTCCTCTCCAAGTAAGTAAGCAAGTCCAAATGATCACTAAATCGAGAACTACCTGTAGTGAAGATTAAGTGCCCAGCAGGAATTAGTTTCCAGTCAAAACAAAAGTGGGAAATAGTTGTGTAACTTGGTTTAGAGCAAGAAGTTTGTTATCTCACAGTTCATGACACACTCATGAGATTAAATAGCAAAAGTAAAGTTGTCTCATCAAGTAAGATAATTTTATATAAATATAATTTCAGCATGTGAAGAACCAGATGAGATTGACTTTGGGGAAATTGTGAGTACTGAGAAAGCCGAGTACCTGGAAAGTGACCGAGTGCAATACAGGTGCAACCCTGGCTGTGTCTTGGAAGGACCTGAATGGATTCAGTGTAAGGGACAAGAATGGACACCAAAATGCTTGGGTGAGCCGTCATGCTTTCTTTAATTGGAAGAAAATGTAGAATTGCAGCTGCCAATTTTTTCGAGAATTAGCTTGAATTTGAACCCAGTTTTCCTTCTACACTGAACCGAGTGATTGTCTGGGTGTCAGTTTCCTTCATTTGAAATCTGGAGAAATAAAACTGATTCAAATTGTTGAATGAGCAAGCAAATTAATGAATATAATTAAAGATGTTCAATTGGAAGCTTATGTTTACTTCTGTAGAATGCTGAGTAATTGGGATCTTGGTTACATCTGTATTCAAATTCAATTATCAGGAAGGTAGAAAAGTGACTTCTGTTGCTATGGAGTCCCTATTTCTGGCCAGGACTCAGATTTCTTTTATCTGATTTTTTCCCCCTCGATAGTGGCTGTTCCTCCAGTTCCCCAAATTTATTTCTTCTGCTCATTACTGATATTGGGATGGGATCAAATCAAAGAAGGACTTTATAATATTTATTGGATAGCTCAGAAAATATTTTAAACGTATTAGCAATAGCACTTATATAATACTTCACAGTGCTTTACAACATTATCTAAGCAGTTTACAAAGTCAGCATATTGCCCCCAACAATCTGGGTCCTCATGTTAACAACCTTGGAAAGATGGAAGGCTGAGTCAACCTTGAGGTGATGAGAATTGAACTCTGGCAGTTGGCAGAATTAGCCTGCAATATTGCATGCAATAGAGGGAAACAAATGGACAAATTACCTCCATTGAAAAGTGTCACTGCATTAATTGGTTTATCAACTTGTGCTTATATTCTGAGTTATACAATAGACTGGATTGTTTCTTATCTGACAATGTTTAATGCGCATGTCTCATAATACGTTACACATTCTTTACTTTCCTTCTGATCTTATGTTCGCCTGCCGAAGGAGTGGGCAACATAGCTCTTGCCAAAATGTAAGATTTAAATAGTAAGATTTGTATTTTATTTTATCTTAAAAGATAAAATTTTATTTTATCTTAAAGTTGTTCATTAGAATATTTTTTCGGGTTTTATTTTCTGCTTATTTGGAAATATGCTGCTTGGAAAGCTGACGATCCATACCTCATTAGTTCAGGGTGGATCTCCCTCCTTCACAAAAAGATCTACCTTATTTTCTGTTTTTTAGCACCCTGCCGTATCATAAGACAACAGCTAGCAGCAAAAAACTTGTTTGTATTTGGAGGTCAAAGAAAAACTCAGTTTATTCAAAGTAGCCATAGCCTGCAGTTTCAGTGCAATGAAGGATATGTCCTTGTGGCTCCATCTGTCAGAAAGTGTGTGGACGGTTACATGGATTTGCCTTTATGTATCTCTGGTAAGCATGTTAACAATATGATGGATTCCTTTGAGATTAGAACTAATTAAAGAAAGAAATATAACAATAAATATGAACATTTGCTTTTAAATCACATTCTTTCAAAAATGATTTAATCTTCACTGAACTCACAGCTTGACTTAGAAATTTAGTGGCTATAATCTAAAATCTTAAGCACATCTGCTTGGAGAAAAATGTTCTGGCATTTCCCCAAAGATATGAATTAATATCCCAATGATATGAACCCATATTTTGCATGATTAAAAAACTATTTTGTTTGAAGTTGGCTGGATGTCTTTTCTTGCCATAGTTGCTAAGTGTCACTGCAGTTGTTAAGTTTATATCACAGTTGTTAAGTGAATCTGGCTTCCCCATTGAATTTTAGAATTCAGAATACTTTAGAATACATCATTTGGACAAGTGTAATTAGACATACAAGGAATTTGTCTCTGGTGCAGAAAATACATGGAAATGTTGAACTTGTTAAATCTGAATATTCTTTGAACTGCCTGTCTATCTAGACATTACCTTAACAGCTCTTAGGTCCTAGGTTAAGTTTTTAAGTTTTTACCAGTCCCAGATGGTGAATTGCATTGAAGATTAAATCTTAAATCATCATCATCATCACCATCATCATAGTCATCATTATCACCATCATCATCATCACCATCATCATCACCATCACCATCACCATCACCATCACCATTATCCCCCAGATCTGCCTACCCCAGGTCCTTGATAAGTACTTGATAGGTAGACAAAAATGCCAAATGTCTTTCTCCCTGAGCAGAAAGGAAACCACACCAGTAGCAGAGGAGAAAAAGATCAGCTCCTAATTGACAAAATTCTTTTGGAAAACTGCAAGAGAAGGAAGACCAACCTGAATATAGTATGAATTATCATAATCCAGTGCCTAGAAATAACAGGAGTGTTCTGTCCCAGTTCTCCAAACATGACAAACCCTCTGAAGTTAATTCAAATATTACTTTATTAGGAGCACCAGCAGCCCTAGCAAAAACTTTCTCTCTCAATGCAGGCTAAGAAGTCCATACAGGCCGGAAGATGTATAGTTGTCAGCCACATCTATTCATCTCTGCCCCCTTTTATCCCCAGAGCTAAGGTGGCGCTTCGCTAGCAATGGTGACTCTTTCCTTCCCAAGGATCAGCCCACGGATTTGCACTGCCTTCTCCTCTTCTCTGCCTTCTGCACATCCACGCATCAGGCACTGGACCCAGATGTTCCTCCTTTTCCTCATCAACCACCACCAGACCTGAGGGCTGTTGACTCTCCATCTGAGGGCTGATAGCCCAGGCTCTGTCTGTCTGTCTGTCTGTCTGTCTGTCTGTCTGTCTGTCTGTCTGTCTGTCTCTCTTTCTCTCTTTCTCTCTCTCTCTGCCAGCTCCATTCCCTCTCCCCCCTCCAAGCTCTCAGATTGCCTTGTTGCTGACCCTGACTCTCGTGCCTCCCCCCTCCTCCTCCTCTGATTCAGCTGCTGGAGGGGCTGGAAGCAGACAGACCACAAGAAGGAGTCAGTAGAAACATCACTTCGTAAATCAAGTCTGTTCTAAAGATGTTACAAAAACTATTCAAGTACCATCATTGGAAGAAACATGAGTAATTTAGAGGTTCAATTTTGTGTAGAAAGTTACCAAATCATGGGGGCAATTTCATAAGTAGCTGACAGTGCAAAGGACTCAACTGCAATTTTGAAATACACATCTGCCACAGTTTCAGACTTTTTTTTTCATGAACATTAATGAGATTGAGAAACTCTTGAAAAAAAGAGAAGTTAATAATTACTTGATAGATCTCTCAGAGAAAGAAAAAGATTTTATTCTATGAGGATAAGCTGGAAGGAGTGACATAAATTTAATGACTTAATTGGAATTAGCACGGATTTTTACTATTCTGATATATGTAACTGAAAGAAAGATTTAATGTAACTCTATGTTTGTAAAGTGGGTTTGAAAATGTGTTTTTTTTCCTTTTTATATAATGCATGAGTATTCCCTTAGTCTTGTAAAATATTATTGAAAGTGTATAAGAAAGAATCTATGTTAAGAGCAAATTTAAAAAACGATTAGAATTTAGTGATTTTACTAATATTTTTAAAGAAAAGTTTAGAGTTTTAAAATGGATGCTAAAGAAAAGTTTTTTTTATCTTTAAGATTAAAGAATCTGAAAGAATATAAAGATTAATTTGGCTAATATTAATGAAGATAATTTATAAAGGTTAATATTTATAAGGTTAATATTTGATAGTAGAAATATATATTATTTTCCAGAGTGAAAAAAAAAGTTAAACTGGTTGCTTTATTAAAAGAAAAGAAAAATTAATAATTATTAATTTTAGAAACGTATATTTTGCTAAGAAAAAATGATGCTTTATAATTTTTTCATAGATTCATAATACGCACCTATGTTTCTATGCAATTTGAAATATTATTAACATATGTGCAATATATTTAGGTGATTTATATCAATTTAATATTAATTCTTAGAGGCGGCAATGTTAATTTGTTCATTTTTAAGATCCTTTTACATTAGTCATTCCTTAGATTATAATAGGTTTATATTACTGTTTTTCTGTGTAAATTTCAAAACCATATACAACTTGAATGAATATTCATTAAACAGATTTATTGGCATCTTTTGTAACCAGTCAAGAAATATTGATAATTTCAAAGCTTTCATTTGGAATATGGCCAAAGTCTTTCCTCGTCATGCTTTCATATTTAATAGAAAGAGGGCAAAACTGCAGTGCTCCACCCAGGACTGAGAATGGAGACATCATTACTTTATCTGAGCAGCAGTACAGATCTGGCTCTTCAGTAGAATTCAGATGCCAAAAGTATTATGCCATAGAAGGTCAGAACAGATCTTTCTGTGACAATGGGACCTGGACAAAAGTGCCCATTTGCCTTGGTAAGCAGAAAAGAAAGTCTTCATCTAATTTTCCTCAGCATTCTTAATAATTTGGATCTATTTACTGCTTTCTTTCTCTCTTGCATAAATCTGATTTAATTGGTCTTACAAAAACAGCTGTTCTCCTTTATCTATGGGTTCAGTGTTACATCTGAGGTAAACTGGCTAGTAGATGAAAGTTAAATTTGGATCATGACTGCCTTCCCTAACAGATTTATTTTCTTTTTCATCCGAGATCCCTGTACGATTCCCAAGGTTGAACTGGAAAGGCAGAAGATAGAAGTTAAAGATGGAATGGATGCATCTGAAAATGCATTTGTGCAACATGGTCATTCTATTGAGCTGACCTGTAAAACAGGATATGTCCTTGCAGCAAATGCTTCCCAATCAGCTTCTGTAATACATTGTAATGGGACACCACCTGTAATTCCAAATTGTGAAGGTGACTCAAAAAGTTTAATTTTACAAACTGGAGGGAACCCTCATCTTAGGGCAGCTGTTCCAGAAGAGGGAAACTGCAAGGAGAAGAATAATTCCCTGACCAAACTGATAGTTGGGAACCCTTAGTGAATGTTGTCTTGCCATCCAAGCTGGACAAGCAGTGGAAAGTTATTTGGAAAGTTCAACGTCATAGACAACCCATATCCAGCTTTAATGGGAGTGAGCAATTCCTTGGATTGCATTCAGAGGAACACTTCTATAGCAGTGCATTCAATAATATCACAAAATTAAAACTATGCAGCGAACATGCAATGTACCCCCAGAGCAATCCCAGGAAGAGCAAATCAATGAATTACATGTTGTGAAGGTGATTTCAACTCACAACAACCATGGAGATTAATTTTCTTCAGGCTAATCTGTCCCAGGTTTAGATCATCTATCAGCACTGTAACTGAACCCACCCATAACATCAGGTAGGAGCAGAACCACTGCAATACTGAACCCCTAATTTGTAATTTGCAATCCTTTCGGATGACTGTAAATGCTACTGGGACTTACAGTGGGACTCAATAGCAGCTATGGGGGCATCACATTGTAGCTTTACATTTTAATTTAACACTAAAGTGCAGGGAAAGAACATTTATAACAACATTGAATTTATTTACGATCTTCCAAATAAACACAAGGGTATTAAAGTACATTAAATTGGGATGGATAATTTCACAGTATTATTTTAGACACCAGGAAATTAAGTTAGTTCTTAGCAGTAGGAGTGGCTTCTGATTAAAATGGTCTGATGATGATATATATTATATATTAAAAATAATAATGGTGGTGTTTTCTGTGCTAATAGAAAGCAATGCCCATCATCTCATAGAAGTGCAAGCTTTTTTTTTAATATATAAGATATGATTTATTTTGTCCAGAAATTACATGCAACTCTCCAAAAGTATTGAATGGTTCTTTCCAACCTATTAAAAATATATACCATGATGGGGATCTAATTCGAATACAGTGTGACAGTGGATTTACCCTTGAAACAGATTACGGAGGAAAGGTGGTTGAATGCACAGAAAATGGATGGTCACCCTCACCAAAATGTGTCTGTAAGTAGAGATTGTATACATTACTGATTAGGGGCAATGTATTTAACTCTGCACAAGTGTACTTTTTCACATTATTTTACATGAATTGTTTCCTTCCTTGATTCCTTGCTTCCTTCCTTCCTTCCTTCCTGCCTGCCTGCCTTTTCCTAAGGGACAAATTTCACCTAGAAGATTTTAGCAGATTTTGCACATATTTAAAGCTTTTATTTAGATGCATCAGGATACAGGAGGATGTTCTATCACAGGGATGACAAAATGGCACTCCATGGGCTGGATGCATCACATGCAGACCATACTCACCCCAGCTCTTCGAATGGGAAAAACATCGCAAAACACGAGGCAACACGACACAGCGAGTTTACATCTGTGTTCTATCAGAACAGAATAAACAAACTTGTACAATTGCAATGCTACCCATTCACCTTGAAAACTTTCTAAATATATATGGGATGTGTGCAAGAAATGTGTTTTAACAGTGTGGAACACTTTCTTCTCAAGGAGGAATAATCAAAATTATAGGCAAATTCACAGGTAGATAGGTACACACGTCAGAAAGGATAAAAATAACACAGTCAGTATTACTTTCTGTTAGCAAAATGAATAAGCCTATTGTAAACATAGATACAAATTATAGGTTGGGGAACCTAATGTTTCCTAAATTTTAAATTGAAGAAACAGCAGGTCTAAAAGTTGTCAAATAGCTGGAAATGTTGAATTTTATTGTATGAAATGAATAGCTTTAGAGTTTAAAAGGAAAAGACAGAGGTAATTTATTACATTACCTTCTTCCAGAAATGAAAAAAAAACCCTTCACTTCTAGATTTATGTAAATATTTATGTATTTATTTGTTGTTTGTTTATTTATGTTACATTTACATAGATATCCATTGTGTACCAAGCACTGGATGGCTCACAAACAAAATATAAAGTCACATCAAACTTAGGTCACTTTAGTCCAATTCTAAGGGGGTGGGGGGGAGGAAGCTAGATCTCAAATGCTTTCTGGAAGGCTAAAGGGTATTCCATTAGGTAAGGGCTACCATGGAAAAGGCAAGGTTTCTATAGAACCTCCAAGAGAACAATATTTAAGAGAAGATTTGAACTTAATAACTAGCAATGTCATGACCATGACTTCAGATTCTAATCTGAAGATGTTGCTCCAGCTGAACCTTTGGAATTTATTTATTTGTCAACAAGTACAAGGAAACAAATATGAAAACACAGGAAAAAATGGAACAAATAAATAGATATAAATAAGCAAAACATAGCCATAAACACGTAAAAAGAGTACATATAAATGGGACAGTAGGACAGTCTCAGGAGACACCAAGACAAGATTCAGATAAGGAGCAGCTGAGATCACGTTGCCTTTGCTGGAAACAATGTCTAAGCCTTGCTTCTGTTGTGAGAATCTTGTGAATTTTGTTTATGTAAGAGGTATTGGACCTCTGACAAATGGAATGGTTGGCACCCCTAAAGTGACTCTTGGAATCCTGGATTGGATTTGGACTATTCTGCACGCTCATATTAAAATATGAACACTTCAGACAAGCTTCTAGTTCATTAATAATCTTTTTGCACTGTTTACCACTTCAAGCGTGAAATAAATTTGCAAAATAGTATCACCATAGCAAACGTAATTGAATGTGAAATGAATTTAAATTCTTTTCTTTAACTATCCTCACCTTCCTTCTACAATTTGTTCTGATTTTCTAGTAATAGCTATTTCATTCATTTGTTATCCAGAAGGAAAATAAGTCAAGTATAAAAATAAAGGGAGTTTTTCTCTGTTTTCCCCCCTTTTTTGCTATTTCTCTAGCCTTAAGTCTGATACTTTCTGATACTTTCTGTAATTTTATAATCATATGTTCTCTCTCAAGTTTTCTCTCTTTTGCATTATTGCATTTTCCTTGTCATTATTTAGTAAATGCCACCAATTTTGCCTTCATTACAACTCTAAGCAATCGGCATCTGCTTTAAAGATACTTATGGTTTATTTAGTTCAGTGTTTCTCAACCTTGGCAACTTGAAGGTGAGTGGACTCAGAATTCTGAGAGTTGAAGTCTGCACCCCTTCAAGTTGGCAAGGTTAAGAAACACTAGTTTTTTTTAAGAAGCAATTTGTAAAAATATTTCAAATGTGACTATATTTTTAATCCACTTAAAACTTATATCACATTCCCGTCAAGCTTTTTGGTACATATTTTAATTTCTTAAAATTGTTATTTGTTTTCTTTAATCCAGAATGAAGTCTCACACATCAAATGTTTTCTGTTCTGAAAAGCCCTTTTAACTTCAAAATAATTTTGATTCAAATGTACTTAAGAAAGTAAGGTTTTAAGTGAGCCCAATGTCCTTAGAGGTTTTGTTGTTTTATGTTTGTTCTTTGACTTCCTCTGGGACAGTCCTAATCTGTGTTGATGGGAGGAGAGGTCTAGCCCACATCTTCTGATTGCTGGTTGCTTCAGTGCTCCATCCTCTCCCCACTTCTGTCTAATATTAACATGAAGACACTAGGTGTGGTTGAAAGCATTTCATTTGATTAGGAAAATAACTGAATAACTGATGAACAATGATTATTGTCCATTGCTAGTGAGTATGATAAAAAGCCATTCATTCAATGTGATCCTATGTGAATTCTATTTCGATGAAAAATGAGATAAGAAGTACGGACCTCTTTCTAATCATTTAGATTTGCTAAATAGCATTTCTTTCTTTTTTATTATTCCAGTGATTACAGAAAACATTAATGGAAAAAAAAACTTTTCTTTGCATTTTATAGTAGAAATAACTTGCCAGGCAGACTATATTGAAGATGGAAACATATTATCTCCAAAGTTCATTTATAAGGAAGGTGAGCGAATACAATTCTCCTGTCATGAAGGATATAGATATGTTGACAGACCAGATGCCTTATGTACCTTGAATGGATGGAGTACAAAACTTCAATATACAGGTATGTATGTCTTTAACGATCATAGTTATTCTGAAATCTTATGCACATTGAATGCATAGGATTGCAGCTCCATTCAATCTGAAAAAAAAATCTAGTGATTTAGGAAAGGAGCCTTTGTCTCTTTGTATTTGATTTCATTTTCACCAGAGATACTTACAGATAATATGAATAAGAAGTATTGTCTTAGAAGAGTCATCTTTCTTTTCTTTAACATGTAAAGAATGCTTTTTCAGTTTTCCTCTCTATCCTATAAATACTATCTATAGATAGTATTTATAGGAATACTATCTAGGTCTGTGATGGCAAACCTATGGCAGCAGGGCTCTCTCTGATGGCAGGCAAGCCATCATCCCAGTTCAGCTAAGCCATGCAAGCGCACACACTTCCTACTAGCCAGCTGCTCTTCAGTTCTCTGCTGTGCATGCACGGGAGCAGGCCATGTGCGGGGGAGGTGGGCGTGTGAATGTAAGAAGAAGAATACTTTATTGTCATTGTACATATATACACAGTATACCCATACAACGAAATTCACATAACACCCAGAGACCAGGCCCAACACACATGAAAATCCCCAAACACCCCCCCACCCACCAAAAATTCCCCGCCCCTAAAACATCCAAGCACCCATATACAGACCAAGTAATACTGTCCAACAGCTCACTGATGGTAGCCCTTTAGTTCATTGTTGAGTGCAATTATAGCTCTGGGATAAAAACTATTCAGAAGACGTGTGGTCCGAGTTTTAATTGTTCTGTATCTTCTGCCAGAAAGCAACAGTCCAAAAAGATTGTAAGCAGGATGGGAGGAGTCTCTGAGTATGTTGTGCAACTTCCTCAAACAGCGAGAAGTGAAGGTGTCATCCAGGGCTGGTAGCTGGAGCTCGATGATATTCTGGGCAGTTTTAATGATTCTCTGTAGAGCTTTTTTGTCTACTGCAGAGCTGCTCCCATACCATGCAAGAATGCCATATGTCAGGACACTCTTAATAGTGCTGTGATAGTAGGACAGAAGTAGATGCTGAGATAGATTTATCTTCCTGAGCATTCTCTAGTATAGCCTCTTCTGTGCCTTCTTCCGCAAGCATATTAGCATTCATAGTTCATAAGAAGTCCTCTGAGATATAAATGACCAGAAGTTTAAAACTACCGACCCTCTTCACCTCGCCATTTATGTACAATGGTAAATGTACTGTACATCTCTCTTCCTCCTGAATTATAAGTTCTTTAGTTTTTTGGATGTTAAGTGTAAGATTATTTTCTTTATACCACAATATCAGCCCTTGTACTTCCTTTTTATAAGCAGACTCATTGTTCTTATTAATGAGCCCCACCACTGTTGTGTCATCTGCACATCTAATAATTGTGTTGGTGCTATGCAATGGGGTGCAGTTATGTATGTACAAAAAATAAGGAACGGGATTAACACACAACCCTGAGGGGCTCCTGTGCTTAGTATCAGAGTAGAAGAATGGTGAGATCCCATCCTTACTGATTGTGGCCTATCTGTCAGAAAATCCTTTATCCATAAACAGATCCATGGGGGATGGGGGACATGTAGGGGGTGCACATGGGGCACATGTGGGGATGAACACACTTGCGCAGGGGCAGGGCACGTGTGTGTGTGTGTGTGCCCTTTCACATGGGGTGGGCGTGTTCAGGGGGCCGCATGTGCAAGCAAAGGGGTGGAGCCCATACACTGGGGACACATGCACATTGCATTTTGGGGGTTCACATGCTTTGGGCACTCGCTCCGGAAAAGGTTAGTCATCATTGATCTAGTTGATAATCCCACAAGGCAGCAAAACAAGCTATTTTTGGAAGCATGAGCAGAATTGGGCAACAGAAAATCAGTTGCCCATTGGATAGTATTCATCAGCAATTCTATTTCTGATGATATTCTTCCATAGAGCTTCAGATTGTTCATGGAACAATCAGGCAGATGTTTTTGATGTTTTATAGCCATGCCCTGACTTATTTAGTATTGTTGATAGAAAAATTGGTACCGAGTCTCCTTGAATCCACATGTTTGCTACCCCAATACATTATGACATGTTAGGTTCTTGGGAAGAACTTGATATGAATTAGGGCAAATATCAGCTAAAAACTGGCATACAAAAACTGTATATGTATTATTAGCTAAAACAGTCCAATAGCATTTACTTTTGTAGATTTTTGTGAATGGAAATTTTGTCAATGCGCAGATGTTTTAAATGTCATCCAAGATTTTGTATTATGGCACCTAGGATGCTAATATTGACTAGGATTATGGCAAGATGATGCCATAATGAAAGTCAGCATGGTGACTTCGGACCAATCAGTCTCAGCTCAACCTATATCATAGGGTGGTTTTGAGCTTAAAATAGGAGTATGAAGGAGTATTATGCATTTTTGCCTCTTTGAATTACTTAGATAGCAATACAACAGGATAAAAATCTAATAAATAATATTTCAACTTTGATTTTCAGATCTTGTTATTTTGTGATCTTTTCCAATTCTTGTTTTCAATTCTATTATCCACTAATATTGCCACCAATATTCCACTTTCTTATTTTCAACCACAGTTAAACCTGGCGTGTTATGAGCTGAGACTTTATTTGTTTGTTTTCGAAAATTCTGCAATATTTTAACCTGTTCATTGTCAACTACTTTTCCAACTCTAATGTTCCCACCGATTTTTGATCAAAATCCTTGACAGGATTTTTGACCAAGTTTTTGTTATATAATTTCAAAATTCATTTTTTTTCTTTCCAGCACATTCAGCAATTTCCAAGTTTTAACTTGCATCAGTACTTTTTTATTTTATTTTACTTAGTTTGTTAAACATGTACAGGATAACAGGTATAAGTATAAACATGGATATGAACAAAAATTGAGTACAAATAAATGGAAACATAGGACAGGGACAGAAGGCATGCTAGTGTGCTTATGTAAGCCCCCTTGTTCTGGACTGTCTTTTATATAATCTACTAATGTATGGTTTTATTATTGTTGTTATTTTAGACATTGGTAAATAACTACTAAATTATTTAAATGTAATAAATACTTGGGGCTCAGTGAACAATCTCAAACATCATGAAGGGGATGATGAATTGAAGAGTTGGGGATCAATTCCTTAGGGGAAAGATACAGGTAGCAGTTTTCCTCTGCCAGATGTCCTCTAGGTTTGATACACCTTATCCTTTGTACATTGAGGCAATTGCTTGATAGCTTATCCTGCAATCACCAACTTTTGAGGTAATATTGATCTCTGGTATTCTCCACATATACCTATGGAGAAAGTAAGAACGATTCCCTTGACAAAAATATATATATGCAGAAACTGTTGCCTAGGGCAAATGGGTTGAAGCACTTTTAAGTTGAGAAAACCAAGATAACATTTTGAAGGCTCTCACAAATTCTTCACTATTTACTGAATCAAGGAAGTTGAATATAGCACAATCAGATGCATAAGATATTGCTATTTTAACAAATTTCATGATGGTAGTCTTAAGCTTCCTTAGGCAATCCATCTGGTGAGGTTGATAGAACTGAAACACATAAGAAAGAGAGAAAGGTCCTACAGATCATAAACAAAATATATTCTATAGGTCCACTTCAAGGTTTATAGCATGAGGATCTCTCCTAATTTTGCAATCCATTAATCTCATAGGCAGTGACTGACCATCTATCCATACTCATCTTTCTCTATAGAAATTCACTGTCTACCTCCAGAAGTGAGGAATGGCCTTTCTCGACCTTACCAATCTCAATATAAGTATAATGATGCAGTTGAGATATGGTGTTCTCCTAACTCAAATTTAGGAAATAAGTTATCTAAATGCACTGCTAATGGTTGGAGCCCACCTCCTCTCTGTTAAGGTAAGCAGCTTTTTAAAAAAAGTTTCCTTGTTTTTAATTTCTTTCTAAAGCAGAAATTGCTTTACTGACAATGAATGATTTATTATGAAATAATAATAGTGGCAGCATAATTTATTAGACCTAGCAGTAGTGCTTCTAATTCATCCCATTAGCCAAACCTTGAGCATGTATATATATAACCAAACCTTGAGCATGTATAAATATAAGCATTTGACAACTTTATGCCTGTATGTGGGTTTTTTTCCCCCTGGATCTCCTATTTGGTGTTTGAGATTTTCTTTGATGGTTTTATAGCTTCAAGCTTTGATAGCTTGAAGGAGAAAGGCTCAGATCTCTGGTGAATTTCATCCCAGCCTGCAAGAAATGCTAGCTCAAAAGTCAACTGCAATTTGAAGTATGCTATAGAGTGTGCAAAATGACATTAGAGTAGAAAAAATAGGATATTTGTACATAATATTTCTCTAAGAGATAATAGGCAGCGACAGAGAGGTTAAAAATAACTGGCACATTACCTGCGCCAGGTGATTTTACCAGATGAAATTCTTGTACTTTCCAATGGTATGCTAATTCTCAGCCATATAGGAGTTGCTGGTATTCCAGATATTACCCTTTTCTGTTACATAACAGACTCCATGCCAAATCTAATGTGTGTGTGACAAAGCAAGGTGTAGGTGTTCCTTTACAGGGAACTTTTTCTTCTGAAGTTGGTCATGGGACCTCAAAGTGAAACGACTGTGGAAGATAGCTAATAGTTTTCTGGGAACAGTGATGGTCCTCTGTCTATTGAAGCATCACAGATAGACTGCATGGAATAATAGGAGAAATCAGCAAATACCATTTTGATACCGGGCAAGAAATGGTAGGGAAAAGTGGTTCTCTCTCTCTCTCTCTCTCTCTCTCTCTCCCTCCCTCCCTCCCTCCCTCCCTCTCTCTCTCTCTCTCTCTCTCTCTCTCTCACACACACACACACACACACACATAAGTGGTGTATTTTAAAACAACAAGGTTTGGGTCAGAGAAATACAAGAACTGCCATATTTTCCTCTCTTCCTGAATCCTGGCAGATTCCTCTCTTCTGGAGCTGAAATGAATAGAAACTCTAATTTATCCTCAGGGGAATATTCTCACTGATTACAATAGCCCCAGTGCAGCAAAATTCGTCTGAATCAACCTGATTTTTTTCAATAGAACATTCTTGAGTTGAAGACAATAGTCCATTGCAATCAAAGTAATTTCATTTAGTAATGACTTGTCATTATTAATTTATCCAATAGATTTCTGAGGGTCTAATCTGAGCAAAAGTAAATTTGGATTTAGTACAGTTCCTTTACTCACCCTAAATGTTATTCTTTTAGTTCACTCTGCCTGCCAGAATTTAGATCCTAAAATATATTTAAAAATCCAGATTAGCATCAAGAGTCCTAAAATCTTTGAGATCTTATTGAATCATCAATGATCTTAGAGATGAAGAAAAGAAGGAAACAATTGCTTAGTGACATAAAGCTCTACAATCTACTCCAGAACAAGTCTCAAGTTTGTTCATTTGATGTAATGTACAGAGATACAGTAATCATGTCTGATATTTCATCCATATTGTCCATGTGTGGAATCAGTTTAATATTGCAAAAGTATCAAAGATACATTCGGTTACAGAGGTTGCCTGGAGAAGCAGGAGGCTGAGCAGCGAGCCACCTTGCCTTATGGCTCCTTAGCTTTTAAATGCTGAATCTAGTCTTGATCTCCTTTTGTTCTCTTATTTGTGCCATGCATTTTTGAAGTGGTTGTTTTGTTTCCCCAATGTACAGATCTGCACATGTCTCACCGCCTTGTACTGCATATACCAAGTTGCTCACTTTGTGTCTGGGTGTTTTATCCTTGTGGTGGACAAAACAAAATACTTCATAAATGCATGTCACAACATAGGAGAACAAACTCATCAGGACAAAATTCAGCAGTCCATCTGAATTTTTAAAAAACATAGGCCACTCTTTTGAAAACAGCAAAGACCACATTTGACCACTGGTTTGAAAGAGGGGGTCATAGAGGCCATCTATATCAAAATTGAACAGCCCTCTCTCAATAGAGGGGGGGGGGATACTATATTATCTATCTCCAGTCTACAACACAATTCTTTCAGCAGTTCCAAGAAGGCTCCATACCCATTTGCATTACTCAGGTGACCCTAAAAACACAGGTAAACTTCCAAGTGGCCTCAGTGACTCTTTAAAAGAATGCAAATGACTATCTGCAAGGAATATAAATCCTTCCATTCCCCACTATCCAGCAAAAACTGGAGAAGCTTCTTGGAAGAGAAGTGAAACATCTTCAAATAATAACAAGAAAGTATAGTTCTCTCTTGAAAAACCACCTTTGGGACAACTGGATGACTGAGAATCTCCATAGACATTTTATTGAAACAACTTTTTTTTAGCCAATAAGGAAATGATGATTTTTGTATTGCTGACTACAGCTCCAGTATACTTTTATTGAGTGTGTGGTCTAAGGGTTATGGGAGTTTGTTTATTCATTGCATTTGTATTCCATCTTTCCTCAAGAGCATTACCTGTGAGGCTGAATTAGAATTTGGGAGCATCTAGTTCCAGAATCCAATTTTTAAAATGTGCACCTCAGATTCATTTTGACTGCCAGAGTTTATATAATAAAATATTAAAAATTATTTCAAAACATTTATAAGTTTATTGAATGTTATTGTGTCAATATTTTTTAAAAGGAAGAAATTGCTCAGTGACAGAATGATCTACAATGTTTGTGTCACTTTTTAGCCATTTAGTTTAATAAATTGAGATGCTGACATTTCAGAGTCTTCTTGCCCATGTATAGAATCAATTAATATCATAAAATTATCAGAAGCTGCATTCTGTTAATGATCAAGATGTAGCAGTTTAAAAAAAGACTTTGATAAATCGCAAAGATATATATTTATTTTTTCATTGTTCCCATTATATTTTACAGCTCTAAATAAATGAACAACAGGCCATATATAGCACACTTTTGGAACCAGATGATGGATGTCAGAAACCAGTGATGTGTGGTGAGGTTTATGGCTAGTGAGGCACTGACACAGTGGTGGGTTTCAAACTTTTTTAGACTTGTGGAACTTCCAGAATTCCACAGCCAGGCATGCTCAGTTCCGATTTAAAGCGACAGCATTTGTTTTTCTTCTTTGCAAAATAAGTTTCCTTCTTTCTTTTTCTTTTTCTTCTCCCTTCCTCTCCTCCCTCCCTCTCTCCCTCTCTCCCCCCTCTCTCAAACACACACACACACACACACACACACACACAGAAGTTGGATTGGACTATCTCTCCTACCCCCTTCCCCCTCTCACTCAAACAAACTCTCTCTCAAACATACACACACACACACACACACACACACAAAGTTGGATTGGAGGGAGACCACAGGAGGAGGCAGGAAGCCAGTCAAAGAGCCATACTGGAGCACACACACTTTCCCCCAGCCCAGCTTCACTGATTACAGGTTTGAAAAGGCAACGTGCCTGCAATCAAACTACACTTGGGAAGAGAGAGCACAAGCGAGCCAGAGTCCTTCCCTGCAGACTTTGCACAAAGCCCCGGCAACAGGAGGATGAAGTTTGAATTCCTCTCCCTCCCTCTGACCCACATGTACTTTTCCAGCTGTTTCAGAGAGGATTTCAACTCTGCTCTTGCCTCGTGTCCTCTGAAGAAGCCCCACCCAAACGAGCGCCCTCTACTATGAGGCAGGGAACTGCGTGCCTCACCTACGTCAGGAATTTTTAGCCTTTTAACCCTTGCTTAACTCTGCTCGAGTGATCATAAAATGCCTAAAGTCAGACTAGATGAGGCATGTAGTTCTCCTGCCTCCTCCTGTAGAGGGTGCTTTTTTAGAGGCTTTTTTAAACAGTTAAGCAGAGTCATCCATGGTGAGGCAGCAACAAGCTCAGCCTGACCTCAGCTGTCACCTTTTTCCTTTTATATATTTTTTCTTTTCATGATGACAGTGCTGAGGCTGTGCCTCCCCTGCCTCCCCTGACTGCACGTCACTGTCAGAAACCAAATATTCTCTTTAACATGACATGTGAAGCTGGATTGTCAACACCTATCAACATTGGATGTGAACCTAAAAGCCTATATTGTGAAAAGCTAGATTTCATCAACTTTATTGTTAAAATAAGAACATTTACAAACAACTTTTCAGACCATCTTTAAAACAGATAAAACATTGCAATATAACATTATAAATCAAAATTTAATAATACATCTAAAATGAGGAATATAGAATCTTTTTCTATGTACATTTTAGATTTAATCATTTGATTAATTTGAATTATCAGTCATGAACTCATCTTAAAGCAATGACAGTAGATAATTGTAATTTATATATTTAGCATATAGATGTGTTGAATTCTTTAAAAAATAAAAAAAGATTTTTATCGCCTAACAACTTACAATGTATTTTGTAAAAAAAACCAGAGGTATACAGTAAATGCTCCAATTCATTATCCAATCCAACCTCTATAAACAATTATTCCTCCTTGGGTTGCACTGGAGTTAGCATAATCCAACCTGATGTTAAGAATCAGAGGGAAGTTCAGCCAAATGGATCTTTGCTTATTCTAAATTCTAACATGGGAAAATCACAAACAGATTCAAGGTTTTGTTTTTCTTTTGTTTTCTCTTTTTTTCTTTTTGACTGAATGAAATTGTATAAATATGTATTTATTTAATTCATCTGCCACCCATCTCACCAGCAAGTGATTCTAGACGGTTTATAACGAGATAAAAATGACAATATTACAACAATAAAACAATAAATATTAAAATTAGCAAAGATAAAAAAAGGAAGAGCCAATATAAAATACGGTGATGGTGGAATCTTCTCTTAATCAACTAAATACCTCCTGTATGGAACGCCCCCATCAGGTCTCCAAATCAATTGGCAGAGCCAGGTTTTTAATTATAACAGCTAAATCTTAGAAATTGCTAAATTCAGCTAAATCTTAGAAATTGCTGCAGGCTTTCCAACCACATACCTTCAAAAACTGTTATTTAACACAAAATGGCTAAACTTTGCCATGATATAATTAAAGATGTGAGCAAAGTGAACCCAGGGGCAGGACTGCAGAGGGAGTGTCCATGTGTTTTCAAGCTTGACTAGAGGGATGTTCAGATTTGGTAGAGTTGTGATTCTGCACAGACACTGTTAACAGTGTGTTAGTTACAGATTGTGTTCCTGCACAAGCGCTTTATTAGGACCTCAGCCTCAGGTGGCTGTGAAGTTCTGCAGTTTAAAAGCTCCAGCCTGCTTTTGAGAAATAATATGGCATCCTCAGATTCCAAAGAAGAGTTGAATGGTTCTGCAAACCTCTTTACACTATTAAAGGTAAAGGTTCCCCTCGCACATATGTGCTAGTAATTCCCAAATCTAGGGGGTGGTGCTCATCTCCGTTTCAAAGCCAAAGAGCCAGCATCGTCCGAAGACATCTCCATGCTCATGTGGCCGGCATGACTAAACACCAAAGGCACACAGAACACTGTTACCTTCCCACCAAAGGTGGTTCCTATTTTTTCTACTTGTATTTTTACATGATTTTGAACTGCTAGGTTGGCAGAACCTGGGACAAATAACGCGAACTCACTCCATTACGCAGTGCTAGGGATTCGGACCACTGAACTGCCGACCTTTCTGATTGACAAGCTGTTGTCAAGGTTTTAATAAAGAAAATGGTTTGTTTAGACCCATTTTGCATGGATGTTGCAAGCTGTGCTATAATGTTATTGATAAACAGAGGACATAGAAATAGCAGAATAGGTTATGCTTTATATTTTGCAGTCTCTAAATTAATATCACATAGGCAGCAGTCAGTTAAAGCACCTTGCTTTTATAAGTCGGTGGTAATTATGGTAGTTGCAAATCTTCTGAAAATGTTGTTGATCTAGAATATAGGGGTATTGCTCTGATGTTGCAGTTATGCCCTCTGAATTCTGAATTACCAATAAAATCAAGTGTGAAAAGAAATATGCAATTATTTTTCAGTGTTGTTTTGGTAGAATCAACTATGAAAATAGTCTTTATTTCTGTATTCTATATTTAATATTCTAAATAAACATTTGTGGGAGGGTGAATTCCCTTTTCCAGGAGTAAAGGACTTATCCATGACATGCCTATACCCTTCATAAGCCTGTGAGAATTAATTTTCCTAGAAATAAAATAGTGATGGCTGGCTTAGTTCATCTTCAATCAATGAGCCATGAACATGCACATGCAACATAATATAGATATTAAAGCTGCAGAAAATAGAAATATGCACTACAAGGTGCTAGTGAGAGAGCTAGCAACCAACCCTCAGTGTAATAGTGACAAAATGACTGCAAAGAATATAAAACTTTCCATTACCCACCATTAACTTAGAATCGAAGAAGCTTCTTGGATGAGAAGCAAAATGTTTTCAAGGGAAAGTCCTGTTGCCCTTTATAAAAGCACCTTTGAGACAACCATAACCTGGATGATTGAGAATCTCCATAGATATTTTTCTCAAGCAACTTTCTGGGCCAGGTCTCAGGTTCCTCTTATTTGACTGCTGCCTTAGTAATGGCTCTTCTTGTCCTCCATGGCCAGTTTCTCTGCCTCTGCAAGTGGTGGGAGGGAGAAACACTGTTTACAATAAAGGAAAAAGATGATGAGATCTTGTTGACTCAATTCAAATTGCATTTAATAGATAATAAACATGTCATTATCTTGAGAAAGAGTTGATGGAATTGGCAGCAAAGAATACTTATACAAACCTGTGAAAAATGAGGTAAGAAGGGAAAGGTAGATCTTGTATAATTCTGATAAGGAGTCAACATTTTTATTTTCTCTTTTCTTTGATTCCCTGGGAGTTGGAAGTATTTTAACCTTCTGGATATTTATAGATGTACAACGCAACCCTAGTTCTGCAGAATCTGCGGGAAAAACAGGAACTAAGGTAAACAGTCTCCCTGATATTATTGGCTAATGATTAACTACATTTGGCTGAAGTTTCTAAAACTGCGGAGTTATTTAAGAAATGTATCTGCAACATGGGAGTCCTATACTTATTGACATCATAAATGCAAAATAGTTATATCAGATATCAAATGTAATTTTAAATCAAATCTCTACACTGCCCAACTCACTTGATTGATTCTGGATGGTTTACAATAAAAAATAGTGTGAAGACCTTGAAGAAAGAGGAAGCTACCAAGATTTTTTTCATAAATGTCCTGTATAATAATTTTGCTTTTAGCTGCTGCTACTGAAGATTTTGGGAAGACTCAGAATTTATCAACCCTGAAATGCAAGTGGTGATTTTTCCTTCTGAAGAGTTGGAAGCACTGCCTGAAAATCTGAACTTGATTTGTTTGTTCACAAAATTCTTGTGGAGTCCTCTCTTACCTGTCAAGATCATATTCTTATTCCAGTAATACTTCCTCCCCCTGGTTTCCTTGACAATAAACAAACATAAAATGAGGAAGGGGTAGTAATAGGTGAGAGAAATCAGCTGAGAAAGCCAAACTGCTGTAGTGAGGTTCGGTGGTTGAGACATTGCCTGAAGAGTTATGAAGATCTGGCTCAGTGGTGGGTTCTGGATCCCGTTGAAACCATTACAGTGCAATGGGGCCCAGCGTCCACCACATGAACGTGCGCAGCTGTCGCACACACACTTGCAACGCACACATGCGTCCTTACCTCCTGTGACACTCCACGATGCTTCCGTGATGCTCCAGCTGCTTGGTGGAGCATTGTGTTGGTGCCATACACTCCATGCCCCTGTGCGGAAGTCCTGAAGAGCTCAAATACAGGTAAGGAGGGCGGGTGGGTGGTATACTATTACTTGATTTGTTTGTTCACAAAATTCTTGTGGAGTCCTCTCTTACCTGTCAAGATCATATTCATATTCCAGTAATATTTCCTCCTCCTGGTTTCCTTGACAATAAACAAACAAAC
This sequence comes from Natrix helvetica, assembly GCF_964273705.1. Classification (NCBI taxonomy): domain Eukaryota; kingdom Metazoa; phylum Chordata; class Lepidosauria; order Squamata; family Natricidae; genus Natrix; species Natrix helvetica. The sequence goes on along the minus strand of NC_138549.1, from coordinate 75,972,722 downwards.
ATGAAATGAGGAAGGGATAGTGATAGCTGGGAGAGATTTTTTAGCAACTTATTTCTGAATAGCAAAATAATTTGCATCAGTATTGTCAATTCACACCCGTGTTGAGGGACTTTGTTTCAGTTAATAAAAAGAATTTGATATGATAATAACCAAATGATTACCATGTGTAACAATGCTATTTTAAAACTGAAGTAAAAGTCCATTGTTTGATTTCATTGAAGTATTTGTATTTAATAGTTCATTTTACTTATAAACAAAAATATCCTCAAATGTATAACAGTAGAATAGGTATAAAAATGGAATATATTTATTGAATATAGTTCTAGCATAATTTAACCAAGAACATGCTGTAGCATCTAAACTTTGTCCCAATTTTTTCTCTCTTCCCTCCAAATGAGGTGATTTTATGAGAGCCTCAGGATTCCTCTATAGCACATAATACCTGCATAAGAACATTGATCATATAGGAACCATGTCTGCAGTGTCTGTAATCATTTTCTGTGCCAAGGAAATGATTCTTCCTAAGTCAGAAGTTTGAAATTTAAAAGATGTATCTTAGTTATGTTTGCATCAGGATAAATACAAAAGCAATTAGTATAAATTCACAGTAATAATATCTTCAAGGCCTTGGAGAAGAAAGAAAAGGAAAATATTCACATTTCAGCATACAGCTGTGTGTAAAAGTCCAGCACGCTTTCAGTTTAAAGCTGTATTTACATTTAACCAACTTTTCACTCATGGGAACCACACAAAATTATTACTTTGATGAAAATTTCTATAGTCGCATTGAGATGCATAATTTTTATTAATACAGCCAAAGTCTTTTTACAGTTTTGAATGAGTTTATGTGCTAAAACAAATACAATTGAATTTTTGAGAATGTTAGGATCGAAAGTAGCCAATCAGCAGCGAGCTTTGGCTGAACAATCAAAATGCACAGAGGCTAATTAGTGCAATAAGTATGTCAGAAGATTTCAAGCTGAAGAATTTAGGACGTACTGCCTGAATCTATCTGTGAAGCATCCATTGCACATTTATTATTTTATTTATTTATTACTTGAACTTATTAGTCGCCCCCTCTCCCCACAGGGACTCGGGGCGACGTACAAAAGTATTATATAGCGTACAGAGGAGGTAAGAATAAATAAATAAGTTACAATACCTAAAAAAGTTTAAACCCCAGTGAAATTAACCCTTAAAAACTAAAATTACCAATTAAAAATGCCCTGGGCTGGAGAGGTTGTAGTATTATGCCAGGTCAACTAGTCGAAACAGGTAGGTTTTCAGCTTCATACGGAAGGAGCGAAGGTCGGTTGTTGTCCTGATGTCTGGGGGGAGGTCATTCCAAAGGGTGGGGCCCACTACAGAGAAGGCCCTACTCCTGGGCGTCGCCCTCTGGCACTCTCTGGAGGACGGCACCCGGAGTAGTCCCTCTCTGTGTGAGCGGACGGGTCGCAGGGATGTATGGGGCAGGACGCGATCCCGATGATGATCTGGGGCTGTATTGCTGCTTCTGGTATTGGTCAGATACAAATCGTGCAGGGAATCATGAATTCCACGCAGTATGTTGAAGTCCTGAAAAAGACCATGCTTCCTCCAGCTCAGCAACTTGTAGTGAAGGACTTTTACTTCCAGGATGACAACACTCCTTGTCATCGAGCCAAGTCCATCCAGCAGTGGATGATGAAGCATGGTGTTTGACTCCTGGATTGGCCAGCTCAGAGCCCGGATTTGAACCCAATTAAGAACTTGTGGGCCAAGATTGGTTACGAAATAAGCAAGAAGCTTCTGAAGACCAAGCATTAGCTGATTCAATGCATTATTGCAGCCTGGAACCAAATTGTTACTAAAGATCACGTGCAAAGGCTTATACAGTCTATGCCGAAGCGATGCCGCCTGTTGATAAGCAATAAGGGCTGGCCAATTTCATATTAGTAACCATGTTTGGTTACCTAAATGGTCCTTTTCAGGGCCACAAACAATAAAAATGTTAACAAAACACTAGCATCGGCCTTAGTAATTGCAACATGTATGCCACTGGGTATGCATTGGTTATCTGTTTTCATAGTCATTGTAAGCATGCAAGAAAATTCACAATCCCCATCCAAACAGCACCACATTGCAAAAAGCTTATGCTTTTCACTTAAAAACCACCAGTATTTATTGAAATATAACAATATTTGCATAGCAATTATCATAAAATATCATAAAATCAATGGCCTATCTAAAAAATGGCATAAATCGTAAACCGTAAAGTGTGCAGGACTTTTTCACCCAGCTGTACAAACTTGAGATTTCTAAAAATATTCCATAAATATAAAATAGGTATGACAGATATTAAATGTAATGTATTTATTATCAAGTTTCTAATTTTATCTTTTTATCTGAGTCACTCTGGGCGATTTACAATAAAAAATAAAGTGTTAAGATGTGGAAGAATGAGACAAAGATTTCCATGGCCATAATTTTTCACAAAAGTCATGTATAACAACGTTGTTGTTAGCTGCTTCTACTGAAGACCTTGGGAAAGTTCAGAATTGATCAACACTGGAATGAAAGTAGAACTATTGCTTCATTTGTTTGATGTTACCACTGCAACACAAAGTTCACAAAGTTTTCATGAAGTCCTCATTTAGCTATCAAGAACATATTCTTATTCCACTAATACTTCCTCTTCACAAGTTTCATAACAAAAAGCAAAGCAACAAGCAAAAAGGAAGAAGGGATTTCAGTAGCTCAGAGAAATCAGGTGAAATAGCCAAACTGCTGATCTGAATTTTAGTGGTTGGGAGATTACTTGAAGAGCTATGAGGGACTGGCTGCTCCTCATTGCTGCTTTTCTTTTCTGGCCAGGCTGCAGATCTCAAAACGGTAAGTTAAGACAAAGAGAAATCAAGGGGAAAACAGTTTCTTTTTCATTCATTAAAGGACCAGTTGCAAACACTTTCATTTTTCTCTTGTGGTTTTCTGGAAATTTGTAATGCCAGATTCTTTAACAATATCATACTGTAGATTTATATTTCCAATTCTCTTTTCAAATATAATGTTTTTCAGCAACTGATTTGTTGCAAATACTTTGTATCAGTATTATAACTTCACATCCATTTGGAAGGTCTTTGTTTCAGTTAATAAGCAACTTGCTATGATAGTAACCAAGAGATTACCCTGTCTAAATGAGGCTTCATAAGTCAGAGTGTTTGAAATTATAGAGATATGTATATCTCAGTAGGGTTTATATCAGGATAAATACAAAGAAATCACTGGAAGTCTAAATTCACAGTGATTATATTCTTCACAAGAAAATAAGGATAATATTCACTTCACTAGACATTGAACCTAAGACTCTATTTGTTGATATTCATAGTAATATTCATATATTTGAAATATATTTATCACTCTTTTTTCATGGTTACAAAAGTCAAAGAGGAGAACTGAAACTGGCCTCAATCATCAGAGAGCATAGAAGGCATTCATTTCCGTATAATTGCAAAATTAACTAATAACACATCAGTACAATAATAAGTGAATGTTATCCCATATCCGGCTCTTACTTTCAAATTTGATAGGTGAAAGGTTAGAGATAGTTATTTGGCAATTATTTTCTTCCTTTGTTTCTGCCCAGCATGGCTGATTTGAAATGCATATTTGCATTCTTTATATACTATGGACAGTTACAGGCTAGATGGAAAAAAGACCAGAAAATTGGTATCATACAAAATGAGGATAATTTGGTAAAACAAATTAGGGATCAGAGTCAAATGCATATAAAAAGGTTGCATAATACACTGATAGAAATAGACTTGGAAACAGAGTTAGTTAAAGATTGCATGATAAAATGGGCACAAAACTTTGAAGAACCAATATTGATGGAAACATGGGAAAAGATTTGGGTAAGAAATGTAAAATTCACACAAGCTCAAAACTTGAGAGAGAATTTTTATAAGATGTTCTATAGATAGTTTAGCTTAGTTTAGTTTATTAGACTTCTAGACTTCTAGATGGCATTTAGATCCTAAAAAGTTAGCTTGTATGTATCCAAATTTGCAATCTAAATGTTGGAGATGTGATTGTGTTGACGCTACGTATTATCATGTATGGTGGACTTGTAAAAAAGTTAAAGCATTTTGAATAAAAATATGGTGGATTATTCAAAATATTCTTAAAAAGAGGATAAAGTTCACTCCCCAGCTGTTCTTGTTAGGAATAATTACAGATTGTACAGCTATAGAGACTAATTTGATTTTGAACTTAATAATAGCAGCAAGATTGTTGGTGGTGCAGTACTGGAAGAAGGAAGAACTGCCTACTATTCAAGAATGGATGTTAAAAGTAGTAAACTTAGCAGAGATGGCCAAAATTTCAGCATATTTGAAGGATTATTCAGATGAAAAATACAAGGTGGAATGGAAAAGATGGATTGACTACATTCAGAATAAATATCAGACTAAGAAATTCCAATTAGCTTATGAATGAACAAGGAATGTTACAATTTATCAAAAGTTAGTTTAATAAAAGGGGAGTTAAAGTACAAGAGGAGGTAGGATGCTATAGTTAGTTAGCTTATGTTAATGTATGATTGTTAAATGTTTATACCCTGTATTTTGCTCTGGGAGGCTGGGGGGGGGAGGGAGGGTTGAAGGAGGGGTAGGGTTGGGATGGAGGGAGGGAAGGGGAAGGGGAAATATTTGTAAAACTATTAAATTCTTCAATAAAAAAAGAAATGAATATCAAGGTTAATACTAGCAAGCAATGGTTTAATATCTCTAGGAAATGGATTGTTGACAGCATTAAAAATTTTAGTCCGATATTGCTGATGAAGTATACAGGGAAAGAAGACAGGGTGATTACAACTGAGAAAGGTTTAATCATGAAAATCCAATACATAAAGCTATCACAAAGATTTCTCCATGACCAACCAGGGTAAAGCAAAGTGCCAGCAAGGATGAAATTCCACAGAATTTCATGTTTGGGAGGAAATTTTGATAGCCTTTCAACCTCTCTCTACCTTCCTATGCTCAGATTTGCTTAGATTAGATATCAGCAAGAAAAGGCAGTTCTTGAGTTATGACCAACCTGGCGCCTCCCCATCACTATCATCATTTGTTATAGTCTTAAAGTGAGTCAACTCACATGACAATTGTATGACCTTTTTGTATTGCCCATTAAGCAAATTACTGTAGTTATCGCACAAATTCATAGTTGTTAAGAGAAGCAACGATTTACTATGGGCAGGGGTTTGCCAAAAACTGGAAATCAGTGTTCGTTTTTGGCAAAACTGTCATAACACAGGGTCATGTGACTGAAGGACATTATAGATGCAACCCAGTTGCCCAGTGACCAAAATATGTCACCATTGGGGTAGGCAACTGTTGGAATTTCAAATCCAAGTTGTAAATATCCCCTTTGGAACTTTGAAGGTCATTAAACAATGAGTCATTAGTCAAGGATTATCTGTAGTGTGGATTAAGTGTATAGCAGGTATTGGTTTATTACTTTAGACAAAAGTTATTTATTTATTTTTTATTTATTTAGTTTGTCAAACTTGTAAAAGATAAATAATACTTATACAAGCAATAAGGGCTGGCCAATGTCATATTAGTAACTAGGTTTGGTTACCTAAAAGTCCTTTTCAGGGCCACAAACAATAAAAATATTAACAAAACACTAGCATCGGCCTTAGTAATTGCAATACATATGCCAATGCGTATGCATCAGTTAATCTGTTTTCATAGTCATTGTAAGTATCAGGGTTCCAAATAGCATCCAAAATTAAATCAGAGTCCAAGGCAAAGTATTGCATTGTAAGCATGCAAGAAAATTCACAATCCCCATCCAAACAACATTAAATTCCAAAAAGCTTATGCTTTTCACTTAAAAACCACCAGTATTTATTTAAATATAACAATATTTGCATAGCATTTAGCATATAGTATCATAAAATCAATGACCTATCCAAAAAATGTCATAAACCTTAAACCGTAAACTGTAAAGCATGCAGGACCCTTTCACACAGTTGTAGCTTATATTCATATGAATTGAACTTTGGAGCCAGTCTTTTACTTATCATTATTTTTGATGGTTTCCTGGCAGTTGCTTTCTTGTTTCCCTTTTTTAATCTATTGATTTATGTCAAATGAACTATTTTACAAAAGTCATTTGTGGAGGAAAAGGAAGAGGAGCATTTCCTTGTCAACAGGGACCATGGAAGGTGTCCCTTTCCAGTGGTAGGATTCAACCCATTTAACAATCGGTTCGCTGAAAATATGAGTGCATATGCATATGCACATGGCTTCTGCATGCACACACAGCTTCTGCACATGTGCAGCTTCCACCATGTGGTGAGGATCGCCTGAGCAATCTTTCAGGGCCTGCTCTGCTCCACCTCTGCTCTTTGGGGCAGCAGCTGCTTCTCTCCGCTGCTGCTGTTGCTGGGAGGGAGAGCCATGTTGAATGCTGCTTCTCTCTGCTGCACGCTTTCTGGATGGGACTTAGAGGAAAGCGGAAGCTTATGGCTGCTAAATTTCACAAGAGATGCTCTCTCTCCCAGCAAGAGCAGCAGCAGAGAGAAGCAGCTTCTGACCCATGAGCAAACTGGCAAGGGATGGCTGCAAGATCTCCGCTATAGTGCTTTAAGTAAGAAGAATCATCCGGTAGTTTGTAGCCAGAGGGGGGGGGGGCATGCAGGCAGAGTTCCAGGCCAAGGCCAGAGTTGGGGAATGGCACATTCCCGCATGTCCCTGGATCCCAACCTGAAATGAAGGGTGAGTGGGCAGCATGCTTATCTTTGGTGAGCAGAACAGGCAAGGCATGGAGATTAGCTGGACCATGTGGTGAAGGGAAGATAATATATATAGGCAGGGCAGGATGGGGAACGGTGGGCGGGGTTATCTAGTGGTCAATTTTAGCAGTTTTCCGAACTGCGCAAAATTATAACATCCAGTTTACCCAAACAGGTCCGAATGGGCTGAATCACTCCTGACCCTTTCCCAATAATTGTAAAATTAGCTGATAAACCATTGGTACAATAAGTAATCATTGCTACCACATTTCAAACGCTTACTTTCAACTTTGATAGCTGAAGAGTTAGTTATTCTATAAATATTTTCTTCTCCTGCTTCTGCCCACCATTGCTGTTTTGAATGAATATTTGCATTCTCTATACTGTATAATCTATCTATCTATCTATCTATCTATCTATCTATCTATCTATCTATCTATCTATCTATCTATCATCTATCTATCTATCTATCTATCTATCTATCTATCTATCTATCTATCTATCTATCTATCTATCTCAATATCGCACTATTATATTCTCTTATCCCCTATCTCTAAAAAAGATAAGAAAGGAAAAGGGAACAAGGGAAGAACAAGATGAGAGACTTATAGCCTACAGAATAAATTATCAGCTGGCACCATTTAAACCTGATAAAAACAAAGAAAGTATAGATAATAATTATTGAGAAATTAATAGGAAGGCAGTACTAGTAAGAAATGGATTTATTTATCTGGGAAAAGAACTGTTTCCAGCTTTAACATTTTTGAGTCAGATATTGTTAAAGAAGTATACAGGGAAAGATGACAGGGTGATTACAATTAACAAAGATTTATTGTTGAAATCTAATATGTGCATAAGAATGATTCATTCAGGACCATCCATGGTAAGTACCAGCAAGGGGAAAATTCCACAGAATCAAAGAGGTTGCTTTGGGGAGCAAATTTAACAGCCTTTCAGCTTCTCTCTATCTCCCCATCCACAGAGTTACTTAGGTTAAGCATTAGCAAGGAAGGTTACATATTACAGGCAGTCCTTGAGTTATAACCTAATGGAGCCATCCCATCACAATTGTAACCTGCTAGATCATAAAATGGATCAGATTTTATGAACATTTTCTGTGGTGGCCATTAACAAATTGTCCCAGTCATTAAGCAAATATGTGTTTGCGGTTCACTGTTGATGTGGTTTAGCTGTAAACTGGAAGTAAATGCTGGTTTTCAGCAAAACTGTCATAAAATCATTATGTGTATGTGCAAATAGCCATACATGCAACCCAATTGCTCAGCACTGAAGTGCATTCCTGTGACCGAGGGGCAGGGGAATGTTGGAACTTTGAATTGGATCATAAGCACTCTCCAAATAAGTACCTTGGAATTCAAACCATTGCTAAACCATTGCTACCTGTAGTTAGGATTAAGTGCCCACCAGGCATTCCTTTCCTAATATGTATGTAAAGTGGAAAATATTTAACTTGGGTTAGAGCAAGAAGTTTGTTATCTCACAGTACATGAGAAGTTCATGAGAGCAAATAGGAAATGTGAGTTCTGTAAGCAAATAAGATAATTTTATGAAAATACAATTTCAGCCTGTGAAGAACCAGAGGACATTGATTTTGGGGAAATTGTAAGCACTGAGAAAGCCAAGTATCTGGAAAATGATCAACTGCAGTACAAATGCAATCTTGGATATGTCTTGGAAGGACCTGAATGGATTCGGTGTAAAGGACAAAAATGGACACCTCGTCCACCAAAATGCTTGGGTAAGCCATCATGTTTCCTTTTTTGTAGACTTGGAAGAAAATGTAGAATTGTTCCAATAAGACAAGAATTGCAGCTGCCAAATTGTTTGAGAACTAGCTTGAATTTGGACCCAAGTTTTCTCTCTACACTGGAGCCACAAACTGTACTGGTGTCATCTTCTTCAATTTGAAAGCTGGAAAAATTAAACTGACAGCACCTTGCTGACAAAGGGCCATATAGTTAAAAGCTATGGTTTTCCCAGTGGTAGTGTATGGCTGTGACAGCTGGAGCACAAGGAAGGCTGAAGAAGTGATGCTTTCAGATTGTGATATTGGAGAAGACTCTTGAGAGTCACTTGAGCTGCAAGGAAATCAAATCAATCAATCAATCCTAAAGGAAATCAACTCTGACTGTTCTTTGGTAGGAGAGATAGTAAAGCTGAAGCTGAAATACTTTGGCCAACAAATGAGAAGAGTGGACTCATTGCAAAAGATCTTGAAGTTGGGAAAGATTGAAGGCAAAAGGACAAGGGGACAGCAGAGGATGAGGTGGTTAGAATCTGGGCAAACTTCAGGAGACAGTAGAAGGCGGGTGGGCCTGGCTTGCTATGGTCCATGGGGTTTTGAAGAGTCAGACACACTTAGCAACTGAACAACAACATCACAATTTTAAATAGGCCATTATAATATTTACTGGATAGCTCAGAGAATATTTTAAAAGTATTCTCTGTCAAACCCATTATATTGAAGGATTAAATGGCGGGGGAAGACATCTAGTCATATGATTCAGTATTGACCCACTATTAACAACAATAAGCTCATTAATATGAGCACCAAGGAGAAAACAAGAACATCAAGGGAGCCATCTTCTGCATCAATATGGATATGCAGCAAATATGCAACTCAAATAACTCAAAACATCTTTGCAGAACATTCTGAATTGCGCTGTGTGTTCTTAATTTAAAACAAACATAGAAGAGCATCTTTTTGGCATGATCCTACAATCCTGTCCCCTGGCATAGGGCTAAAAACTATAGCAGAATCATAACTTGTTTATCATTAATACTGTGCTCTAACTTGGCTTATTTGTATTTGGCCTGGAACTATCCATTGTGATTTGTAAACTTGACTGATTTTCTTAGGGGTGGAATAGAGGAGAAACCAATGGACAATTATCTCCCTTGAGAAAATCTACCTTCTTTTCTGTGTTTTTTTTTTTAGCACCCTGCAGAATCACAAGACAACAGCTAACAACAAAAAACTTGTTTGTGTTTGGGAGTCAAAGAAAAGCTCAGCTTATTCAGAGTAATCATAGTCTACAATTTCTGTGTAATGAAGGATATGTGCTTGTGGTTCCATCAGTCAGAAAGTGTGTTGATGGTTACATAGAGTTGCCATTGTGTATCTCTGGTAAGTATGCTGCCAATATCATGGATTTCCGCCTTAAGATTAATCATTAAAACCTAATTAAAGTAATTAAGATAAGATAATAAATATGAACATTTGCTTCTAAAGTTACATTATTTTAAAAGTGATTTAATCTTCACTGAAATCACTTACATCTTGGTTTAGACTTTTATTATTTTTAATCGAAAACAGCAAAGAAAAACTCCTTAAACACATCAGATTTGAGAAGGGTGTTCTCGTATTATTTTCCAAATAAACAAATTATCTCTAAAATTCAATCCAAAATCTTGAGCTTTAGCTAAGAGTTATTTTATTTTATTTTTATTTTATTTAATTCAGTTTGTCAAGCATGTAAAAGATAACAGATATACGGTATACAAACATAAATATGAACAGAGTAAATGGATACGAATAAATGGAGACAGTAGGGCAGGGACAGTAGGTATGCTGGTGCACTTATTCATGCCCCTTACAGACCTCTTTGGAATGGAGTGAGGTCAACAGTAGACAGTCTTAGGTTAAAATTATGGGGCTTGGGGATGTAACAATGGAGTCAGATAGAGCATTCCAGGCATTGACCATTCTGTTGTTGAAGTCATATTTTCTGCAATTAAGTTTGGAGCGGTTTACCTTGAGTTTGTATCTATTGTTTGCTCATGTATTATTGTGGTTGAAGCTGAAGTAGTCTTTGACATTGACATGATGCTTCCTTGTAGTTAAAAATATACATAATATTGGTGGGTATTGGAATTTGTTGTGATAAAAGGAGTCCTATATTTTGCATGATGAACAAACTCTTTTGTTTGAAATTGGTAGGATGAACTTGTCATATATCATGTTAATATTAAGGTGACTGGGAATATGATTTTATTTTATTTAATAATTCCATAGGTTCCAGAGGGATATTTTGTTATTCTTTGTTTGAAGAAATTTAATTTATAGATTGTTATGTCAATTATACAAAAAATAGTCCAGAAGATTTTAACAGTTTTCATAATTATCATTTATTTGTTGT